>NC_047015.1:48015872-48669935 GCF_902652985.1 Pecten maximus
TGTTTGTTAGTCCACTCATCCTAAAGTAAGTTGTTTGTTAGTCGACTCATCCTCAGGTAAGTTGTTTGTTAGTCCACTCATCCTCAAGTAAGTTGTTTGTTAGTCCACTCATCCTCAAGTAAGTTGTTTGTTAATCCACTCATCCTCAAGTGAGTTGTTTGTTTATTCACTCATCCTCAAGGAAGTTGTTTGTTAGTCCATTCATCCTCAAGTAAGTTGTTTGTTAGTCCACTCATCCTCAGGTAAGTTGTTTGTTAGTCCACTCATCCTCGAGTTACTTGTTTGTTAGTCCACTCATCCTCAAGTAAGTTGTTTGTAAGTCACTCATCCTCAAGTAAGTTGTTTGTTAGTCCACTCATCCTCAAGTAAGTTGTTTGTTAGTCCACTCATCCTCAAGTAAGTTGTTTGTTAATCCACTCATCCTCAAGTGAGTTGTTTGTTAGTCCACTCATCCTCAAGTAAGTTGTTTGTTAGTCCACTCATCCTCAGGTAAGTTGTTTGTTAGTCCATTCATCCTCAAGGAAGTTGTTTGTTAGTCCATTCATCCTCAAGAAAGTTGTTTGATAAATGACTAAGATTAATCCCCTATAAATAAGTAGTACTGATACTGAAACTGATTTTTTTCTTATGATTCAAATTGATCTCAGTTTAGCTGCATATTTTCTATAAATTATGTATTTTCACAGAAATATGTATCAGATCATAATTTTCAATATAGATTTTATCTACAATATATCTTTTTAATCGAAGATGTTAAAAGTTACAAGCCATTGAAATTTTTAAAATCTTCACTGTTACAGTGAAGATTTACAATGTGCATACATGCCATATTTTTGGGGGACCAATAAGGGAGATTGATGATTATTTTAAGGGAGTTTTGCCTAAAATAAGGGAGATTTGTGCGCGACATGAATATCGACATTTTTACTCAATTTTAAAGCAATAAACTAATTTTGAAAGTGATAAAGAATATTTATATTTATTTTGGATATTAATCATATACAAACAACAAAAAGTAAAAAAAATGCAATAAGTATACATTCAAAGTCTGATGATATGAAATTATTTTTTGATTTTGTTTATGTAACACAAAAAGTTTCACAGCTTTATGCATATTACATAACAGCATTTGAAAAGGGTATATTATAATTACATGTAGCTAAAGATTAAGACAAGCAAGTTAATCATTTATCTGTTTTGATTTTCTTAAAATTAGAAAGCTTGATCCACTCTGAGGGAACACATCAGTTGTAAAAATCACCATGAAATGTCCTGTGGAATCCCTTATGTTGGAACATTTAGATATAAAAAGATTCCAAGTGTGCAAGTGTATACATGAAGTCATGAGAACTGAAGATGTTCATGTTAGGAGACTGCAGTAAATCTTATCACGATCATTCTAGATTTTGTATATTGTCTCTGTCATGGACGGTACAGTCATTGTAAACATCATGATTGACCACTACGACCAACAGATGTGCTAATTTTGATAGTTTTCTGAAAGAAAATATCGGATTTCATCTTGCTATCACTGATCAACGATACACATGTTAAATGAAAAACGCGTGTGATTTTGCGTCTGACCAGACTCTGTATCAATTACCATCATCAAAGTAGGGTCCTAAAAGAAAACAAACAATAATTCAAGTCTGTTAGCAAAGGGGGTTTAAGTTGTTTGTAAGCGACTTGCCTTTATTTCATGGTGATAGATATTCTAGCGCAAACATTACACTAGCCAGAGCTTCGTGTGAAAGCCGTGTCTAACAGGCGCCATTTTGATTGAGTGATCACGTGAACAGATGGATCACGTGATCGCTAAATTTAGCTAAATCTCGAGAGAAAAACTACTGAATTGTAAACAAAAATGGCGTCGGCAAAAATACCGGAGGGAATTACAAAATACGGGAATTTGGGTTCTCCTCCCAGGAGGAAATAAATGACTTGAAAATAAGGGAGATTTTGTCTCACGCCGGGAGGTATGGCATGTATGAATGTGTATTGGTTCTCACAACAGACACAAGTTGAATGTGCTGAATGAATTTTCTGTAGAAACAATTAGTCTTATTGATGGAACATCTGTCTAGTTAGGAAAAATGTTTGAAAGTTGAAAATGTTTGGAGAATTCAAACTGTATTCAGGTGAATATTACAAAGCTTTTTATTAGCAAAAACTGCTGAAAGTTGAAAATGAAAACTATTACAATAGCACTGAGGATATGAATGCTTAAATTTCAGACTGCTGATCATGTTTACACGAGATAAAACAGAGTACCAGTGGCGCGGTTATCTCTATGCAGTGTTGATGTTTCTCGTGGCGTTTGTACAGTCCTTTATTCTCCACCAGTACTTCCACATTGCTCAGCTACTGGGCATGAGACTCAGGACTGCCATAATTACCATTGTCTACAGAAAGGTAACTAAAGGGACCCCAAACTATTGTTACGTATTGTGTTGTTATAAGATCTATTGTTCTCTTGGGTGGGTGGCACAGTAGTAACACACTTGAGCCGGGGTTTGATTCACCGATCGGACATAGAAAATTATTAGGTCATCTGTCCAACCGTATGGGTTTTCCCTTGGTACTTTAGTTTTCTCCCGCAGCAAGACCGCTCATGTACTTCCATTGTAACCATTTTGTTTGGTTTGTTTTTGTTTAACGTCCTATTAACAGTCAGGGTCATTTAAGGACGTGCCAGGTTTTGGAGGTGGAGGAAAGCCGGAGTACCCGGAGACCATTGCGGCCAACAAGCTCGATTAATATAATGTGTTCTAATATAATTATATATTTCACAATTGCTGTAAAATAAAAAAAAAGTTAACTTTTTTTTTATTGTTCTCGGTTTATTATGGAATCAACATCTGCTCTTTTTAGTCCTTCATATTATCTGTTCAAGTTGCTGTTCAAATACTATTACATATCACCAGAAAATTCTTGTGGGTGATTACCAAAGAAAAAATTCTAAAACTTTTCCATGTATGCTCCTCATGGTGCCTAATTATACATATTACATTTAAAGACTAATTTGAAACCAAGATGGCAAACAGGCAGCTATCTATATTGAGAGTTTGAGTTTGCACAATTTCTTGAGAAATGTATCACGACAGTTGTGTCTTTTTCCAAGATGAAATGTTAGTGTTTTCTAGTTAAGCAAAATAAGTTTTGAGATTGATTGGAATAATAAAATTGCTGACAGGTAGCCATCTTGGAATCAGACAATTTGTTTCCACACAATTTCGTAGAAATAACTTAATAAATTTTCCCCAAATTTCTTTGTCTATAGTTGTGCCTGTTCAGCTTTGGAATTTATAAGCAGAACAAAGGCACAATAAGAAAAAAATTCAGAGATAAACATTGTACATAGAACCAATATAAATCCCTCCGAAATCCCCTTTTAGAATTGCCGTATGTTGACAAACATTTCTCTTGTGATTAACCTTATTGTGATTTGGTTTCTGACCTGTTTTTTGTCAGATGTTACTGTTATCCAATGCGGCTCGTCGTACGTCTACAGTCGGGGAAATCGTAAACTTGATGTCTGTAGATGCCCAGAGGTTTATGGATCTGATGACGTACTTCCACACGATTTGGTCTGGCCCCTTCCAGATTGCAGTATCCCTGTACTTCCTGTGGCAGACACTTGGCCCGTCCGTACTGGCTGGGACAGGAGTAATGATTATCATGATTCCAGTCAATGCTGTTATTGCCAAAAAGACGCGAGACCTTCAGGTAATTTTTGGCGTTATAATAAAAGAATTTTTGTTATAAGATTGCTACTATGTATAACAGCATATATATAAAGATGCATCTTGTCATTTGATATTGATTTTTATATTGTATTACCAATGATAAATCAAATTTAGAATAACAGCATCTTTCTAACTTTAAACTGTAATCATTGGCTGCTTTTTTTTTAGATGAAACAAATGAGATTGAAAGACTCCAGAATCAAATTGATGAATGAAGTCCTCAATGGCATCAAGGTAAGTACATTTTAAAATGTCTCATTAATCTGTGTTGAAATGTAGCCACTTATGAAAGGAATTAGATAGTGACTGGATTATCAAGGATAAGACATTACAGTCGGGTGTTCAGCTGCTGGGCATGAAACTCAGGACTGCCATAATTACTATACAGAACGGTAACTACAGGGACGCCAAAGTATTGTTATTACGTATTGTGTTACAAGATCTATTGTTCTCCTGGTTGGGAGTCACAATGGTAATACACTTGCCTTTCACCTAAGCGGCTGGGGTTTGATTCCCCGATCGGACGTGAAAAGATATGGGGTCACCTGCCCGACCACGTGGGTTTTCCCCTGGTTCTCTGATTTACTCCCACAGTAAGACCCCTCGATGTTATTAAAAGGTTAAGGTTTAGTGTTTAAATTTAAGTACAAGTGGGACAAATCAGCTGTATATGATGGTGTTTAATTCTTTTTTTTTGGCTCTACTGTAATTTGTATTCACAAATAGATAAGGGATGGAGCATCAACACAAAGGATTCCATAAACTTGTAGGTTTTAATATGTTTACATGTTTCGGATGGCTAGGCCAACCGTCATCAGAATAATTTTACATCAATTTGGTAAAAGGATAGCTAAGGTGCAAATGACGGTTCAACAATCTGATTGTTACATTGTCACGTGATTAAACAATGGTATAATGAAGTGCCGGGAAAAGGCAAAGTAACTTGTGATGGACATAATGGAAATATGTTTATGGTTGGGATATTTAAAGATAGAAGATTATTGTTGAATAAAATTACATTAATAGGTTACAGTTTTTAGTTTTGTTGTGATTTAACAGAGTCAAAGATGCCATAAACACTGTAGATAGCAACTTGCGTCTCTCAGGTAAGTTGGTTTTTCATCCTGGCAAAATGTAGAATTTAAGGTAGTGTTCTCCGTTCTGAGGCGGATGTTGACGTTAGTCGGCGTCGTGGTGATAACAATTACTTTGACGTCATCGATGTTGTGATTGTCTGACGTAAAATGGCGGGAGTGCATCGGTAGGTTTGGTGTAAAGGGAGGTTTGCAGGGTACCGTCTTCTAGTTTGGAAATGGTGGTATCTAGAAAGTTTATCTGTGTTTCACTGGCCTCGTGGGTAAATTTGATGGTAGGGTGAAATTCGTTAAGGTTTCCCAAGAAGGAGTCAAGGGACTCGCTGCTGTGGGTCCAGATGAAAAATATGTCATCAATATATCGCCACCACACGAGCGGGGACAGGAGTTGTGATTGTAGGAAGGCCATTTCCAAATGATCCATGAATAAGATGGCGTAATTCGGAACACCATGACTACAATAGCTCCTCCCTTGTCGTCGGGTTTAATAACGATATCCTCTCGTTGTTGGAGTTTGTGGAGTGCAAGTTGTTCATCTTTATTAAGGTTTTTACGGTTGGCGCTGGTTGATTGGAGGTTTGGATGTGATAATTGGTTACATTGATGAAAGAGTCAAGATTGGCATCGAGGCCTGGTCGTGGGGTCAAGCCCGATGTTGGTCTGAATGGGTTGGCAGGTAGCGGTTCTTTATTGTGGAAAAAGAACTTGAGTCTGAATCAGCGGAAGAATAAAAGAGAATCCGTGCGGGTTTCTGTTTCGTTGGGCGGGCGTGGTGTTGGGCAGAAGGAAAGACCTAGTCAATATAGAATGTTCTACTGTTGTAAGTGGAGTAGAGGACAGATTCACAACGGCGTTGTCGTTGACAGATTTCTGTTTATTTAGTTTACGAAATGTTCTCCTTTTAATAAATTTCTCGGACACTCTAATGGTGGGGTTGGTGTCCGTGTCGCCATCAAGGTTGGTATTTTCCGAGTTTTCCGGAGAAGAGTTCATTCTGGATCTTTTCGTTGGATTTTACCTTTTTACTTTGTAATTTGTATTGAAAGTCGCTAATATATTATGTGTATATTGTACAATATGTTGGAAAATGTCTTAATCCGGTTTTAAATGCCACAGGGGAGGGAACCTTTTCTCTTTCAGGTTTTTACCTGAGGATATATTTACCTGAGGATATATTTACCTGAGGATATATTTAACTTTGATATATTTACCTGAGGATATATTTAACTTTGATATATTTACCTGAGGATATATTTACCTGAGGATATATTTAACTTTGATATATTTACCTGAGGATATATTTACCTGAGGATATATTTAACTTTGATATATTTACCTGAGGATATATTTACCTGAGGATATATTTAACTTTGATATATTTACCTGAGGTTATATTTAACTTTGATATATTTACCTGAGGTTATATTTAACTTTGATATATTCACCTGAGGATATATTTACCTGAGGATATATTTAACTTTGATATATTTACCTGAGGATATATTTAACTTTGATATATATACCTGAGGATATATACCATATATCAATGTAACTAGTTTACTTACCCTGTCTATATATCTCTGTTGATCTATAGGTGCTGAAGCTGTATGCCTGGGAGAAATCATTTGAGAAACAGGTGTTGGATATTCGTAACAAAGAGTTACAGGTTCTGAAGAGGATGGCCTACCTAAATGCTGCAGTGTCATTCACCTGGACCACAGCACCTTTCCTGGTAAGTGAATTACCATTATATCTGTTAGGGGTCTACCTTGTTCTGTTAAGTGTGTAACTATGACGATGTTCCTCAGTCTGAGGGGTCCGTGTCATTGTAGGTTAGGGGCTACCATGTTCTCTTCAGTGAGTTCCTCATCCTGTACAGACACTATAATTCTCTGAAGGTGTCTTCCTTGACGACTGACTTAAAGTGAAAATTTATCTTAATAGAGAATGTATGTTTGCAGGTGTCCTTGGTGACCTTTGCTGTTTATGTGATGGTGGATTCTAACAATGTCCTGGATGCAGAGAAAGCCTTCGTTTCTCTGTCTCTCTTCAACATCCTACGCTTCCCTCTATCTATGCTTCCTCAGGTCATCTCCAGTATTGTACAGGTAAGTCAAGGTCATCTCTATTATTGTACAGGTAAATCAAGGTCATCTCCAGTATTGTACAGGTAAGTCAAGGTCATCTCTATTATTGTACAGGTAAGTCAAGGTCATCTCTATTATTGTACAGGTAAGTCAAGGTCATCTCTATTATTGTACAGGTAAGTCAAGGTCATCTCTATTATTGTACAGGTAAATCAAGGTCATCTCCAGTATTGTACAGGTAAGTCAAGGTCATCTCTATTATTGTACAGGTAAGTCAAGGTCATCTCTATTATTGTACAGGTAAGTCAAGGTCATCTCTATTATTGTACAGGTAAGTCAAGGTCATCTCTATTATTGTACAGATAAGTCAAGGTCATCTCCATTATTGTACAGGTAAGTCAAGGTCATCTCTATTATTATACAGGTAAGTCAAGGTCATCTCCAGTATTGTACAGGTAAGTCAAGGTCATCTCCAGTATTGTACACGTAAGTCAAGGTCATTTCCCTACACTGTACAGGTAAGTCAAGGTCATCTCCAGCATTGTCAGTGAGTACACATGTTATTCAATGGCGTTTTCTCTTAATTGACAAACCAGCAAACTTGATTTGAAGCAAAATCACATTGTTTTTGTTCCAGATAATTAGTCTTAACATCTAACATCAGATATGAATTACATTTTCCAGGTCAGTGTGTCTTTAAAGAGATTGCAGCACTTCTTAGACAATGAACAACTGGACATATTCAGTATAGAAAAGGACCCCTCTGCTAGTAAGTTACTTTACACTGACTGTGTATTAAAGTCTGATACATAAGCTTGATGCCTTTGATATTGGTTTAAAAGTGAAACATGTTGGTTGACCTTTACTGTATAGAAAAATGTATCAGTTTGCTTACAGTGAAGAAATATCTGAAATCATCATAAAAAAAATCACATATTTTTTTACTTGAACTTTTTTCCAATAACTTCAATGTTTAGTATATCAGGACTTTGGACCAATAACAACCTAGGATGAAGTCCTGACAAGTTTGTCCAAGCCTTGACTTAACTAATGATACAGGCTCATTGGGCCTCTTTTTATAGTGAACAATATGGTGATTAGTGTATAATGGATTTTATCACACCAAACATAACATTATACTTTATAAGTCATGTCATATTTATACCGTATAAACATCCAAGTTATTTGATTGACATAATGTTTATCTGATCAATACCGAGGTGAAACCATCAGCAAACATTAAATGTTATTATTTCCTCTATAGAGCATGCCATCACCATAGAGAAGGGCACCTTTACCTGGGAAAAGGAGGCTGAAACCCCTACACTTAGAGAGTAAGTTTAGTATATACTACCCTCCATAGAGAGTAAGTAAAGTATATCCTACCCTCAATAGAGAGTAAGTAAAGTATATCCTACCCTCAATAGAGAGTAAGTAGTACAGTCAAACCTGCTCTAATGTCACATTTCACACAGTATACAGGATGTTGTCACATTTCATACATCATACAGAATGTTGTCTCATTTCATACATCATACAGAATGTTGTCTCATTTCACACAACATACAGAATGTTGTCACATTTCACACAGTATACAGAATGTTGTGTCACATTTCACACAGTATACAGGATGTTGTGTAACATTTCACACAGCATACAGGATGTTGTGTCACATTTCACACAGTATACAGAATGTTGTGTCACATTTCACACAGCATACAGGATGTTGTGTAACATTTCACACAGCATACAGGATGTTGTGTAACATTTCACACAGTATACAGGATGTTGTGTAACATTTCACACAGCATACAGAATGTTTTGTCACAATTCACACAACATACAAAATGTTGTGTAACATTTCACACAGCATACAAAATGTTTTGTCACATTTCACACAGCATACAGAATGTTGTGTAACATTTCACACAGCATACAAAATGTTGTGTAACATTTCACACAGCATACAAAATGTTTTGTCACAATTCACACAGCATACAAAATGTTGTGTCACATTTCACACACCATACAAAATGTTTTGTCACATTTCACACAGCATACAGAATGTTGTGTCACATTTCATACATCATACAGAATGTTGTGTAACATTTCACACAGCATACAAAATGTTTTGTCACATTTCACACAGCATACAGAATGTTGTGTAACATTTCACACAGCATACAAAATGTTGTGTAACATTTCACACAGCATACAAAATGTTTTGTCACAATTCACACAGCATACAAAATGTTGTGTCACATTTCACACACCATACAAAATGTTTTGTCACATTTCACACAGCATACAGAATGTTGTGTCACATTTCATACATCATACAGAATGTTGTGTCACATTTCACACATTATACAGAATGTTGTGTAACAATTCACACAGCATACAAAATGTTGTGTCACATTTCACACACCATACAAAATGTTTTGTCACATTTCACACAGCATACAGAATGTTGTGTCACATTTCATACATCATACAGAATGTTGTGTCACATTTCACACATTATACATGTGTGTAGTGTCACATGGTTTACACGTTATATACTGTTGTCTCACAATGTGACTGCCCTTTAGGTAGGGGGTAAGAATTGTACCTGTTGCCCCCATTGCATGATCGTAAGAGGCGACTAAACTTGGGATCTTATCTTTTCTCTTCTTTCTTAACAACTTTCTTCTTCCTAATGTCTCCCTTGACAATGCCTCACTTTTGGCCTTTAGTTGAGCATTCGCCGCTGTGAGGAAGGTTTTGGGTTCTGTCCCCTAGCCGAGACATACCAGAGTCTTTAAAAATGGTAATTGCTACTCCTGCTTAGCGCTCAGCATATTTGGAGTGGGACGACTGGTTCGCCCGTTGTCAGTATAATGTGACCAGGTGAGGTGTGCTGCTGGGTGTCTTCAGCAGTATACTTCAGTGAGTTAGCACTATAAATCGGCAAAAGTTCCGGCCTATCACAAGGAGACTTAACACAAACATACCTCAGCCTCCCAAAACACACATACGCACTCACCACACGCATACATGTCGCACGCACGGGAGGCCATTCTTAAATGACCTTAGCTGTTAATAGGACGTTAAACAAAATAAACCAAACCAAACCAATCTCACAATGTGATGTCACTAGTCACACAGAATATGATGACATACTCATACCATCACATTTCACACCGCAATCAAAATCTTGTGTCAGAAGTAATTTAGCATGCAGAATATTGGGATCTGTAACATACAGTAAGTTATCTATCAAATGAAATACATATATGTGTTTTCATTTTTTATCCAGAATTAACATGGAAATACCTGAAGGATCACTGGTTGCTGTGGTTGGGACAGTCGGTTCAGGAAAGTCCTCCATCCTGTCCGCAATTCTTGGAGAAATGGAAAAACTCAAGGGCAAAGCCAATGTCAAAGTCAGTATCTACTAATGTCAAAGTCAGTATCTACTAATGTCAAAGTCAGTATCTACTAATGTCAAAGTCAGTGTTTACTAATGTCAAAGTCAGTATCTACTAATGTCAAAGTCAGTATCTACTAATGTCAAAGTCAGTATTTACTAATGTCAAAGTCAGTATTTACTAATGTCAAAGTCAGTATCTACTAATGTCAAAGTCAGTATCTACTAATGTCAAAGTCAGTATTTACTAATGTCAAAGTCAGTATCTACTAATGTCAAAGTCAGTATCTACTAATGTCAAAGTCAGTATCTACTTATGTCAAAGTCAGTATTTACTAATGTCAAAGTCAGTATTTACTAATGTCAAAGTCAGTATCTACTAATGTCAAAGTCAGTATCTACTAATGTCAAAGTCAGTATCTACTAATGTCAAAGTCAGTATTTACTAATGTCAAAGTCAGTGTTTACTAATGTCAAAGTCAGTATTTACTAATGTCAAAGTCAGTATCTACTAATGTCTAAATAATTTTTTTTCTCACATACCTCTCATTGCTGCTAGGGCGCTATAGTTCTGTCATGCACAGAGTATGGAAAGACAACTGACACATGTATGATGTCATAATAATCAATTGTTAACATGACTTCATTGTATTGTTTCCGTTTTTATTTTTTTTGTCATAAAATTTTTGTGAATGGCGAATTCCCTGTTCTCAATCTTGAAGTTTTTAAATTTTTGGTAGACAAATTAGATTTTTTACTCTGATTGGAAAAAGGTTTATATGTGAGAAAGATATTCAAACATAGGTCTGTTTCGTGGACAGGGATATCTCAACCCTCATGTAAGAGTTTGGTTGGCTTATATGAAAGATTCTGTTTATCAAAATAAAGCCCGGAAATTTGAACAGTTTTTCTGTTGCACATGTTCAACCACTCTGTAAAACAGTGTTTTTCTTCAGCTGGTTTAACAGACTTTACATGACTATAGATTATATTTTGTCTCTCATTTAGTGTGATGCCATGTGACACTTCCTCTTTGGTCATTATGAAATTACAGACCAACTTGTATGTGCATGTACCATGCAATCACTATTGGTTTGATGTCTAAAATGCTTCCAATTTAGAAGGTGTCTGACAAGATTGCTTTCTCTTTAGGCCGAGCAAGTTTATTAATTAGCTACCATTTTCTCTGTTAACTTTAGTTATTTTGATGTGATTTTCAAAATAGGTATATATTTTGCTTTAGTTCTGTAACTTAAAAAAATGATTTTAATTCCAGGGTTCCATAGCTTATGTGGCCCAGCAAGCCTGGATCCAGAATGCAACAGTACAGGACAACATTTTATTTGGCAAGACCAAGTATCAGACACAGTATTCCAATATCTTGGACGCTTGTGCCTTGAAGACAGACCTAGAAATATTGCCTGCTGGTGATCTGACAGAAATAGGGGAAAAGGTGATAATACCAGATTCAAGCTAGGAATTGAAGATCATTTATCAGAAGTTTTTTTTTCTTCTTTTTTTGCTATATGAATAAAAAATATTAATATAAATCTTTGAAAAAAATAAATATGGATTTAAAAGTTTCTAATTGCTTAGAATTAATGTAGTCGATGCGTCTTTCCAAGGGACTAACATAAAAAAGTCACATAAGACAGTTAGTCACTTGACACAGTCTGGGTCCATCCAGTGACAAATGTATCACAAATTGTATACCGTTAGTCTCCATGCTTATATTAAATTGGAAGCAAAACTCTTTTTAATGTAATTAACAAAACATGTTTTGAACAAATTTTTAAATTAATTAAAATAAATACATGTACATACAAATAAAATCAGTTACATTGTGCATAATAAAAAAGCTGCTAATTGATACCATAAAAACCTGTGTAATTTACGCAGTTTTTTTGTACTGAAATAAAGTTTAAATTTGTTTGGTAGGGTATTAACTTGAGTGGTGGACAGAAGCAGCGAGTCAGTCTGGCACGTGCCGTATACCAAGATGCCGATATCTATCTCCTTGATGATCCCCTCAGTGCTGTTGACGCGCATGTTGGCAAGCACATCTTTGATGAGGTGATCGGACCAAATGGAATTCTAAGGGAGAAGGTGAGAACAGATTTCACATACAGTACAGGCCACACATGACAGGGTAGGCTAGTTGTAGGACACAAGACTGTTACCAAAGGGTTGCTTGTTAAATCCTAGCTCTGGCACTGTGTTGTATCCTTGAACAAGACATTCCGCTCTGTTGCGCTCCATTTGACTCAGCTCTGAAAGAGTATGCGATATAGCAGTTCAAGTAATGTCGTGTGTAAGCTGTTAATACCAAATAGCTGTATGCTCCTCATGGAGTTGAATAAGACGTATGTTAGTTGCTAAAGGCCTGATAACCAGGGATAAGGATTTGGGGAATAATTTGAGATAGCTAAGAAAATAAAAAAATTATTTTGATTATTATTATTTTAGATTTATTATTATCTACTGTGTAAAGTTAAATCTCAACAATATTTCAAAGGAATAAGTTTGACCCCTGTCAAATTAAATTTTCAACATACCTTAAAAAATGTGCCCCTTCTATATCACATCTTCCAGACACGGGTATTGGTAACACATGGCATTGGCTTTCTGCCCAAAGTGGACCTCATTGTGGTCCTTGTCAACGGTCAGATCTCCGAGGTCGGATCATTCCAGGAACTGATCAGCCATCCTGGTGCCTTCGCAGAGTTCCTTAAGAGCTATCTGACTGAGGAACTAGACAATGAAGATGTGGAGTTAGATCTCGAGGAAATTGAAGGTGGGTCATCGTTCATCTCATGTCTTAAATGTTAATAAAAAAGATACAGAATTAAATTTTACACATCTGAGATAGTTTACCGAAAGAAATTCATTTTCTTCTTGTCAGAAATTGCTAAGAACAGAACTAGTATCATACACTCTGTGTAATACACTATAAAGGAAAATTATATAATTCTACAAGACATTAATATTCTTAATATTTTTCCGTAATCAGTTTTATAAGTCAAAAGAAAGAAAAAATCAATAATTACCATCTTTGGTAAATCACTCTTTAAGCAAATGTTAATTGGCAGAACTAACAATCCAATGCACTTAGTACAGATATATGCATTAATTAGACTGTATATATGTATATGTATTCATTATCTATGTATCAGGTCGCTTGTTTCCTTTGCTTTTCAGAACTAAAGAGTGGGTGATATGATATAAATGAGTTTGACTAACCTCTTGATTGTATTGTTTGAAGCTAGACCATAAAGATCTTAAATGTCCACTACACATATAAACTAATCCAGTCACACAGTCCCATGTTTTCTGTTTGTGTTATATACACTGTGTGAAGTATTTTGTAAAATATAAAACACTTACTCAATACATACACAAACACACATATATATACACAAATGTACAGCTTATGATACATGCTGTATAACACTAATAATAATAATGAAACTACATATGTGTAATGAAACACTATACATGTGTAATGAAACACTACATATGTGTAATGAAACACTATACATGTGTAATGAAACACTATACATGTGTAATGAAACACTACACATGTGTAATGAAACTCTACATGTGTGTAATGAAACACTATACATGTGTAATGAAACACTATACATGTGTAATGAAACACTACACATGTGTAATGAAACTCTATACATGTGTAATGAAACACTATACATGTGTAATGAAACTCTACATGTGTGTAATGAAACACTATACATGTGTAATGAAACTCTACACATGTGTAATGAAAATACACATGTGTAATGAAACACTATACATGTGTAATGAAACACTACACATGTGTAATGAAACACTACATGTGTAATGAAACTCTACATGTGTAATGAAACTCTACACATGTGTAATGAAACTACACATGTGTAATGAAACTGCACATATGTAATGAAACTCTACATATGTGTAATGAAACTATACACATGTGTAATGAAAGTATACACATGTTAAAAGTTTATAATATTTCCAGTATAATTGGATATTTCTGTGGGTTGGTAATATTTGTGGGGGTTTTTTTGCCAGTTTTTTGCTAAAAAGATAATAAATAAATTAATAAAACCTTAATTTTACCAACTTCTACCAGGACTAGACCTATTGGAACATTTAACACAGGATTAATATCATACAAAATGTGTATCAGAAAACCAAAGCTTGAATGTTGGTCTAGTTTCGGACATGGTATTTGTAGATTTATTTTGCTCACAAGTTTAAACCCTTGTTTTTTTTTGTAGAAGTATGAATAATATGGGCTAACCATTTTGATTTTGCTGTTTACACTATTTTAAGTTAATAATAGCAAAAAGGTATTTGGGTTCATGCTGTTCTTCCATCCTGTCTGTCTTATTGAGCAGGCAGTAGTTACAGAGTGATAAAAAAAAACAATTTTTATTTAGCTTCATTTGGATAAAATATCAAAAGGAAGATTCCAGAAAAATCTCTATCCTATGGAAGCTAGGATTCCAGGATACATAAATTATATACATGGTGGGTAAGGATGAAAATATGCTTACTATATCATGGTACTGTTTGAATTAAAACACTTCTTGTGGTGTTCCCTGTTTGACAAACGTCGAGTCATCTCAATGGGTAGATATTTTACTGGTATAGTTCTGACTGGATTCAGGTTCCTTTTTTAGCTCCAAAGGTCAAGGTCACTGTACACTAGGGGTTCAAAGGACGTATAATTCTTAAGTTTTTTGTTTTGTTTTTATTTGCTTGGTTCATTGTCTAATGAACAGTTATGATAATGACTCCACATGTAGTAGCTGGTGGCTACCTCATTAAATAAGATACAGATGACACATTACATGCTATAGGAGGGTGCTTTAATATTAAGTAATAAATGTAGATAAGATTAAAAAAAAAAAAGTGGTCCAGAATCCCTTCTAGTTTTGACAAGTTTAGAATTGAAAGAAGTTCTGCAAAAGAGGTTTAAATTTCTGGCTTGATAAAATTTGTACGAACCATGTGTTGTATCATCTGTATATGTATGAGGAGAATGATTTTGACTGTTAAATCTGCATCATTAAGAGACAAAATCAACCGGCAAATGTTAGGATACATGTCTTTTCCATGCAGTTTAACTTAAGACTTCTTAAAATGATATAGTGTTTTGATACTTCAGTATGCATGCGTTCATTAGTTTTAACCTCTCTTTTTATTTGCGATTTGAACTCTGCTCACAGGGATGTTTAAGCATGGTTTATTTGAAATCAACACCAGCCGGCATGTCTGCACCAGAAAAGTTGGGGAGATATTTGCTCCTAGCTACATTGTTTATCTAACTCTATTTCTAGAATTTCTAGATTTCTAATGTTTTTTTATTGGTTTCGTGTATAGTTCCTACTGTACTGTTTATATAAAAGGTCTTGCATGATTTTGTACTCTATATACATCAATAATATGTACCTTAATCTTATATGTTGAGAATGGCATTCTGTGCTGAACACGAAGCAAAACATAATATATGTTACATATTGAAGAGAACATTTATAATCATGGTTTTACAGGGCTATAAGACATCTGTCTATGTATGGTTTAAAACCAAATATTATTTTATACTTTTCAAGAAATGTATCGAGTCATAAAGTGTGTTCTTTATGTAGGAAGTTTCATGCTTTGGAATTTGTTTTAATTCTAAAAAAACATATATATGACATAAAAAATATTGATGTGAAAACCAAGAAACTTTTAGGTCACTCTTTAAAAAATGCACAATACAGGTACATCACAGGTATATCATCATTGTTCTGAGTAAATGTTATAAGTACAACACAGGTAAATGTCATGGGTACAACTCAGGTAAATGTCATAGGTACAACACAGATAAATATCATAGGTACAACACAGGTAAATGTCATAGGTACAACACAGGTAAATGTCATAGGTACAACACAGATAAATGTCATAGGTACAACACAGGTAAATGTCATAGGTACAACACAGGTAAATGTCATAGGTACAACACAGATAAATGTCATATATATAACACAGATAAATGTCACAGGTACAACACAGGTAAATGTCATAGGTACAACACAGATAAATGTCATAGGTAAAACACAGGTAAATGTCATAGGTACCACACAGGTAAATGTCGCAGGTACATCACAGGTAAATGTCATAGATACCACATAGGTAAATGTCATTGGTAAAACACAGGTAAATGTCGTAGGTACAGCACCGGTAATTAAAAGTATTCTTGCAGAAAATGGATATCATGATAATAACTTCAGTCACTATGGAGGAATAAGTTCAATTTCTTTTATTGAAAACCTGAATTGCAATGTCATTTGATGATTGCTGATGTTTGTATTAGTTTTTTGAATGTGACTTTATATATCACTTTAATATACCCTTATACTTTACTGTTTTGTAAACTTAAATATTTTTTATTTCAGATTTAAAGATGGCTGAGGAAATAGTATCCCAGCTTGGTTCTATAATGGAAGATGACCGTACAGCAAAACTACAGAAGTAGGTTATCAATAATATTAAAAATTTGTATTCTTTGTAATAGTTACAATTTCCTTTTCTGTTGTGTTGAAATGTTTACTTGTACATATATGCAGACAGCTTTTGTCAATTTTGAAAAACGATGATAAAGTAAAATCTGTCATTGTTGAATTTTTAGCCCACCATCTGATGATGGTGGGCTGTTCAAATCGCCCTGCGTCCGTGGTCCGTGGTCCGTCCGTCCCTCCGTCCGTAAACAATTCTTGTTATCGCTATTTCTCAGAAAGTACTGAAGGGATCTTTCTCAAATTTCATATGTAGGTTCCCCTTGGTGCCTAGTTATGCATATTGCGTTTTGAGACCAATCTGAAAACAACATGGCCGACAGGCAGCCATCTTGGATTTTGACAATTGAAGTTTGTTATCGCTATTTCTAAGAAAGTACTGAAGGGATCTTTCTCAAATTTCATATGCAGGTTCCCTTTGGTGCCTAGTTATGCATATTGCGATTTGAGACCAATTGGAAAACAACATGGCCGACAGGCAGCCATCTTGGATTTTGACAATTGAAGTTTGTTATCGCTATTTCTGAGAAAGCACTGAATGGATCTTTCTTAAATTTCATATGTAGGTTTCCCTTGGTGCCTAGTTATGCATATTGCGTTTTGAGACCAATCTGAAAACAACATGGCCGACAGGCAGCCATCTTGGATTTTGACAATTGAAGTTTGTTATCGCTATTTCTGAGAAAGTACTGAAGGGATCTTTCTCAAATTTCATATGCAGGTTCCCCTTGGTGCCTAGTTATGCATATTGCGTTTTGAGACCAATCTGAAAACAACATGGCCGACAGGCAGCCATCTTGGATTTTGACAATTGAAGTTTGTTATCGCTATTTCTGAGAAAGTACTGAATGGATCTTTCTGAAATTTCATATGTAGGTTTCCCTTGGTGCCTAGTTATGCATATTGCGTTTTGAGACCAATCTGAAAACAACATGGCCGACAGGCAGCCATCTTGGATTTTGACAATTGAAGTTTGTTATCGCTATTTCTGAGAAAGTACTGAAGGGATTTTTCTCAAATTTCATATGCAGGTTCCCCTTGGTGCCTAGTTATGCATATTGCGTTTTGAGACCAATCTGAAAACAACATGGCCGACAGGCAGCCATCTTGGATTTTGACAATTGAAGTTTGTTATCGCTATTTCTGAGAAAGTACTGAATGGATCTTTCTGAAATTTCATATGTAGGTTTCCCTTGGTGCCTAGTTATGCATATTGCATTTTGAGACCAATCTGAAAATAACATGGCCGACAGGCAGCCATCTTGGATTTTGACAATTGAAGTTTGTTATCGCTATTTCTGAGAAAGTACTGAATGGATCTTTCTGAAATTTCATATGTAGGTTTCCCTTGGTGCCTTGTTATGCATATTGCATTTTGAGACCAATCTGAAAACAACATGGCCGACAGGCAGCCATCTTGGATTTTGACAATTGAAGTTTGTTATCACTATTTCTGAGAAAGTACTTAATGAATCTTTCTGAAACTTCATATGTAAGTTTCCCTTGGTGCCTAGTTATGCATATTGCATTTTGAGACCAATCTGAAAATAACATGACCGACAGGCAGCCATCTTGGATTTTGACAATTGAAGTTTGTTA
The DNA here is from genome assembly GCF_902652985.1 of Pecten maximus. Lineage (NCBI taxonomy): Eukaryota > Metazoa > Mollusca > Bivalvia > Pectinida > Pectinidae > Pecten > Pecten maximus. The sequence continues at coordinate 48,034,374 of NC_047015.1, forward strand.
TCGCTATTTCTGAGAAAATACTGAAGGGATCTTTCTCAAATTTCATTTTGAGGTTCCCCTTGGTGCCTCATTATGCTTATTGTATTTTGAGATCAATTGGAAAACAATATGGCCGATAGACCGCCATCTTTAATTTTGACAATTGAAGTTTGTTATCTCTATTTCTCAAAGTACTGAATGGATCTTTCTCAAATTTCATAAGTAGGTTCCCCTTGGTCCCTTGTATTGCATTTTTGGACCAGTCTGTCCTGAAAACAACCTGGCAAACAAACAGCCATTATCATTCAATCTCAGATTTCTTATATAGCTAGGATTCCCTTGTTTGAAAAGTACTGGATGGATGTCTCAATTTGCACAGATTAGTAAAATGAAGGGAAAAGTAGAGAAAAGATCAATCTGACATGGAACCTATGAAGATTATTCAATGGTGGGCGCCAAGATCCCTCTGGGATCTCTTGTCTTGTATTGTTGGAATTTCTGCATTATATACATACCATATATATGTATCCACAAATAAGCCCCAACCACAAATAATCTCCCTTCTGCATACAGTACTATCTACAGGTTATTATATCATCTATATTTCACTGGTGTGTTAAACATTGTTCTATAGACAGGTGTCTGTGATATCTAATCGAATACGGACAATGTCCGGAGGTTCCCAGGAATTGGATGGTGATGCGCCCCGGGCAGGAACACCTGTGTCATGGAAAGGTTCCCAGCCGAAGTTCCCCACATCGCCCAAACTGATGAGACAAAAATCTGAACATCCTGTTTCCAAAGAGGAGAAGGAGGCTGAAATTCTCAAACGTCAATTGCAGGAAAAGAAAAAGGAAGACAAACTCATCCAGGCCGAGAGTGTAGAGACTGGACGGGTAATTTATATCTATTGTAGAAACTCGAAGGATAATTTATATCTATTGTAGAAACTCGAAGGATAATTTATATCTATTGTAGAAACTCGAAGGATAATTTATATCTATTGTAGAAACTCGAAGGATAATTTATATCTATTGTAGAAACTCGAAGGATAATTTATATCTATTGTAGAAACTCGAATTTATAGTATGACAGTACTTATTGGACATGATAAATGTGCTGGTAATATCATATATATGGGCAGAAAGTCATTAAAACTGCACACACACAAAAATTCATTGGAAGAAAAGTTTCGGATGCCTTGCTAACAGTAGTACTCTCAATGTACATATTTAAGCAGTTTGATTTAAGTTAAGCGCTGAAAGCATTCCAATGAATTAAGATTGTACAAATTGTAGTTTCTGTATAATGTTGATTTCTATAAGACTTACGAGTGTGCTAATTTATCATTGTGCTTACCTCCAAAAATTTGAGTATACAAAAATATATGTTAACCATACCATATTTGACCTAATAAGGGTGCCTGCCCTAATAAGGGCGCCCCTACCTTTTTCAAGGAAATAAATATTTAACTGAGTGTCAAAATGGTGTTCAAAAGTAATAATTCATGTGAAATGTTTTGCTACTTTATGGGTTCGATTCTCTTCAGCAAGTTCAGTAACTGGGACACAAGTTTTCGCCACATTTTGTCTATTCCTACAGATGACATGTCAGTGCAAAGAGCACCGGAAACTAAACACACATACAAATAATAACTTACCATCTTTATTTGAAGATAAAGCAAAAGACTTCATTCTTGTTGATAAATAACTTTTGTTCAGAACAGAAAGCTAGTAAAATACATTGTAAATCAATTATTAGGTCAAAGAAAACGATGTCTGATATGATCTGGGAAATCACCTGTATCTATAAATAGAACACAAAAGAGTTCCATTTGAACATAAATGGTGGAACACACGTTCTCTGGTCTAAAGATCAGCTGGCAGGATTAACAAGTTTCCAGGAATATTCAAGTGATGTTTAAGCTTAATATATGATAATGAATAGATATCTTCATCTGGAATATTTTTATTACTGAATATTTTACCGTTTACACTGCCTTGGGTATTCTGCTATAAGGTAAAGTCTGTTTCATAAAACTTCAGAATAACTTATCTTAATAAGGGTGCCCCCACTGTCAATTACCCTGCGCCCTGCACCCTTATTAGGTCAAATACGGTACTTTCATATCCTATACACTTGTGGTTTTTCAGATGCTATACATGTATACTCAATATAATAAGTGTAAATTAGTTGACAGGGGGTCTATATAGATATGTATTCTATGTAACACAGGTAAAGATGTCTGTGTTCCTGTCCTACTTGAAGTCAGTAGGACCAGTCCTCAGCAGTATAATCATACTGTTCTACGTCATGTACAACATCACCAGTGTCTACTCCAACATCTGGCTCAGCGAGTGGAGCAATGACGAGGCGGCCTCGGTTAACGGCACAGTGGACACCGCCCAGCGGGATCTACGTCTGGGTGTGTACGGCGCTCTCGGCATTATTCAAGGTACGTTCTTAAAGTATTATTTAACAATAATATATTTATACCCAGTTATAATTTACTTCACATTCAAATACATAAATTAAGGTTGATTTAATACAGCTAACTAAAACTTTCATCAAGGCTACAACAATGCTGGGGGTCCAACAAATTACGACCATCACGTAGGGGTACAAACCCCTTTCACCAGCATGTTAAAGTCAGAATGTTTTTTCTTGATCATTATTCGTCAAATTATAATTTTAAGTACAACAACTCTGCTACAGTTTTATTTTGTCGTTAGGTATGTGGACAATTTCCAGATACACTGTTCATTTAAAATATGTACTATAAACATTCAGGTTACATGTAATTATAACCATATAACTGAGATATGTTTGATGAATATTTAAAATATGTCCTTAATGTGGGGTTGGACTAATAGTTTAAGAATTATTGAAGTTTTCATGCTCATAATGATTCATTTTCAAAATTGTACTCTTCAGAATATAATTTTAGAATAAAACTTTTCTGTGGCATATTGTAGCATTACAATTTAAAAGTCTGAAAGTCTAAGATTTCAACTACTGAAACTAGAATTTGTTTACATTATATAAATGTGAATTTTATTATAGGAAGATTACATTTCAATAACAATGTATACAGCATGTCAAATCAACCTACTAAAGTGTTTTTAGGTACCACATCACCTAAAACTTTTCTATGACTGGTAAGAACTAACAGTTCTACTGCTGGAGGAAATGGTGTAACAATTCTGGATTCAGTTCAAACCAAATTTTGAAGGAAATTCTTGAGTGGTCTTTCGTTAACGTTATCCACTGAAAGAGTTAAGAAAAAACAGAAAAACTAATTAACACCATCTACCATGTACAGTAACTCATAGTATATAACCTATATGTAAAAACTTAATTAAGTCAATTTCTTAATTTTGTATTTTTTTTTTCATGTTTTAATGACTAATTTTGATTTGTCAAATGAAAAGTTTGTCTAGTCTATTTATAAATATTCTTGCAAAATGTTTAAGTACTTACAGACATGTGCATTTGTTTGCTTTTGTGTGTTACTGTTGGAGATGAGAACAGCACACCTTTAACGAACTTGAATACTTTTTACAGGTGTGGTCATTGTGTTTGCTAGTTTATGCCTGTATGTAGGTAATGTTATGGCCGGCCGTAAACTACATACATGTATGCTGGAAAATATCTTGGCCTCGCCAATGGAGTTTTTCGATACTACGCCATTAGGCAGAGTATTAAATCGATTCAGCAAAGATATTGACGTTCTGGATGTGACAATACCGAGGACGTTTGAGTCTTGGTTGGCGTGTCTGCTACGTGTGCTGTCGGTTCCTATTGTCATTGGTTACAGCACACCCTTGTTTCTCACTGTGCTCCTTCCCCTGGGATTGCTGTATCTCCTTATACAGGTGCGCTGTACTTCCTTTGCATATGTGCATGAGGATGTCAAGGAATTCTCTTACATATACCACCTACTGCATAGATATCTTGAGCCATTCTTTAGAAGTAGTCTTGATGTGTGTATCTATAGTGAATGACATCTTACTACTGTTTATGCAACTTCCTACTAAATTACAAATCTGCAAGCATAAATGGGAAAGCAATTTGGTGTAATATTTCAAACTGAGCAACTTTCTTTTGTGTTAAGCTTTTTAAATGAAAGATTTATATTTTAAAAATGGCTTCTCCATTAACAGTTTGAAAACATATTGCTGGCTTCTATGCATGGGTGATAGATAATGTTCATATTGTATTTTATTGATGGGTTTCAAATTCATGTTGTACATTTCACTCATAACCACACAAGTTATAATTAATGTTGTACATTTCACTGATAACCAGACAAGTTAAGGTTAATTTTCATTCACTTAAAAACCAAACAAGTTATAGTTAATGGATATTTCACTGATAACCACACAAAAGTTAAGGTTAAAGTACATTTCACTGAAAACCACACCAGTTATAATTAATGTTATACATTTCACTGAAAACCACACAAGTTATAGTTAAAGTACATTTCACTGAAAACCACACCAGTTATAATTAATGTTATACATTTCACTGAAAACCACACAAGTTATAGTTAAAGTACATTTCACTGAAAACCACACCAGTTATAATTAATGTTATACATTTCACTGATAACCGCACAAGTTACATGTATAGTTAAAGTACATTTCACTGATAACCACACAAGTTATAGTTAATGTTGTACATTTCACTGAAAACCACACAAGTTATAGTTAAAGTACATTTCACTGATAACCACACAAATTAAAGTACATTTCACTGATAATCACACAAGTTAAAGTTAATGTTGTACATAGAGTCAAACAACCTAATAAAAAAATGAAAGATTTACTCCTAAAATACCAATATCTGGGATGCAAAGCCTTTAAAGGATAAAAACAATGAACATTTTCTTTATTAAATAGTCTTCACTGCCAAACTTTTTTCATTGGTCTTCCAATGCAATTAGGTTAAATATTCTTCACTGCTAAACTTTTTCTGTTGGACTTCAAATAAGGCCTATCTGTTACAAATTAACACTAGATATAGCTGCACTGTATGATTTCACACACTAATGAACAACCAGATACACTTCATTTCCAATATTCAACCATCAATGACAATTTCAGAGAGTTATGTAAAAATCATATATCCCCAAGAAAAAATTGATCCAAGTAGGCTATTGAGCTTGAAAACAAAGTAGGAAGCTTTTACGTTCAGTTCTTTTATGAAAAAAAATGATGACAAAGCGGAAAAATTACATTTACATAGAATAAAAAATAGTTTGACTTGTTAATATCAGATGATTTCATCTTCAGACTTCCCATTTCTGTGTTAGCTGTGTTGTATTTGCGTTTCCTGTAATGCTTGTCTTTGAATATCTACATTTACACTTGTCTCTGCAGTACCTATCTGCAATATATGTCTCTTTGATACCTGTCTGCAATATATGTCTCTTTAATACCTGTCTGCAATATGTGTCTCTTTAATACCTGTCTGCAATATACGTCTCTTTAATACCTGTCTCTGCAGTACCTATCTGCAAAATGTGTCTCTTTAATATTTGTCTCTGAAATACATGTCTCTGTATCTGTTTATAATACCTGTCTCTGAAATACCTGTCTCATTATGTAATATCTGTAGCTGCAATATCTGTTTATAATACCTGTATCTGTAGTACATAATCCTGTTTCTGTAATATCTTTCTCTGTAATATGTCTCTCCATGGTTAATATTATACTTGTTTCTGTAATACGTCTCTGGTATATATACGGTCTCATTGTTACATGTACTTGTCTCTGGTGTACCTGTCTCTGTAATATCTGTCTCTGGTATACCTGTCTCTGTAATATCTGTCTCTGTAATACCTGTCTCTGTAATACCTGTCTCTGTAATATCTGTCTCTGTAATATCTGCCTCTGTAATATCTGTCTCTGTAATATCTGCCTCTGCAGTGTCTCTGTAATATCTGTCTCTGTAATATCTGTCTCTGTAATATCTGTCTCTGTAATATCTGTCTCTTGTTATATCTGTCTCTGTAATATACCTGTCTCTGTAATACCTGTCTCTGTAATATCTGTCTCTGTAATACCTGTCTCTGTAATATCTGTCTCAGCAATACCTGTCTCTGTAATATCTGTCTCTGGTATATCTGTCTCTGTAATACCTGTCTCTGTAATACCTGTCTCTGTAATATCTGTCTCTGTAATACCTGTCTCTGTAATATCTGTCTCAGCAATACTTGTCTCTGTAATATCTGTCTCTGTAATATCTGTCTCTGTAATATCTGCCTCTGCAGTGTCTCTGTAATATCTGTCTCTGGTATACCTGTCTCTGTAATATCTGTCTCTGTAATACCTGTCTCTGTAATATCTGTCTCAGCAATACCTGTCTCTGTAATATCTGCCTCTGCAGTGTCTCTGTTGTATCTGTCTCTGTCCCCTTAATAACCTGTCCCCTTAATACCCTGTCCCCTTAATACCCTGTCCCCTTAATACCTGTTTCTTTAATGCCTGTTTTTATGATGCCTTTTGCCCCCATGTCAGTATGTACTAAACCTTTCTGTAAAACCTATTAATGATAGCTGTTGACTTCCCAGTAAAACCATTGACATTTTGGTTATCTGTCACCAATCACACAGGTATTCTGTCACCAATCACACAGGTATTCTGTCACCAATCACACAGGTAGGACTAATATATATCTTTCATCTTGATTTCTTACAGGTATCAGGTTAACTTCATTTCAGGTTTGAGAGTAGATAAAATTCCCCTTTTCTTTACAGGACTAACTCTCCACTCTTTGCAGGTCAAACAATTGGTTTTACTGACATAAGGATTACCTTGTCTGATAGGTGATACTTTGATAGATAGACATTGATTGGAAATGACAAATATGCTGTCAGATTTACAGTAATAGGCTTGGTTACAGCAGATTTAGTAGATGGACACAGATATCAATGCTCAAGGACATAGAAATGTGTGTTTACTAGAGAACAGGCTTTCTTTGATGATACTGATGGAAAGGACGGTATGTGTTGCTCAACAGTCTGTTTTGTCACTTTGTATGGTAAAGATATATCTTATATGCTGTATTCCCCCACCGATAATTGCTAAATTCTGTATGTGATAACCTAAGGGTATGTCAGAGTATACTGAAATAAGGTGTCGTCTACATTATTTACAGAGTTACAGCCCTTTGGTAATTTTTAGTCACCTACAAAGAAAATCGGGGGGATTATAGGTTTTCTCTCTGTCCATCTTGTATGTACATGCGTAAGACCAAATAAAGGATCCCCCCCCCCCCCCGAACCATAATATCACGAATATCTCAAATAAGTGAATTTCAGAGTTTTAGGGTTAAGGCCAAATCACTGTTACTATTTTTAGCGGGGGCGGGTAGGGGACATGTTATGCTTAACAATAACCAGTTTGCTTATTTACACCAAAATTTGTCTAGATGTGGGGAAATTATGACCATTTTCTATACATAACCTTAATCAGCAGTCACAGGAATGGTATGAAAAGTGGGAGCAGTTGTTGTTCATAGGAATATTTCTTCTGTTCCAGGAGTAATGGTTGTTTTCGGCAGTATAGGGTTATACGTAGGCAATGTTATTTGTGGCCGTATCTTCCATGCGATGATCTTGGCTAATATGTTGGCATCACCAATACAGTTCTTTGATACTACGCCACTGGGCCGCATCATGAATCGTTTCAGCAAAGATATTGATACGATAGACACCATGATCCCACGTATCTGTGAGAGCTGGCTCCACTGTCTGCTGCGTGTGGTGTCGGTCCCGGTGATCATTGCCTACAGTACCCCTCTATTTCTCACCATACTTCTCCCTCTCGGAATTCTCTATTTCATTGTACAGGTGAAGTAAAAAATATATTCTTCTCTGACAGCCTTGCTTGATTAATATTTTCATGTTTTTGTTTGATTATTTCACAAGTTGTGTTGCTTTGGAATGTTGTACAGTTTGGTTTGACTGCTGTGTCGACGACATTTGGTCTTCGTTTGAGCAGTATTTTGTTTGAGCAGTATTTTGTTTAATCAGTATTTAGTTTTAGCGGTATTAATTTAAGCAGTATTTTGTTTGAGTGGTATTTTGATGTATTGTTTGCTTATGTCACCATGTTTGATTCACAGGTGTGTTTGTTGTGTATGCCAATATAGCCCTGTACAGGGGAAATATCATAGCCGGAAAAATCTTACACCTAAATCTGCTTGGAAATGTTTTACGCTTACTGATGGCTTTCTTTGAAACCATCCCGATTGGTCGGATGTTGAACAGATTTAGTAAGGAGTTAGATGTGATTGATTCTGCCATTCAAAAAACACTGGAAGTTTTTATCAACTGCTCCTGTATACTACTGTCGGTGCCTGCCATCATTGGATACAGCACGCCAGAGTTTCTGATCGTTGTCTTTCCCCTGGCTGTGGTGTATATACTAGCACAGGTAACCTTCTGTATTCTGGCCGAACCCCGTTACTAGTAGGATGACACCAGAACAACCTCACTCTCAGTACTGAAGTTTTCACTTTGTACAAAGCTAGATTTTTGTAACCTAATATAATCAAACATTTATAATTTGTTGTACTTATATGGTATTCATGTCTGGAGTATACAGTCAAACCTGCTCTAACGACCCCCTGTATATAACGAATGCCTGTCTATAACGACCGGTTTTAAGATCCCCCCCCTGAGATTTTACTATATAATTGACCCTTTGTATAGCAACTACAAGTACCTGTCTAATGTGACCGGTGATTTTGGAACGGCGGTCGCTGATTTGTTTTCTAAAGACCCCTACCACCTGTTAGCATATAATTACTGTAGCTGCCCTGGCCTGATGCTCAGTGAGAGAGGAGTCGGGGTCACCATGCGTGTCGGTATTACATTACAACTGTGCATAGGTGGCTTCATTTGACACGGTCAGTTAATTTTGTGATTACAACTAGGATACATCACTTCAATAACAAACACTGGTCATATCTGTCAACAAGATTTATATCACTATATCACAAAATAATTAGTAGTAACACAAATATAATTAATTAATTAATTATTGTGTATTACTTTTCTTTATTTAAGAAAGAAATGGAGATAATTTGATAGATACATATAGCATTATTTCAGAACAAAATATTAAAAAAAAATTATCCATAAGACCATTTTGAGTTATATTTTGTCTTTGGGTCCAAAAAATCATTAAAGATTAAACCCTTCAGATTTATAAAGTTTATCCATTTATTTGACTTCTGACCGGTCTTCTGAATGCCCTGTTCGATGACAAGTTATTTATGGCAGTTTCAAGTAAATTGGTCGGTGCGATAAATTTGACCTGTCTATAAAGGCAACCTGTCTATAGTGACTGTTTTTCTGCCTCTCCTTGGGTGGTCTTTATAGACAGGTTTGACTGTCGGCCTTTAGATTATATGTTCAATGAACCATGATCTGATAGTGTGGATACCGTAATCATGTCATTGGCAGGACTTTCTTAGTCTTGGATTGTGCCATTTGTGGGTACGACTTCCACACAAAGCGAATATCCAGCAACACGCACAGAGTTGCCTTGACATTAACATTACCGTTACTGTTATTGTCATTAGTCACCCTTAATCCACCATATGTTTTAATTCCATATTTCAGGGGTGTTTGTTTACTTACAAGCCAGTTTCTTGTATTACGGTGGAATACGTGCTGGGAGAATCATACATAAAAACATGCTGAGAAATGTCTTCTCGTCACCAATGGTGTTATTTGAAACGACACCATCAGGTCGCGTACTCAACCGCTTTGGGAAAGATATAGATGCAGTAGATAGGACGATTGTTGAGAATCTTCGCACATGGATTGGATGTTTACTGAAAGTGTTGACCATCCCCATCGTCGTGGGTTTCAGTACTCCCCTGTTCCTGACCATCATTCCGCCAATGATATTCTTTTTCATCCTAATTCAGGTTATTGTTTCGCAAAATTTTCATTTAGAACATAATATCTAACACTTGTTTTCATTGTGGTAGCTATCCTCACACTTCTACACATTTCTCTTTGTTGTTACCATTTTCCTGCCTATACTCTATAACTTTTGTTTATCACTGAAAGTCTGCTATATCTGTTGGCCCTTGGAAAATATTGCACAAAATTAATGTATGCAAAGTTACACCGCAGGACTTTAAAAATGCCAAAATCAGTTAATTTATTGTCATTTCAAAAAAAATATGGAAGGTAAAGTTTTAAAAAATTTTAATACACTTAATTAAGTACACAATATTTTCCACACGGGAATCTAGAGTTAGACTATCCCTGATTTTAATGTTACATTGCATGTAAACTAGTACCTTGTGTAAGACTTGTTAATATTGTTGTGAATTTACATGATGAGCTGGCTTCTCCAAAACCTGGCACTTGTCCTTAAATGACCCTGGCTGTTAATAGGACGTTACACAAATTAAGTAAAGCAAACTAAATAAGGAGTACTGTCAAATCTGTCCCTCTCTATTAAGTGACTCTCTGTTCTCAAAAGCGACCATTTCAATTCCTCCCGAGCGTTTTCACTATGTATTTTAACTCTATTACGTATACGTGACCAGCGACCACAACGTTTCATTCCCGTGATAACAATAACTCTCCAATAAGTCACCAGAAGTCTCCCAAATGCCTTCCATTACAATTTTCTCCTTGATAACACCCAAGTAGTTTTACTTTTCGTGAATAAGGACGGGAGATTTAGAGGAGGCGAAGAGACATTCTAGAATTTTCATGACTTTCAGGTGTTTCATTTCAGGTGGACTCATAAACATACTTAATGCATGAGATATATAATAATTAATAATGCGTAAGTTAAATTGTGATTTGTTATCATTTTTGAGACATTAAAACAGATATTTGCCAGTGAAAAGTCGCCGTTTATCAAGTAGAAAATGCAGTAACGTAACTAATAATCGAGGCAGATGTCCAGACCAAAATTTCAGAAATTAAAAAGAATATATATACAGGCCTTGGAAAATAATCTATTGAACCAATAAAATATATTTCTAATGTTAAACCGATGTGTTTTGTTTTGCAAAAGAATTACAAAAAATATATATAATCAAAACAATTATTATAATGATAATAATAAAAAAGGGGAAAAATAATTGTTTTGTTCAAATGGATGGTTTATTTTTCCTATGTACATTATTAATCATTCTTGCCAATTAAAAGCTTAGGAACATTTATTTAACTAACATACAATCTCTATTAAGAGACCACTCTCCTTTAAGAGACTTTTTTCCAACTTCCTTTGAGTGGTCACTTAATACAGATTCGACTGTATATATGTCGGCTTGCCTGAAGCTGATTTGGGGGGGCTGCCAAATAACGGGGGTCCGGGAGGGGGGGGGGGGGGGGGGCTCCCCCTGGAAAAATTTAAGCAGGTAAATACAAAATCCTGCATTCTAGTGACACAGCGCACCAAAGTTTCTAACGCTGGAGTTTCAAACTGTTATCTTTCCCTTGGCTGTGGTGTATATAATAGTGCAGGTGACCGTCTGTGGTCTTGTTGATACCACCCTACTAGTAGGATGGCAGGAAAAAACCTCACTCTCAGTACTGAAATTTTCACTTTGTACAAAGCTAGATTTTTGTAACCTAAACTAATCAAACATTTATAATTTGTTGTACTTACATGGTATGCATGTCTGAAGTATATTTCTGTCGGCCTGTAGGGTATCTGTTCAGAGAACCATTGTAGGATATTGTGGATACCTTAATTGTGTACCTGTCATTGGCGGGAGTTTCTTAGTCGTGGATGGTGGGTACGACTAGCAGGACACGCACAGATGACTCAACATTAAAATCATCGTTAACGTACTCGGCATTAATTGCCGGTTATTATATAATCCACCGTATGTTTTAATTCCATATTTCAGGGGTGTTGGTTTACTTACAAACCAGTTTATTGAATTACGCTGGAATACGTGCTGGCAGAACGGTCCACAAAAGCTTGCTGAGAAACGTCTTCTCAGCTCCAATGTTGTTCTTTGAAAAGACACCATCAGGTCGCTTGCTCAACCGCTTTGGGAAAGATATAGATGTGGTAGATAGGACGATTATTGAAAAATTTCGCACATGGATCCAATGTGTACTGAAAGTGTTGTCCATTCCTGTCGTCGTGGGTATCAGTACTCCGGTGGTCCTGACCATCATTCCGCCATTGATAATATATATCATCATTGTTCAGGTTATCATTGTTTTACAAAACTTACATTTAAAACATAAAATATTACCTAATTTTATTGTCGCAGCTTTCCGCATCCTTCTACACATAAATTTGCATCCAATTGCCATTGTATCTGGTCTATATGTATAGTTGTTGTGTCACCGAAAGTATTCTGTATTTATTGGCTCTTAGAAAATTTCGCAGGAAAATTAATTCATAAAAGCTTATAGTACAACACTTTAAAAATGCCAAAATCCATTAATTCATTGTAACCAAAAAATATATCTAAATTTCATCTGTGTTTAATCCATTTAAGTAAGTATTTACAAATATTTCCCACAATGAATTTTCGAATATGATTAGCCGTCTTTTTAAATATTTTGAATGTCATTGCCTTGTGAAAAATTCAAAACATTTTTGACTTTGTATTTGATTATATTGTTGATTCAGAAAGGTTCTAATTTCATCTTATAACACCCCCCCCCCCCCCCCCCCCCACACCTTCACTCTCTTCTTTACCACTTTCCCTCTATCCTCATCCTTCCTCTCCACCTCATCTTCTTTATGTTATGGAATGTATGTGTGCGTGAGAGAGCGTGTGTTATGATTACGTCTTGTACATACTGTATTGTTTTGTGTTGAGGAGAGCATCTCGTAGCCCTAGGGCTGTTTGTGATCCTCATTAAACAAATAAAGAATTAGAACAAAAATTCACTAGTACGATATAATGAAGTAAGCAATGTTGTTTGGTCACCTAAAGATTGTCAGGCTCACATTGTCAACCTTTAAACTTGCCTGTAATATCATTCTAGTGTTAATTTCATGCTTTAACTCTGCCAATGTAGTCAGATGATTCTGGATTTCAACTGGGTGCACTCCATCAAATGTGTCCAATTTAGTCCCTGGAGAGTTTATTGGAAGCCATATCCTTTGAAAATACTGGCTTTGGTTACACATACAGGTATTGTAGGCCTTCGGACGTCTATATGGTAGTAAATGGTAAAGATACTGGCTTTGGTTACACATATAGGTATTGTAGGCCTTCGGACGTCTATATGGTAGTAAATGGTAAAGATACTGGCGTTGGTTACACATACAGGTATTGTAGGCCTTCGGACGTCTATATGGTAGTAAATGGTAAAGATACTGGCTTTGGTTACACATACAGGTATTGTAGGCCTTCGGACGTCTATATGGTAGTAAATGGTAAAGATACTGGCGTTGGTTACACATACAGGTATTGTAGGCCTTCGGACGTCTATATGGTAGTAAATGGTAAAGATACTGGCTTTGGTTACACATACAGGTATTGTAGGCCTTCGGACGTCTATATGGTAGTAAATGGTAAAGATACTGGCTTTGGTTACACATACAGGTATTGTAGGCCTTCAGACGTCTATATGGTAGTAAATGGTAAAGATACTGGCTTTGGTTACACATACAGGTATTGTAGGCCTTCGGACGTCTATATGGTAGTAAATGGTAAAGATACTGGCGTTGGTTACACATACAGGTATTGTAGGCCTTCGGACGTCTATATGGTAGTAAATGGTAAAGATACTGGCGTTGGTTACACATATAGGTATTGTAGGCCTTCGGACATCTGTATGGTAGTAAATGGTAAAGATACTGGCTTTGGTTACACATACAGGTATTGTAGGCCTTCGGACGTCTATATGGTAGTAAATGGTAAAGATGCTGGCTTTGGTTACACATACAGGTATTGTAGGCCTTCGGACGTCTATATGGTAGTAAATGGTAAAGATACTGGCTTTGGTTACACATACCGGTATTGTAGGCCTTCGGACGTCTATATGGTAGTAAATGGTAAAGATGCTGGCTTTGGTTACACATACAGGTATTGTAGGCCTTCGGACGTCTATATGGTAGTAAATGGTAAAGATACTGGCGTTGGTTACACATACAGGTATTGTAGGCCTTCGGACGTCTATATGGTAGTATGTGGTCCGGAAAGTTGTTCTGATGAAGATATCGCCATGACATAAAGTAAACAAATGATGATGGCCGAAACAATAACACCATCACTGATTGCATTCATCTGACATCTGAATAACTAAGTGCTACCATTTGCCATTCTTTATGTTTAAGCTTTTGTGTCATTGCCGAACAGGCGATGAGAAATTTTACATTAAAGTTGTGTTGTTTTGTTGTAAGAGTAGAAATGCTCTGCTGTGTTTGTTTTTGAGCTGCAATAGTGTGTTTTCATTAGCTCTGATATGCTAACCGTTGTGTATAAAACAATACTCTAGACTTTCATCATTGTGACATTGCATCGTGTACATTATGATGCTCTTTGAAAATTGGCCTTAAAAACATCATACATCATACATTATACATATATATTGAAATGCATTTTAGCATCATACATGTAGTATGCAATTGGTCAATACCAAGGTAACACTGGCAATTAAAAAAAAAATATATATATATATAGAAATTTTTGTTTTTTTATTCATTTATTTTTGGAATTTGGCATTTTTAAAGTTGTTGAATTCTGGATATATTTCAGTTTCTGAATCATATCAACAACTATACATTATGTAATTGGTTAACCTTGATCTTTTCATAATTATTTGTGACCTTAACCTCCATGTTTTTACTATTTTTTATCATTTATAATTAGTAGAATAAGCATTGTGGTGATTTGACCTCACAGTAGACAAGCTAGTTTGCTGGATTTAGAACTCATATTTTAGTTTTAGTAAAAAGGGCAATATCCTTTTATGAAGATTAAATTTGTGGTTGTGGTGACATACAAAATATCTCTACATCTCATTTTTAAACGATTTTAACTAAACTTGGTATACATGATCAGTATAACATGTAGTTGTGCATCCCGCATTATTTTTTTCGAAAAACCTATTTTCAAACCATAGACTTACCGATATATTTACACAGAAGTCCATAATTTTACTCAAACTAATGAACTATATTCAGAAGATCATTTTGCACATGCATGCACTTGTAAAGTTTGTATCCATGATGAATATGCATGCTTAATGACGTAAAATTGAGGTCTGTATTCATATGTGCAGTGTTAGATGTTTACATTTTTGTCCTTTTGTGTAGTAGTACCGTATGTTAACAATTTCCCTCCAGCCTCAGTTGTTTGAAACACATACTCAGAAATAGATCTACATATAAGTTCTCTATTTAAATGTTTAAAATATATTTACTATCATATTACATTATTAACATCAAGGTGTGTATTTTAGTATTTTAGAGAAAGTCAAGGTGTGTATTTTAGTAATTAAGAGAAAGAAATATATTAAAAATGACATTCGTGACATTACATGGCGGATGCTGATTGGCATGAGGAGCTACATAGTTAGGCTACGTGTATGGGAGATATACTGTAGGCTTACATTATAGGTGGCTACGTGTATGGGAGATATACTGTAGGCTTACATTATAGGTGGCATTGGTGGTTAGGGTGATTGGTCATACTGTTAATGTTGGTACCAATTTCCAAATACCATTTTCCTTTGACGAAAATGACCAATAAATCAAACACTTTTTTACTGATGTAAGGGAGGTAACTGCAAAATCGAACGTAGAATCAATTTGATTGGCTGATTTTTGCACGACTTTGGAATGGGGTTGACGAAGTAACAGATAACTGCTGCAATATATCAGATATGACATTTTACATGAATCTCCCATGGTCAGAGGTGAAATAAAATTGATAATTATGCCTTGCTTATCTCTTCTGTATCATTCCAATTTTGATAAACATGTACCGTATTTGACCTAATAAGGGCGCCTGCCCTAATAAGGGCGCCCCTACCTTTTTTCAAGGAAATAAATCTTTGACTGAGTGTCAAAATGGTGTTCAAAAGTAATTATTCATGTGAAATATTTTGCTACTTTATGTGTTCAATTTTCTTCAGCAAATTAAGTAACTGGAACACATGTTTTCGCCACATTTTGTGTATTCCTACAGGCTACAGATGACATGTCGGTGCAAAGAGCACCCAAAACTTAACACACATACAAATAATAACTTACCATCTTTATTTGAAGATAAAGTAAAGACTTCATTCTTGTTGATAAATAACTTTTGTTCAGAACAGAAAGCTAGTAAAAGACATTGTAAATCAATTATTAGGTCAAAGAAAACGATGTCTGATATGATCTGGGAAATCACCTGTTTCTATAAATAGAACACAAAAGAGTTCCATCTGACCATAAATGGTGGAACACACGTTCTCTGGTCTAAAGATTAGCTGGCATGGTTTACAAGTTTACAAGAGTATTCAAGAGATGTTTAAGCTTAATATATGATAATGAATAGATATCTTCATCTGGAATATTTTTATGACTTAATATTTTACCTTTTCCATAACTTTGGGTATTCTGCTATAAGGTATAGTCTGTTTCATAAAACTTCAGAATGACTAATCTTAATAAGGGCGCCCCCACTGTCAATTACCCGCACCCTGCGCCCTTATTAGGTCAAATACGGTATGTAAAAACTATATGGAATGCTTCACAAATGTGCGTGATAATATAATACTTTTAACTGTGAGATGTGTTACAGTTCTTGAGTCTTACAACACGTATTGGAAAGGGACAATAAATACGGCCTGTGTTGTCCTATCATGTAATCTATGTGTTCCGGTTTAAAGTTGAAAACGAAGCTTTAAATTTTCTTTTCCTGTTAGCTGAATTATTCGGTGAAGATACAGTCTATCCGGTTGTTATCCTTTATCACATTGTTATTGGATATTAAAAAATAATGATCGTTTTCAGTACTTCCAGTACTTTGATTTTAGTCAAGACAAAATTGTTCTGACTACATTTCATCTGTTTCATGGAATCACCATGGTAACATAGTGCTTTTGTCACTGGAACAACCTTGTTTAATCACTATGGAAACATGGTGTTCTGTTACCATGGTAGCCTGTTTGGTATGTACGTTTTATTGGATTGGTGTTGTACTTGATATTACAGGCTAACAGCCTATTTGATCCCTTGATGTACCTTGTGCAGGCAGAGTTCCACAGGAAGACTTTCTCTGCAATATTGCACTTGCCTGTTTTTTCATTGACAGAACACCATCTGGTTGTATTCGTTATTGGTTTTGGAAGGATATTGAAACAGCAGCTTTGATTACAGCAGAAAAACTTAGTGTTCCCTATGGCAGCGGTTCGATTACCCGTCTGTGTTCCCTATGGAAGCTGTTTGACTCCCCCTCTGTGTTCCCTATGGAAGCTGTTTGACTCCCCCTCTGTGTTCCCTATGAAAGCTGTTTGACTCCCCCTCTGTGTTCCCTATGAAAGCTGTTTGACTCCCCCTCTGTGTTCCCTATGGAAGCTGTTTGACTCCCCCTCTGTGTTCCCTATGGAAGCTGTTTGACTCCCCCTCTGTGTTCCCTATGGAAGCTGTTTGACTCCCCCTCTGTGTTCCCTATGGAAGCTGTTTGACTCCCCCTCTGTGTTCCCTATGGAAGCTGTTTGACTCCCCCTCTGTGTTCCCTATGGAAGCTGTTTGACCCCCCCTCTGTGTTCCCTATGGAAGCTGTTTGACCCCCACTCTGTGTTCCCTATGGAAGCTGTTTGACTTCCCCTCTGTTCCTGGCCACATCCCAGTGGATCATGTCTATCACCATCAAAATGATTTTCTCCTGGGTTTCTGTGTATCTGTATCGTTCCAGTAAAACACCAGAGTGGGTCAGTAAAGCTTGGATAAAGGTTTTAGGCTGGTTATAATGCTATGAAGCTGCATGTTTGAAATCAAGTCATTGAATTCTGTCACACAGAAGTAATATATTCATCCTACATTCAAACAATAACTTTGCGATCTAAATATGTGGTACAAATACAGACAGATGTCCTGAAGAAGGCTCTGCTGGAATTTATAATTCATATTTGAAATTCATTAAAGTCTTAATTTACATTAAAGAACTTACTCTTTTAAAGTCAATTAACAGGGCATAAGAATAATGTAGCTATAACAGGGGGCAATAGTGATGTACTTAACAGGGGGCAAGATTAATGTACTTAACAGGGGACAAGATTAATGTACTTAACAGGGGACAAGATTAATGTACTTAACAGGGGGCAAGGGTAATGTACTTAACAGGGGGCAAGGGTAACGTACTTATCAGGGGGCAAGGGTAATGTCACTGGGGGCAAGGGTAATGTACTTATCAGGGGCAAGGGTAACATACTTATCAGGGGCAAGGGTAACATACTTATCAGGGGCAAGGGTAACATACTTATCAGGGGCAAGGGTAACATACTTTACAGGGGACAAGGGGAATGTACTTAACAAGCTTAAGGGGCAAGAGGGATGTACTAATAGGGAGCAAGAATTATATGTTACTTAATGACACATTTCATAATCAGTGCTCATTTGCCTATTTTAGGCATGCAATAAAAAAAATATCATATGGCTTTATTTCATCATTGTTCTTCAATGTGCTGCACTCGTTTAGACCAATTTGTTTCTGGTCAGAATTCAGATTTAGCTTGAATAACTTTGGAGGATGAAAGCTTTCGATGTTTAAAGATTTTTCTGGATTGTTACGTAGTTCTAATTTGTTCTGAAGTCACTCCCCCACTGAAGGGCTTCTTTTTTTCCTCCACAGGACTGCTGGTCTCGGCCTCAGCCTTTGTGATGGCTGCTGGGGGTGTCATGGCATCCAGAAGACTTTACCAAGCCTTGCTCCAAGGCCTGATCAGGGTTCCGCTTCTCTTCTATGAACTGAACCCTATGGGTCGTATCATGAATCGGTACTCTGAGGATATAGCAGAAATTGACTTTGTTGTACCATTCACTGTCCGCTCCATGATCAACTCGATCCTCCAGATGGTGGCCTCATTTGGGATCATTCTCTATACAAGTCCTATATTTGCAGTCACATTGCCTTTTCTTGGCTTAATGTACTTCTTTTGTCAGGTAGATATCTTCAAAAAAAGCCACTCACCTCCCTCGCTTCCTTTGTGTTAAAACTGTCCTGTGTTCACAAGCTTTCTCTTCTGCCTTCATAGTAGTGTATAAAACAAGTCCAATTTTTCATTGGTACACTATTTTGAGTTTTACTTAGGTATCACAAGCCTGAAGGATTTGTCGTCATTACTGTTGCGTTTGTTACTTGGGTATCATTACATTGCTGTGAGGAAGTTGTAGGAAATACATTGTATACCTTTCCTACCCTAAATCTAACTTCATCTGAAATGCCTTTAAGGCCTAGAAGGAATTATTGCAAATTTCAGTTTTGTGTCAGAAACCGATTGGTCTACATCCGATCACATGTTGTTCCTTGTAACATTGAATTGCACTCTGCAACAGCGATAAATTGCACAAGTACGAGTGTGTCAGTTCTGTAATTTCAGCCAATCACATTTTGTCAGACGCATTCAGATTGCGCGAGTGTGCACGTGCAATATGATGTTTTAACAAGATTCTGTATTTATGACCTAGTGGTGAATATTATAGATTAAGATGCTGTTTTAGTGATATGGGATCATACCATTAGCATACTGGGCTCTGGTTGTAATAAAACAGAGACCTTGGACGATATTGGTTACCATTGCTCCATAAATCATTACCAAAGGAAACAAAGTGCCATTAATGTATTATATCACCAAGGACATTTTATAAGCTAACCTACAGATTATGATAACTCAGTCATTGATATGGTGTAAGTATATTCCAGTGTCTCTCTTAACTTGTGCTCATTGTCAGGCTGCAGTCCTGGGTGAACAATTTTGTCTGTAACGTTAGTCATAAATGACTTAAGTACTTCAAAACTGGAAAAAACACCAATGACTAAAGTACTTAAAAACTGGGGAAACATCAATGACTAAAGTACTTCAAAACTGGGGATACACCAATGATAAACTGGGGATACACCAATGATAAACTGGAAAAACACCAATGACTAAAATACTTCGAAACTGGGGATACACCAATGACTAAAGTACTTCGAAACTGGGGATACACCAATGACTTAAGTACTTCAAAACTGGGGATACACCAACTTCGTAACAGGATCTATCTCATGTATGTGTGTACTGTATAACATGAAATATCTGTGTGTACTTTCTTTCATGGTTTTAGAGGTTTCAGAATTATTTTGTAGGTACTCACTTTCATTGTCAGCCTATGCAACAATGATGTAACGATACACAATACTTGTTGTTTAGAGTAATTTTATATGCGGTTCAGTAGCACCTATAAAAACAACGAAAGTTTATACACAAGCAAATATTTCATGTTGTTACAGTATAGCATGGCTTAATGTGTGATAACCAAATTTTGTTCTTGCTATCTTGTCTAACAGACTTGTAATCTCTTTTATATTGTTGTCATATTGCTGTAGTTGAAACATTCAAAGTACTATATTTGAATGTTGCCTAACTCTTTTATATTGTTGTCATTGCTATAGTAATGAAACATCTGTAGTACTATATTTGAATGTTGCTGTAATCCTTTTATGTTGTTGTCATATATGGATTGAATAGATTTTTTTAATTTTCATTGAGGCTATGAATACCAGTAGCTAGCTATACATATCCTGTGGCGCGCGGTAGCGCGCCTCGGAGGATATGTAGCTAGCTACTGGTATTCATAGCCGCAATGAAAATTAAAAAAATCCATTTAATTCATATATTTACATAACCTTGATTTAAAAAATTTACATCGAGAAAACGAGAAATTTTATTAAAAAGAAAAATTTGTCAAATTATTAGAACAGCCGGGAGATCCCGCCTATGCACTACGCCATTGTTTTAATGTCGTTCCGCATTTTCCGGTCTTTTTTGTTTAATTTTGTATAAAACAAAAAGAAAGAAGTATTAAAGTAAAAATAATATTAAATACAATCATTCAATTCAAATCATATTTATTTTCGTACCAACGTTATCGATCCAAGGGAAGCTACTCTTCCTATCTTACTGTCGATGGTGTATTAATATGACCCGATTAATCAGGTGATTTGCATGAGAGACAATGTTTTCATACGGTTTTCATAGTGTATTCATGGTCATATGTTTGTTGTTTTCACTTGGTATGTTCATATCAGCAAACCACATTAGGAATGTAAATATATTGCTATAGTTGAAACATCTGTAGTACTATATTTGAATGTAGCTGTTATATTTGAATTTACTCATCTATGTGTGGCTGTCCTGGCCTCAATGTCCAGTTGGTTAGAGTTGACCTTGGGTCAGAGGTGACATCATCAATATCATACTACCCATCAGCTAGTTGTCATGGAATAGTACAAGACTATGGTGTTTAAGATGTTGTTTTCTGCTATTTCTCTTAAAGGGTATTATCACAGTGACAGTAAGAAGTTCTAAAACACGGTAGTTGTTACCATGCTAACCTTAATGATTATCTGAATGTTAGTATGCTTTTGCTTGATCTTGATTGTTGCTATGGTTACACATACTTTGGCCGATGGTTTGTAGCCATAGAAATGTTACAGGTTATTTTTGATTACAGTTCATGTACATCATTAATTTCAGGCTTGAATATTTCAGAATTTGAAGACCAAATACATTGTCCCTAGAGGACTCCTGAGCATTTTTAATGATCGTTTGTCTTCATCAGTTTAACATTGAGATCTTTGTCTTGTGTTTCCTTCAGGAATATTTATTGTGTCGGGTTCACTGTTGTTGGCCACAGGCTCCATCCAAGCAACAACTCTCCTCCATACCAGGGTCCTTAGCAGGGTCATAAGGTCACCCATGAATTTTTTTGACACAACCCCATTAGGGCGCATCATCAACCGATTCTCCAAAGATGTGGACACCATCGATCTTATCATCCCTGATCTATTCAAAGTCTTCATGATGTGTTTTCTCCAAGTTGTCAGTACCATGGTGATCATCTCCATGGGGACCACCATATTTTTGGTTGTCATGGTACCTCTAGGAGTTGTTTACATTGTTGTCCAGGTACAGCGACCCTGACAGCTAATTTCAATTAAGTTATGTCTGCATGATTTGTGATGTGGTTAAATCTGCTTTACTGGCTTCCGACCTGTTGCTGCCATTCGAACTCTTTATCTAATAGCAATGCCACGTACTAGCTTATTATAGAGCCCCAGTCATTGATATCACCAGTTATTGTCAAATCACAGGTTTTCATGATTTTTGTACTTTTGTACAGAATGTGTTTGTGGACCACTCCTCCCGTCTGTGTGGTTTTAATTAGGATAACATCATTAGATTGATTAAAAAATTAAAAAAGAAGAGCAATTCATTAAGAAAATAAATTAATTTGCCAAATTGTGTGAGTTCATATAATGAAGCCTGACAAGGCTAAGCCTAGCAGTATTTCATTAATGTTCTATATACATATGTATATATAATTCTCCATAACATCCATATATCTGTTTGATATAGCATGTGTTTGGCAGATCATATCCATGATGTTCATTATCTTCTACTATAATTCATTTCAGTGACATATAATATCCATCATTTAACAGAGTTCTTGTAATGTGTGGTCAGCCACCGATACCCTGGTCATCCAGTGATGCCCTGGTAAGTCAGTGATGCCCTGTTCAGTCAGTGATGTCCTGGTCAGTCAGTGATGCCCTGGTCAGCCAGTGATGTCCTGGTCAGCCAGTGATGTCCTGGTCAGTCAGGGATGTCCTGGTCAGTCAGTGATGTCCTGGTCAGTCAGTGATTTCCTGGTCAGCCAGTGGTGTCCTGGTCAGCCAGTGATGCCCTGGTAAGTCAGTGGTGCCCTGGTGAGCCAGTGGTGTCCTGGTCAGTCAGTGATGTCCTGGTCAGTCAGTGATGTCCTGGTCAGTCAGTGATGTCCTGGTCAGTCAGTGATGTCCTGGTCAGTCAGTGATGTCCTGGTCAGTCAGTGATGCCCTGGTCAGTCAGTGATGCCCTGGTCAGCCAGTGATGCCCATTATAAATCTACAATTACTATCAACTCTGTGTCTGATATTTCCAGAGGACAGGATTTTCCTGAAGCTGAAACAGTATACCTTGTCAAGTTCTCCGATGTTTTAGACTTCTTGAATTCATGCATGATGCTGGTTAACCAGTAACTAATTAAAAAACAATTCTTGAACTTGATGATCTATTAAGTATATAACTCAATGACACAGCAATGTGTTTAGGCCTGTAGCATTTCTGACGCTTCTTGGAAAAACAGAACAGCTGTATGGTATCCCTAAAATCACTGACGAGTCCTAGAAAAGCGGAACAGCTGTGTGATACAATTTAATGGATTTTTGGCTCTATTTTTATGTATCTGAACTCTCGCTTTGTTTGATAGATGCTAATATCTGGTCCTTTTAAAAAAATTCTTTCACTCGAATCACTGGCACATTTTTCATTATCTTTTTCTTAAATGATCTTCGAAAAGAAATTTCTGTTTATTTTGAAAATAGCAAATTCCTTGGTTAAATTGTCATTGACTGGTCGGAAATCAGTAGTATTTGTTGTCCCCATGTGTTGGTCAGTGTAAATCATCCCTGTGTTAGTCTTTGTTTACCTGTGATGGTCAGTTTGGAGTATATTGTGGCTAAGTAGTCTAGAAAGTAGTGGCAGCATTTCTTGTCCAGTTGTTGGCTGACAGAAGTGTAAGCTATTATATTGGTATCACACTGATAACCAATAATGTGAAAAGTTTTTCATTTGGATTCACTTTTAAAAGCGCAATATATGCAGCATTCACTAAAAATTGAGGGGGGGAAAAAAGGCTAAAAAAAGAAAAATTGGCTGATCTGAGGTATTCTTCAAAACGATACCATGTGTTAATATTTATATGACATTGTTTGAATTTCACTCTCTGTAAACGTTCCCTCATCCTTCTGACAGAGGACTAGTGTCCTGAGTTCACTCATCTGACAAGAGTTCACTCCTCTGACAGATGACTGTAGTGTCCTTAGTTCACTTATATGACAGATGACTCTAGATCTTGTATCCTGAGTTCACTCCTCTGACAGATGACTGTAGTATCCTTAGTTCACTCCTCTGACAGAGGACTGTAGTGTCCTGAGTTCACTCATCTGACACAGTTCACTCCTCTGACAGATGACTGTAGTGTCCTGAGTTCATTCATCTGACAGAGTTCACTCCTCTGACAGATGACTGTAGTGTCCTGAGTTCACTCCTCTGACAGAGGACTGTAGTATCCTGAGTTCACTCCTCTGACAGATGACTGTAGTGTCCTGAGTTCACTCCTCTGACAGAGGACTGTAGTATCCTGAGTTCACTCCTCTGACAGATGACTCTAGTCTCCTGAGTTCACTCCTCTGACAGATGACTAGTATTCTGAGTTCACTTCTCTGACAAAGGACTGTAGTATCCTTACTTCACTCCTCTGACAGATGACTGTAGTATCCTTAATTCACTCCTCTGACAGATGACTGTAGTATCCTTAGTTCACTCCTCTGACAGATGACTCTAGTGTCCTGAGTTCACTCCTCTGACAGAGGACTGTAGTATCCTGAGTTCACTCCTCTGACAGATGACTGCATTGTCCTGAGTTCACTCCTCTGACAGATGACTGCATTGTCCTGAGTTCACTCCTCTGACAGATGACTCTAGTGTCCTGAGTTCACTCCTCTGACAGAGGACTGCTGCGTCCTGAGTTCACTCCTCTGACAGGGGACTGCTGCATCCTGAGTTGACCTATCTGCTCTTATTCGCTTTTTGAGCCTTTTATTCTACATAATTATTTATAATGATGCAATTCATAACTGATATCTCTCTATTCCATGTGGTATTATAAGTTCACTGATCACAGGTTGTTTGATTACCTCTTCTTCCTTGTGTAACATTCTGGGCTATAGGTATTGTGCTTAAAGTTATTTCCCTTGAATCATTGTGTCTGTAGAGCTGCCACTCCATAGAAGTAAAAGTAAAACATCATTTCTTTGTATGTGTTCAATTACACTTAAAACATATACCTGTTTACCTGTACAAATGACGACAGTGAAGTTGGATACCTGTTGTATACCTGTTGTATACCTGTACAAATATAGACAGTGAAGTTGAACACCTGGATTTTTTACCTTTGTACACTTAAAAGTTAAATGCCTGGATTTTCTTACCTGTACAAATAAAGACAGTGAAGTTGAATACCTGTACAAAGGTAGATAGTGATTTATATACCTGACTTTTACCTGCAGAAATATAGATGTTACTTTGTATACTCCTGGCTATATTCCTGTAGAAATAGACATAGAATTTTGTATACCCGGCTTTACCTGCTGAAATATAGACAGTGAATTTGTATGCCTGACTTGTTGCATGCATATAGCACTTCCTGCACAAACCTTTCACAATATAGCATGCTTTATGTCACCTAACCTCTGCTTATTTCATTATTTACTAACCACAAAATGCTTTATTAAAGTGCTTTAATTCAGTTCTTATTTTATGTTATTATATGATTGTCTTGATATTTCTGAACGATTTAAGTTTTTAGATATTCATAATTTCTTGTAGCAATACTCTGTTTATGAATATGTTTAACTTTATAACTGTGTTAATTATGTGAGATACATTTTTAAATGCTTCATTTTTCAAATAATTTTCAAAATTAAAACAGAAAAAATCTTTCTTTAACAGTATCAATATAACAGATTAAAGAGCTGCAAAATTAACGTAATATTTTCCTGTGAAATCTGTAGTAAACTGATGAATTTTATTATTTTATTGTGATGTTAAATTAGTGAATTGATATTGATAATCCACTGACTGTCTGACTTTTCTTTGCAGAGGTTTTATGTGTCGACATCTCGTCAGCTTAAGAGACTGGAATCCGTGAGTCGGTCACCAATCTACTCCCACTTTGGGGAGACAGTAACTGGGGTGACAACAATTCGTGCTTACAGACAACAGGATCGCTTCATCACCGATTCAGAGAGCAAAGTTGATGAAAATAATATATGTTACTTTCCTAGTATAGTAGCTAACAGGTGAGAAACTTTCTGAATGACAGGTGGAAAATACGAAACTAAAAAATATACATGTATATATATATTACTGTCTCGAAACACAAAAATTAACAAAGCAGAAAGTTCAGCAACTTTTCCAGTATTGGCTAGAGTTGATGACAACAGAAGTATTTTCTGACTTTCAAGTATAAATGATGTGAAATTATCCACCTTAGGTAAAATATAATCCTGTATTATGTATCTACATGCTTAGAATTAGATCTAATTAAAGTGAAAATAGTTGGCAAATTGGATTAATTATTAGTTAATCACATTCAATCTTTTATTTATTTCTTTGAATGCAAATGTCTTGATAGATATTTTATGTTCATATAAACATGGCATTTACACAAACCCTGCAGTTATCACATTCAAGCATGCAAATGGTGTACCATTATCATTTGATTATCGGTAACATAATTATGACATGGACATTTGTTTTTCCACAGGTGGCTGGCTATCCGTCTGGAGTTTGTGGCTAATAGCATCGTATTCTTTGCTGCCTTGTTCGCCGTCATTGGACGTAATGAACTGTCAGCTGGCCTTGTTGGACTGTCCATTACATACGCCTTAAATGTAAGTCGAGCCTTGTCAGAGACAGGTTTCAGGTGTGACTGGTGGTAGGTGTGACTTATGGTAGGTGTGACTGATGGTAGGTTTGACCTATTGTAGGTGTGACTTATGGTAGGTGTGACTGATGACAGGTGTGACAGATGATAGGTGTGACTGATGATCGGTGTGACTGATGACAGGTGTGACTGATGGTAGGTGTGACTGATGGTAGGTGTGACCGATGGTAGGTGTGACCAATGGTAGGTGTGACCGATGACAGGTGTGACTGATGGTAGGTGTGACTGATGGTAGATGTGACTGATGACAGTTGTGACTGATGGTAGGTGTGACTGACGGTAGGTGTGACTGACGGTAGGTGTGACCGATGGTAGGTGTGACCGATGGTAGGTGTGACCGATGACAGGTGTGACCGATGGTAGGTGTGACCGATGGTAGGTGTGACTGATGGTAGGTGTGACCGATGGTAGGTGTGACCGATGACAGTTGTGACTGATGGTAGGTGTGACTGATGGTAGGTGTGACTGATGGTAGGTGTGACCGATGGTAGGTGTGACTGATGGTAGGTGTGACTGATGATAGGTGTGACCGATGAAAGGTGTGACTGGTGATATGTGTGACTGATGATAGGTGTGACCGATGAAAGGTGTGACTGATGATTGGTGTGACTGATGGTAGGTGTCACCGATGGTAGGTGTGACCGATGGTAGGTGTGACTGATGGTAGGTGTGACTGATGACAGTTTTGACTTATGACAGGTGTGACTGATGGTAGGTGTGACTGATGACAGTTTTGACTTATGACATGTGTGACTGATGGTAGGTGTGACTGATGACAGGTGTGACTGATGATAGGTGTGACCGATGGTAGGTGTGACTGATGACAGGTATGACTGATGACAGGTGTGACTGGTGATAGGTGTGACTAATGATAGGTGTGACTGATGGTAGGTGTGACCGATGGTAGGTGTGACCGATGGTAGGTGTGACTGATGGTAGGTGTGACTGATGACAGGTGTGACTGATTATAGGTGTGACCGATGGTAGGTGTGACTGATGACAGGTGTGACTGATGACAGGTGTGACTGATGACAGGTGTGACTGATGATAGGTGTGACTGATGATAAATGTGACCGATGGTAGGTGTGACCGATGGTAGATGTGACCGATGGTAGGTGTGACTGATGGTAGGTGTGACTGATGGTACAAGGTGTGACTGATGGTAGGTGTGACTGATGGTAGGTGTGACTGAAGACAGGTGTGACCGATGATAGGTGTGACTGAAGACAGGTGTGACCGATGATAGGTGTGACCGATGGTAGGTGTGACCGATGACAGGTATGACTGATGACAGGTGTGACTGGTGATAGGTGTGACTGATGATAGGTGTGACTGATGATAAATGTGACCGATGATAGGTGTGACCGATGGTAGGTGTGACCGATGGTAGGTGTGACCGATGGTAGGTGTGACTGATGACAGGTGTGACTGATTATAGGTGTGACCGATGGTAGGTGTGACTGATGACAGGTGTGACTGATGATAGGTGTGACTGATGATAAATGTGACCGATGGTAGGTGTGACTGATGGTAGGTGTGACCGATGGTAGGTGTGACCGATGGTAGGTGTGACCGATGGTAGGTGTGACCGATGACAGTTGTGACTGATGGTAGGTGTGACTGATGACAGGTGTGACTGATGATAGGTGTGACTGATGGTAGGTGTGACCGATGGTAGGTGTGACCGATGATAGGTGTGACTGATGGTAGGTGTGACTGATGACAGGTGTGACTGATTATAGGTGTGACCGATGATAGGTGTGACCGATGATAGGTGTGACCGATGATAAATGTGACCGATGGTAGGTGTGACCGATGGTAGATGTGACTGATGGTAGGTGTGACCGATGGTAGGTGTGACTGATGGTAGGTGTGACTGATGGTACAAGGTGTGACTGATGACAGTTGTGACTGATGGTAGGTGTGACCGATGGTAGGTGTGACTGATGACAGGTGTGACTGATTATAGGTGGGATTGATGACAGATGTGACCAATCAAATTAGAACATATAAAACATATTGCAAATATTTTATTATATATCTTATATAATATAGTATCTCATTGCAAACACATATTGTGTTGCAATAAAAATAATACAATTATAGATGAGTAAATGAAAATATTAAACTATATTCATCACAGAAATAGTTTCCCATTTTCAAACCTTACTGCATTAATACTGATGTGTTGTCGGCGTTGTAGGTGACACAGACCCTGAACTGGCTGGTGAGGATGACCTGTGAGCTGGAGACCAACATTGTGGCGGTAGAGAGAGTGAAGGAGTACTCCGAGACACCCACAGAGGTAGGATACTTCTTAGCTTTCACATGTTTTTTGGCTGAAATCTTTGCATTAATTTTGATCAATATATTTTCTTTCATCATATTTATTCAGCATTAAGTTCATGTCTGGTAATAAACTTACTCATTCTGTAAGAATGGGGGCCGCAGTGGCAAGTGGTTAATATCACTTTATCACTAGCCCTCCACCTCGAGTTTGAATCCCACGTGGGGCAGTTGCCTGGTACTGACCGTAGGCTGGTGGTGTTTCTCCGGATACTCAAAATAAACCGAACAGCTGTAAGAATGTTTACAAATGACATTTCATTGTCCTGTAGTAAGCCCACCTCCAATCTGAGTTCCCTATTTACATAGCACCTCATTCATATTCCTGCTTTTTCAGGCTCCTTGGGATATAGAAGACAAAAAGCCCAACCCAAAATGGCCAGAAACGGGCAAGGTGACCTTTGACAATTATGGCACTAGGTACCGGGAAGGTCTTGACCTTGTCCTTAAGGGGATCTCATGTGAGGTACAGCCAGGTGAAAAGGTATGTATACAAGGACTCTCTTCAGTTGTTCATAATTATATATTGTAATATTTACATAAAAACTTCGCTTTTGCAATAGAAGCAATAATTTTACTTAATATGCTTTTGACTTTACTGAAGGCATCATCTCTTTGATTTCCTCCAGGTAGTAGAATTTCTCTATCCGACGTACCTGACATATGATGGGCTATTTTTCTCACATGTTTTTTTGTGAAATGCATGGGCAAATTGATCCAACATGGCGAAACCATGTATGAATAGATCAATGATCACAATTAATAATTTGTTCAAATGATATGTAGAGCAAATAATACAGTGCATTTGTGAAAGTTATTATACATATAAAAAAGCAGAAGGGTTTTCCCAGTGACATCACAGAGTTTTAATGCACGGCATTTATTTAGTCTATCATACTGAGTAGGCTTTGGCAGGGCTCAATCAGAGTCTGAATCAAATATGATTCTTTTTTGTCTATTTGATCCCAAACCTGAGGTCACTCGTTATACTTAGTGGGATATAGATATCCCATATGGGTGCTCCACATGGCGCAAATGTGTCTTAAATTATATGTAAAGGTGTGAGAAAATTTTATCAAGGTTTTATTTCTGCTGTCTATTGAAGTGGTAGAAATGCTTATGAAAAAATCATAACATCCCATCAAAAAATCCCGTACTACAGTAGCTAATTTGTACAAATGTTTTCCCTTTCCAGGTCGGAATCGTCGGAAGAACTGGGGCAGGAAAGTCATCACTCACGTTAGGGTTATTCCGGATCATAGAGAAGGCCCAAGGCAACATCATTATAGATGGGATTGATATCTCCACTCTGGGACTGCACGATCTTCGATCCAAAATCACGATTATACCACAGGTAGGTCTCTCCTAATATCATATTCAATTAATGTGATTCTAAATAAAAAGGGGAAAAAGCCACATTTTCCTGTCTGGACACTTCATAGCAATCTGGCTGACGGCCATTATATCGATGGAGGAAATAACTTGTGAGGCGAGTTAGTTGATCAGAATCTATTTGGATGTGTTTGACTGAGGGTGACCTTCACCGTTTGGTCGTAAACTTTACCGCAGTATGTTTATTAGGGACCTCCAATAGATACCTATACATGTATTAGATATGATGCAAATTTCCTTAATTCTCATTGGCTAAAAACCTTGGTCTGGTGTAGGTCAGTATTTTGAGATATCGACCTGATGTGACTAATTTTGTAAGCACAGAGTCAGTATTGCGTTTATGACGTCAGAAATCCCCATTGTATATTTTGTGTTATCAAGATAATCTACCCTTTTGCAATTAAGTTTCATTACCTAATATAAAAATTCGGGACCTTTGATTCAGTTAGTATTTGTTTGCTGGATTTATTGCCCTGTGAACAGCCTGTGTCATTTTGAGGTACAGTCTCCTTGTAGTAGTTGGTGACTACCTCACTGAACAACATATGGGAGGCCTGCCTTATGCCATTGAGAGCAACCAAAGTAAAATGTCTTGCTCAAGAAAACAACCATGACAACACAGACTGGCGCGTTTCTCAGCTTCCTGAGAAAAACTTATCAAAATCGATAGGGTGCGTCGAACCACACACCTCCAATCTTCACCTGAGATTATGTGGCCAGCACTTTATTGTGTGGCCTCATGGTCAATATGGTGTTATACCGACCTGGTAGAATCTAAAATATTGACCATGTATGTTATACAGAGTTTGACTTTATAGACAGGTCTTTTTAATTTAGAATGTCTTTTTAAGAAGATTTATAACTTTTGTTGTAGGAGCCAGTTCTCTTTTCTGGCACCTTGAAGATGAATCTTGATCCGTTTGAGCAGTATACTGATGCAGAATTGTGGAGGGCACTAGAACATGCTCATCTGAAAAAATTTGTGAAAGAATTACCAACAGAGTTGATGCACGAATGTTCTGAAGGAGGTGAAAACCTCAGGTAAGTCAAAGTGGGATACATGGGTAGCAGAACTGGTGTAGCTGAATGCCAATGGCCACGTAGCTCAAACGGTCAGAGCATTCGTCCAGAGTTTCAAGGTCAAGAGTTCAAGTCCTGATCTGATCATTGCATTTTCCTCTCCTATTACACATATTTTGCTGTAGTTTATATGGGTTTGTTTTTTTCACCCAAGACAAAGTCTCAAGTGACATATTCTAATCACCTTTTGTCTGTCGTCATCCGTCGTATTTCGCCTGTCATCCATCCGTATTCAATTTACTTTTTCGACTTCTTCTCGGAAATCTTTGAACCAGTTTCAATGAATTTTGCAGAAACCTTTCGTGGCTAAAGGCCAACCAAAAATGTGAATTGCATGTTCTCTAACCCCAGGGGATTGAGAGGCGGGGCCAAAAGGGGTCAAATTGACTGAAATTTCAAAAATCTCTATCTCAAGACCAAAGTAAGGTAGAATCAAATACATTATGGACTCTTTATAGATGGAAGGGTCTTAGGCACCTTACCAAAATTGTGAATTTCATGACCCTGGGATCTCACATTTGCCACTGGGGAGAGGGTAAACTATACAATAGTTTATGTAGGGAAGTCACCTTTTTGACTATCATTTGTTTGATTTCTGTCGAAATTCATTTTAACCTCGTTAACATTATTAGCATGGGATGACAGTTTGATGGTATGCACATTTGGACCTGACTGACCCCACAGGGGCTGATGGCAGGGCCAAAAGATGCCAAATTGACAGAAAATGTCAAAACTCGGGTGAACGTTTAGACCCATGGGCCTCTTGTTTTAGAAGTTTTTGACTGAAGACTAGTGTATTTACTGAATATGCTATATTTAGAAGATTGTATAAAGTTTGTTATAGGCTGTGTACATGGGAGTAATTTATGTACAACAACCAAGTTTTATGGTGTGCCACTCTCTCCCACTATTTACATCCATATGTCAGTCTCTAAGAAAATAAGAATAAAGAACAATGTAGCTGTAACCTAAAAAAGATTGTTTTAATATCTACATTCTGTTTCCATCTTATATATACTCACTGAGTGGTCAGGGTGGCACAGGGTTAACACACTTGTCTTTCACCTAGAAGGCCACAGTTTGATTCCTCGATCGGATGTGAAAGGGTATGGGGTCACCTTGATATAACTTGTTGTAAAATAAATGAAGTTAACATTGATAAATATTCACCATGTTTGATTTTCCAGTGTTGGACAGAGACAATTAATATGTCTGGCTCGTGCCTTACTGAGAAAGACGAAGATCCTTGTTCTGGACGAGGCTACAGCAGCTGTGGACCTGGAGACAGATGACCTTATCCAGAACACGATCCGGACAGAATTCCACGACTGTACCATCCTCACGATCGCTCACAGACTCAATACCATAATGGACTATGACAAGTAAGCAGTCTTATTCAAACAGAACATTTTATTTACTTGATAAAAGATTATGAATCCTATTCTTAACCCTATGGTTCACGGTACAAAATTTTGCCATAAGATTAAACATTTGAATTTTAAAGCAGTGCTTGTTATGTCCTTTCCATGTACTTATCGTTAAAAAGTATATTATGATAAAAGAATTATAATGTTGTACTTTTTGGTAGTCAGTCAATTATCTCTGTATAGGCTAGCTGTATGTTCTATTTATTTAAGATGTTTTGCTTTAATAAAACAAATACTGCTATCAGTAGAAAATTAAAGTTTAGGAACATTGATAAAACTGAGGCCTGGTCATTGTTGTGTGTAAGATGTTTTTGATTGATAAACACTTTTTACTACTGAACCCCTTGTCATCAATTGAATTTTATTTTTCTTCATTTCAGGATAATGGTGCTAGATGCTGGTGTCATCCGTGAATATCAAGCTCCCCATACTTTGTTACAAGATAAGGACACTATATTTTATGGAATGGCCAAAGACGCCGGACTAGTGTTCTAAAGACTTCTATATCTGTGATGTAGGGTAATTTCAGGGAGTCTGTCGCCAACAGACGACAATGACAGCTGGCCTGTGTTGGTCACCCAGTTATTCAAGTCAATCCATATATGTACGGCTCTAGTATGTGTTCACCTGATTCTGTGATGTGATGTACATGTGATTCTATGATATGTACACAGGAATCTGTGACATGTGACATAATTCTGTGGTGGGTACACATGATTCTGTGACATGAACACATGATTCTGTGACATGTACACATAATTCTGTGACATGTACACATAATTCTGTAATAGATACCCAGGATTCTATTACATGTACCTGGTACACATGGTTGTGAAATATGTCACTAAATAAAATGGCTTGTTCATTTCAAATAATTCTGTACTAAAAACATGTGTGCATGTATGCAATGTTATAAAAATCATATTTGGTTAAGTGTAATTCAGTTGTGAATCTGTAGCCTATTATGTTCAAATTTGTGTGTGACCGCTCCTACAGAACAATGTAGGTTAGTCCCTTATTCAAAATGAATAACAAATTTCTGTTAATGCTAAAAAATAACATTTATTTTTTCTATTAGTAAAATATGAACATTGTTTGTTTGCCATTGGATTGTACTTGTTTGCATGAATGTCAGTAAAATTTGTTTTACTGTAGCAATGCATTAAAGGGTTACAATGATAATGATGTATGTTAAGATATATGACGGCTTCTAATGCTTACTTGAAGGTATGGGGCAATCCCTGTGTTTTGTTTGAAATGCTGGTATCGTATTAAATTTTGTCTTCTTGTAAGGCTTGGATGTTTAAATGTGTTGTTGATTAAAAAGTGCCAGTGTTGTTCTTAATTTAAAAAATACATTGATGCCATTCCTTGCTTTATAAAGTACTTGTACATTGATATTAGATAAGAAACCATCTATAAAGTATAAATTTACGTCCAGACATGACGCCCAGGACAGATTGTAGAATACTTATGTGTTATATACAAATGTATACTCAATTTTAACTCAGATGACTTGCGGACATGACAGAATATGTCATGTTGTGCCTGTCTGATATTTTTCCTGGTGAGATATGTTTTTTTTCCTATTTAGGAATAATAAATATCATATACAAGTACCTAATATATTTAGTCAGTATTTTAATAAAACTAAGAATGATATAATAGGGTGATCATTATAGTTTTTTGAAAGCGGGTAAAGTAAAGATCAGTTTTCAAAGTGTTCAGCACAACAGTTTTTTTTTTGTTTTTTTTTTAAACACAATTATTAATAACATCTACAAAACACAATTATTCAATAACACCTACAAATAGCAATCTGCATTATACCAGAATTTTATATTCCTTTTTCTTTTATCATAATTCATAATCCAGATCACAGAGTTAATCTTGAAAATGTGAAGTTTTGTTTTATCATTTACAATGCATGCAGTGCTCACAAAAACATTGTGTTTAATTTTGTTTTCGTAGTTTTCCTTTTGTTTTGTTTTAAGTTTTTCTGTTGTATCTTATTGCAAATTTCCTCCTTGAATCAAAATGCACTTTAACTACAAGAGGATAGACAAGAAACCATTTACTGTCCGGTGTCAGGGAAGTGCTGTTGTTAAAGTTTGGAAGAATGTTGAAGGTGAATGGCTTCTCAAGTTCTACTCTCATGTTGCTAGTCCAATAGTAAGCTTTTCGATGTCTCACTGATTGTTATGTGGATCGGACGTTTTGTTAGATATACTTTTATTGTTTTGTATATATCCATTGTTGTATATATATATATATCTGTTGTCTTGTGTTCATCAGGGTTATTCCAGTGAAATATAAATCCTACGGTACGACTCCAAAAATCAAGTCTGATAGCAAGTGAAAATGTACTGTTAGAATGTACAAATTTCAGCAGTAATCATATTTTTGCGACGGAAGCATTTTGCTTAATTATGATATAAGCAAATTACACTTTCTGTGTACTATTTTTCAGAATTCTTCACTAAGCTGTTCTTTTAAGATTAAGTAAAATTTTAGCGAACCAAAATGGTCTGTGTGTAACAAACCTGGAGTCCTGTTGGCTAGATATTTTAATGGAATAACCCAAATTACTTTTATGTAAACATTTTACTTTATAACAAAATTTTCTGTAAAATCTTTCAGTTGTAATGTTTATTTCTCCATTATTAAGTATCGTAGTTTTTATTTACTTGTTATAAGTTACTGCTTTGTTTGTTTCAAAGTTACACTTATTTTGTCCTTCCTTCACTATAGAATGTTAGGACACATTGTTATTGGGTTTGTGTAGGTTTTATTGCGACCAGTTTGCATTTCTTTCTGTTACTATGGCAATTTCATTGATTCCACTTTTCCATGAAATCGATACTTTTTGTGATCTTAATCACAGAAAAGTATCCCAATAATGTTAATGTGGTTTAAGTATGAATGCCAGTTATCAATTTAGATAGTAAAAATGTTTTAAAATTGTAAAAGTGGAGAGTATAAGGTCACCTTACTAGCTTAGACTAGCGGGAATGTTTGCCTGGGGAGCGAAAGGTCACTAATTCGAAGCCTGGCATGGGCAGGGTATTTTTCATTCCTCCTTCCTATTATAAATGTATTACTTAGTATATGATGACATTTTAGGTTGCATTTCATGAGAATGAGTTTGCTGAGAGTCGATCCACCTAGTTATTTATAAGCACATTTTATTTTGTATGTAAATATCAAGAGGCATACTATATACATTATGTTAAGATGCTACAGTGCATACACGTCTTGCCACAAAAATGCATAAAATAGCACCCATGTTGTAGCGATGTGTCTAATAACACCGACAACCAACAGCTGTTTAGACCAAAAGTTACCAAATATAGAGGCCGAATACGATATACACAATGTAATCTGGAATTCAATTAATTTTGCATTCATATTGAATTTAAAAAGATAAAGAAAAGTTCAACTTTTAGAAAGTGATAATAGCATAAAGTATGTGACATTTGGTACAGTTACTGTATAAACATATTCAACAGCCTGTCCTTGTTTTCAATCAATCATGATTACTCGTTGTCAGAGATGTAACTTGTGGGACCTTTAAACTTCTGACTTGATGTGTAGGTAATATCATAATATGTCATGTGTTCTGTATCAAAATAAGAACACAAAACCCTAGTTTGACGTTTGGTCTTTTCCTATATTACAGAAAAGCCAGTTTCTGTAGCATGTCTCGACTCAAAGTTCCACATGATGAACGTACTTCAAATATATGGTGCCGTGGGAAGGCAGCATATTATTATTTACTTGCCAAAATGGAATCTCTAGCTTACCTTTGACCTTTACATGTAATGCTGAAATTTACCAACCAAAGAATCGGATATCATACTTACTATTTACAACAATAGGGTATCTAGGAAATGTTCACATCTGAAATTTGAATCTAGTTTTCAAGTGATATGGTCGATATATTCTCCATATTTTTTTTTCCATTTTGCAACTTCATCAATTATTTCAAAATACTTTTTATTTTAAAAAAGTCATGATTATTTTATGGAAGCAATTTTATTCATTTAACTTTTCATATTATTTCTTTTATCACTAATTTAAGTTTAATCTGTCATGCAATTAATACTTCCATGTTATTCTATGTTACCTGATGGTTTATTTTGAACGAATGATTTTGTTTATTGATTTGAAGCAGTGAATTTCGTTTTCAAAGATGAAGTTTAGACGAAACCTATAAAGGTTGGTTTTGGCATGGTAATTATATTAAGAATGTAGAATGTAGCAAAACTAGATTTAATAGAAAGTTATTGTATGTTATTGTATATGTTAGTATAGTAGAAATTAATAGAAATCTCGATGCCTTGATCAAATAATGATTTGCCTGTAATATTACTCAGTAAATTTATAGAATGACTTAACCCCTACCCTAGTCAGTTTTCTCAATTTATCAATGATCTTATTCTGTGACAGGCTGGTCAGATGTCCAGCTCTACATAAACAGTTCTTGCCCTTAGTTCATTTTTAATACCTAACATGAAAGAAAGGTGAGATTTAATTTTGTGCACAGCTAAAAATGGTAGGTGAAAACTTGCATTTCTTTCATTTTTAAAGCTCAGGGAATATATTTTGAAATTTTGATAAGCAGTCTAAAATTTCCCATTTATTCCATGTTTTAAGAATAAGATGTGGAAAACCCTTGAATTGAAACAATCCGTTATAACTAACATCATTCCTGTGTGGATGTGTGAGAAAAATAACTAGAATTTCGAGATAAAATTGCGTTATTAGTATCCTATCCTGTGTTGGGTTTTCATCATTTAAACATTTCCTTATCTTGTCTCATACACTCAAGTTGCTTTTAAGAATTATTTTTACACATCTGTTAACACGAGTCATATTTAAGCATTCAATTCTATTACTTTTACTTTTAGTATTAAATATTTACCACTCTGGCATTGCCGCTTTTTGACCTTACCAACTGTCAGTGGGCGTTACCAGCTCATAACTGCCGATTGGCATATGAATATCATAACAGTAACAGATCTGCGACGTCGGCAAAATAAAAGACGTGGAAAAAAAACAAAAATAAAATTTGACAAGTGCGATGTGTATTATTCTCATGTTTATATGTATTAAATATCAGTACTACATTCATTATTCTGATCTGGTTTTCTATTAACTTATGCACTATTTCTTTTACACAGAACAACCATTAACATATCTAGACTTACAGCCAAAACATGAATTCCGTTATAGTGATTTTTTTTTAATCGTAGACTTTCAGTTGGCATTTGTGGGATGATAATACCAAATGAACAAAGGCAAATTTAACATGAAGTACTAGCGTGCTTCATTAAATTTGCCTTTGTTCAGTTGGAATTATCAGCCCATAACTGCCAACTGAAAGCAGTTCAATGCTTAAATAACATCACTGACTGGTTTTCTTATCCCTTGCACAATTATCAAAGAGGGATTTTAATACATGTATGCATTTTTAATAGAATAAATTATATATTTTTTGGATAAATATGGTTTTGATGTCAAGACAAATGCAGAAATTTTGTTTAAAATTTAAGTTTTTGTTTAATTAGGTGATCAAATACCGTAACAGTATTTGAGGACTGATGCCTGGGCGTGCTTTGTTTTAGAAGGTGGTATGATTTGGTAAACTAACACCGCCCATTGTTTCATTAAGCATCATGTTTATATGTCTATAATCTTTAAAATCATTAAATTATATAAAAAAAAAATTAATTGTAAAATTAATGTGTTGTGTTATTCTTTCCCTAGTTATTTCTGGTCTTCAAATATATAGATTTACATGTTTTAATGTAGTATTCCTTTCTATTCAAGAATTTTCTCACTCAGGTCGTGTCAGATATCTATGCTTTCTCAACCTACTATATTCAATAGCCAATGCCTTTTTGCCATAACCACAACTTCCATGACTAACAAGGTTTTTGAGAGGTGCGTGTTGATTAAGACCATAGAAAAGTTTTATGGTCAACATGTGATGTTTGATGCTTGTTGATGAGCTAATTAAGTTGTTCGTTGTCACCACCGTAGTAAAGGTCTGTCTGTTTGTCAGTTTTTAGCTCACCGGTTACGAGTAACCGAGAGCTAATGCTGTCACCCCGGCGTCGGCGTCAGCATCCCACCCCAAAACTTTAAAGTTTTTGGGATCAGTTTTTGGAAAGCTTGTAAGTCCAAAAGTATACACCTCATGCCCTTCTAATTTGGTTTATACATTCATTAGAGGTAGGAGTGATTTTATGGCAAAATCATGCAGAAAAATATTGTGATTTTTTTTACATTATACCGTTCTGTGGACTTAACTTTTTTGGCACCAAAACCCACTTTAAAGTTTTTGGGGTCAGTTTTTTGAAAGATTGTAAGTCCAAAAGTATACACCTCATGCCCTTCTAATTTGGTTTATACATTCATTAGAGGTAGGAGTGATTTTTTTGGCAAAATCATGCAGAAAAATATTGTGATTTTTTTGGCATTTTACCATTTAGTGGACTTGCTTTTTTGACACAAAAACCCACTTTAAAGATTTTGGGGTTAGTTTTGGAAAGCTTGTAAGTCCACACCCTTCTTATTTGGTTTATACATCCATTAGAGGTCTAGGAGCGATATTATGTGACATACAATTTCAAA
The DNA here is from genome assembly GCF_902652985.1 of Pecten maximus. NCBI lineage: Eukaryota > Metazoa > Mollusca > Bivalvia > Pectinida > Pectinidae > Pecten > Pecten maximus. The sequence goes on from NC_047015.1 coordinate 48,073,999, forward strand.
ATGACATGCTTATACATACATAAAAATTGAATGCATAGTGAGCTTACGCAAAGGGGGGGGCACACGGTGGCCGAGTGGTTAAGGTGTACAGACACTTTATCACTAGCCCTCCACCTTTCGCAATCATTGATTGCACTTGTTTTAGTACTGTTGGCAGTGCTTTCTCAACTGCACTCAAGACTTTATCCATTGCTTTCTAGTACAAAGTACAGGTCAAAGGTCAGTTACTATAAATAGATTATCAGTTTATGTACAATATCTGTTCTGTTGGGACAGATTGCACTCGGATTCTATCCAGAGCTTACCTTAAGAAAGTGCCTAATTGAGATTACTATTGTCAAGCCTTGAGATCAAAAGTCACTATTACTATAATTTCCAGTTCTTTCCATTCCTCTCCTAAGGAGCTACTTGCATAAGGATATTTTTCAGACTAAAATTTCAAAGGTCAAGGTCACTGATACTATAAATAAGAAATCAGATGTTACCTGGTACGTGCTTGGGTTAGGTTTTCAGACAATTTAATGTCAAAGGTCGTAGTTACTTTAAATATACATAAATAATGTAGTTTCAATTTCAATGTAACATACAAGATTTTATCAATTTGGAGTTAAAATTAGATTTGTTTTAATGCAAGCATTCACCGTTGTTCTCAACACTTCTGACTAACTCGCGCCACAATTTCACCAGACAAAAAAGTCAAGATTCTATATTCCTGATATGATAGACTTTTATTTTATAATGTAAAATTAAATTTGGCTCAAGTCTAGTTCCAACTACCAGGTAATGTGATGCTGTGTAATACAGAGCAAAATAAAACAAAACAATCAGATAATTTTTGACATTTCCTTTATTCAATCGATCCTCTACAATTACTTACAAAGCTGAAACAACATCACTTTAAATATCACATACTGAAACTATGCCATCAATCCAATACAATACAAGAACCACCAAAACAGAAACAGGACAAAACTATTGTTATGTGTGAAATAGTCTAATTTCAACTACTTGAATCATAAATCTCGAGTGTCATCTATAATGTATACTATGTCCCTTGGATTTCAATCTGTAAAATGTTGTATAAAAATGTCTCATAGATTTCAATCAGCAAACTTTTATTCTTCCTTTTTTTTCTTTTTACTTTTTAATTTTATTACTCTTCATTTAAATCGAGCTGCTAGTTATGATTAATAATATACATTGTATTAATCATTCTTTAACAAAAACATAAAGATTAGTCTTGTTAGACCATTCAATCAACTATTTCATAGACAATTTGCTGGAGAAAAGAACCTGGTAGTACTAGTATCTACAATGATAAGGTTACATTGTACAAAGTTACTAGTATTTATTGCCAACTAATGTGTACAAAGGACAGGGAAGACTACAGAATGGCTTAGAGATTTTTTTATACATTTCATCTTTTATTGTTGTACATGTATTGTTTTATTGTTATTTAAACAAAGAATAGAGTAACGATGATAAACACAGTTTCCATGCTGAATTTTTATCCCCATGTACGTACCTGTTGTACAAAAGCATTTTAGTGTGGGTAGGTGGCACAGTGATTACACTGAATGCCTTTCACCTTGTGGGCCTGGGTTTGATTCCTATTTCGGACGTTAAAAGGAATAGGGGTCACCTGCCCAACCACGCAGGTTTTCTCTGGGTACTCTGGTTTCCTCCACAGCATGACCCCCTCATATTGGTATAACTTCTTTTAGAATTATTGTAAAACAAAGTTTACATTTCAATAGCATTACCTTTAAATGATAAGAAATTCAAAGATACCAAAATTGCTCGGATGTGATCTTAATAATTTCATTGTTCTTTTGTATTAGTTTCAGTGTGTACTGAATGATGACTGACAGTTATGTAAACACAAGGTTAACAGAGACACTAGCTCGCTCGTGTATGATACATGATGTACATATTGCTAAAGATAAAAAGTCGAAACATACAAAACATAAACTTACATGTACACACAAATTTTTACATTTTTGGCCCATGATTTTGCAAAACTTTTTATTGTACCTCAGTCTAAACATCCACACTTAAGAAGTCAAACATTCTCCATGTATTCAATATAATATCATGATTCCATATTAACTTTTCAGTAGTTAGTAGATATATATTTATATATACGTACATTGTTACAAATATTATACCAAATAAGTGCCCTATCAGACACACACAGAACGAGTGCAAGATAATAATATACTGTATACCGAGTCCAAATAGATATTGGTTTGTTTACAAATAATCCGAGATCGTGCAAGAGTATCTGTGGATTATAATAGAGGATGTTAAAATGTCAATACTAGAGACATTTGCAGTATGAGTCGGTACTATTGAGAAATCTGGTGTCAGTAATACTAGAGGATGTCACAGTATAGAGGTATTGACAGTGTTGGTGATTATATAATATCCGATGATCTTTAGCATCAAACAATTTCAGGAACACTTACCAACTACAGAGTGTGTCAGTAATAGAGAAAATCACTAGTACAGTGTTGGTAATACAAGAGGAAGTTGAAGTGTTGAACAATACTAGAGGCATTACTGTGTGTCGGTATTGGAGGAAATGACTGATACAGTATCGGTAATACAGTAATGTGTCAGTGTGGTGGAATTTACAGTGTTGGTACAGTTTTAAATGGTACTAGAGAAAATTCCCAGTATGAGTCGATGTAATGCTAAAGGTATTCAGTGCTGGATAGATACATGTATCAACAAGGTGTAATAGTCACAGGATTATATAATATCAAGTATAAGGTGGTAACATGTAGGAAATAAAATTGTAAATACTAAAAAAAAAAAAAAAAAATTATAGATTTTCCCATAAAGTGTATACGCACATCAAGATATAATCTACATTTATACTACATGTATATCACTTAAGTTTCCGTACTGACAAGTCTAATTTTATCACACCTAACAACAACTTCAACATTGATAAAATTTACATCTCAGATGCAAACATAACATACCAGTATATATTTTACAAATTGTTTTCACCTGGAAAGTTTAAGACTAGATAATACAATTCACCTGATCTGTATATCGATCTGTGTAGCATGAATGCCCTGCTATCTCTGTGTTGTGTGTATACAACATGATTTGGCCGACAGTGCTGCAGATGTGCCAAGTGTTTCAACACCTGCGCTAGATGTAGCACAGGTAGTAAGCCTATTAAACTACTAGTCACATCATTACAAGTTAATCTTTGTCTGTAGTAATGACAAATAACCTACAAATGTACATTATATGTTCTATAGTACACTGTATATAGTTCGGGAGAATGTTTAGCTTTATGAGATTAATTGTTGATGTGGGGTTTTTTTGGGGAAAAATTGATAAATGTGTTCAAGTGAAAGAACCTTCAAGAGGCACAAACACAAAACAGTTCAATAATTTATACTGGGGAATGTCATCCATAGCTTTATAATTTATCAATGTGTCATGATTTTTCATAAGGTGGAAAATATTTAGTGAATGAATTATTATACCTTATACTGTATTGCCACTCTTAACTCCAGTATCAACACTGGAAATATTCACTTTGGAGTTCTCTAATTATTTTATTCATTCTTAAATTTTTATCAAATCATAAGTGAACCATAAGTCAGCTACAAAATTTCTGATTTCAAAATATTCTGATTCGTCAATTTTAAATGTTATATACCATTTCTTTTAAATAAATTATAAGCTATAATTCTTTTTTCTAAATTTAAATCACATTTCTTAAATGATAATCATGATTAGAATTCACAGTAAATGACATGATCAATGAGGTACATGTATGTAAGTTTACACACAAAGTTTTTGGGATACAAAAAGGACACTAACAAAATTGATGCTGGACGCAAGTGATAAATATTTATACATTGATCTTAAATTGACAATAGTAATGTTTAACAGTGATGATAAAGGACATATCATCCTCTTGTAAACACAAGATGGATCCTGTCCATATTCAGAGTACCTTTTACTCTGTACACATCCATCTCATTCAGTCCATATTCAGAGTACCGGTACCTTTACATGTCCATCTCATTCAGTCTGACCACAAATTCTCTGTTATTTCTCATCATAAAAGTCATTCATACACTAACACACTTAACAAAACGACAGTTTATTGTTTCTCAATTTTTTCATAATTCAATAGCTTAATTAATATGCATACCTGAACAGGTGTTTATATACACATGTACATCATTATAAGTCAATTACTTTGTTCTATTTTTGGCACCGTCCAGACCAGGAACGACAAATCGTCAATCAATATGTATACAGGAATATTTATATATACAGTAAAACCCCACCAACTCAAACTCCTAGGGACCGTGTCAGTAGTTTGAGGAGCATGAGGTATTCAAATATTAGATGTTAGTCCTAGACTGTTAGTACATGAATATACATTGTTGTACATGTATATCAGTATCTACACAATGTATATATAAATAAGCATATAAGTATGTATTTCCAACATACATGAAATTATTTATACATGCAGACACATGAACTTAGTATTGCAATTTGCACCGGGGGTACAACAAAGCAGTCGCTCATCCCAGAACTGACCCCACTTGACACTGCTTCAGTACATAGACACGACACACGACCGCCCAACCACAAAAGCTAGCTGTTGGACTATGTAGCTGACATGCCCATACCCTTACATTATGATGATGACAAGAAAATATTTAATGCAGAACACTTTCAATTTGTAGAGTTGAAATTTTGTGATTTGTTCATAGAACAAATTGCAAGGGTTAAAAATTCCTGCACTGCTCTTAATAGTCAATAAGTCTCGATCTTATACCTGAAACGGGTTACCAATTGCAGAGGTACGTCTATATAACTTGTGTAATTTTTCAGATACAGAACACAGGAAAGGTGAAACTTTGAAACGAAATGTAAGTGATATACATGTCTTAGTAACATCTCGCAGAAACTTGCTAATGGAAACAGTACAAAAGTGCTTTAGCTATGTAGAGGACAGACACCGACAAAAAAAAGTCACACGTGACAACCACACATAACACGTAAAGATGTAGTGCACCAATATCGATATGAGTTCCCATAATATATCACCATAATAACCTGGACCAGGCACCCCATACCTCTGTCTACAGTAAATCTCTCTCACACACCTGGGAAATCACTTGTATTCAATCTACAGTAAATCCCACACACACACCAGGAAATCACTTGTATTCAATCTACAGTAAATCCCACACACACACCTGGGAAATCACTTGTATTCAATCTACAGTAAATCCCATACACACACCAGGAAATCACTTGTATTCAATCTACAGTAAATCCCATACAAACACCAGGAAATCACTTGTATTCAATCATTAAAGTAAAATCTAGATGCCAGAAACCCTGCATTGTGCTTTTAAAGACAACATCTATAACATTTGAAATAAATTAATGATTGTGGCCTGATTTTTATGCCAGAGACTAAAATGATCTTAGAATATCTGTAAATAAAATTCAAAATAGATTTCATTTCAGAACTTTTTGCAAATACATGTACAACATAATTTCTGATACCTTCTCTATGGTAAGTGTCATGATCAAAATTATTATTCCAAGTTCCAATTTCATTAAATGATCGCCATCTATCTGTGTAGTGATCCATACAGAGGGTAACAAAGGATTAAATTGTAACTGACAAATAATATATAATTACATATATATATATATAATCAACATGTCCTTAACATAAAGAATACATATGTATATCACATTCCTTCTCACATCTAACCGACTTTCAAACTATATACTGTGAAACCTCATACAAAAAAAAAAAACAAGAATTGTAAGGAATACAGAATTGTATTAATATTAGAAAGTATTTTCTATAAGTAATCCTCACATATTCCTACACCAGTAAAAGTGTAAACAGAATCAAAGATCAGATCAACGAGGTGTCATTCTATTGTCACAATAGAGTAAAAAGAAATCTTAACAAAGGATGATAGAATTGAGAACACAATAACATGCTTGTTTAAATATTTATGACAAGTTTCAACCATAGACAGATAACTTGATACCAGGTTCAGTCGACTGCTTTCTCTCGACACTCATGCAACAGAAATAAAATTTGAAAAAGGAAAACTAATATTATTCATAAAATATTTCCCACACAAGATATTGCATTTCTATTTGTCTGTTAAAAACGTGTAATAAATTAAAAATTCAAATAAAATTCCTAACAGATGTAAATGCCCCTGCTAAGATGGCATAGTTACATTTTGCAGTGATAACAGGCCGCGAGCGAGGAGTTTGTCACGCAGCATGTGGAAGACTTGTACTTGTTCTTCTGAGCTCAGTAAGAGAACATTCTGTATGATCTTCTGAGGATTAGGTGCTCAGTAAAACAACACATTCAGATAAAGTTAGTCTGTCGTATAAAGTTAGTCCGTCATATAAATTTAGTCCACCGTATAAAGTTAGTCAGTCATATAAAGTAAATCTGTCACATAAAGTTAGTCGGTCACATAAAGTTAGTCTGTCGTATAAAGTTAGTCCGTCATATAAAGTTAGTCAGTCATATAAAGTTAGTCCGTCGTATAAAGTTAGTCAGTCGTATAAAGTTAGTCCGTCACATAAAGTTAGTCTGTCACATAAAGTTAATCCGTCACATAAAGTTAGTCAGTTGTATAAAGTTAGTCCGTCGTATAAAGTTAGTCCGTCACATAAAGTTAGTCTGTCGTATAAAGTTAGTCTGTCACATAAAGTAAGTCAGTCGTATAAAGTTAGTCAGTCATATAAAGTTAGTCCGTCACATAAAGTTAGTCCGTCACATAAAGTTAGTCCGTCAGATAAAGTTAGTCCGTCACATAAAGTTAGTCGGTCACATAAAGTAAGTCAGTCACATAAAGTTAGTCCGTCACATAAAGTTAGTCCGTCACATAAAGTTAGTCCGTCATATAAAGTTAGTCAGTCGTATAAAGTAAATCTGTCGTATCAATTTAGTCCGTCATATAAAGTTAGTCAGTCGTATAAAGTAAATCTGTCGTATCAATTTAGTCCGTCATATAAAGTTAGTCTGTCATATAAAGTAAGTCCGTCATATAAAGTTAGTCCGTCATATAAAGTTAGTCCGTCATGTAAAGTTAGTCTGTCACATAAAGTTAGTCCGTCACATAAAGTTAGTCCGTCACATCAAGTTAGTCCGTCACATAAAGTTAGTCCGTCATATAAAGTTAGTCCGTCGTATAAAGTTAGTCCGTCATATAAAGTAAGTCAGTCATATAAAGTAAGTCTGTCACATAAAGTTAGTCCGTCACATAAAGTTAGTCAGTCATATAAAGTTAGTCCGTCATATAAAGTAAGTCAGTCATATAAAGTAAGTCTGTCACATAAAGTTAGTCCGTCACATAAAGTTAGTCAGTCATATAAAGTTAGTCCGTCATATAAAGTAAGTCAGTCATATAAAGTAAGTCTGTCACATAAAGTTAGTCCGTCACATAAAGTTAGTCAGTCATATAAAGTTAGTCCGTCGTATAAAGTTAGTCCGTCATATAAAGTTAGTCCATCATATAAAGTTAGTCCGTCATATAAAGTTAGTCAGTCATAAAATAAGTCAGTCATATAAAGTAAGTCTGTCACATAAAGTTAGTCCGTCGTATAAAGTTAGTCAGTCATATAAAGTTAGTCCGTCATATAAAGTTAGTCCGTCGTATAAAGTTAGTCCGTATAATGTTAAGGGAATTTCCTCCCATATTAAAATCTCCTTCACACTACCATGCTTGCCAACAATGGTTGAAAAAAACTTTGTTTTTTTTTTATTCTTTTTAATCAAATGAAGTTTATATTTGGTAAGTTACTGTATATTGTATTGTGGATTCAGTGCTCTGTAAACCATTTTGATGGGAAAGTACTGATAGGAACTAATGCTTGGCCAATGACTTACAATTATAAATAAGTTTGTTTAACTTTCAATAAGACTTACCTGATAAAGCTTGTGTAATAGACGTGTACAAAGGTGGCCATTAGGAACTGACAATCAAATCTATCCATGATACCGCCATGTCCGGGAATGGTGTCGCCGAAATCCTGTAACAGACATACATACACTTACAAAAATCTTGATAATTCCAACATTTTAATATTACTTACATTTCATATGTAGAGACTTGAGTTTGGTGATCAAGGATAGACTCCTGCTAAATGTTAAATATCAGGTCACAATGCATCTTACTTTTTTCTTACCAACTTTTAGACTTTTTGTTCATAATATAGATTAAGTTATCTTAATAAGCGCCTCTTTTTGTAGCCATTTTCTAAGCAACCTGGGTGCTAATAACTGCGAATATGGTACTGATAAAATGAAAACTTACTTTGATTTTAAAAGCTCTCTTAAATCCGCTGGCAAAGAATCCACCGAATGGTCCAATGACGGATGCAAACAGAGACAACGAAATTGAATGGAGGAGGAAGGGGTAGATCTTAATTGTTGTCTGTGGAAAGCCAAACTGTGGGGAAAACATGTAACATATAAGTATCATAAGCAGTGTTGGAATATAAGATGCAAATTCGTAATTGATTATTGTCAAAAGAATCTGATAGTCGATGTTTCTGATGTGAAGTAGTTTATTTATTATATAATCCGCTGACTGTTCAAATATCTTGTGAAATGAACACATTATCTGTTGAAACTATGTTTTAATTTTTTTACTATTTAGTGAAAAATTCTTTACCTGGAATTAAAAATTTTTATGAATGACTCAATCAATATCTTTATTGTGCACATTTTTTTTAAAAATCTAAAACATGACAAAATATCCAAGAACTGATGATTGGTTATAAAAAAAAATTATAATTATAATCACTTTTGAGATTAGTCAACATTTATCAAATCAATCATAAACTGTCGTAGTAGCCATACAGAGGAAAGTTCTATGTTCTACATACAACGGACAGGAACGTCTGTATGGTGGCAGGAATACCAAACTCCGACAAGACGAACACTGGGTGGCGCTCACATTCCATCGACATACTGTTTTTGACTTCGTCATAGGAAATTGGGCATACCATAGAGTCAAATTGCACCAGGAAATAGGACAGCTGCAAAGTAAAAGAATCAAGTATTATAATATAATGGAATAAACTATTATTAATAATGATAAAACTATATAATCCAATGATATACTCATTAACAATTCCTCTCAAAATCTTATCTTAACAACACGACCAAAATTCAGTATACTCACTAACGATATCAACAGTATTTTTTATGGAGATAAAAACATTAAGATTTTTATTAAAATAAATCCTTATATGTATTTTATCAAAACTACTTCAAGTCTAAATCCATAATTTAATACATCTATACTAGACTAATGGAAGTGAACTTTACCTTAATTACACTGCATGTATGTCTGAAATTTTACTACTTTTTACTTGATAATAGCTTATACTACAAGTGTACAAACAATAAAAGTACAAATCTACCAAATTTTCCTGATCTATGAACCTGACCATCATTCAAATTCATACCTAATTTAAGAATAAGCTTTTAAATACATAAACAGTATATAAAACTTCTCAGGACCCAATCTTTAATATGTGTACTTACTCCAATTCCAAAGAATACTGTCGACACCGCTCCTCCTATAAAACCTTCCCACGTCTTTTTAGGAGACAGTTTGATCAGTGGTGTTTTACCGAAGAAAAATCCAAACATATAAGCCATGATGTCGTTACAGATGATCATGGACACCGGGACAAGAAGCCTGTCAATCAAGGAAAGGACTGTCATGTATACATTCATAGATCTCTCAAAAACTTAATAATATTAAATATTATTACTATGGATATATTCTGTACATGTAATACTAAAATAGCCCTCATAACAACAAAATACTATCATGTATACATTCATAGATCTCTCAAAAACTAAATATTAGTGTATTACTCATTTACTATGGGGTAAAGAAGTAATTCTAACAGCGTGGACATGAACAATGTCAAATTTTTGAGGCAATCCGCCCGTTTATCAAGACTTTGGTTTGTTTGGTTTGGTTTGTTTTTGTTTAACGTCCTATTAACAGCCAGGGTCATTTAAGGACGTGCCAGGTTTTGGAGGTGGAGGAAAGCCGGAGTACCCGGAGAAAAACCACCGACCTACGGTCAGTATCTAGTAACTGCCCCACGTAGGTTTCGAACTTGCAACCCAGAGGTGGAGGGCTAGTGTTAAAGTGTCGGGACACAGATAATACAAATTCAATCAAATAATATATAAACAGTACTAGAAAATACAATAAGATATAGTAAGACTAGTATTTTTGGCAGTAGTTGAAATAACGATGAACCCTTCGGCTGGCGTAGGCTGAAGGCGATGGCTAGCGTGACATGTACAACGCCATGCTCTATGATGGAACACTATACGACCAATAGCCAAGCTCATTTACTATGGATATATTCTAGATCTGTGCATATAATACTAAAATAGGTTTCATAACAACAAAACATCATCATGTATACATTCTGTATGTATTATTGTATAGCCCTAATTGGCCTCACAATTAACTGAAAGCATCAAACCCCGCCTGGGTTGGCCACCATTTTGCCTATTTGTGCAAGATAAAATGATAGATATGAGACATACCAGACAAGTCCCTCAAAGATGTTCTGCATGATGAGGTGAGACTGAGTCACAACTATGAGGAGGGTCACATGTGTCCATCCAAACTGGAAAACGGAAATTATAATTTATACAATATTTTATCTCAAAATTAAAAAAAAAAAAAAGTCTTTCACAGCTGTCTTAAAACTTAAACTTTTGTCCCTTTGCTAAATAGTGTCAGAACTGTCTTGAAGACTCAACTCATTTGCATACTTCAATTTGCTTGACAAAAGAAACATTTTAGGAAGTCCTTCAAAGTCCGGACCAGTTGTTAATTATTTACTGTTTTTAATTCAGATTGACTACTCACCAATGTGAATTGTTTCAGGTAATGTTTCTTGACTAGACTGCAGACAAAAGCTACAAAGCCGGCTATGTAGAGGGAAAAGGATATGAACCGATGAAAAGTCACAAAGGGACGCATGAACTCCTGCAAGAGTAACCAAATCAAAGATATAATCAGACAACTTGTCATGTAATACTGTCAAGATGGAAATTTACGCTTATTACGTGGAGTCCTTTTATGAAAATATCCCCCGCATATTATTTGATATCAATTTGCGTAATCTCGAACAAAAAACAAAGGTGGATAGATTAAATTATCCCCATGCGTGCATATAGATTACATTTTGAAATCACGACCCCCCCCCCCCCGGCGAAAATAACCACGTTTAAAGCAAGTTGAAGCAGATTTTCTAATACAAACATTCCTATATTGCCATATTAGATACTTGTATGAGTAGGTACAATGCATTTGTAGTGTAGTTCATAGACGCCATTTTATTACTAACAACTACTGACATTCAATTATTTTCAGATTCAGTAATCTCATTACAAATCAGTTAAACTTCCCTAATTTTAAATACAACGAAATCATTTAGTACCTTCCTAAATCACCCTGATCATTCTTATTTTCTCTAATCATGACAAATGAGACCAGTTTAATTTACAAATTTGAATTAATTAACAGGTATAATCTAACTGCAGCTACGATTCAGGACAGTACGTACCGCTCTATGAAGCAGCACCCCAAAGTAGTCGATGAGGCTTTCTCCGTAGAAGAAATAGTTAGACACAAGCAAGAAGTACCAACTGAGGGTACGGAACCAGGGAAGGTCAAACGACTTATACACCACATAGCCAATGGTAATAATCTCATGGAAACACTTTATCTGGATGGCAAAAATCTGAAACAGAAAACAAGAAATTGTTTTAATATTGAAAACTTCCTAGGCACCATATTTTCAGCGATTTAGTTCTATGCAAAAACCGTTCTGGGATTATGTCTTTACAATGTATAAGGACAATATGTTTTATTATCAAGCAAGCTTAATTAATGCAAGACTTTCAATCCATAAAAAAATGAAAATGGGCATTTGGTAACTAAATTCTGAAAAAAATTTCCTTTGAGTATGGGGTTGATATAGGCGCAGGAAAAAACTATTGCCTATTGCTACCTAACTGCATAATGTTAACAAGATAGAAATGATCTTTTTAATATAAAGACAAAATTTATGAATTCCAACTTGACCATTCAAAAACTATACAGAAACAATTAGCCCATAAGTTTTCAGAAGCCTCATTAAAATAAGTATGTAACTTACTTAAGTACATGTAATTATAAGTACTAAGTCCGGACAGACATCAAAATAAAGGTTTAATTATATTTCATGTGAGTTTCATGAAAATCTGGTATCAATCTGCCAATCACACAGCCTCATTATATATATATCTATAATTTTGTTTCAACATCAAACCTGAGTGATCAACTTGAAGCATACTAACTTCAGCAGCTTTCACTTTTCTTAATTCCTTCAAAAGTTAAAATACATGTAGTGTTTAGAAAGATTCTATCAATGCAAAGTTTAATAGACTCGGCATCAATTTGAGTGAGGTACTCGAGGAATATCAAATGATCATTCCCTTAAAAAAAGATGACAAGCATAATCATTAAATGCAATAAAAAATCAGAATATAGATACGTCTGCATGCTTTGGTCAATGTAACTAACTGCATATTATACAGTATTTATTCCCATGATGATGTAGAGGGGCAGAGTACAAAAGAAGAACTCAAAATTGGTTTTTAAGGTTTTAAGTGCTTTTGGACTATAAATTTGCTTTGAATTCTGTTAAGAATTAGATTTGTTGTTGTATTGATATTGATATCCTGAATTAAATAAACCCCGTTATCAGTATTATTAAGTACACAGTACAGAGTGTGAAATCTATCTACACGAAGAATGTCTACATTGATAACAGTGATAATATATACAATCTACTCCGCAGGTAAAATAAAGGTAGTCTGTACTGTGTTCACTATTAAAGTTTGTATTGAATGGTGGTGACCTAGAGGTACATGGTGACCCTGAGGATAGCGTAGTTTTAGGTGATCTGTGATCAGTCTGCGGCGATCATGTCTTACTGACAACATGTTACATAAGGTTATCTATATATCGAGTATATCCCCTACTCAATACACACTACTAAACAGTTACCTAGTCACAGCAGTCCTCGTGTCTACTGATAGTATACGCAGATGATAATCATAAACTTCATCAGATATTTCTTTTACAAAAATTGCTTTACTAGTCATATCAACTTACACCATTGTTGACCCAGATGGAATTACCCAGTTATTTTCATTTTTGATTTAGTTATTATTTTTTTTTTATAAATTAGGAAAAAACCCACATGGTCGGACAGCTGGTGACTGACTTCCGTACCTTTTCACAGCCGATCAGAGAATCAAATCACCCAGGTGAAAGGCAAATGCATCACCTGGCCATATATATATATAGTTATACTATTGACAGGTATTCACCAAATGCTTTTCATCACATGTACATTAAAAAAATTGTGCGTATGAATTTTGTTTTTTCAATTTTTAGCTGACTACGTAAGAGTTCTAATTTTTTCAACAAACTGTAAATACACCACTTTGCTATAGAAGATTTCCACCTTGTACATAAATTACAAGCTAATAAATATCACCAGTACCTGTTATAACATAAATCCGTCACAGTAGACCATCCTAGGTAAAGTGTTAAGGAAATATGATCACAGGGTGTTTATTCAACATCACATATATTGCATACTACGTATACCATCCATTCAATTATCAACTCAATCTTTGGCTATTACTTCGACATCCAACAGAACACTTATCTTAATTTCATAATTTGCTGAGTTGTTTCCAAAAAGATCTACAAGCTATAACTTTAACCATAACATTTTAATCTATCAACATTATCTGTTTGTTGATGATATTTTTTTGCCCTCGATAAAAGATATCAATTATACATGCTGTTGTTATGATGAAAATTGTGTTTTATCTAAATGAAGATAACATACTTTAAATGCATTTGTAAAATTCTGTGGAAGATTCAATAACACATACTGTACCTATATGTAATTACCATGAATATGTCCAAAAGACCAGTGGCATATACAAAATATATACCTAACCACAAAGTCATTGGCATATATAAAACTAGCCATATGACCAAATTTTATATAGCTGAACACAACATAACTGACCACAAGACCTGGGGTTTACATCATAGCTGACCACAAGACCTAGGGAATACATATAGTTGACCACAAGACCTGGGGTTTACATCATAGCTGACCACAAGACCTGGGGAATACATATAGTTTACCACAAGACCTGGGAAATACATCATAGCTGACCACAAGACCAGAGGAAAAGGTCATAGTTGACCACAAGACCTGGGAAATACATCATAGCTGACCACAAGACCTGGGGAATACATATAGTTGACCACAAGACCTGGGGTTTACATCATAGCTGACCACAAGACCTGGGGAATACATATAGTTGACCACAAGACCTGGGAATTACATCATAGCTGACCACAAGACCAGAGGAAAAGGTCATAGTTGACCACAAGACCTGGGAAATACATCATAGCTGACCACAAGACCAGAGGAAAAGGTCATAGTTGACCACAAGACCTGGGAAATACATCATAGTTGACCACAAGACCAGAGGAAAAGGTCATAGTTGACCACAAGACCTGGGGATCCAGAATACATCATAGCTGACCACAAGACCAGAGGAAAAGGTCATAGTTGACCACAAGACCTGGGGATCCGGAATACATCATAGCTGACCACAAGACCAGAGGAAAAGGTCATAGTTGACCACAAGACCTGGGGAATACATCATAGCTGATAAAATGTCCACATATGACACAGAAATAGATATAAAGATGAATAACGATTTTCAAAGAAAAGAGATCGAAGAATGGGAAATGCCAGTAATCCAAGGTGGATGACAAATCGGTTTTAAATTAATAAATACAAAGCGAGTCTGGAGGGCAGATGATTTGCTGGCAAAAAGATGGACAAAAACAGTTAAGCAAAGGGATGGACAAAAGACAATCTGCCAAAGGGATGGACAAAAGACAAGCTACAGGCAATGGGAAGGACAAAAGACAGTTAGGCAAAGGGATGGACAAAACACAATAAGGCAATGGGATGGACAAAAGACAGTTAGGCAAAGGGATGGACAAAACACAAGAAGGCAATGGGATGGACAAAAGACAATCTGGTAAAGGGATGGACAAAACACAAGAAGGCAATGGGATGGAAAAAAGTCAAAGGGATGTACAAAGACAGTTGGGCAAAGAAATTGACAAAATAAAGACAGTTAGGCAAAGAGATGGACAAAATAAAGACCGTTTCACAAACATGTACAAAGACAGTTGGCAAAGAAATTGACAAAATAAAGACAGTTAGGCAAAGAGATGGACAAAATAAAGACCGTTTCACAAACATGTACAAAGACAGTTGGCAAAGAAACTGACAAAATAAAGACAGTTAGGCAAAGAGATTGACAAAATAAAACCATTTGGCAAACAGATTTGGTGGCCTTGACAAAAAAATAAAACATTCAGAAAAATCAACATAAGAGCTTTCTACTTTAATTTGCTTAAAATTATAATAATTAACCAAATTTCATGCATATAATAAGAATCTCACCTGAGCATGTAACAAAAACATGCAATATGCCACACTGATGTCTACAGCACATGTGACACAGAGTGTACTAGGAAGTACAAACTTTTCATCCATCGTTTATAATATTATATCCCTATAGTCTATAGTCCTGTGTCTTAACAGCAGATAGAGCAGTAATCCTTTCTACATCAATTATACATTCACTACACACGACCAAAGTATATATGATCCATATTATCTGATGGACAGGTAAGTCCCACACTGTTTTGGCCTGTATTACACTGCTATCACTAGTATATTATGGTACGGACTGAGACTACAGGTGTAAAGTATCCAGGTAGTAGTTTCATTCTGACACACCTGGGGGTATGACCAGTCACATACTCAATCATAACACCCTACCTACTACCCAACGTCCCCACCCATCTACCATATATGTATGTACATGTATATGTATGTACCCCCAAGGGGCACTCACACTTCCACAATGTCTAAAGTACCCTTGAGACGCATGAACCAGGAACTAAGATCCTGATTTTGATTTCTTGCCAACCTTCTTACAGAAGAGGGAGACTCAATAATTGACACCTAATTTTTATAATTGATTACCAAAAAATTCTTAATTTGTTATTCATAATTTTTATAATCCCAAAAGTCCATCAGAAAGTTCAGCAGCTGAAAATATTTTGAAAATTAAAAAGTTTTGAAAAGCATTAGAAAGTACTTTTTTTAATTACTTTGAAAACAAAAGCAACTATATATAGCTACTTACCACAACGACTAAAGCCAGAGGGCCAAGATATATCATGAAGCCGAAGCCGAATATCATCACCCAGGAAAAAATTCCTCGGACAACCCAGTTCCTCCATCTTAAATAACAAAAGAGTTAATTAGTGTACAGATATTCAGACATAACATTACTGATAGTTTAAACATCTTCTTTACCTAATATAAGAAAGTGTCTGTTATAACTCAAATGTATAGAAAACTTTTTTCTCTCCTTAGAATGACATGGGTGAATTTATTTGAAATTTATATTGGAACCCAATAACTAACCAACAACCTCAGACATCAAAATAACAAACAAGTTTAATTTAAACAGTAAAATATGAACCATTTAAAACATTTCTTAGGTGTCTGAAATAAATGTTTAAAAAATATTGCATTATTATAATTGCTTGTAGGTAAAATAGCATTTAAAACAAACAGTTAAAGGCTATAGCTACATGAAATGAAGCGGAGAAAAAAATTCTTGTGTACTGTCTGTGTATATTGCAGCGTGTACGTATAAAATTTATCAATGTAGCAAGCACCTGTAAAGTGAACTTTGGATTAGTTTATGTTTGTTATCAAGCTAAGCTTATGCTGTTTCCTCTCCTGACTTGTGTGGGTGTGTTAAAGTTGTGTAAGTGAGATGCTCATTGGTCTATCATAAACATCCTGATAGGGGTGGCAAGGCTAAATACATGTATTGATTCAAATTTGAATATTTCAATTGTTAAAGATAAATGTACAAATGTTTTCCGAGGTCCAAATCTGAGTTTTCATTTTGACTCTCCAGAACCCATGTTTTGACTCTGGTGTTTGCAACGAAGTGTCAATGCAATTCAGCACAAGATTTGACCATTAAGATTTCTGTTTTTTCTAAGTACTTTTGAAACTTCTAAATGATGTCAAGGGTCAAGTGACATTATTCTAAACATCAATACCAAAACTGGAATATTTCTACCTCAATATCTATGATTGACCAATATTAGAAAGGTGTTACAATTATGACAAACAATATTAATGCTTTCTTTAATAAACCACAATCAAATATCTTCATTCATTACATAAATGATTAGAAAATGTGCCGCTGTTGTAGGAATGTAAGGCCAATATTCTAGATCTGTATATATATATATATAAATATATAGTTCAACTTGATGATGACATTGTGTATCGCTTAATATATATATATATATATATGTGTGTGTAGCACCTGAAATATGTACATATGTGCAATTATAGCTATAATCCAGGAAAAATTATCTAGATACAGATGAGAAATTGACTTAAATATGTACGACATTTGTGTACAACGACCTAAAATGGTAACCATAGTCTGAGACTAGGAAAATGGCTGAGCAGGAACTGGATACATATTTAAGCAAAGTCATTCACCTAGCACCCTCTAGGGATCAACTTTAAATCAACTTCTATCATCAGTACACCAAGGTTTAAACCATAAACACCATGGTTAGTACGTGCACCGAACTCTAGTTCAACCCTTCATCAATCAGTACGTATACATTATCATTCAAACCCATGAATAGCAGTAGATCATGGTATAAATCATCTATCATTACACCATGGTTAAAACCATCACCTACCATTACACCATGGTTAAAACCATCATCTACCATTACACCATGGTTAAAACCATCACCTACCATTACACCACAGTTAAAACCATCATCTACCATTACACCACAGTTAAAACCATCACCTACCATTACACCATTGTTAAAACCATCACCTACCATTACACCAGTTAAAACCATCATCTACCATTACACTACAGTTAAAACCATCATCTACCATTACAACACAGTTAAAACCATCATCTACCATTACACCACAGTTAAAACCATCATCTACCATTAAACCATGGTTAAAACCACCATCTACCATTACACCACAGTTAAAACCATCATCTACCATTACACAACAGTTAAAACCATCACCTACCATTACACCACAGTTAAAACCATCATCTACCATTACACCACAGTTAAAACCATCACCTACCATTACACTACAGTTAAAACCATTATCTATCATTATATATATATAATTACACCACAGTTAAAACCATCACCTACCATTACACCACAGTTAAAACCATCATCTACCATTACACCACAGTTAAAACCATCACCTACCATTACACCAGTTAAAACCATCATCTACCATTACACTACAGTTAAAACCATCATCTACCATTACACCATGGTTAAAACCATCATCTACCATTACACTACGGTTAAAACCATTATCTACCATTACACCACAGTTAAAACCATCATCTACCATTACACCACAGTTAAAACCATTATCTACCATTACACCACAGTTAAAACCATCACCTACCATTACACCATTGTTAAAACCATTATCTATCATTACACCACAGTTAAAACCATCATCTACCATTAAACTATGGTTAAAACCACCATCTACCATCACACCACAGTTAAAACCATCATCTACCATTACACAACAGTTAAAACCATCACCTACCATTACACCACAGTTAAAACCATCATCTACCATTACACCACAGTTAAAACCATCACCTACCATTACACTACAGTTAAAACCATTATCTATCATTACACCACAGTTAAAACCGTCATCTACCATTACACCACAGTTAAAACCATCACCTACCATTACACCAGTTAAAACCATCATCTACCATTACACTACAGTTAAAACCATCATCTACCATTACACCATGGTTAAAACCATCATCTACCATTACACTACGGTTAAAACCATTATCTACCATTACACCACAGTTAAAACCATTATCTACCATTACACCACAGTTAAAACCATTATCTATCATTACACCACAGTTAAAACCATCATCTACCATTACACCACAGTTAAAACCATCATCTACCATTACACCACAGTTAAAACCATCACCTACCATTACACCACAGTTAAAACCATCATCTACCATTACACCACAGTTAAAACCATCACCTACCATTACACCATTGTTAAAACCATTATCTATCATTACACTACGGTTAAAACCATCATCTACCATTACACCACAGTTAAAACCATCATCTACCATTACACCATGGTTAAAACCATCATCTACCATTACACTACGGTTAAAACCATTATCTACCATTACACCACAGTTAAAACCATTATCTACCATTACACCACAGTTAAAACCATTATCTATCATTACACCACAGTTAAAACCATCATCTACCATTACACCACAGTTAAAACCATCATCTACCATTACACCACAGTTAAAACCATTATCTACCATTACACTACAGTTAAAACCATCATCTACCATTACACCACAGTTAAAACCATCATCTACCATTACACCACAGTTAAAACCATCATCTACCATTACACCATTGTTAAAACCATTATCTACCATTACACCACAGTTAAAACCATCATCTACCATTACACCACAGTTAAAACCATCATCTACCATTACACCACAGTTAAAACCATCATCTACCATTACACCACAGTTAAAACCATCACCTATCATTACACCATTGTAAAAACCATCACCTATCATTACGCCATTGTTAAAACCATCACCTTAAGCTTCCACCCAATAAAGTT
The DNA here is from genome assembly GCF_902652985.1 of Pecten maximus. Taxonomy (NCBI): domain Eukaryota; kingdom Metazoa; phylum Mollusca; class Bivalvia; order Pectinida; family Pectinidae; genus Pecten; species Pecten maximus. The sequence goes on from NC_047015.1 coordinate 48,094,012, forward strand.
TCAACCCATCATCTACCATGCCCAGGCCATGCCACTACACCATGCTTTAAACCCATAAATAAACCACAGTTCAAACCCATATCTGCCAGTACACACGGTTCAAACCCATTTCAACACATAAGGTATAAGGTACAGGATATATACCTTACACTACCGCCGCAAACTTTATACAAAACTGAAAAGAAGTAAATATATACCTAGGAGAAAGATCTTTGAGGGCGGAGTCAAGGGCACCTGTTGTCTTGTCGGAGGCCTGTGGAAGGGAGGAGGCATCTGCCACCTCCCCTACATTTAGTGCGTCGTCATCTTCATCCTCACTGCTGGGAATCTTGGATACATCCTCTTTGGGCGGGGGCTAAATATACAAGCAATATATTAATTAGCAATTACATTTTATTTAACAAAAAAATCTTTTCTATGAAAACCCTTCAATCTGGCAAATGCAAACTACAGACCTAAAATAGTGACATTTTGACGTCAAGCTTTCCTTTCTGATGTTGAACTCTGCAATTGTAAGTCAGTAAGATATTTATGTATTTGTCACTGATGTGACCTCACTCACAGGGGCCCTTATATTAATTAATTAAGCTTTATAATAAGGGTTATAGGGTAGTTTTGTGGTCATTGATAACTAACTATGGTAACTCTAATGTGTTGAATATACATTTTGTGTATAAATATATATATGTATATATAAACATATTTTGTTAAAAGTGTAACATCTCCTCCTTTGATGATTTATATTGTAAACACACACATGCAGTGAATGTGTCAGGTATACTGGTACAGATCTGTGGAGTAAACATGGTAATGTGTAATGCATACAATCTAGCAGCAGTATTGACCCATTGGCTAGCATCAGGATTAGATTTCCAAGCAATCCCACTCCACAACATAAGCAGTATAATTGGATCATGCAATGAGAGCTTTGGAATGTGTGACCAGTCAGACTGGGATCTAATTATCGAAGTATTTTGCTAGATACCACTACCATACTACATGTATGTATGCAGACATTACAGTGGTATATAGCTATATATGAAAATAACATCTAGGTTACACAATCTCGAGATGACCATTCACTCTCTAATGATATATATACATGTGATCATGAGGAACAAACGTCTCCAAGACACAGACTTAGACCAAAGTCAAAGTAGTTTGGTTGTTAATATCAGCAATTCCACAGGTTTTTTGTTTTTGTATATTTTTTTTGGAGGGAGAGGGGGAGGGAGTGTCTTTTTTTCTAAGATGGAACTTCACGTGAGCTTAATTCTGGTTTATAAAATTTCTTACAGTGTATTATCTTTACATGCACAATTAATCCTCACTGGAAGGATTTTCACTTTTTTTTTTTTAAATTTTAGGACCTAACAATAAAAGATTTCAGTACTAGGTGTACTGATTTTGGTTTTCAGGCTGAAATTATGAAACAAATATTACAGTAAGGCCCTCTTTTATTTCAGAGATCCAGAAAAGTAGAACTTCTTAATTTAAGACTGATGTTTCTAGCAAAGCAAATAGTTTAAGAAGCTTTGCAGAACTACAGGGTATGTCAAATGCTGATCAATTTAAGCTTTTTTAAATTATTTTTTTCTTTCAGTATTTCCATTGCTATACAGATAACAGATCCTAATTATATCATAATGGAAGTGTAACATTTTTATACTTCCTTTTATATCTGTACATATGTATGTCACTCTATTGTTTTTCATGAAAGAAGGAAATAACTATTAGTTGAAAAAATTTTATATTGTTAAAAAAATAATAAATTGTTAGTTTCCTGATAACAATATTACCTGGTAGTCCAATTTTGTTTCCCATGGAAATGCAGCAACATATTAATTCAGGGTTTTTTTCTCACTGGTGTGGCAAAGGACCTTTTTGTCTCATTTTGGGAAGAATTGGTGAATTGGGAAAGATTTTTTTCAGGAGTAAACTGGAAATTTTGGGAATTTGGCTTAAATATGAAATACAATGTAATTTCAATTGGGAATATATAGGGCCCATTAATGGCCCCAAAAAGCCCTGTAATAATAGGTGATTTATTGGATTTAAATTATTTATTAAATATTAATACTTCAAATTCAAATTACATGTACTTATTTGATACAACCCTTGAAAAAAATGAAATAATTTCAAATGGAAGTGGGGCCCATTAACAGCCCCTAAAAGACCTGTAATTATAGGTAATTTATTGGATTTAAACTATTTATTAAATATTAATACTTCAAATTCAAATTACATGTACTTATTTGATACAACCCTTGAAAAAAATGAAATAATTTCAAATGGAAATGGGGCCCATTAACGGCCCCAAAAAGCCCTGTAATTATTGGGGCCCATTAACGGCCCCAAAAAGCCCTGTAATTATAACTAATTATAGGTAATATATATTGGATTTAAATTATTTATTAAATATTAATACTTCAAATTCAAATTAATGTAGATGTACTTATTTGATACAACCCTTGAAAAAATTATCACCAGAAAAAAGTAAATCCTTAAGATATTTAGAATGTCTAATCATGACTTTCCAGCTTCATGGTCTTGGTTTTTTTTTTTTTTTGTTTAACGTCCTATTAACAGCCAGGGTCATTAAGGACGTGCCAGGTTTTGGAGGTGGAGGAAAGCCGGAGTACCCGGAGAAAAACCACCGGCATACGGTCAGTACCTGGCAACTGCCCCACGTAGGTTTCGAACTCGCAACCCAGAGGTGGAGGGCTAGTGATAAAGTGTCGGGACGCCCTAACCACTCGGCCACCGCGGCCCTCATGGCCTTGGATAGGAGTGATCTACTACATTAATGATAATTGCTCATTATATTAGAGTAAAAACCTGGTAGTGCTGAGATCAGATTGAATATTACATGGATTATTAAAAGAACTTTTGTTTGGGGAATATTTTTCATGTTTATCATCTATCCAAAAATTAAAATAATAGAATTGAAACGTTTAAGTGAACTCAATTTTACCAGGTCTTATAATGTATGTTAAACATTTTTATTTTTCAACCGTTAAATAAATAATAATTTTTTTTTTAACAGGATATAAAAATAATGACACTATTTTCCCACCTCTTATTATACAATTACATGTACTATGAATCCATATAACATTTCCTACATCAAAGACTAGGGCCAGCCTATAGCTACAGCTGCAGAAATTAAAGCTCAGTGATATTTGGCTTTTCGAATGACAGTATATAAATTCAAAATATTGTAACCATATGGCCACCAATTATTCTTTGCATTGATTATTTTTGCATTGCACTGTTATATGCTATATGTACCTAAACTATGTTTAGACTTATTCAAGTTACCCCTTTGTATGTTATAGGAATCATATGAATTTGTTATTGTATGATTTCTGGGATATTATTACAAAGCTGCAATATGAACACTGTGTTCTCTTTTTCACCAGAACATAAATGGTTAAAGTGGTAACTGTTGCCCAGTATATAATCATAATAGGAGACTTACATGTAAAACACATCCTTTGCGTGCATGCATCATGATCGTGATCACGTGTCTGTATACGTACTAATTTGCATATTACCACTTTAATGTAAACTGTCTAAACCGGGTGTCACTGCATGGGACCAGAATATTTGGCCAGTTTACACAGGTATCCGGTTTATACAGATTCGTAATAATCAACATTTGATCATGAGAAATGAGCTTCGACTTAAAGTTAAAATAAAGAAAATGTATATACAACAGAGGAAAAAATCAGATGTTTCACAATCTAAATGTTTTATTTACAAATGCATAATAAAAGAAACATTGAACATTTGTCCAAAAAAGTCTGTTATTGTTTTCTGTGTCACAAGCAAATTTGTCATGTATAAACTACATGTATTTACAGTCGCAATCTCGATATTTATTGCAAACCAGAAATTCTCATTGAGAATAACAAATTTGAAATGAAGCCGTTAGCGATCTTGCTATGGTAAATTGACACAAAGCAGCTTCAAAGTCAATATCAACATCAGAACACTTTGGATAAATCTCAGCTACGTCAGTGCCGGAACTTGCAGTGTATAAATCAGTAATGCTGTTGTTGTCAAGTTTTTTTCCCACATAGATTTTACCATCTTATATCAGTCACTGACCAAATCTTTTCTTCTAGTAACCCAAGTAAGTCAGCTTAATTTCTATCATTGCCTCGCTAGGTACACAAAACATTTATAACTGTAAACATCTTCTGGATCATCCTCAGTATCAACATCTGGGCATTCTTAATAGGTCTGGATCAAGTGGATGTTCGAAAGGCATATGCATTGGAAGTGTCCATAACTTTCATCAGTGAGTGCAAGTGGCCAAATCATTGTGAAAGTTTTTATGAAATTGTGTTGAAAATATGTGCTTTATTTCCAAAGAATACATTTGAAAATTTAAAGTACATGTATCCACAATTTGTTGGGAAATCCTTTTGGAGCACTGATCATGAATAGTCATCAACCACCTCGAGATGCTAATCAAAATTACACCTACTATTTTTATTAATCTATTCACAATTTCAATTTATTTATTTCACTCAGGCGCACTTTATATTGTGAGCGACAAGAGGTCAATATGAAGTACAATACTACAATGATAATGATTGACAGCAAAGCACACATCTTCATCTTCTACAGGTAAATCACATTACTAGGCACTACAACAACATGAGCTGTGCCACCTTGAACAATTGGTAATTGTACATGTGAAGATCTTTGAAGTGTTTGTTTAGATATTTGCTTGTTGAGAAAACGTACATGACGTCTGGTTTGACCAGCTGGTCGATTGTAGAAGTTTACTTATATTATACCATGGTCAGTTAAATGATGGTTTTTAGAACAGGTTCCTGATTATGCAGGTTTTAACTAATATAATTCAAGAGGGAAAATGCAGGGGCCAAACAATAACCCAGGAATAGACAGGGATTCGGATTAGACAGGGGCCGGTTAGAACAAGTTATACTGTATAACATTCCTGATGCCAAATTCTATTTCCATGTAACAGATTGCTGCATTATACTAGGACAACTTTATTTCACAACATAGTACTATAATAAAATGATTCAAGTTCATTCATAAAACAGCTATAACAATATGTACACATTTACCAACTGTACCTAAAATAATTTATTAATTATGCACAAAGTGCAAAAGTATTTAAATAAATATGATTTTAAAGTTTGTTGGTTTCAGAAAAACTGTAATATTAGAATAATCAACTCCTTGTCCTTTAACACTTTAAATTTTATGAATTTAGATGAAAATTATCTCCTTTTTTGACATTCTATAATATGCCAGTTATATAATTACAGTCTAAGACTTCCTGGGTTTTTTTTGTTGTTTTTTTTTACTTATAATCCAATGATATCACCTACAGCATAACTGTATCTGTCACCTAACATGACAAGTGGAATTGTTGGCAGCCTTAGGCTTTATCTGTTTAAACTACTACCTGGTCATCATATATAATGATGAAATTAAAGCTATATATATATGTACAGTATATACTACATGTACGTATATATGAGCAATAGCTATATAGCATCACTGTAACATTTAATAGCAAATATATTACATTAGTTAATATACACCCGTCCCTACATATCATGTTTACCAACAAATGACTATTAATCAAATTTGAAAATTTAAAGATATATATCTTAGGCCTTAGTCTGACTAAATGAACCATATATATCAATTTGAAAACATTTAGTATACACACATTTGTATAGCAAGATCGTGAACCAATTTGCAAGGGCAATAAGAACCTATGGACCATTTAATTGTTATTGGATTTATTGCTAAAAAAATATCAGAAAAAAACTTCTGTGCGTGTTATATTATCTATTTGAGACATTTTGCATCTGCAGGGTCTGTTAATGTTATCATTCTTACATATTAGCACTACACTATATTAGGATATATATAGTAGTGTTAATTAATAATCTAAATACTATTTAAATTAAGCCCATTTGTGAATTGTGAATAGAGTAATAAAATGATCACATCTGTTGCGTGACAACTCCGATCCATGCAACAAGTTCCAATGAGTATGTTAATATATGCATAACACAACAGGTCGTGACTCTGGTAAACGTACATGTATAAACATAGTTATTTTTAAATGTTAGCTACCCGACGACGTGTTCTATATATAGGCGTTATCAATATTGACACTGATGAGTCCCCATGCAGATAACGCATAGCTTTTCACAGAAATCACAAGAATTCGAAAACGCAATTTAGAATTGTTTCCATGAGCTCTTACATCGATTCAAAACAAGCATTGCAATGTGGATCATCTGTGATGTTTTGGTTTTGGTCGTACAAACAGTGTGCAGTTCTTAAACTAGAACCGACAAATTTCGACATCCAATAACATAACTGATGAACGGATAGTTGAACTCACCTCAGCAGCATCGCTCCCCTGTTCCCGGTTAACTCGTTGTCGTACGTCAGACATTTATGGCGTGTGCTCAAGGTTTGATACTAAGTTGGTCGATGATTAAATATCCTCTGCTAACACTCTCGTTCTGAACGAGAGCTAAACGAGAGACGATCAAGGTATAGTCTAACCGCGGAATCGCACACCGTAAAAAGTACGGATATCTCGATTCGGGTGATTGAAAAAAAAAATCTACACAAGCTGAAAGACACAATCACATTCCCGTGATAAACACTGTCTTATAGTTGGTGTTGGTTACTAAATATTAAATCAAATGCGTTGGTTTAAAGCTTGCACCGAGTTATCCAACAAATACAGGTAAAACAGATAATTAATGTTTTCAATATTTACGCCAGTAACCTATATTAGCTAACGTTCTAAACACGAACTCGCGTATACCTTAGGTTGTTGGAAAGGTTATCGTTATATCGATCGGTTTGTTCCAAGTACCTTTTTGATAGAGACCTTCCTTCCCGAAATCTTATTACGATCGGGCTCATAGTCACATTCAGTTTCACTTGAACCACGGACTTATAATTATATAAAAGTAGTTAGTACCCAGAACAAATCTATAAATGTTCATGGCAATAAGATCCTGGCTATATGTACAAACTCTGAACTCGTTCTCCACTTTGTAATTTCTACTGCTGTTCACGTATATTACGACTTTGTATATTATAACAGTGCTAATGGGCAATATGGCCCACAGTTAATAAAGAAATTGAAATTGAGTTGCGAAACTATCCGCGCCTGGTATATTTTAAAGGAAGTGTTTGGTATGAAATAACACATACATTTTGTATGTGATTACTTAAGACGCCTTGAAGCTATATCTATTTACATGACTCTCTCCTAAACAGGATTGACGTGTTGGTTATCTACCGATCGTTTTCACGGCTGATTGGGGAAAAAAAACGCGTCCATGTCGTCTCCGTGAGTGTCACTATCCACTACGCCATCCGACTATCTGCACCATATGTCAGTTATACTAATAAAAATGTAAGTTAATAATATATATATAATGGAATAATAAACTCAGTCTTCTTATAAAATATATATAAATAATTTTAGAAACATGAGAACAAATTGAAACATACAAACAAATAAATAAAATTAATAATCAACCGTGGGTGTTCGACGACGCGTAACGACAACCCGTACCGAAATTTGCTGCTCCTATTGCAACGCTTGAAGTTTTTGTCTTCGAACAGTCCAACTGAATTGACAGCTTTCTTTTTGAACGAGGCGGACAATAGAATTTACCCTTTAATAAGTAATGCCAACACGAACGTGTATCCGCTTAAATACAAAATGTCCATCTCAGAAAAAGGTACAGAAGGACGTGTTCGTTACCCGTGTGCAGCCGGATCTTGTGTCTGCACGCAAACCAAACAACAAGGTTTAAATACACCAAGTCGGATCAGGGATATATCCTGGACAGATCTATGTAAACAAACATTTAAAGTTTGATTTGGGTTTATCTCCTTGACAACAGGCCAGGGTCGTATGAGGACGTGAAACTATAGAAAGACAAACAAGAGTAAACACAAAACACTATGTGGACAGGGAAGAAACGGAAAACGACAAGTATCACATTTTAGAATGGTTTGTGTTTTTATTGCAAAACACAACATTTAAATCACACTGCAGAGGGGAAGTGCGTGAAATGCTCCAAGAAGGCAGTTAGGCTCTTAGACATGAATACATAATAGACTATCGCTATGGCGCCACAGGTCGGGGCATGATACTGTTAAAACCACTGCTCGCCGTAAGATATAATTAAAGTGCAAACCCCGTGATATGCACCAACATTTTTACTTTCATTTTGCTTCCAGACTGTCATTTTGATATCTTACTTGGGAATACATCTTTCTTTCCTCAAAAGGGCCTATAGAGCGATTAAGAAATGTAATGCTTAGTCATCTATCATGGTATAGAAATATTACATACGAAAGCCGTATACAATCAAACGAGGTTATTTGTGATCAGGTTAAAAACTTTATTGTTGGTAGCGACAGATTTATATAAGTACGTGTACATTCAGTATATAAGTACGTGTACATTCAGTATACCTGTTTGATATTCATAATGTCATCTGCCTGCCCGTTATCTTTTCACAACGTATTTTTTTCCGCCTACAAGTATCCTACTCTCTCTCTCTCTCTCTCTCTCTCTCTCTCTCTCTCTCTCTCTCTCTCTCTCTCTCTCTCTCTCTCTCTCTCTCTCTCTCTCTCTCTCTCTCTCTCTCTCTCTCTCTTCCTCTATCACTGCCCTTTCCCGGTTTTTTTTCTCTCCTGTGTTTAAGATACTAAAACAGAATTATCATATGCTGTTTATCATTCGGTCATCAATTAAGTTTAATGATCCAAGTCAAACCGAAAAGTCATAAGACTGGTGCGCACTGTTCTTTGCTTGACGTTCAACCGATCGCCAAGTTACCATTTCCTTCCCATTGCTAAATACAGTTTGTGTTTGATTCCTGATCTAACAACCACACCCCCTCCCCGATATCAGCAATGGGAAGATAGGAGGGAGGTGAAAGATATCAGGGGGGGATATATGAGAGATGGAAAGATAGGAGAGAGGAAAAAGATATGAGGGAGGGGAAAATATGAGATATGGAAAGATAGGAGGGAGGAAAAAGATATGAGGGAGGGGAACATATGAGAGATGGAAAGATAGGAGGCAGGGAAGAGATAGGAGAGAGCAAAACATAGAAGGAAGGGAAAAGATAGGAGGGAAGAAGAGAAAAGGTAAGGGGAGGGTCAGAGGGTCAGAGGGTAAGAGGGAGGGAAATCAAACGAGGCTATATGTGATAATGTTAAAAACTTTATTGTTGGTAGCGACATTATAATCAAGCATGCATAGGGACCTTATGCTCTCTATTCCATTCATAATACACAATATTTTGGTATTCAACAAGGGAGCGTCCTTGGTCCAGTTCCCTGCGTAAGTAATTTGCATACATTTTTAATTTTAAAACAATATCTCCCCGATCGTACATGAAAAGGTATGGGGTTACCTGCCCGATATCGTGGATTTTCTAAGGGAATTTCGGTTTCCGGTTTCCCGTAAGACCACTCGCGTTTTTCCATCTGGACCAACCAGAATGATTAATGATATATAATTTGCTTCGCGATTGTTTCAAAATAAATAAAGTTTGTTGTATAAATCTTCTCGAAAATTTCCAATGAATAGCAACAAAACTTTTAACGTTTAAAAAAAATCCTGTCCATACTGAACGGTTTACTGGTTAAACTGTTCAGCGCCGAAACACTGAAGAACGGAGGGAGATATAATGAACCGATACAAAATCACAGACAATACATATGGTGTATATACAGTGGCAGAGTCACATTAGTTACGTTTGAGATACATACTGACAGCTGAATGAAAGGGCGCCCATAGACAAAAGTTGCATTGATGATTAATTCACAGTTTTTCGAATTGTAGATTTATAGAATGATATACCCCAACATCACATAGACGCTTCATATGTTAAGAAATAATAAATTCATATTGCTGTGATATATATGAGAACTTATTGATTATATATACTAATATAGATATAATATATATGTTGATGCAAGATATCTTATGAAGTAAATATATGATGTTGTTTATGTTTATAAGATATCTTATTTAAAGTTTGTGAGATATCTACTATATTTTATTAGATATCTTATTTATATAAGATATTTCATACATTATATAAGATATTTCATACATTATATAAGATATTTCATACATTATATAAGATATTTCATACATTATATAAGATATTTCATACATTATATAAGATATCTAACATTGTATAACATCCAAAACAAGGAGAGACATTGCTACGTAGTATTTCACCATCAACAACAATTATATACATTTTATTACGTTAACTACAACGACGTATTACGTACACAAACTTATAAACATTGTATAACAGCCATACATTGTGATTGGTTACAGTGTTAGATGGAATGATAGCGATCCTGATTGGTTACGGTGTTAGATGGAGTGTGATAGCGATCCTGATTGGTTACGTTGTTAGATGGAGTGTGATAGCGATCCTGATTGGTTACGGTGTTAGATGGAGTGTGATAGCGATCCTGATTGGTTACGGTGTTAGATGGAGTATGATAGCGATTGATTGATTGATTGATTGATGGGACTTAATGTCCTTGTTCCGGTTATAACCGAGCCTAGGACACTGTGATATCGATCCTGATTGGTGACGGTGTAAGTTGGAGTGTGATAGCGATCCTGATTGCTTACAGTGTTAGTTGGAGTATGATAGCGATCCTGATTGGTTACAGTGTTAGTTGGAGTATAATAGCGATCCTGATTGGTTACAGTGTTAGTTGGAGTATGATAGCGATCCTGATTGGTTACAGTGTTAGTTGGAGTATTATAGCGATCCTGATTGCTTACAGTGTTAGTTAGAGTATGATAGCGATCCTGATTGGTTACAGTGTTAGTTGGAGTATGATAGCGATCCTGATTGGTTACAGTGTTAGTTGGAGTATGATAGCGATCCTGATTGGTTACAGTGTTAGTTGGAGTATGATAGCGATCCTGATTAGTGACGGTGTTAGATGGAATATGATAGCGATCCTGATTAGTGACGGTGTTAGATGGAGTGTGATAGCGATCCTGATTATTGACGATGTTAGATGGAGTGTGATAGCGATCCTGATTAGTGACGGTGTTAGATGGAGTGTGATAGCGATTGATTGATTGATTGATTGATTGATTGATTGATTGATTGATTGATTGATTGATTGATTGATTGATTGATTGATTGATTGATGGGGCTTAACGTCCTTGTTCCGGTTATAACCGAGCATAGGACACTGTGGTAGCGATCCTGATTGGTGACGGTGTTAGTTGGAGTATGATAGCGATCCTGATTGGTTACGGTGTTAGATGGAGTATGATAGCGATCCTGATTGGTTACGTTGTTAGATGGAGTATGATAGCGATCCTGAGTAGTTACGGTGTTACTATAAGATGGAGGGTAATAGCGATCCTGATTGGTTACGGTACTTGTATAAGGGTATAGCGGTTGTGTTTGCTTACGATGTAGTGTGATACACAGGCGCTTGCATAGAAAATGAGAATAAAAAAAATTATATCAGTGGTATATGTACTGTGTAATACGTACTTAACAGATTACACATACCACTGTCATATATAAAAAATGAGATTTTTTTCTATGCAAGCGCCTGTAGTGTGATAGTGATTCTGATTGATTATGGTATACAGATTGAGTTAATGAGTGAGATACCATTTCTGATTGGTTACGGTACCGGTGTAAGGGTCTAGTGTCACAGCAGTTGTAGTTGGTTACGATGTAGCGTGACAGGGATTCTGATTGGTTAAATTGCTTATTATGGACGATGCCAATTAACTAATATTGTGACAGTGAGTGTGATTGAAGATGTTTGATGATTACTAAGTAAATATGTTCGTTCCAAGTGAAGAACGATATGGCTAGACTGTCACGTAACTCCTTGTTACACTGACTGCACGAAATTTCAGTAATTTCATAAGATTGTACATTAAAATCAGTTTATCTACATTTCTCTTAGTGACAGTGTAATTTTTGAAACGTTGCAAAAATGATTCAGTCATACACGTGGAACATATAACCTTTATAGATCTGTCTAAAACAGGAAATAGCGAGAGTGTTTATAGTATAATCTAACAAACTTCAAGACAACCGTCAATTTGTCAGTTCCATGGCACTAACTCGACATCAGTGTAAACCAGTGGAAAGCTATATGATGAGCGATGATTGACTTTGTAGGTTTCTTGTTGTCATTTCCTTAAAACAGTAATGTATTGGTAGATTTGTGTATTGTATTAACTATTTAAGTTGTAGTGTATGACTAAACAAGCGCGTGAAGACTGACAGCTTGTAGGAAGTGTATCGGATGCCAAGTAATATATAGACCTATGATAATTAAGTAGTATCAACTTTTATTCCCAAGAAGCATGGCGAAAAAATACTCATACCTTTGAATGACTATACAAAGAGTTTAGAGGCATCTTTAAATATCTTAGAGATGTATTTCATAATATTAAGATTGACATAAAAGAAATAGAAATATCTTCATTGTTATTAAAAATATCTCATATAATTTAGTTTTGATATGTATCGTTTTAGTACCGATACAAATCTATCGCTTTGATTCTATATAGATACACAATGTATCCGCAGCGCTGCAAAAGAAATAATGATATAAATATCTAAATGAATTATCTTTCACTTTTTAATATCTTTAAAATATATACAAAATAAAGATATTGCTTATTGAATATCTACTACATCAAAACAATCACTCATAATATATATATACTTTAAGTAATAAAATCTAACTTACATGTAGTTTGTTAAACGGCGCGCAATCGAAAAAAAAATATCATGGTAAGGGAGGTAACTTGTGTGTCCTTAGCTTCTTGAAAAGATAAATTTAAAATTTCAAATGTGAAAAAAAATGTCCGGTACATGAATTTGTTAATAAAATATCTGATTATAAGGAGATATCCACAAGTTTCGATTCAAGTAATGTACTGATTTTATTTTCAATGGGTCCGTTGGATGTTCTTTGCTAAAACGTTTTATATTAAATATGTGACGAAAACGGCAAGGAGCCAGTCGTGAGCGTTTTGTGACAGTGTGGAGACCCAATCAGCTGTGGACACTCCTCTCTATAGACTCTATATAGCTTAATCAATTATGGTGACGCTAAAACAAAGAACACCTATATACGCCCAATTTCCAGACGTGACCTGTCCTAGCTAATGTGTAGTAACACTAAACAAACAGCATACCAATTTTCTTTCTTTCTTTCTGTCCTAGCTAATGTGTAGTAACACTAAAACAAACAACATACCAATTTTCTTTCTTTCTTTCTTTCTTTCTTTCTTTCTGTCCTAGCTAATGTGTAGTAACACTAAAACAAACAACATACCAATTTTCTTTCTTTCTTTCTTTCTTTCTTTCTTTCTTTCTGTCCTAGCTAATGTGTAGTAACACTAAAACAAACAACATACCAATTTTCTTTCTTTCTTTCTTTCTTTCGTATCAAGTAAGAACTAGTCACCATAACTGTTTCAATCGATAAGATGTTCCTTATGAGCTGTTGATTGGTATAATGATTTGGGTTCAAACCCTCGCGTCAGTCACACTAATCTTTCAGATCTGTCCATTAGCCTTCAAAGTGAGAAGTAGGTCACATTACAAAAAAAGTTGGATTGTCTTTATTAATTAAACTACCAGCATACCAGTATATATAGGTATTGCATTACCGTGGTAAATCAAAATAAAAGTCTTTAAACACTAATTGGATCCAACTTCTAAGGAAATTTTAACGAAATATTTTTTTCTCTTTATTTTTGCATTATAGTTATTGTAAAGCAGCGCATGCATATGAAGAATTTTAAACTCAAAGTTGGTGCCAAATTGAATCAGGAAGAGATTAAAAAGTTGGCAAATGAAAATCCTGAAATTAGTTATTAGATTTCTTGAGTTTTATTTATTTATTTTTTTCAATTGGGGACACACTATCGAAGAAGAAGAAGAAGAAGAAGAAGAAGAAGAAGAAGAAGAAGAAGAAGAAGAAGAAGAAGAAGAAGAAGAAGAAGAAGAAGATACTGTAAACATATCAAAGAAGGAAAAATAAAGTCTATGATCTGGGCTAGCACAGTATAATTCTGAGTTCCTAGGGATCAGGGGCCAGTTTCATCAATAAACCTTGAATTAAAAATTTTCCATAGGATCGCATAACAGAATTTAAGGAAGCTTCCGTAACAAAGATATTAAAATTAATATATATATTAATATATATTCTCTCTCTTTTTGTAAGCCAATATCACGTCAACATCATCATATAACGTTCTTACCATCTTAGCATCGGTTTGAGGGGTAAGATATATGGGAAATTTTAAGTTAAGGATTGATGAAAGCGGGACCACCCCACTACTACTACAGTTTACACCCGTAGATTCGAGTGCCGTGGTCTAAATCCTATCAAGTCACATTAAAAGTGTTTATATTTTTGAAATAAACCATGAAAAGATTTCTTCAGTAACAGGTTTGACTTTGTGTTTGGGTTCAAAAAATGGCTTTAGCCATTTTGAACAACTTAAAAATACTGTCTTGAAGAGGTTTTAATGAAATATAAGAACATTAAATCTAATTGATTTTAAATAGACTGAAATGTCGTTTAAATAGCGATAAGTACAAACTGATGCTCGATCAATATTTTCAATTGACGATCGTATTTTACCCGCTGCATTCCAAAGCGAGCACTTGTTCGATTTTGATCCGTCCGGCTCCGATTTAGTGTTTTAGTCACACCGCCTGCAGCGGAGAGCTGGAAAATGGCGGCTCCTCGTTTGTCAATGGTTGTTAGGCGAGGACTTTTCCAATGTCTACCGTCTTCAAGAATTAGTCAAGTGCCAACAAGACATCAGGTGCGTGTAATATCTACGTTAAAATATGATTCCGACAGTTGTTGTATTTCTGCATGCCTGGATAAACAGTTACATGTGATAGCTATCTCGAGTACAAGACCTGCCCACTATCTGACATGGGAGCTTGTGTACGCATGTTTCTGGACTTTCTCAGGGTGTAATAGTTAGTGAAGGAGTATCAAAAGTTCAGACAGGATTCGGTGAGGTAGTGTACAACATTCGATTAATGTCTGCGTTGGTGCAAATGCACGTAGTCCCTGTTTACACCAAATTTCCTTTGACATAATACTGGATAGGTAAGGCTGCACCGATCAAGTGTACATTTTTGTAAGGTCAGTCATATTCAGCTACAGTGTAAGGTATACTCCTGTGTATTCACTAATACATCGTATTGACCAGTGCTTTTGATTAATAGTAACTATTTATTGAATATGAATTTTGCTAAAATGATGGGGATTCAGCCCTATGTATACAAAGTCTAATGTGATTTTCTAGCTAACACAATATTAATGTGAATACGATTCTAACTTGCTTGTAGGCTAATATTAGACCCCATACTGGTATAGCTATTGTAATTGACCCAGGTGGGACTTGATTATCAATGTTAGGAATTGACATGAGAGAATGATGGTTATGGCATTATTATAAGTTCGTCCTTCTTTAATTTTTTTTCTGCGGATATCTCACTTTTTGACTAATCAAATTGAAATATGGTAGACTTTATAAACATGATGCTTAGTTGTACATGTACCTTGAACAACACTTCAATTTGGCATAATTTTGAGAGTTATCACCCCTTGTTTTTTCAAAACATTGTAGTCTTGTCTTGAGGTTCCTTATCTCTGTTTTTGACCTATATCAGTCTAAGTATTTAGAATAAAGATATGTAATTATGCATTCCTTAGCACCATTTCGATTCCGCAATCTTTTAAAGAGTTATTGCCCTTTGTTTTATATTGCATTTTCATTTTATCTTGGGATCTTCCCTATCAGTTCTTGACTGGTCTCTTTGATACTTGCTTTATCCTTGTGACATATAGCTGTGGTTTCTCAAGTGTCATTTTGATTTGACAATTCTTCTTGTCACAATTCCATATTTGCATTTTGATAAAAGATTATATCACTTCACATGAGACAGGCAAACAGGTTTTGCTCTTAACATACTCTTGCATTATTGTTAAATTGAAATTTATGGTTTGTGTGATTATTCACATCTTTGAGCATAAAGACTGACGATACCAAGACTGTCTTATCAGATAATTAACTGATGTAATACAGTATCTTGGTTCGTTATCATGTCAGACTCAGCTTAAAGCTTGAGAGAGGTGTGGCTGTCATAGTTCAAGAGATAAAGGTAATTTCTATAAAGGACGAAGAAAGAAAAACAATTTTCAAAAGATTTTATATAACTCCATCATGATATAAATTGTATCATATTTCAATTTCATCATTCTTGTTCTTTTGTTGACTGATTTTATGATATACAATTCTTATGAAAATTACGATAAGTTTCAGTGTAAATGTTTTTAAAGATTGTTTCATCAGTGTAAATATTTTCTAAGATTGTTTACATTTTAAAATTGCTAGCATTTCTTAAAGGTTGTGTATAATGTGTACAGTGTACTCACACATACAAACTAAAACGACTGGAGAGACCCAATACACATGTGCCACTGTCAATACACCGTCCATAAGCTTTCTATCATGTAGTCCATGGCTATACACACTCTCTCACCCTGTGTGAATATAGAACAGATGTTTATTATAGTTATTAGATGAGTTGATGAAAGCTTGTATAACTGGATCATCATTTCACCTACTCTTATCTTCGTCTTTGTCCGACATGCATATACTGGTATCTCATTCTGTCTATCATTATTCGTTACAATATGATATGGTGTCTTGATGAGACTTACTCAAGTCTCTAGGCTATACCTGGTAGATGTAACTATAACATATTTATACCTAGATGCCTTGGGTAATCCAGTAATCTGAGGGGTCAAGGTCAAATACCGTAACAAGCAGACACCCACTTGTCAGATCACCTGGTTGCATGGCTCAGTTATTTCTGTATAGTTAGAGAAACTTATATGGATTTAAAAAAGAAGTTTTATC
The DNA here is from genome assembly GCF_902652985.1 of Pecten maximus. Taxonomy (NCBI): domain Eukaryota; kingdom Metazoa; phylum Mollusca; class Bivalvia; order Pectinida; family Pectinidae; genus Pecten; species Pecten maximus. Next base: position 48,111,047 of record NC_047015.1, read on the forward strand.
AAATATTTGACTGTAATGTACCACACATACTAGAACTCATATGAAGGTGTGTGTGTGAATCTTACAAGGTTCTGACATATAGAACTGTAAGCAGATCTAAATGTACAGTAAATCAGTGTTGCTGTTCCAAATAAGTTTCTGTATTAAAGTTAAAGGTTTGGAATAATGGTGTAGGGGGGGGGGGGTATTGGGTTTGATGGAGGGGGTGAATGTTACAAGGTACTGAGGATATTTGGAAGTCCAACATATAGTCAGAAAATAAAGTCGGTGTATTACTGGTATTTGATGTTGTATCACTGGTATTTGATGTTGCTTGTAACTTGTAAGAATAAATCCAGGTACTAGGTATAGCACTTTCAAATCTAAAAGATGATAAATATATATACTAATAGATATTTTATGTGTTTAGATATGAAGTAAGCTATAACATTAAGTACAGGGTATTCATTGAAATTTAAACACTGCCAAACAGGAAGCCTTCTGTAGTACAGCCAAGATATTTCAACATCTATATATATATATCTAGATATATATATGTCAAGTAGTAATAACGACAGTACAGAAAAGTAAATTGTCGAATTTTCGAGGCAATCTGCCCCTTTATCAAGACACATATCATAGATATATCTAGATGTATATATATACATTTGTATAATGATATACCGACTAGGAATCAACATTAACTAAACTGTTGTTTGTACTATTCATCTCTATAAAAACTTGATTGTGAAAAAGGGAAAGTATATATACAACATACTTGGGCAGTGACCTGAAACATGGCACAACGCCAAGTATATAGTGATGGTAGTGTGTTTTGCTTAAAAGCAGTTGTCTTATATAGCTTTCCACATGCAAACTGGTGAAAGTGGACATGCTAAAGATATTATATTGTATCATTCACTGAACAATATTTATATTTCCACTCAATTCAGACTCAATGAACCTACCACAGTTAACTAGAGTCATTTTTCAATGAACTATATCAAGTCCGGCGTAGGAATACATTTGTCGAGCTTGGACTATATTTTTTTAATTCCTTTTCAAAAGTGATCAAAAAGTTGTCTTCCTTCGTCGTTTGTGTTACTATGTTATATATCTATCAATTAGCATAATGTATCATATACTCTGTGTGTTGGTGATCCAAAGATATAGATTTGAATTTCCTGTCGTAGTTGTACCGAGAGAAATATTTATGATATACCGTATGTACAATTCGTATCCATGTATGTAAATATATTGCGATCCAGGTATTCATATCATCTTATAGACGACTTCCACAATGATCATGTCAGGGTATCGGGCCGACCATCACTGCACCATTGAAACATTCTTTATTAAGAATAGCGATGCGGTGCAGCGGTATAAGCTGTGGGTATTTCTGGCTAGGCGATTGGGTGCCATAGATCGTGAGTTCGAGGCCCGGTCATGATCAGGGCACAGGTCAAAAAGTTGTCTTCCTTCGTCATTTGTGTTACTATGTTATATATATATATGTACAACATGTTAAAAAAATCCAATCATAATTTGTATGCTGGTGGTCATATTGGTAAATTTTAAAGTGTCAAAGGTCATATTATGCAATTATTCAGTTTTGCATTTATTTACATGCAGCTCCATTCCATCAGATCCTCTAGTTTAGATCTGAAAGAGGAAATTTAATTCATTGTTTTGCTGAAGAATGAAAATGGATTTACAAAGAGTGGGTCTCATTTTATGTAGATTTGTTGCAAATTGGAGATGTCACGAATAGCGGGTCGGTTTCTTAGGAAGGCGTTGGTTGTAATGAGAGCTGAAGAGATACTTCATTTGATAATAAAGCGGACACTAGCTGATAAACATCGCTATTCTCTGCTGTGCATCTCGTCCTTCTCCAGAGAGGAAAGATTATCGGATTAGTATTCTTGTGCTTCGATTGGAATAATTCACGGCAATCAATATGATATTTTTCATACATATATACTCTTCATTTTGGCGATTTATGTGGCTGAATTTTATTTGCCGAACACACACCAGCGATAGTTGTTTACATGTGACAATAGTGGGCTCGTTATACTAGGTTCTGTATGATTATAGGTAGTGTATACATTGGTACTCAGCCTAATACCACCACTGCCACTGCACTCCCAATTATATTGTTTGGATGTACACCAGATCGGTAATGATCCTAACAATGCTATGGATTTGTCTGTGCAGCCTTGAATTAATTACTGACAGCAGCAATCAATGGCCAAACTGTATACTAGTTCATAAACATACAAGTTCTAACCTGTATGATTCCATTATGAAAAGGAGAAAATTATCGTTATTTAAAAAAAAAAAAGTCAGAATTTTGCATTACTCGTTTGTATACAGATCTATAAATATAGTAGGTAAGGAACGTTCCTGGAGGTGTTCCTGGAGGTATTCCTTCTCGGCACACCTCGATATCCCACAGTGTATTGTATCCGGAGTATTGGAAAGGTGACAGACATGTCAGAAAGGCGGCAAGATGTTGCATACATGTACATCATAACTTGTGTGTTTAATGGGTGGGGGTTAGGCTAATGGGTTTTATACTGCAGAAATGAATGGTAAAATATTTATTATGAAGTATTCCTCAAACAATTTAATTTATAAGTTGCTGAGCACTGTAATGGAATTGTATTATACAGAGTAAATGCAGTTCTTGGGTGCTGTATTATTCCTATTTTCATTTGTTAAAGAGAAAATTTGCAGGTGAAAACCAGGATGAATAACTATTGGAACTTATCAGACAGGGTGTTATAAGTTAAGGTAACTTATATGGTACACTTTAATGAACAGGACAGAGGGTGTTACAGTTTAATGGGCAGGACAGAGGGTGTTACAGTTTAATGAACAGGACAGAGGGTGTTACAGTTTAATGGGCAGGGCAGAGGGTGTTACAGTTTAATGAACAGGACAGAGGGTGTTACAGTTTAATGAACAGGACAGAGGGTGTTACAATTTAATGGGCTGGGCACAGGGTGTTACAGTTTAATGACAGGACAGAGGGTGTTACAGTTTAATGGGCAGGACAGAGGGTGTTACAGTTTAATGGGCAGGACAGAGGGTGTTACAGTTTAATGAACAGGACAGAGGGTGTTACAGTTTAATGGGCAGGACAGAGGGTGTTACAGTTTAATGGGCTGGGCACAGGGTGTTACAGTTTAATGGGCAGGGCACAGGGTGTTACAGTTAAATGGCCAGGACAGAGGGTGTTACAGTTTAATGGGCAGGACAGAGGGTGTTACAGTTTAATGGGCAGGGCAGAGGGTGTTACAGTTTAATGGGCAGGACAGAGGGTGTTACAGTTTAATGAACAGGACAGAGGGTGTTACAATTTAATGGGCTGGGCACAGGGTGTTACAGTTTAATGACAGGACAGAGGGTGTTACAGTTTAATGGGCAGGACAGAGGGTGTTACAGTTAAATGGCCAGGACAGAGGGTGTTACAGTTTAATGGGCAGGACAGAGGGTGTTAACAGTTTAATGGGCAGGACAGAGGGTGTTACAGTTTAATGAACTGGACAGAGGGTACAGTTTAATGGGCAGGACAGAGGGTGTTACAGTTTAATGGGCAGGACAGAGGGTGTTACAGTTTAATGGGCAGGACAGAGGGTGTTACATTTTAATGGGCAGGACAGAGGGTGTTACAGTTTAATGGACAGGACAGAGGGTGTTACAGTTTAATGGACTAAATGGAGGGCATAACAGTTCAATGAACTAAATGAAGGGTGTAACAGTTCAATGGACTAAATATGGAGCGTAACAGTTGAATGGACTAAATGGAGGGCGTAACAGTTGAATGGACTAAATGGAGGGTGTAACAGTAGAATGGACAGAACAGGGGGTATAACAGTCTAAATTAATGGAGTGACTTACTGAGGATGACTTAATTTAATGAGAGAATGTTAAAATGCAATAGACTGACAAGATGATGTTACAATTTGTTTGTTATGGCCTGAATAGACAAACTTTGTCTGGATTTTGTGATTTGTAAAAAAAAAGTACTTTGAAATCAAATTGAAAGAGAAACATCTGTTATATATATATATAGTGTCAGAAATAAAATGAAGAAAAATATACATCTCTATTTTAAGATTTATGGAGATTTAAATCATTTCATCTTGCAATTTTATTGATATCATTTTAATTAGGTCCCTTCTGAATCCCTTTTCATCATATTTGTTGCATTAAAAATTAACACCGATATAGTATAACACCTATATATAACTATATACATTGTCTGCTTATCAAGATCTCATTCTGTATTTTTAAAATGCATGGAGAAATATTTTTAATACAATTGCATGCTGTGAATCTAGCATATATATATAATGAAATAAAAAGCCAAACACAGATCTGCTGTCTCCCTAGTACTTTGTGCCGCTCTTCAGGGGATGTATATATATATACCTCCTATGGAAAATACATGTACCGTATACTGTGTATTTGATGACATCAGATAGATCATGTAAGCTTGACCATAGTACCCATGTAATGATGGTACGTGTTATCATAGAATGTGTATATCAAGTTCAATTCAATTCTAGTTTCTGTTTGATGGATGAGCTTGCTGGTTTGTTTGTTATTTTAATAATTTTCACAAGCTTGGTATTCTGATGAGAGATATCAAAATTTTAATCCTTATCTAGAATATTTTAATTTCAATTGTTTATGCATAAATTAAAACATATCATTTAAATCACAGTTCTTTGCAGGTGTTACTGACGTTTAATACAAAATTAAATTATTAAATAAAAATCTGATAACATGGAGAAGTGAAACACACTATTGAGTTTCGGCTTCAGAAGGGAACCAGCATATATATATGCATATAATTATTGTGTTAAATATTCAGTGATGTGTAGGAGATAAAACCAGCATAATTCCCTTCATTAGATATGGATATGGGATTAAGTTGTTGATCTAGATTTGTATATATCAATGAACGGCACCATATTTACATATGTCCAATGTTTAGGATAAGATCGATGTTTAGGATAGGAGTTTTGATTTTCTCTGACAAGGGAGCTAGCTAGCTGTATATTGCTCTCTTTCCGGTACCAGTTTTTTTTTATGTAAAAGGAAAATTTTACGGATGGATTTGACACAAATGTAACACCAATTCAGCAGGCTTTTTACATATCATATGGATTCCTGGTTTATAATAGGAAGAGATTATTGATCTAGTTTAATTAGGATATCTGATGAACACCTCCATATTTACATACATGTAGGTACACCGTTGGATTTTTAAGATTGGATTTTTTATTTTCTATGTCAAGGGAGCTGTGTATTGCTCCCCTGTTGTAACAGTTTCTGTAAAACCACAATTTCATGGATAGAGTTGACCCAAATGCACACTCTAATTTAGCTTTTCACATTTCTCATTCATGTTTGGAAGAGCCTTTTCAAATGTACTGCAGTCTAGAGAATGTCTTAAATATCCTTTAGCACTTACTGTTATTTTACTTTCATATCAAATGGGTACACTATTAGCATATCTTCCGTGAATTGGCCTGAAATTAATGGTAAATTCTCGACTGTTACTGGATTTGAAGGTAATTTCGCTTGCCAAAAGCAAAATCGAAACCCTCAAAAAGATATTGATTTTCCTACTTTGACCAGCTTTTTATGCTTTTCCATTTCACAAATTTGAATCCAAAGAGTTTTTTGTCAAACAGTGGAATAGGGTAGGAGCCTGATACATTTGTAAGTTAGAAACTGAGGGAGAGGAGGTCATGAATAATTGTAACGGCTGTCACTCCGAGTCCTGTCAGTTTGAAGTAGCGCGGTTAGGATAGGGTTTAAAACTTCACTAAACCAGTTGGCAGTTATAGTTGTGTGTTTTCCAAACTTGAACCCTTAGCACCAATCCTGGAATCTTGAATCGAGGATGCTGCAAATCTAATGTTCCCTGCTGTTTTAGATCAATATTTAACAAATTATTTCAGCATAAAAAGACATTATATGTTATGGAATAAAACTTCCTTCATGTTCCCAATGTGTTTTTGAATTAATATTGCCATTGATATAAATTCTCAGAGAAATGATTAATAGGATAACTGTACCAGAATCGCATGTATATGTAGATAATTGGTTTTAATTTGCTGTAAAACATTTCAAATCTTGGTGCTAAACTATGTTTTTTATCTACTGACTTATCAAAACCACATGGAATACTCATATATTAATTTAAGAGATAATCTATTGATCGAGCCATTTTAATTAAATTAAGAACAATATTCTCTTTAGGATTGTCTTGTTGTGCTATGATATGGTAGTTAATATCCCCCTTCAGATGAAACACAGTTAAGTATACAATTTATGCATATATAAGCTGTGCATGTATCTGTGAAATATAAATTTAAATGGGGAGGTATTGTACAGCTAAAAATCAGTTTTTGGTTGAAATTGCAAACTAAAATTTCATCTAAGATTCAAAGGAGGTGAAAGTTGAATACATGTGAGTTATATTAGCTTCTGATACTGATTTGTAATGCATAACATGTAGAGGTATATAGCTAACACTTTGATTAAATCTGCATGATAATATACATGTGTAATATATAGTGAAGGTTTCCTTTAAAGCAACACAAATTTGTTTGTATAGGACTAAAGCTACCCACAATCTCATTAAATTTGGGCTGTAAGACCTCACAGATCTCAATGGCTGAAGCTGAAATAGTCTGATAGACTTTGAGGACAGGAGCTATCTGTAGTCTGGTAGACTTTGAGGACAGGAGCTATCTGTAGTCTGGTAGACTTTGAGGACTGAAGCTGCCTGTTGTCAGATAGACTTTGAGGGCTGATACAGTCTGTAGTCATGAATATACTTTGAGGGCTGTAGCTTAGTCTCATAGACTTTGAGGGCTGTAGCCTAGTCTCATAGACTTTAAGGGTTGTAGCTTAGTCTCATATACTTTGAGGGCTGTAGCCTAGTCTCATAGACTTTGAGGGCTGTAGCCCAGTCTCATAGACTTTGAGGGCTGTAGCCTAGTCTCATAGACTTTGATGACTGTATGTATGCAGTCTGGTTGTTCCACCGACTTTGTGGGCTAAATGTTGTCTTGTCCTTTTCATGGACTTCCTGGACTGTTACTACCTGTAGTCTGGCTGTTTCACCGAATTGGTGGACTGTTACTACCTGTAGTCTGGCTGTTTCATCGACTTAGTGGACTGTTACTACCTGTAGTCTGGCTGTTTCACCGACTTAGTGGACTGTTACTACCTGTAGTCTGGCTGTTTCACCGACTTAATGGACTGTTACTACCTGTAGTCTGGCTGTTTCACCGACTTAATGGACTGTAATTACTACCTGTAGTCTGGCTGTTTCACCGACTTAGTGGACTGTTACTACCTGTAGTCTGGCTGTTTCACCGACTTAATGGACTGTTACTACCTGTAGTCTGGCTGTTTCATCGACTTAGTGGACTGTTACTACCTGTAGTCTGGCTGTTTCACCGACTTAGTGGACTGTTACTACCTGTAGTCTGGCTGTTTCACCGACTTAATGGACTGTTACTACCTGTAGTCTGGCTGTTTCACCGACTTAGTGGACTGTAATTACTACCTGTAGTCTGGCTGTTTCACCGACTTCATGGACTGTTACTACCTGTAGTCTGGCTGTTTCACCGACTTAGTGGACTGTTACTACCTGTAATCTGGCTGTTTCACCGACTTAGTGGACTATTACTACCTGTAGAGTGGCTGTTTCACTGACTTAGTGGACTGTTACTACCTGTAGTCTGGCTGTTTCACCGACTTCACAGACTCTTTCTACCTGTAGTCTGGCTGTTTCACTGACTTAGTGGGCTGTTACTACCTGTAGTCTGGCTGTTTCACCGACTTCACAGACTGTTTCTACCTGTAGTCTGGCTGTTTCACCGACTTAGTGGGCTGTTACTACCTGTAGTCTGGCTGTTTCACTGACTTAATGGACTGTTACTACCTGTAGTCTGGCTGTTTCACCGACTTAGTGGACTGTTACTACCTGTAGTCTGGCTGTTTCACCGACTTAGTGGACTGTTACTACCTGTAGTCTGGCTGTTTCACCGACTTCATGGACTGTTACTACCTGTAGTCTGGCTGTTTCGACGACTTAGTGGACTGTTACTACCTGTAGTCTGGCTGTTTCACCAACTTAGTAGACTGTTACTACCTGTAGTCTGGCTGTTTCACCGACTTAGTGGACTGTTACTACCTGTAGTCTGGCTGTTTCACTGACTTCATGGACTGTTACTACCTGTAGTCTGGCTGTTTCACCGACTTAGTGGACTGTTACTACCTGTAGTCTGGCTGTTTCACCGACTTCATGGACTGTTACTACCTGTAGTCTGGCTGTTTCACCGACTTAGTGGACTGTTACTACCTGTAGTCTGGCTGTTTCACTAACTTAAGGGACTGTTACTACCTGTAGTCTGGCTGTTTCACTAACTTAGTGGACTATTACTACCTGTAGTCTGGCTGTTTCGCCGACTTAGTGGACTGACCGACTTCGTGGACTGTTGCTACCTGTAGCTGATAAACTGAGAGCTGTGAATAACAAGGCAACACCAGACGGCTTCATTTATCGTTATACTGTCAACTTATTAACACTGTTATCATAAAATTATCCCAGACAGTAAAATATTAATGAGGCAGAGTATGCTAGCTGATATTATGTGATGGCACAGTGATGAATCAGTGTTACTTCTAATTCAGTTTTACTGCGTGGTGTGTAGAAAGCATATTGTGTGTTTATAAATGAATCGAGAGAATCTGGCACAGCATTATATCTTATCTGTGTGAGAATTGTGGGTAGGATGTTACATTAGGAGGACTAACCCTTCCTTACCAATGTGTGACTGGTACAATGAATCACTTAATTCATATAATGTTGAAACATTTGTATAAAATATGTCATTTATACACCAATACACACATATCTTAGAACTTCTGATCATCAACACATATAATGCATATGATACATAATAACACAAATGAAGACAATTTCATAACGTGTGCCCTGACTGGGCCTCGAACTTGCGATCTACAGTACCTGATCGATTAGCCAGAAATACCCGCAGCTTATACCACTGCACCACATCCACGTTCCACTTTAAGGCACTTATATAATATTTCTTAGATATGATCTGACCTCAATTTAAACTTAGATCAACATTCCTTGACTTATAAAATGTGTTCCTTAACTTATGTTTTTTTCCTTAATCTATTTACACTTTATTTCCTTTTGAAAATTTCAAGTTAGAGAATTTCCTTATGTTAAGGAAAGTTGCATTGATGAAACCTGGGCCTGTTGTAAAATGTAACCGTTTTCATAACAATTGGCAATACATTATACAGTTAAGATATTCAACTGGGTTTTAATCTGTAATTCGGCTACCTTTTTAGGTGAAGTGTTCATTACTTTGAGACTAACTTCATACTAGCTGATTTGACATTCTGTTTTATTAAAACAATTTATAACATTTTGAATTGTACAGTGCATTCCGCTTAATTAGGTTGCCTATTTGCGGGGGCTTTTTACCCAATTAACCGACTTATGCAATAAGCCGAAATGCACGTTGCCATCCTGGATTTGGTCCGTAATGGTTGTCTAAATGACTTGGGTCGATTTTCTATGTATCTATAAATTTTATTGCCCACCACTTTAGATCCAATCTTTTTCATTTTAATTAAAGTGTTTGATTAACACATTCAATACATACTACAGTTCATGTACTAATAAAGTACATGTATACTTTGCATCATATAAAAACCACTTACACTTAAGTAACATCACATTAAACAGCTAATTGTTAATAGGTGTTGTGTTATAATTTATGAGATAGTTTGCTTGTATGAGTAATAGAGGACAAGATATTCCTATCAGGTACACAAAACTGTTACAATATGTAAACATCTGTAATGGGTGTAACCTGACATAACACACATACCTATAGCTAAATGTACTATAGTTCTACCAGACAACATCATCTGATCTTAAAGTGGGGTACTGAACTTGTTTCTGGACAACCGTGTTTGGTTTGGTTTATTTTGAACAGCCATGGTCATTTAAGGACGTGCCAGGTTTTTGTAGGCGGAGGAAAGCTGGAGTACCCAGAGAACACTCCTTCATAGAAGGGTTAAGGGTCATATACCATAAAGCTATATCAACCGTCCAAAAAATTGGTTTTCCTGTGTGATGTGAACTGCCATGAGAATATTGGATTCATGGCCTTCACGAATACATAAACGACACAGGATGACTTTGTGGTTATAGGTGGATGACAGGAAGAATCCTATTTTGCATTTCTGATATATCCAATTAATTCCTGACTTTTGTCATATTCTATATATCAATCTTGTAAAAAGCTATTTTGAATGATCCATGCATAGTATTATTGCATATTCAAAACATGACAGCTTTGTATCCTCTTGAATATGGGAAAATTCAAAAAATCTTCAAAATATTTTATCAAGTGATACGTTTGACTGTAGTCTTGTCAGATTCGTCAGGTGCCTAATGCTACAGACAAGTTGAAGGTTAAGCCAACCAGTTGAGCGGCTGCCTGATATTGGGTGTATATCATGTAAAGTGGTTATATAAACCTATATTGACTAGCAGAGTCAGTATTTCTCTACAGTAAATGTTGATTTACTGAATTTGTTCCTGTAATCCAAGATGAATTCACATGTATTTTGAATCGGCTGACTGCATATTGACGTTGAAGGTGAATTGGATTTTGAAAGTCGTTATCTGGGTGGAAGTACTATGTGTATATTTATTTAGAACGGGTTGGAGTGTGAGTGGGTAGATAATCTGCCGCCCCCACGTAGCTATAATTCTTAACAGGTAAAAACCTGTACACATAGTCACCGATACTATTATTAGAACTCTCACATAAGATCTGATCAATCTGGTTTCATGATAGTGAAGGACATACATACAGCGAGAGAATTTTTGATGTTTATATGACAGTTTTACATCATATTCACAAGCCTGGTATGGTCGAAACTGTCATCATTTCATCAAATAAACAACCAGACAACAGGCTGCATGTAGTATAAGCCAGACGTGTTTTTGAAGTGTTAACACCTTTGCCAAGAATTAATTTGATTTTAAAATAAATGTGTTCTATGTCGTCAATCTGCCTACTGCTAACTCATCATACAGATAAATCTAAGTAAACATAGATCTTATTGTGTGAAAATGTCTTTTCCTCTTATGAAGTTATTACGAAGAAGCTGACTTGAATTACCTTTTGTGTCATGGTTATGTATTCATTGATATTTTATTCATAAAACACAGCTATTTTACGAAAAAGAAAAATATACAGGCTCTAGGTAGAAAAGGTTTTGTAAAAGTGTCTGTTTGCTGGATTGAATGCCTTTTGAATAGGGTAGTAGCTGATGGCTACCTCACTGATCAATATAGATGTAAGTGTCTTAAATTGGCCAAAGACATTACTATGACAGAACAGAATGATCTATGATCTTAAAAAAGGAAAAGTATTGAGCTGTACCATCTTAAATCTTCACTAAATGTTCACATAGTCGAGCATATGATGAGACATTTTGGAGAAAGGTTGATGTTATGTATACATGATCAGACTTTTAGTGGCGAGAAGGGTGTTACTAGTCCCTACCGGTAAAACTGGGTGGGGGATTTGGTTTGTTTGGTTTGTTTTTGTTTAACGTCCTATTAACAGCCAGGGTCATTTAAGGACGTGCCAGGTTTTGGAGGTGGAGGAAAGCCGGAGTACCCGGAGAAAAACCACCGGCCTACGGTCAGTACCTGGCAACTGCCCCACGTAGGTTTCGAACTCGCAACCCAGTGGTGGAGGGCTAGTGATAAAGTGTCGGGACACCTTAACCACTCGGCCATTGCGGGTGGGGGACTATAGGTTTCTCCTCTGTCTGTATCATATGTAATGTGACGTACATTTGTGTGTTCATAATGCCAAAGTTTGACAGCATTCTAGCAGCTTCATTATTTAAGGGATTGTGATAAAACTTAATACAATGATAAAGTACCACAATATCTCAGAGAAGTTTAGTTTCAGGGATTTTGGGTTGAGGTCAGTGTCACTGTTACTATTTGTAGCAGGGGCCCCGGAAGGGGACATGTATTGCTTTAGCAATACCCAGTATGCTTGCTTCTCAGTGGGATGATATTCCATTACTATGTTGTCTATTACCACAAAATATGAGTGCTGTGTCCACATTACTACAGATAGGTGTATTACAAATCTCCTAGCATTGATTTTAGTATCTCTAGTTCTGGTATTTACACCTCCCAATACCATTATACCAGGCAAAAACAGACCACTAAATCAACAAATAGACAAAAGATAGCATTTCAGTTAGACTTTATCACAACTGAGATTTATATATATAAGCTTATCTCCACCAGGGCTGTGGGTTCTTTATCCAGAAACTATTAACATTGTCTTTAGGTATCTTTGTTACTATTTCTGTTCAAATCAAGTGTTGTTTGTGGGAATAGTCCCATACTTCACTTACTTCTGCCAAAGCTGATTTGTTTCACAAATTTATTTTGTGTTTTTGTCGAATTGATTGCCCTGTGAACAATAAGGGTCATTTTGAGGCGGGGTCTCCCTGTAGTAGATGGTGGCTACCTCACTGAACAACATATGGAAATCTGGTTGGTTGCATGCCAATCCAAAGCAATTAGGGTAAAGTGTGTAGCCCAAAGACACAAACACAAAAGCACAAACTGGTCTGTTTCTCAGGTTCCTGAGAAACACAAAACAACTTCGGTAGGGAGTGTCAAACCACGCACCTCAGATCTTCACCTGTGGTTACATGGCTGGCGATTTAACCGACTGAGATATCGTGGCCCATGTTTCACAAAGCAACAGTTCTCAATAGCAGCAAGAATAGAGTATTCCTCAGATATTTTAAGTATTTATCGGCTTACAAATCAAAATTGAAATATGGTTGCTCACTATAGGTCTTCGATTTTGAGACTATATATAGCCCTGATCTGGAGTAATGGATCTTTAGGTCTAAGAAAATGGTTAAAAAGTAACACATGTTGGAACTTTATATAGATTGTTCTCAACATGTTTTTTATTTAGATCATTTGAAGCTTATATTTACCATTGACAACATATTCCTACATCTTTGGAATGTGTATCTGATAACATTCTACATAATTTTCAAAATATAACTAATTAGGGTGGTACGGTGGCACAGTGGTAACACACTTGCCTTTCGCCTAGGTGACTGAGGTGTGATTCCCTTACTGGGCATGAAAAAGTTTAGGGTCACTTGCCCGATCACTTAGATTTTTTCGTCGGATACTCTGGTTCTTCCCATCGTTTGAGAGTTAAAGACCCCTTGTACACTTCCCTACGTCTAACTTTATATAAATTGGTCACATAATTGTTGTGAAATTACTTGATCTATGTTATAATTGTTTGACGATTTTCCAATCATGTGAAAAGGTATGTGGTCATGATCACCTGCCCGACAACATGGATTTTCTCCGGGTACTCCGGTTTCCTCCCACATTAATTAAGGCCACTCATGCTCCTCCATCTGGGCTTACAAGTTTACATTTATAACTACTTAACTTTTCATATGTACCTAGCCTGGAAAGTGGTCTTAAGAAAGGAAAGTCAAGGCACCAAAGGATTCCATTGGACTCAAAATCAGATTTTGGGAAATTTCATTTTCATTATTATTGAGCTTATTGCAATTGTAGCTATATGAAATTCATTGGCATGTAGGGTCAGGCAAGTTTTATGAAAATTCAGTAGAATTTCTCATTGTGTATCACAGGCTTGAAGACTGTAACTGCTGTTGAAGTTTCAGCATTAGTGAAGATGTTGCTTGATCAATAGAGATAATTGAATAAATCAGTACAATGACTGAAGATCCTGGATGAGACTGTAAATTACTCTTTAAATCTTGATAACTTGTGGATGAAAAGCAGGCCCGTCCCTAGAGAGTTTTATTACAGAGGATGCTGAATGAACAAGAAAACACATTGGAATATTGTTACGGAATAATGAGCAGGCTCCAGGATAGCAGCAGACTACAAGATTGCAGAAACATAAAAAAAGAAAAATCGTAATTTTACACAGAAGTGAAATAATATAGCTAAGAATATCTGAATTACATAGTATATCAAATTAATTCAGCTTCAAAGAGGGGAACAAAGAAAATCTGTTCTTGAATGCTGCCAATAAGATATCTGTTATGGATTTCAGGATACTGTGTATGTTGGGCCGCGGTGGCCAAGTGGTTAAGGTGTCCCGACACTTTAACGCTAGCCTTCCACCTCTGGGTTGCGAGTTCGAAACCTACGTGGGGCAGTTGCCAGGTACTGACCGTATGCCGGTGGTTTTTCTCCGGGTTCTCCGGCTTTCCTCCACCTCCAAACCTGGCACGTCCTTAAATGACCCTGGCTGTTAATAGGACGTTAAACAAAAAACAAACAGTATGTTGGGCTAAATGTGTTTGGGAGATGAGGGTTTAAAAAAATTGTTTGGCGAATAGTCTTTCCAAAAATAAATAAGTTATATTAATGAAAAGTTAGATATGTAAATGAAAAGTAAAGGAATAAAGATGTAAATACTCTGTCAGATATATATGAGTGATTGTTGTAAGTGTCATAAAGTGATTGTTTTGAGAAAACTTTTCCAAAGTAAATATAACTATCTGGCAGCCTTGATAATTAAGTTGATGTTGTTGGTGTACAGTACATGTATACACACGGTGGGGGTTAATGTTACATAACCAAAGCTTGTTATAAGATTTGTTTTCAGATCTGATTTCTCTAGCATCTTCTGTGTTGGCATGAAACTTAACAACAATAACATATGATGAGTGGTTTGTTCTATGTTGAAGAGACAGCAGTGAGGAGGCTCATATACCCAATCTCATTCGCTTGTATTAGGACATGGCCCAAGGAAATGGATCAATTCATTCACAGAATATCAGGAAGAAAAATGCAAATTATTATACTGTACATAAGTTTTCCATAGCAGCATACCTTTTTAATAAGTTTATCAAAACAAGGTCAAGGTTGATTCTTGCCTGTATGATCAATTGTTTTATTTTATGAGAGAACACAATTTTATGGTACTTTGGCTTATGTACGTGTCGATCCTTCCTTCTTCAAAACATGATAATATCTTGGTGTAATGATAATTCCTCTGATTAATTTCACATGAAACAGCACCCAGCCATTCATGCTCTAAGATATTCACATGGGGGCCATTTTGGAACCTGTGATTATTCAGTTTTCTGTTGGTTCTACTGAAAGCAATGTATAATGATGGCTGTTAAGTTTCACACAGAACAGTTGGGAATTAAGACTGTGGTTCTAAATCACCCAACGTTACATAGAACCATGGCTGTATCTCACTAATTGGCAACATGATGATTTATTCAATTTTCACCAATTTTTATGGGCCACCTGGTAAACAGCTTTTGTTTGATGAAAGTTGTGTTTTTGTTTAGTGACCTTGTATTTAATTTGTTAATGTCATATATTTAGACTATTAGACTATTACCACATCATAAGATGGTAGGTCTAGGTAGCCAGATGACCGTTCTATCCTATATACTGTAGTGTGATATATGGCATATACTGAAGGGTCAATTCTAGAAATGCCAGACAATGAGGACAGATACTCCCATCCGCCATGACCAACACATTGTCCTCATCTGTAAGCATGATGTAGACTGTTATTGACTGTGGGCGACTCGTACAAACTGGAGGAGGCAATCTTTTAATTAATCGACAGCAATCTTTAGGTAACTGATGAAACCCTCCTTGACCTTTTACAATCAGCGCAATTTCGGCAGTTCAGCAATTCGGCATCTGGAGTAAACATGGCTGGACAGTGGTTTAACACTCGACATTATCATTGTCTCCATTCTGTCTCTCAGCAGTATATATTATATATTAGGTAAGAGAGTTGTGATAGGTGATGGCTGCCAGGCAATTGAGAAGATATTGATGGCATTGTCATCACCTCGGCCATTGCTATCTCGTTACATCCGAGTCCTAGGGTTTTTACTACCATCGTAAACTTGTGCAATAATGGATTTTTGGATCCTAGTGTCTTAGCTTTAGATTCTCTCTGTGTATTTTTCTAGGGTTGGTTAGATATATATATAGTCAATATATATTGAGTTTGTGTAGTGGTATCAGAAAACCTAGTGATTGGATTGGAATCAGTTATTGCTTGGAAATGATGTTTTCGCCATTCATAATTGAAAAAAGGAAATCAGAAAAATGAATTCAAGTTGGAAAATTGAAATGGAAATCATTTATGTCAAGATATTATTGAAAAACAAAATTGATAAAGGCTATGATGTATATTTCAATAGAAATAAATATAAAAAATGCTAGTACATTTTGAATGTTGAATGTATGTTTTAATAAAATGAAAAAAAAGCTAGTATGTAGGTTTGCATTATTCTCAGTTAAAGACGAAGTATGCTCTTGTTGTAATTCTTATTGCGATTGTCTTTCAGTGCTTTTTGTCAAGAATATTGCCTGGAGTTGATTAAATGTATGTATATATATATGCACACACACTTTTTCCTGTGTTTGTCAAAGCAATCAATGTATGAATCAAAGGCATTGTGGTGGTCTAATTTGGATTACGCCAGGATTTAATTGAGTTCTGCTCTGATGTGTGTATCAGGGTATACACTTTTAATAATAATGACAATCGTCAGGTAAACTTGTATAGTCGTAGGACCTACAGCTGTTTCAGCTCAACAGCTGTGGAAAGCAAACAGTTCTTTTGTTTGTAAAGATATTCCATCAGCATGAAGAGATAATATTGAGCTTCCAGTCATAAGTACTTATACAGACATACAGACAGTTCACCCTGCCACAGGACCTAATAGTCATTAAGTCACATTGACAAGGATGATTGATAGATTGTATTGAGTCAAAGTAACCAGGATGTTAGATAGATTATTTTGAGTCAAATTCACCAGGATGTTTGATTATAGTCAATCCTGCCACTCAGTACCTTATAGTCAAAGTCACCAGGATGTTTGATTAGTCAGTCCCACCACTCAGTACCTTATAGTCAAAGTCACCAGGATGTTTGATAGATTATATTGTATTGTCAGTCCCGCCACTCAGTACCTTATAGTCAAAGTCACCAGGATGTTTGATTAGTCAGTCCCACCACTCAGTACCTTATAGTCAAAGTCACCAGGATGTTTGATAGATTATATTGTATTGTCAGTCCCGCCACTCAGTACCTTATAGTGAAAGTCACCAGGATGTTTGATTAGTCAGTCCCGCCACTCAGGGTCTCATAGCCATATAGTCACCAGGATGTTTGATAGTGATTGCATAAAGTCAGTCCTGTCACGAAGAAGTGAATAACTACAAAAATATTTGATAGACTTTGTACTGAGTCCCGCCACAAGACTTTTAAGTCATAGTCACAAAGATGTTTGATAGATTGTGTAGTAAGTCCTTCACAAGGCCTCGTAACCACAGTCACCAGGATGTTTGACGAAGATGTTTGATAGACCTTGTATTGACCATTGGCCCTCAAAAACTGTCACATAGAAAGATATAAAAGATTTATGACATTTTCTTTATGATGTGTCATTTGTAGTATTGACAGATGGTTCTAATTAAATCCATAATAACTACTGCTCCTAGTCTGCCTTGTATGATAGCTCTATATATACATTATTGTATGTACCTGTAATTCTTTCATGTACCGACACTTTAACACTAGCCCTCCACCTCTGGGTTGCGAGTTCGAAACCTACGTGGGGCAGTTGCCAGGTACTGACTGTAGGCCGGTGGTTTTTCTCCAAGTACTCCGGCTTTCCTCCACCTCGAAAACCTGGCACATCCTTAAATGACCCTGGCTGTTAATAGGACGTTAAACAAAAACAAACAAACAAACAAACATCTTTCATGTACCACATTTCAACTTGTAAATATATCCATTGGTCTACTATATAGCTATTCGTGTGCCATTTCACCTGGCCTCAGGTTCCTCCTTTGGTGAGACATGCCCTATCCATATCTGGTACATCCACAGAGCAGGGCAGCATGCCCTTATGAGTTTGCAGCATGATCACAGCATAAATGCAGTATGAATGCAGCATGGAGCTAACTCCCTTGCACAGACATGGGCACACCAGGGTGTTCTTATGCCCTCTCTCTGTCCAGAGAGGTACCCAGTGTTTAACCAACGCCAATATATGGTGCATTTCTTCCATCAGATATATAATTATAGAAATAATGAATTTTATGTTTGTTTTTATATTCTCTGTATATATTAGACCATATATATTATAATCCACAGTTTTGCAAGGCTAACTCCTTATGTACAGCTTTTAGCTCATACAATGTGCACCTTCATTATGTTGAAATATGTTACATATACATGTATAATCCTACTGTCTGTAAACACTGATATTAGTTATAATCTGATTTCAGTGCTTATGATATTGTGTTAAATTATTGCAAGCTTATCAATTTATCACTGCACCGATCTGTTGACATTTGCTAATGTGCTAAAATTTCAGAACATGAAACTTGATGATTGTGTTGTGTCTGGTACCGGTAGTAGGAGTGTCCTGGCTGTTTATTGACCTACCCTAAGCCAGGCTTTTTGTTTACTCTTTAGTATAAAACTGATTTCAAAAAAAATTAACCAAACACTGTACTTATATATATAGGTCTGTGTACCCATGTGTATTGTCTGGCCACAATGTATTGTCATTCTGCCTACCAATAACAATATTGGTTAGACTCGAGGTATTGATCATTGGTAGCTTTGATACATCCATCTTAATGAATCACCTGAGATACAGGTGAAAATGCCGCGATGTCCTGGGGCGTATACTGAATATGATTTACATCCACAATGAAAAGGTAGGCTTACCTGGAGAGAATTGCAATCACGTAAAGTTCAATAGGTCATTTTCGTCTGTTGATGCATTTCCAATTTCAGTTATACACCTGTACACATGCATTTTACTAGCAGATTAAAGTGTCTCCAATATCAATTGGTTATTTTTATGCCCGTTTGATTTTGGGAATAGGGGTGGATGGAGGAGGGGGGGAGGGGGGGGGGGGGGGGGGGGGGCTGCATATAGTTGTTTTCCATGTGTGTCCTTTACAACTGTCATGAAAATACCACATACCTCGACAGATTTGATTTGAACCGCAGTATCATGATAAGATGGCATTCTAAACTTGGTCTTGTTCTAGTGGTCATCAGTCAAGGTAAAAGTGTCAACACATGACCCCTTCGGCATGGGACAGGGTGTATCTTGTCCCATTTGGAATCAATGTTGTACCTACAGATTTGATTCAGTGTTTACCCCATAGTATAAATACAACACCAAGTTCTTCAGATAGGGGCAAAGCTGCAAAAACATTTTTGCCTTCCAGAATTTTTTCGGCATAGCCGTATAATATTCTCTTCGCCCCGGATATGACGTGACAGGTGGCGTTACTGGTCAAGATGCAGTATGTGATTGGTCAATGTAGCGATAAATGGAAAATGCAGATATGCAGTTAAAAACGAAACAAAGTAAAGATTGAATGCAAGCTGAATAAGTGGATGTATCTTTTCAAATGACCCATTAATAAAACTATATTCCAGATTCAAATGCAGTCTTATTATCACCAAAATGATTCAAACTGATATAATTTTGTTATCTGTGCTGCAACACATTACTTCGTTAATTAATTCATTTCACCAGCAGTTTTACATTATACTGTAACCATCAGCATTAAAACTATGCCGTTTATCTTTTTTTAAGATATTTCTTGTTTAGTTTTCTAAGTGGATCTTTTAGTTACAATTACTTGAAGATTTAATTAATATTGAATGCTACATGTATGATCATAACATTCTTCAATTAGATAAGATTTTGATTTTTTAAAAACTAGTGTTGTTAAAATTATGGAAATAGCTGCCAGTAAATGAATAGTTATTAAGTGTGTGGGCTGTTGAGAAATGTTGTGGTTATTTCATAACTGAAGATAAAAGCTAGCGGCAGTGACATAAACTATGTTATTGGTATTGACAGTTCAGTGTGGTGGACACATACTATATACATAGTACTTTATGTATCACTAGATCTTTATGTGTAAATGTATCTTTGTATTGACTGTATGGAGCCCCTGCCTACTGCAATGCATACTGGGATGTCTGTTGTACAGTAGTGATAATTGATGGTCTGTGCTACTACTAGTATTGTACAAGTCTGAATTTTTCATGAAAATTGATATCATTATTGTTTTATGCCCCCCCCCCCCCCAAATAAAAAAAAAAACAACAAAACCCACACACACAAGGATGGATTCCCCCGACTATAGAACTGATAGAGAAGGCTAATCTTCATCATGGATAGTGTTCCTATCCCATCAGGGTTCAGTTTTCAGAGAAAAAAATTCTGTGTGGGCGGGCCCAGGACAACTGTTTAGTCTGCCAGAAGTCATTTAAATACTGGGGATATTAATCTTCTCCTATATAAAAAGTATACACAGCCATTCATTTGATGCACTGAATGTTGCAATGACTTAATAATTTTTTTACTGCTTGTCTGAAGTAGTGGACATTGACATTACTCAACAAAATGAATGATGATATTCTAGTTACCAGGAACATGTCATTTTTGTTTCGGTGATGGGCGATATATATTATTTCATAATTCAGCATTTTTGCCTTTAATTATTGATGTGCTAAATGCGTTTTCTTCCTATATCAGAATCTTGTAAATGTGGCCTGAAAGTGTATAAACAAAAAAAGTTGGTGGCAAATTCAAATGATTTAATATACAGGTAGACAGTACATGTACAGTTTCTGTCTGAAAATATGCGCTGTAGATGTGTTACACAGGGTGACGCATTATACAGGTAAAAAATATAGAATCCATTAGGTGGTCACTTTTATAGTGACCCATAAGCCAGTATTACTTAGTATACAAGGTGATGCATTGGCAGATTTGACTTATAATGCTCAGTAATTTAGTCCTCGACAATATGACTTAAAAACAGCCATCGTCCACGTATAATTTTAAAGAATTCTTCCACGAATTCACATAAGAATTCTTCCGCGAATTCACATAGTACAGTTTGAAATTGCTTACCCGTTGGCTGCCAATTTGTCTTCTGACATGTTACTACTCCTAAATGCAACAGTCTTTAGAACATAGGGGAGTTCACTTGATTAGACTGAATTTGAGTTTTTTCCCGTCGTTAATTTGCTAGTAATTTGGTTTTCTTATGTAACTTGACATCAAATTGCATTTTTAATTTTAATGTATGTATAGAATTGAGTTGACTATTTATTGATGATAGTAGCTGAATGTGAGAACTGTTGTGATGAAAGGGAAAGCAGCAACGACTAGGTATAAATAGTTCACAGGAAATGAAATATCTTAAGAACAACAATTAGGGAAGGTGTTAATGGCAAACACAAGTAATTACATAGACTGAATGGAGGACATTTACATGTCAAACCCAAAGGTGTCAGACTATCTGTATCATTAGCATTATTTTGGGAAAGTCCATTTGACCACATTTGGAAAATTTTACATGTTAAATTATGTTAAAACTTAACATGCTGATAATTGTTTCGAGAGTGTCATGCCTACCAGTTTTATAATGCAGTGTAAACTCTAGCTTTACATGATGGCACACACTAATTTTGATTTTGACCATTTATCTTTTCTATTTAATGTAATATTAGCCAGTATATTGTTCTGTGGTTTTTCGAAAGTTTTAATCTTCATATGCATGTAATATGGAACTTTTAATTCCTTTTTGGAAAAATAAGGGTAAAATGCATTGGGGATAGGGTCGTTTTGAATACCCAGTTAATTTGTGTAGGCAGGAAAAACCGCTGATCATTGACCAAGTCAAATGAACCTGACAATTAAGTGACATTTAGTTAATGTTTTGGGATACTATACAATGTACATGTATATAATTAGTGGTTACCAAAATAAAAAATCATGAAAACTTAAAATTGAGAAGAAAAAACTTTGACAATATTAATATCATAACATTGGAGCAGATCTTTTTGGGTAAACGCATACCTTACCATCCTTATATGACCCTGGCTGTCTGGAGGACGTCAAACCCCTAAAAAAAATACAACATATACCGGATAGCCAGAGTATATGAGTAGATACTTACAGTGGAAATTAATCCAAAGACGTTCCTTTATTTGTGGGTTTAGAGGTTTAATGTCCATGCAATAGCCAGAATCGTATGGGGATTGGTGCTCAGGGGGACGCCAACAGATTCATGAGGCAGTATTTAATATGATGGTTTGGCAACTGTATGCCTGTCTGCAAATATATTTAGTCTGGAGATCTTGGCATTCACTTTCATGTCCCTGCCACTAAATGAACAGGTCGGTGTCGGACATATTGTGTTATCCTCTGTCGGATCAGACACATAAATGTTTCATAATATTCTCTTCATCTTTCAAGGAACATTTAATTATCAATATCACTGCAGTTCTGCTTTTCAATTCATCAGTTAAATATAGCTGTTCTTGAATGAGTTGTTGCACTATAAAGTTTTGATTCCTATATTTCTTATCCAGACATTTTCCCTCCTTTTTTCACCCAATAAATTCATCTCTGATTAATGTTCTATCTTTTGTTTAATTTTAGCTTTCTATCGATGCATATACTAAGTTCAAGCAATGGCTCACAATAATCACATGTGATAGACCTAGGCTGTATACTATTTGCTGAAAAGGCAATGATTTCTGGAAAGAGCTTGGCCAACTTGATCGATGTATTTGTTAAGGGTATAATTATCAGGCAGAAAGTTTTAAGTGCACTTAAGGCAATATCAATTGCCATTCGCACCTCACAAGACAAATAAAATCCTATTCCTGTGATTATTTGTTCAGCTTGGTCATTCAAGTGGATATCATAGGAGTAGGGGACTGTATTACATCACTCTACTATCTAGTAGAGCATGTAAAAATCAATGTTCTGTTAAATAGGCAAAAATATATGTACATGTAGGAGTAATTAGGCGTGAAGCTGTAAGCAAATTTCATTAAACCATGTAAAGGGGAATGTCATTAAACCATGTATAGAGGGATGTCTCTAAACCATGTATAGAGAAATGTCACTAAACCATGTATAGAGGGATGTCTCTAAACCATGTACAGAGGAATGTCATTAAACCATGTATAGAGGAATGTCACTAAACCATGTACAGAGGGATGTCACTAAACCATGTATAGAGGAATGTCACTAAACCATGTATAGAGGAATGTCACTAAACCATGTATAGAGGAATGTCATTACACCATGTATAGAGGGATGTCATTACACCATGTATAGAGAAATGTCACTTAACCATGTATAGAGGAATGTCATTACACCATGTATAGAGGGATATCACTAAACCATGTATAGAGAAATGTCACTTAACCATGTATAGAAGGATGTCACTAAACCATGTACAGAGGGATGTCACTAAACCATGTATAGAGGAATGTCACTAAACCATGTACAGAGGAATGTCACTAAACCATGTATAGAGGAATGTCACTGAACAGTGTATAGAGGAATGTTATTAAACCATGTGTAGAGGAATGTCACTAAACCATGTATAGAGGGATGTCACTAAACCATGTATAGAGAAATGTCTCTAAACCATGTATAGAGGAATGTCACTAAACCATGTAAAGAGGAATGTCTCTAAACTATGTATAGAGGAATGTCATTAAACCATGTATAGAGGAATGTCACTAAACCATGTATAGAGGGATGTCACTAAACCATGTATAGAGGGATGTCACTAAACCATGTATAGAGGGATGTCTCTAAACCATGTATAGAGGGATGTCATTACACCATGTATAGAGGAATGTCACTAAACCATGTATAGAGAAATGTCACTAAAACATGTATATAGAGGAATGTCATTAAACCATGTATAGAGGAATGTCACTTAACTATGTATAGAGGGATGTCACTTAACCATGTATAGAGGAATGTCACTTAACCATGTATAGAGGAATGTCACTAAACCATGTATAGAGGGATGTCACTTAACCATGTATAGAGGAATGTCATTACACCATGTATAGAGGGATATCACTAAACCATGTATAGAGAAATGTCACTTAACCATGTATAGAGGAATGTCATTACACCATGTATAGAGGGATATCACTAAACCATGTATAGAGAAATGTCACTTAACCATGTATAGAGAAATGTCACTAAACCATGTACAGAGGGATGTCACTAAACCATGTATAGAGGAATGTCACTAAACCATGTATAGAGGGATGTCACTAAACCATGTATAGAGGGATGTCACTAAACCATGTATAGAGGGATGTCACTAAACCATGTATAGAGGGATGTCACTAAACCATGTATAGAGGAATGTCATTAAACCATGTATAGAGGGATGTCTCTAAACCATGTATAGAGGGATGTCATTACACCATGTATAGAGGAATGCCACTAAATTTAAACCATGTATAGAGGAATGTCACTAAACTATCGGATTGAATTCCGTAACCTGGTGTGTATATTATTTGAGTAATTGTCCCCAATAATCAACAACTTTGAACTTTTATTGAAAGAAGAGAAGATGAATATTAACAATGTTGGATTCAGACTGGTGGCTTGGTAAATATCAGAGAAATTAAAACAAGTTGGTTGTAAAAGAAATGTTTCTAATCCTGACGGACTGGGAGAGTTTCCAGTTACACACTGGTGCCGGAGTCTTTATAGTATTACATGTTTTGTGCCCATTTTGTCGTAGTTTGTGTGTCATGACAGGTTCATGTAAAGAGAAGTAGTTAAAGTAGCATGTTTATAGCATACACTTCCACCGATCGCATGTAAGCAATTCCCAAAGGAAGTCTACTTTCTGAGACGGAAATGATTATACTGCCAACTTTTCCAATGTGTATTTGACATGTTTATATATATGTAGTATATATATGTACATATATTTTATTGTGATACTGTACCTAAATGATTCTTGTTTTTGTATATTTACAGATCCCAGCCCTACTATGTCCATGTAGTTTCCATAGCTCATCTGTGTTACTGTCTGGAGGCGGTACGTATCATACCCTTGTAATCCTGGTGGATTGACAACGCTCTCTGACCTTTCATGTCTCATGGAAACCCAATAAACATCCAACAAATTACTGTTATTATACATGGTTTCGGGGGAAATTCAATAGGAAAACTACTAATTTAAGAAACCCAGTTGCTACTGT
Organism: Pecten maximus; assembly: GCF_902652985.1. NCBI lineage: Eukaryota > Metazoa > Mollusca > Bivalvia > Pectinida > Pectinidae > Pecten > Pecten maximus. The sequence goes on from NC_047015.1 coordinate 48,136,297, forward strand.
AGATTTATAATAAAGACATTGAGATTTGTTTTCAGTAGGTGATGTTCATTATTGAAGTTTTTTTTATTTTTTTTTGTGACAAAGTATCACCAAATTAGGCTCTGTGACAGTGCAGCACAGATTAGACCTGCGACTTAAGGAAATTATGTGGATGTATATTTAACGATTCATTGAAAAATATTGATGATTTGATAGTATTGACACCTGGACAGAGGTATAAAGTTACAGGATAAATCTAGTAAAGCTTGAGTTTAATAAGAAAGATTTGATACCGTGATAATGGCTTCTGTATGAGATGCAGTAGTGTTTGCTTACATCATCAGAAAAACTAACTGCCTACTGAATCGGGAATATACTATTTCAAATCGGTAATGCCTGTGTATGTATCTAACAGCCTGTCAGAAATAACATTTATTGAATTAATCAGAAAAAAGACCCATACATCAATATCAGGTGCTTCAGTTACAGACTCGGTGGAGCTTGGCTGCAACAACATAGCTTCATCCACAGCTTACCCCAGACATCCACCAATTCCTGTTTCACCCAATAAAACGTTGCGAGTCTCACAAACGTCTTCAATTGTTCTAACAAACATGGCCTAATTCACTTCCAACATGCATGTTTCACATCCCCTAATCTCATCAGAGTTTAAGGAATGCACGTCGATGTAAAATGGGTATAAAACGAAGTCACCTTTGCCTTGTATGTCTACTCCAATTGTCGTAGTTAGATCACCTTTATTCGTGTGTACGAGATGTAAGGAAGTCACTTCACACAGTTTTACGATAACACCATGTGACACAAGGGAATAATAACATTGTTTCCTGCGGAAACAAACATGCAATATTTCACAATTCATATTTTTAATTTTTTTGCACTTTTCATTTCAAATGAAGTATGAAACAACTTCACTTTAAATGAACATCATGTGATCATAAACAAAACGGAACGACAATGTATCATTTTACATTAGATAGCATGTTTTCTACATAAATCAACAAATGCTCTAATCTATGCTAGCTTAATTTAACTGAATTGATCAATTTCATATGACATCAAACCATATAAAGTTACATATAGGACTTTTACTCATAGGAAATCAAGTTATAATAGAAAAATGAGGCTCGGTCTAATATTACATGTTCAGTGGAAAAGTTATGGCCTATATAACCTGCGCTCTTTCTTTCTGTCATATAGTTTCCTTTATGATTTCATGACTAAGAGAATGTTTAATGACAATTTAAGGCATATACCATAATAATTTAATGACAATTTAAGGCATATACCATTAATATTTAATGACAATTTAAGGCATATACCATTAATATTTAATGACAATTTAAGGCATATTCCCTTATTATTTAATGACAATTTAAGGCATATACCATTATTAGTTAATGACAATTAAAGGCATATACCATTAATATTTAATGACAATTTAAGGCATATACCATTGATATTTAATGACAATTTAAGACATACATACACCATTATTATTTAATGACATTATAAGGCATAAACCATTTATATCTAATGACAATTTAAGACATACATATACCATTATTATTTTATGACATTATAAGGCATAAACCATTTATATCTAATGACAATTTAAGACATACATATACCATTATTATTTAATGACATTATAAGGCATATACCATTAATATTTACGGACAATTCAAGGCATATACCGTTCCAATGTATTACATTGATATATGTCCCAGTGAATATATGTCCCAGTGATTGAACAATTTAAAGCATCACAGTCATAGTATTATTGAGTGTGTTTGACAATCTACAAGGAGATATTATTGGGGGGGGGGGGGATGAGGAGTGTTACCTTGACATCACGGATAAATAATCTAGCTCATGCATTTATCAACCATAAAAAAGTGTACATCATTCTTTGTTATCAAGTTATTGTCCCTTTCACACTGATAATTTCACCCTTGAGAGAGGAAATACACTACCACCCCATGTTCAGCCTTTCTGCTGATGGTAACACTGTTGATGGTTCAGGTGACATGAGACATGTATGTTTTATTATTGAAAAAAAAATACCCCAAAGAAATAAATAGACAAGTTGTAGGCAAGTTGTATGACTTTATGGGATGAGTTTATGGACATGTAAGATGATTTATAATGAAGATTGCAAACAAACCAAGATCCAAGACGATACGAGCTGCTGAAGTGATCTATATTTCTTATCACGCTTGTGATAAATGATCAGAATTCAACCAATAACAAATGCAAATGTATCCTGTACAAATGTATTCAACACTCAATAAATATTGTGGGTGTAAATTTGACATAAAGATTTTTTATCAATCTGTTATTGTTATATCCTGAATGAAATTTTTATAGATTCATTACTTACTAAAATATGTCATACAACATAGCAAACAAATTATGTGTAGGAAATAAATAAATCATTAGTCCCCTATAGCTATCAGTGAAACCATAGGGGGATATATATATATATAGGTTTTCTCTCTGTTCGTCTTGTAGCTATGTAAGTAATGTCAAAGTTTGTCAGTGTTCTAATGGCTTCATTCCTTGAGGGATTTTTATCAACCTTCACACAATGATAAAGGACTATAATATCTCGGCCAAGTTCAAATTTCAGAGATTTAGGGTCAAGGTCACTATTCCTGTTTTTAGCGGGAGCTGATAAAGTACATATATTACTTCAGCAATAACCAGTTTGCTTGTTAAAAATAGTACTGCCTAAATTTATTAATGACAGATTCTGATATATACATCACAGTATTTCTTCCTGGTTTCCATCTGTCCAGTACGCGGTAGACTGATAACTCTGAAATGAAGGTCACTGCTGGGCAGTTTATTTTATTTATGATATAAAGAAAACAATAACCACTATAAAGACATATATTTATATATTCTAGATTTTGTTTATAGTATCCCAAATATTGTAATGATTAAGCCCTATATTCACAAATTCCAGATTTTCTGTGAAACAGGCATTCTAATATAAGTATATTTAGGTCATCTGACCCGAAGGGTCAGGATGACCTATAGTCATCATGTTTCGTCCGTCGTCGTGCGCCGTCCGCCGTTCGCCGTCCGCCGTGCGTAAACTTTTCACATTTCAAACTTCTTCTCAAGTTCCACCAGTGGGATTGAGCTGAAACTTGCCTGAAATGATGCTGGGATGGTCCCGACCAAGTGTTGTTATTTTTCGGGTCGGTCTGAAATCCAAGATGGCCGCCACAGCCGCCATTTTGAAAACACATTTGAAACTTCTTCTCGAGTTCCACCAGTGCTATTGAGCTGAAACTTGCCTGAAATGATGCTGAGATGATCCCGACCAAGTGTTGTTATTTTTCAGGTCGGTCAGATATTCAAGATGGCCGCCATGGCAACCATCTTGAAAAACACATTTTAAACTTCTTCTCCAGTTCCACTGGTGCCATTGAGTTGGAAATTGTTTAGGATGTTAAGGAGGGAGAGCCAACAAAGTGTTGTTATTTTTCGGCTTCGTAAAAACTTTGACATGGCAGCCACGTCGGCCATTTTGTAACATGATTGCGCAATCACGGTTCTTCTGAACAACACCTATTTGAAACTTCTTCTCAAATTCCAATAGTGGGATTCAGTTCTTACTTACCAAAAATGATCCTGAGATGGTCCTGACCAAGTGTTGTTATTTTTCAGGTCAGTCAGAAATCCAAGATGGCCGCCATGGCAACCATCTTGAAAAACACATTTTAAACTTCTTCTCCAGTTCCACTGGTGCGATTGAGCTGGAAGTTGGTGAGGATGTTAAGGAGGGAGAGTCAATAAAGTGTTGTTATTTTTCGGCTTCGTAAAAACTTTGACATGGCAGCCACGGCAGCCATTTTGTAACATGATTGCGCAATCATGGTTCTTCTGAACAACACATATTTCAAACTTCTTCTCGAATACCATAATATTTAATGACAATTTAAGGCATATACCATTAATATTTAATGACAATTTAAGGCATATTCCCTTATTATTTAATGACAATTTAAGGCATATACCATTATTAGTTAATGACAATTAAAGGCATATACCATTAATATTTAATGACAATTTAAGGCATATACCATTGATATTTAATGACAATTTAAGACATACATACACCATTATTATTTAATGACATTATAAGGCATAAACCATTTATATCTAATGACAATTTAAGACATACATATACCATTATTATTTTATGACATTATAAGGCATAAACCATTTATATCTAATGACAATTTAAGACATACATATACCATTATTATTTAATGACATTATAAGGCATATACCATTAATATTTACGGACAATTCAAGGCATATACCGTTCCAATGTATTACATTGATATATGTCCCAGTGAATATATGTCCCAGTGATTGAACAATTTAAAGCATCACAGTCATAGTATTATTATTGAGTGTGTTTGACAATCTACAAGGAGATATTATTGGGGGGGGGGGATGAGGAGTGTTACCTTGACATCACGGATAAAAAATCTAGCTCATGCATTTATCAACCATAAAAAAGTGTACATCATTCTTTGTTATCAAGTTATTGTCCCTTTCACGCTGATAATTTCACCCTTGAGAGAGGAAATACACTACCACCCCATGTTCAGCCTTTCTGCTGATGTTAACACTGTTGATGGTTCAGGTGACATGAAACATGTATGTTTTATTATTGAAAAAAAAACTACCCCAAAGAAATAAATAGACATAGTTGTAGGCAAGTTGTACGAGTTTATGGGATGAGTTTATGGACACGTAAGATGATTTATAATGAAGATTGCAAACAAACCAAGATCCAAGACGATATGAGGTGCTGAAGTGATCTATATTTCTTATCACACTTGTGATAAATGATCAGAATTCAACCAATAACAAATGCAAATGTATCCTGTACAAATGTATTCAACACTCAATAAATATTGTGGGTGTAAATTTGACATAAAGATTTTTTATCAATCTGTTATTGTTATATCCTGAATGAACCGTATAAGTTTACATGTACCAAATTTTTATAGAATTATTACTTACTAAAATACCATACAACATAGCAAACAAATTCTGTGTAGGAAATAAATAAATCATTAGTCCCCTATAGCTATCAGTGAAACCATGGGGGGATATATATATATAGGTTTTCTCTCTGTTCGTCTTGTAGCTATGTAAGTAATGTCACAGATTGTCAGTGTTCTAATGGCTTCATTCCTTGAGGGATTTTTTATCAACCTTCACACAATGATAAAGGACTATAATATCTCGGCCAAGTTCAAATTTCAGAGATTTAGGGTTAAGGTCACTATTCCTGTTTATAGCGGAAGCCGATAAAGTACATATATTACTTCAGCAATAACAAGTATGCTTGTTAAAACTAGTACTGTCTAAATTCATTAAAAACACATTCTGATATATACATCACAGTATTTCTGCCTGGTTTCCATCTGTCCAGTACGCGGTAGACTGATAACTCTGAAATGAAGGTCACTGCTGGGCAGTTTATTTTATTTATGATATAAAGAAAACAATAACCACTATAAAGACATATATTTATATATTCTAGATTTTGTTTATAGTATCCCAAATATTGTAATGATTAAGCCCTATATTCACAAATTTCAGATTTTCTGTGAAACAGACATTCTAATATAAGTATACTTGCTCCAAGCATTGTTCAGTTAATATATACAGTACATATCAATTATTAAAAGCTTCAAATTTCGTTTTTAATCTGAATTATTTACAATTATGGGATTGACATTGCTCATATGTGGTTTTAACATGTTTTCCCGAACAGTTTAGACTGTTCCGACAACAATAAAATATGGTATCAATTAACATAGTTATCCTCAAACTGTTAAAGTTGAATATTAAAGTGTGGGATTTGTGGACCACATTTATCTTTCTTCTTTAAAACTCAGATAATTAATTCTGCAAAAATGAAAAAGGTGGCTTATTTGGGGGCGGGGCTTATTTGAAGATAAATTCTAACTAGCATCCAATGTAGCTGAAATTTCAGTTGAATGTTGCATGAAACAGAAGTTAAATTTTTGCAGAAAATGCGAAACATCACCATTGTATTTGCTTAATTTTGCCAATGCCTATGCTACAATAAAGAATTCATGTCACATAAAGATTATATGTAATGGCCTGTATGGACTCTATTGATACTAAATGTAGGTTATAAAAATATTTGCCTTATTAACGGTTAACTGGTTTATAAATATTGGTTTCTGGAGATTGAAGACTAGTTTATAAATATTGGTTTCTGGAGATCGAAGATTATCCCTGATCACCAGAACCTAACTTTGGGTGAAAGACGCTTTATTGGGAAAATGTTTGTTTGATCATGAGCGCCTGAGGATTGCATAGAATCAAATAAGTACTGGTTGGCGAAGCTTACTTAGACAGACCGGCTTGTTACTGATGCTCATTAAAACACCAGGGAGCACCGAGCGTGTAATTGTCCCCCCTCGTTTGGTTATATCGGAGCATGTCTCACACCCTTTACAACCCTGGCCTTGTTGAACTGATGGAAATCTAAGACGCTAGCTTTCTCCAGAATACATCACACCAATATTGACCAGATTGCAATTGTCAGGAGGACAATCAGTGCTAGACTGATTGACAATCAGTAAATTGTATGGAAGGATGTGATAAGGAAGGGTTAGGTGTGATTGATACTGGGCTGGTGTCAAGTCTCTACTGATAGATAGGGCTGTATCCGTGAGGGGGGATCGCTGTTAAATCATCGCTCTTCTGGAAACAATTGATGTAACATCTATCCAAAAAAATAGCTTGGTTTAAGGTTTGATTCCAAGTCCTCTCATAGGATTAAGGATGTTGTCATGTTCTTAGTGTAAATATTTGAATTATATGTATTATTTATTTGAAATGGTGAGGTACAAAATCATTAAGTTGAGTTTGAGTAAAATTACAAAAATTTCACTGGCTGCATGGCATTTCGGGTTTGAGGATTTTGGGGTATATGGATTTGTGTTTTGGGTTTGAGGTTATGATCTAGGGTTAAGGGATTACCTTTTGGGTTTGAGGTTATGTTTTAGGGTTAAGGGATTACCTTTGGGTTTGAGGTTATGTTTTAGAGTTAGGGGATTACCTTTTGGGGTCTGAGGTTATGCTCTAGGGTGTTAGGGGAATTGTGTTTTGGGTTTGAGGTTATGCTCTTGGGTTAGGGGGTTGTGTTTTGGGTTTGAGGTTATGATCTAGGGTTAGGGGGTTGTGTTTTGGGTTTGAGGTTATGCTCTAGGGTTAGGGGGTTGTGTTTTAGGTTTGAGGTTGATCTAGGGGTACAGGGTTGTGTTTCGGGTGTGAGGTTAATATGATCTAGGGGTATGAAGTTGTGTTTTGGGGTTTAAGTTTAAGATCTAGGGATATGGGTTGGTGTTATGGGTTTGAGGTTATGATTTATAAGAGGTGTAGGTCTTAAGATATATTCATCACAAATATCTTTTTTTCTAAAAAATTATTTCTGTAAAGTTTGTTTTTTAAATAAAAAATAAAACAAAAACCTGGTGAATTTGAAATGTTTAAGGGGATACAATTTTATAAAGACGTGTAAAAAGTGTAATATGGTTTATGGTAAATTGGGCTCGGTGCCACACAATAGTCAGACAAAACAAGTGTTCTTTGGCCAACAGAGGGCTGGCTCAGGTCTGACCTATGGCAGGGAGCAAACACACAGACACATGCAGGTATATTTCTTCAATTTAATGTCATTTGTTAAACCCAGAATCTAGTGCCTGCATTGAACCACCATCATATTTATAAGACACTCCGTTGCCTTTTAGACTGAACCTTCTGTCACGCAACAAACCCACAGATACTAAACTCTCTTCCCGACTCCCAGCTAACCAAATTATTGAACATTATGAACATCAAATCTGAAACATGACCGTATGAATTGTTTGTGACAATCAAACCTGATATGAAGTTTACTTTTCTATGAAATAGCTTCGGTCTGTCTTTGTAATAGATAAGAACTTCCAGTAAAACATGATAACACCAAATATGGGCCATTAGTGTACTTCTAACCAAACCTCTGCTGTACATACAAGATTCACGTAGCGCTATCACATTTCTATAAATTTCCCTGGTGCTTTTAGAAACAATGTTAACCTGCTGGTAATAGAAGATTGTTTGTCATTTTAGACCAGATTCCCTTTATCCCTTGGCTGGGCTGTGATAAACAAGTTCCATGGTATCTAAGAGCCTTAGAAACTCATTAAAGAAATTTTGAAACCTTCATAATAGAACCAGTCCCCTAGTATTAAGCCAAGATGACATAAACAATTTAATATGCATTTGTAACCAGTGTAGCATGTCTTACTGCCTTTATGTCTACTCTGCAACAGGATATCATCTGGATATAAATTGTTTAATGGCTGTTTATCATGTTGAAGGAAACTGAAATGTCTTGTGTATGTAGGTGTGGGAGAATAGATTGTGTCCTTGTTAAGTTTGGTGTGGCAGTATAAATTATGTCCTTGTTAAGTTTGGTGTGGCAGTATAAATTATGTCCTTGTAAAGTTTGGTGTGGCAGTATAAATTATGTCCTTGTTAAGTTTGGTGTGGGAGTATAAATTATGTCCTTGTTAAGTTTGGTGTGGGAGTATAAATTATGTCCTTGTAAAGTTTGGTGTGGCAGTATAAATTATGTCCTTGTAAAGTTTGGTGTGGCAGTATAAATTATGTCCTTGTTAAGTTTGGTGTGGCAGTATAAATTATGTCCTTGTTAAGTTTGGTGTGGCAGTATAAATTATGTCCTTGTAAAGTTTGGTGTGGCAGTATAAATTATGTCCTTGTTAAGTTTGGTGTGGGAGTATAAATTATGTCCTTGTAAAGTTTGCTGTGGGAGTATAAATTATGTCCTTGTAAAGTTTGGTGTGGCAGTATAAATTATGTCCTTGTAAAGTTTGCTGTGGGAGTATAAATTATGTCCTTGTAAAGTTTGCTGTGGCAGTATAAATTATGTCCTTGTTAAGTTTGGTGTGGGAGTATAAATTATGTCCTTGTTAAGTTTGGTGTGGAAGTATATTTTATGCCCTGATACGTTTGCTATAATAGTATAAATTAACTCCTTTTAGATTTTGGTGTCCTGATGTATTGCCTGTTTATTTTTCAGAAGCGAATGTGATATACCGTGATGGATTACCTGTATTTACTGTGCCTTTACCGTCTCGAAAAGAGACCTGTGAATTTACGCTCAAGCCGGTCTCCCATACAGTTGGAGATTTCCTCCAGTACATCAAAGCAGAGGATGGAGGAGTTGACCGAGCCGTCATCTTAACAGAAGGTAGGTAACAGGGTGCTTCATATACAGCCAGCTCTTTGTTATATTTAGACGGACTAAGAATACTCCACCTTCCGTTTTTCGATGCAGTACCTCTTGTCTGATCATATTCAGGACTTGAACCTTTATATTTAAAGATGTAAAGTTGTGTTTTTAAAAGACTGAAGATAGAACAAAAAGCAAAACTTTCAGAAAGTGTTCTGCAACTGAAAAGGCTGTGGTAGGAAAGACCATAGAAGTTCGTATAGGTTGCTGGTAATGACATCTGAAGTAACAGGACCTGGTAACAAATGTCAATACTGTTGTAGGAGCCTGGTAACAAAAATCCGTATTGTAGGAGCCAAATCAGTACTGTAGGAGTCTGGTAACAAAAATCAGTACTGTTGTAGGAGCCGGGTAACAAAAAGTGGTATCGTAGGAGCCTCACAAAAATCAGTACTGTAGGAGTGAAGCTTGGTAACAAAAATCAGTACTGTAGGAGTGAAGCTTGGTAACAAAAATCAGTACTGTAGGAGTGAAGCTTGGTAACAAAAATCAGTACTGTAGGAGCCTGGTAACAAAAATCAGTACTGTAGGAGCCTGGTAACAAAAGTCAGTACTGTAGGAGCCTGGTTAACAAAAGTCAGTACTGTAGGAGCCTGGTTAACAAAAATCAGTACTGTAGGAGTGAAGCTTGGTAACAAAAATCAGTACTGTAGGAGTGAAGCTTGGTAACAAAAGTCAGTACTGTAGGAGCCTGGTTAACAAAAGTCAGTACTGTAGGAGCCTGGTTAACAAAAATCAGTACTGTAGGAGCCTGGTTAACAAAAATCAGTACTGTAGGAGTGAAGCTTGGTAACAAAAATCAGTACTGTAGGAGTGAAGCTTGGTAACAAAAGTCAGTACTGTAGGAGCCTGGTTAACAAAAGTCAGTACTGTAGGAGCCTGGTTAACAAAAATCAGTACTGTAGGAGTGAAGCTTGGTAACAAAAGTCAGTACTGTAGGAGCCTGGTTAACAAAAATCAGTACTGTAGGAGCCTGGTAACAAAAATCAGTACTGTAGGAGCCTGGTAACAAAAATCAGTACTGTAGGTGCCTGGTAACAAAAATCAGTACTGTAGGTGCCTGATAACAAAAATCAGTACTGTAGGAGCCTGGTAACAAAAATCAGTACTGTAGGAGCCAAATCAGTACTGTAGGAGCCTGGTAACAAAAATCAGTACTGTTGTAGGTGCCTGGTAACAAAAAGTGGTACTGTTATAGGTGGCCTGGTAACAAAATCCTAAGCAGTACGACCCTCAGGTAAAACCATTACCAGCTTTAGCACTTGTTGCTATTGTCTGTACCACTTTAGTTGTGCGTTTTCAGTGCAGTTCCCGGTGAAGTTTCACAGAAATAGATCCCTAGTGACTTGTACTAGATTTGCAGGAGACGATTCGGTCCTGTTATCGATTGATCATGCAAGATTGAAAACTATTTCCTTAATTAAATCTGATGTGAGTGTCTGAATATTGTCCAGACATCTTTAACCACTTCCTGTTTTTAACCGGTCATCTAACTTTTAGTGTTTCTTGTTCCCAGTGATCATAGACTATGGGTGTGTAACATTATATTACTGTCCCTCAGCTTTTGTCCTCCCCCCTGCCCGGCACACTTCCCTATCTGACATGATGTAATTAATGAGTTTCTTAAGGATAATCCAGGACACCCACTAGATGTGACTTCTGTATGATATCTCGCCCTCCATTAAGAGTACCCTGGTTTTATTTCTCACGAGTTACACTGATTTCAAAATAAATGTGTCACTTCGTTTCCTTTTAGCCAAATCGACAGACTGGTACAATTCTAGCTGCAGTAAAAACCGTTTTAATTACGTCTGTCCTTGCCTATCACCGTCTTCTCCTGACTATTTTTCACAGGCTAGTTTTAGTTGATATCTCCCGACAGTGCGAGTGTTATACTCCAAAAGGGGTTCGATATCCTCAGCTGGCCTAAGAGCATTACGATACCGAGTTAGAAATCGTGTGGAAGGAAAAGTTGATATCAATTTGATGTACTTTAATAATGTGTCATTGTTATGTGTACTTTATCAAGTGTAATTAATCAGCCTGTTTAGATCACCAAGTGTGATAGTAGCAGTATAGGATTCTGTCTTAATTACAGGACACAGACTAGTCAGGTGACACATTAAGATGGAAATGTCATTGTCAGTAGTGTCTGGCTCTCGGACCTGATGGTCAATTTGCTGATGTTTAAGTCAGACACCAACTTTCGATGGTCACACCAAACGACTTATCCATTCGATGTCTGCATGTGTTTTAGAGTTCCACTTTAATTCAGAAGTCTATCTCATATACTAATATTTCTATCTTTAATGTTGTGCGTAGCTGGCAGGCTCAAAAAAGGAAACCGGGCATCTTCAACAGAAAAAAACATGATGGCAATTGTTTATTTCATTTAATTCAGATCAGAATTTATTTATCAGAAATTTACATCAGTGCTAGATGAAAACATTTTCTAAAACAGGATTTTACGTTCTTTGATTAATTGATTAATTGATTGTGAGAAATTATGAAATCTTTAAAGAATTTACAAAATAACTGATATAGACACTACCGTGTTGCCTGTATTGTGAAGGGAGCGTGCATGTTTTCCACTATATATAACACCTTGCCAGTTTCATTACAAGTAGTAACTCATGAATGTGGGGTCTACAGCCCTTTACATATGGTTGCTGTGGGGTCTACAGCCCTTTACATATGGTTGCTGTGGGGTCTACAGCCCTTTACATATGGTTGCTGTGGGGTCTACAGCCCTTTACATATGGTTGAACACGCGATCACTCATTGGTCGTGGAAGCTGTGCATAATGGTGTAGAGTGGTGCCATCTTGTGGTGGGAAGAAACCAGAGTATCCGGAGAAAAAGCCAAAGTGGTTGGGCAGGTGATGTGACCCCATACCTTTTCATGCCCAATATGAGACTCAAAACCCAGTCACCTAGTCACGATATGTGTTAAAACTGTGCCAGTCGACCACCCAAAGAGGAAGTTATTGAAATTGACTTCCTTGTCAGATAATGTTTCCGGAGATATCCGAATCTGTAAGATCTGGATATCCTATGATGGATCATGTGATCAGTATCATTAGCAGGGTTTGGACTCGTCACGTTATAAATAGATAGACCAGTCAGAATGACCCTCCGTAGATACCCCATGATGGATCTACAGTATTCTGAAAGAGCGGATACTGGGACAAAAAACTCGTACACGGGATGTTATTGGCCAGCTTGTGGTTATACCAAACCATGGCCTGCAGACTGATTACTAACTGACATCGCCATAGTTTATATTAATTATTCCATCGCAAAAAAATGGTTTGATATTATGGATGATGCTGGTTGATAATGTGATCACCTTTGTGTCGGTCGATGGCAGTTTCCCCAACATTCACCTGATGCTTCCAATCAATAAAACATTATGTTTTATGTTTTTGGTTATGGCCGTGTCGTTAAGTTTGTACCCAATCAATTGAAATATAATCGGGTTGTATTGTCATGCCTGATAAAACTTTGAAGGTTGACAATTACCTCCAAATAATTACAATTATACTGACTGATGCTGCTGTGGCTCATAATGTACTTTAGGGCGGTCGATCTGCATTTGGACCTATTACACAACTAGGGCGGTCGATCTGCATTTGGACATATTACACAACTGTTATTATACATGTATGGTGATGATATTAAGTAAGATTTGAATTTTACTCATTTCTTTATCATTTATTCCAAAATAGTTTAGATTGGCTATTGCTGTGGTATTTATGATAAAAAAAATATGTTTGGGAATACAAGTTATTTTATTGTTTTTATTCAATAGAAATAATATGATGTTGATTCAACCTGGATGTAATGCTGTTAAGCTACATAGCCTCGCATCAATTGATTCAATAATTCACTAATATATCCATAAATAATCTCCTGTCCACAAATGAGTCACCTTCTTCATTTTTGCATAATCATCAATTTCAAAATAGTAGGTTAAAAAGTCGTTCAGAAATAAGCCTTCCCTAAAACTTTTACACTTTGGGAAGGGGCTTATTTGAGGATGAATACGGTAATGCCATGAAAATGACAGGAACGTACCCAACCAGGCTTAACTGCAATTGATCCAATATTACTGTAACATGGCAGGTGTCCGAGTACCACAGACAAAACAATTGATTCAAAATTAATTTGAAAAAATCAGGTAGCAATGATAAAGAATGTCGTATAACTACAAAATCTGTGTGGTGAGTGAATAGACTGGAGGACATTATTGGTCGTAATCATGGCCGAAGGGAGTGGAGGCTTAGCCATCATTGTTTCTGATTCTGATTCCTAGGGCAGGATTTAATCCCTACCAGGAATATATTGAATATTACAGCCTTTTCCTGCATCGACAGTCAGTATGGCTTTAGCCTTTTCCTGTACCGACAGCCGGTATGGTCGTAGTCATTTCCTTTACCAACGGTCGGTATGGCCATCCTTTTCCTGCACTGCCTATGTGTGTTAAGTTACAATACAATTTGTGCTGCATGAGAGGAACTTGTTTCAATATGACAGGAAATATTTTTTAACGTAATTGTTAGATAGGACAATTGATTGTTTTTATTTGTTCATTGATAAATGTTCAATGAGAAATGTTCATTTTTTGCTTGTTTTTCCCCCGGAATTTAAAATATGACAAGTATTTAAGCAGAAATAAAAAATGTGTCACATATAATTTATAATGGTTTGATTTTGCCAATTTTGATTGTAAAATATTTTTGGTTTTAAAGAAGTAGAATATATGATGTAAAGTAGAAGACCTGATGTATTACTTACACTGTGAACAATTGTTGAACTGGACACCTATATCTTAAAACAAACAGTACATTAGATTCCAAATTCTCTTCATTAAAAGAACTATTTATTCTTGAATTATCAGATATACAAGCTTGAGTAGTTTTCTAGTCACTCAAACAATGTTTTCGATGGTTAATTGCTGTTTTAGATGATAGCACTTCGGTTCGACCTTGACTTGTCTATATAGAGCCAGACACAGATCATATACTTTTGGCCTAAAAGCCAGACTTCCTGTAGATGTTGACCACTCTCCAACACGACCTCATAAATCCTGATGTTTTTTGAACATTTATGGATTTCATTGGTTTGTGTGTAACTTCTGTCTAGAAGCTGCCTGTATGTGTTTTGACAAATGGTAAGTGTGACGCAGTTCAGTCTTAGGAACATCTCGACGAGATATCCTTGAACAGGTTTGTTGTCAGGTACGTTAATAGATGATGTCGAGTTGAAGGAAGGTTAGATGTAAGGTGATTCTTAAATGCAATTGTATTGAGGAAAGATTTTTACATGTACTTTGTCAAACCAATGGCACATCTAGTCGAAATACCTTAAAATTTCAGAAAAATACTGAATTTAAGGTTAGTCAATTAATAAATAAATAAGAAAAATTTCATGGGGTCCTTTTTGTATATACAGAGTATTGAGAGTTACCAGGGTTTTTGGAATCAACATTTTATGAACTTGTGATTATAACATCATTTTGATTTACTTTTGATAAAAAATAAATAAGTGTATGAAAAGCAAACTTACTGTATATTGACAATACCAAATTGACAAATCTAATAAACAAAATAATTGTATTTGTTGAATAAATATTAGAAGAACTTGTCTAAACACCTGACCCTGACCAATTGTCTGTCAAACACCAATCTCATCTCGCCATCAAGAGGAAAGTTTAACACATGGAGGTGTTGAGATAGATATAGAGCCAGACTTGTCTGTAATGAAGGATTGGCAAAAACCGCTCTGGCTGTTCCTTTGGCTGTTCCTTTCACTGTCTCCACATATTTACAGAATGAAATATAACTCTCAGACTGGGTGTAACTTAAAGAAGCCAAACATGAATCTGGAAGTATCGGAAAGTGTCGATAGGATTCATGATTGGTTTTGATTCCAGTTCGGATCAGACGGCATCAGCAACACCGAGGTGTTATTACTTCGAACAGATTACAGTACAAAGAATATTGAATATACTATTTTTAGAAAGGTAGGATATTGGGACGTTTTAAAAGTACACAGCCGTATCTCCGACAAGCTGTCTATTTGTAGATGGGATTGCAGATTTGACAAAGGTTGGTTATTTCCCAAACTGTAATGATGTCTACTGCAGATAAACAGACCATTTTGGTGGTGTATTGTCCTAGCACAAGGAACTTAAACCAGGCTGTAACAAGATAATTGGAAACCCTATCGGGAGTGGTAAACAGGCCATGAAACAATCCAGCATTCTGATGGAAAAAATCCTTGAATGACAGGTTATTTTGAAGGAGTCACTCCATATACGGTAGTGCACTGTAAACAACCTTATTTTCGCAATTAATTTTCCCTTTTTTCCATGGGTGATTTAAATTTGTGAAAATTAATCGCAGCGAACTAGTTTCAATCACAGGTACTGTCGGTTTTTTACGACTGTAAATCGTGAAATTAAAAAACGCTGGGATGAAAGCATGTATTTAAGTTACCACAAAAAGTTGTTTTTTTACAATACAAGACAAATATCTGACATGACAATAGTTAATATGCTAAAAATGTAATTTTTTAGCTCACCTGCACCTGCCTGGAGGGCAACTTCTTCTCAATAACCAAGAGTCCAAGAGACCTAATATTGGGCCTGTAACATGCTAGGGTGGAGGGCTACCAAGTTTGTTCAAGTGAATGAAGTTGACTTACATTCAAGGTCACAGGGGTCAAATAGGATACAATCTTTAAATTTCTTCTTCTCAATAACCAAGAGGCCCAGGTACTTGATATTGGGTCTGTAGCACACTGGGATGGAGGGAAACCCAAGTTTGTTCAAATGAATAACCTTCACCCACATTCAATGTTACAGGGGTCAAATAGGCTGAAATATTCAAACAGCTTCATCTCAATAACCAAGAGACCCAGGGGCCTGATATTTCTCTTGTTACGCATGCTTGGAAGGCTAGGAAGTTGATTCAAATGAATGACCTTGACCATAATTTGAGTTGGAAAGAGTTAAATTGGCCAAAATATTTAAAAATTGGCCAAAATATTTAAAAGACACCTTTTCAAATAACTGTGAGGCCATAAGATCTCATTTTCTTAATCATGTTGATGTATCAAAAGGATCACTGGATAGCAGGTGAGCGATTCGGGCCCATTGGGACTGTTGTTTGTAGATCATCACATTTGTGGAACTGTTTAAGTAGACCATTGAATGCTCAGGTTCCTGTAGATCTAGATAGAATATAAGATACCAGTATATTGTCAGTTTATTTGATTTGTCTGAAGAGATTTCAATGTTAAATGTAAATTTTCAAATATTTAGTAATGGTGAATAATTATATGATAAGCCCTAACAAACCTCTAAACCTAAAGACTTGCCCATGTGTAATAGGCGAAACGGTACAGTATGCATTACAACTATATAAAAATACAGGACTCTGTCACACGGTACTGTAATAATCTGTATATTGGTACAAGACTAGATCTCTAGCATATGTCACTGCCACGGGGAAATCGGTGGGAAATTGTAGGACAGTATAATGTTTGCGGTTTGTCTGTAGAAAGCTTTTGTTATGATTAATTGATGAGTTTGACAGTAAGGGGGAGTTTGTAGTGGTTTTGCGCTGTGCTGTGTGTCGGTGCGGCTCAGTTGTGTTGTCCCACAACAGGTGGTAACGCTAGACTGAAATTTAGCTCACATACCGGTAATCACACCTCTTCTTTCGCTTAGGCCAAAAATATATATGGAATTGGATAAAAAAAAAGCATACTTTTGTACGACAATGACAATCAATACACTGTATCGGTGAGCTCGGTATAGGGAGAAAATGTCACTGTCGATTGGTGGCATTAACAGCTTTTCCCTCAAAGCCAGGCTTCTAGTCCAAACCTTGCCTCATTAATGATACTTCATACCGCAGACTCAACACTCTTCTCCGCTGTCAGCTTGTTTATTTTAATGATGCGTTGGACGGCCAATGTCAAGGGCACGCCCCAGGCATCGATATTCTAATGATGTGGTATCTAATTGCTCGTCCTTACAGCACCCGTAACTAATTAACAGTTTTAATTCCACACTCAGTCTGACCATAGTCATTGTCTCTTGTTACATGTAATACACTTTCTGAGAACAAGATTCACTATATGTACTGGGTAGACTAGTTGACTTGAGTTTGGTAAGATTAAGATGAAGTTCAGATGAGATTTTCACTTCTTGGTAAGATTAAGATGAAGTTCAGGTGAGATTTGCACTTCTTGGTATATGAAAAAGTTTAGTACAAGATTTTCACATTCTGGTTGTGACAAAGGTTTTTGTAATAGCTAGCATTTAACACTGATACCAGCAGAAAGAGTTTTAGATTAAAATTCCCTATGTTAAGCTGAACAATTGACACCAAAAAAATTGTACCTCCATCACTAGTGATTTCAACTGTAATAAATAATTGATGCCATTCAATGCCTTGATTGTTCATTTTAGGGACTGAGTGCAGTTGGTGTATTGCTGTAGTTTCCTAATATAGAAGCTATTTTCTACAGATTAACCAATTCAATGAATGTCGGGATATAAAACCTTTGATACAAAAGTTCCTATACCATTTGAAATCCAATAATACTGCTGGAAGTCTGAGAATGATGATGTGTCATTATAAAATGCAAAAAAAATATGTTATGTGATTTTTTTTTTAGTTTGGAAAGCAAAATGTGCATGCAGGCAAGAGAACCCAGTCAGAAAATACTAACAGGTTTTTGAAACGACTGGCAATTAACTTTGTAAACTAATTTGCGAATAATTTTTTGATCGGGAAAATTGTGATTATTTTAAATGCCCCTGCATGCTGCTAGATTTGTTAGGTTTTAATCAATAGGTTTTGAAGTGGTGTTGAGTTTGGCTTATTTTGAGCTGAATGTATCATGCAATGTGAAGATTTGAAAAACAAGATAATTGTGTTCTGAGGCCAAATGTTTGATCACTGCATGTTGTGTTCATTAAATGATACATTATTTTATGTGGTCAATGACTTTTCATACATGAAAGCTATGCTTGTGGGGCTGTGGAGCATTTAGCAATGTCTAGTGTGCATGTGAGAAGTTTGAGGCAGGGAACAGTTCTCTGTATTCGTCAGGTAGAAGTTGTATGATGACACCTGTTAGCAGGATACCATTGTTTATCTGATATATATTGTTATATGGGCATCATTTGTGACAGTTATTGCTGAATTGCTCATATATATAAGATTTTGGTATATAAGTACACAACTTTTAATAAGAGATTAAAGCTTCAGTGTGTTGCATTAGTGTTCATTTTCAGGATAAAAAGTTTTTGACTTATAATTATTTTTGTATAGATCAACAGACCAGTTACTAAAGATAGTAGTAATTTTAGGGCTTAAAATCAAATGACAGTTCAGGAAGTTGTTTGAGGTAAATTCAGCGGAAGCAGAAATTGATGAACTCGATATTATGTCCTTGAATCAGAGATTGTATAAGGAGGAGGACTATATATCTATTTTATACCAAGGAATTCGTGGCTTTATAATATAATTAATTAATGAATGACAGATATTTTAATTCTTAGGTGATTTAGCAACACAATCACATTCCGCTTCACTTCACCTGTCACTTCAATTCCAATCTGAAACTTCCACCCCCACACGGCAGGAATTCAAATGCTCTTTAACAGGAAATACTTAAAATTGCAGAGAAAATGACTGGGGTTGATTTTTCTTTTGTTTTCCTACATTAATGCATAAAATATAATAATAATAATCAAATTCCTACTCTCTGGCAATGTCTTACTTAAGTACAGCATTTCACCAGAAAATGGGATTTGTTGTTATTGTACATGACAATTTGTAATGTTATTGTAGCCCACCAACAGTAGAATACATATACATGTGTAATGCTCTCATTCGCTACCTCGAGTGTTGTTGTTATGCCCTGTTGATGCCGTTCCTCAATGATACAGAATAGTCCCCGGTTTGTTTGTCATTTGCTCCCATTTGTGGCTGCTGTCATTGCCAGTATTTAGCCTGCAAATAAAGTCATGATTAGATTGTGGTATAATCGGGGATGGACTCATCAAGCACGAATCTGTTAAGTGGAATTCAGCATATAGGATATGTTATCTTTGTAGTTGTTGATAATGCTATTGTTTTGGTTATTCCATTAAATTGGTAAGATTTCTTGATCAATTTGTGATTATTTTTCTGCATAGAACAATAATCTTGAAATCCAACAGCATGTTTGTTATGCATTAAGCTTTTATAGCTGTTTAATGTCTAAATCTGAAATTTGATGAAACTGAGTTAAGATACCCGCTTAATTGATTTGGGACCTTTTTTTCCGACAGAGCTATAGATATCTTTATGATATTCTTACTTCTTCTAGGTCCTTGTATACAACATATACAGAGCTCATCTAAAATCAAACAATTACAGCGATTACTGTCATAAGAGGATCTTTGTATGTGTTATATGAAATGTCTTTTTATGTTTCAGAGGGTAAAAGGATCTCCCAATCCACAACCATTGATGTTTTAATGAGACAGAATTTTCAAATCTCAATCAACGATGAAGTCCATGAGTTTTCCCCACCAGATTACAGTAAGTATTTATATATCTTAAGTCTTTAACTTAAATCACTTTCAAATTTGTTAGTTGCAATGAAGGCTGATTAGTGTGTAACCTTGACATTTGTCTGTAACCTTGACATTTGTTTGTAACCTTGACATTTGTCAGTAAACTTCATATTTGTTAGTAAACTTTAAATTGTGTCTGTAACCTTGGCATTTGTCTGTTACCTTGACATTTGTCTGTAACCTTGACATTTGTCTGTAGCCTTGAAATTTGTCTTTAACCTTATTTTTCTGTAGCCTTGACATTTGTTTGTAACCTTGACATTTGTCTGTTACATTGACATGCATCTGTAACCTTGACATTTGTTTGTAACCTTGACATTTGTCTGTTACCTTGACATGTGCCTGACATTTGTCTGTAACCTTGACATTTGTCAGTTACCTTGACATTTTTCTGTGACCTTGACATTTATCTGCAGAGTCACATGATGTGTATATAGTTGTCATCAATTGTGGCGCTTGTTTGTAAACCTTTAGCATTGTTTATACACTAATCAATTGTAATACTGACATTTGTTTGTCAATAAAAATGGACACTTGTCTTTAACTAAAACAAATTCTCAGTTGTAATGTTTAGCAGTAAGCTGACATTGGCAGTCCTGATATTCCATCTTCTCTGTGTATTGGGCAGTAACTATCATCACTTTCACAGACTGCCCTATTTTCACATCTCAACTAAGCATGCTTGGTAGGGCATCTGAAGGATATGGACATCATTAACAAGTTTATAGCTTCAGAAACATTTAAGATATTCAGGTAGTCATATCATTTTGGTCATCACTCAGAAAGCTCATTTTTCATTAAATCTTATGTATTCATCTTAATTATTTTCCTGATAATAAATATTTTGTGGGCTATTATCATGGGGGAGGCTAGGGGTAATATGGACTTTGATGAATTCCTCTTCAGTTATACTTCAGCAGACCATCACCAAAGAACCCCAACATTCTTAGGTGTGATAAATCCATTATGTTGATAGAGTAATTCAGTATTTGTATACTGCTGCGATTCCTGCTATAAGTATTTACTTGGTTTGAGCTGTATGTGTGTGTACACTTGTGAAGACCAGTAGATTGTAAGTGTGCACAGTAGCTGCTGTATGTATACACCTCTAATTATTGCTATCACACCTGTTTCCAATAAGTGACGGATGATGTCAACCAGTAGACTGGTCTTCATAGGTGATCTGCTTGTAGTTATTAGGTAATGTCATTCTTAGTCTGTACATGGGTTGTCTCCCTTGTAACTTTCCTAAGTAGTTATTGGGTAATGTCATTCTTAGTCTGTACATGGGTTGTCTCCCTTGTAACTTTCATAAGTAGTTATTAGGTAATGTCATTCTTAGTCTGTACATAAGTTGTCTCCCTTGTAACTTTCTTTAGTAGTTATAAGGTAATGTCATTCTTAGTCTGTACATGGGTTGTCTCCCTTGTAACTTTCTTTAGTAGTTATAAGGTAATGTCATTCTTAGTCTGTACATGGGTTGTCTCCCTTGTAACTTTCTTTAGTAGTTATAAGGTAATGTCATTCTTAGTCTGTACATGGGTTGTCTCCCTTGTAACTTTCATAAGTAGTTATAAGGTAATGTCATTCTTAGTCTGTACATAGGTTGTCTCCCCTGTGACTTTCAAAAGAAATATTTCTAGAAAATAAGTTAAAGGCTAAAAGAAAAAAATATGTATACTTGTTTTGGATAAACCTTGATGAAAAAAATGGCAAAAATTCTGTTGCAAGATAAAAATGAAATTTATTATTATTTGAAACAGTTATCAGCTGTGGACTATTTCAAACCAGGAACTGCTTTTTTTTGTTTGGTTCATTCCAAATGTGAACCCTATGATATGTGTTTTACTTATTATATGGGAGGAGGCCGGGGAAAAAAGGTTTATTTTTGTTTGTTTCATGTTAGTACTAACAACCATTTGTCTGGTTTCAGCAAATCAAGATAATGTTTAGGATGGCCTAACAGGACCACTTATATAAGTATGAAGGAGTATATAGTAGCCACTTACTGTAGTGAACATTTATTAGTAATACACAGTGTATTACAATCTTAGGTTCACAGGATAGGACTGGAGGATAAATCAGATTTTGGACCCTATATATTTAGACATAAATTAACAGTAAGGCTTCATCATAATTCATAACTTTAAAAATCTGTTCATTTCAAGAGAATGAGAAGATTAAAATGTTTATTTTTAAGGTTTCAGTATACATGAAAAAGGTCTATAAATTTACTTTCCTATGCTAGAAAATTCAAACACCTAGCTGGATTCAACTTAATCTCGGAAATGGAAATTTCAAAAAGTTGTCAACCTTGAAATTTATCCCTTTTTAGACTGTAATTACTGAACCACTTAAATTGTTTGATAAAATTTGTATCTGAGATGGGAATTTTAGATAGGAATAATATGAAAAATTAATGTACACTGCTTCATACCACACATTGATACAAAAGGCAGAGATGAAAATGATCAGCTGATTGGCTGATTTCGGCCTTTTTGAGAATATCAGTGTAATGTAAACTTGTAATATTTCCCATTGAAAAGATTGAGTAATCTAATGTTCAGCCTTTTTGCCCTTAGTCCATTTTCATCTCTGAAAAGGTCAAGGTCACAACCATAAGGTCACTATATAACAGTGTTTTGCCTGCAGAGATTTAGTTTAATCATTATGGTAAGATCATCATTCTTGTTTTGTAAAGGTCCATGAAGTCATTGTCCGTTTAAAGCATGGGGTCACATGTCTGATCACTTCAAATTACTCATCTAAAATACTCTTTTAAACATCTGAACATTTTCTATTTAATCTTTGTCATTGTGAGTAATTGGGCGAGATGTTGTATCCCAAACCACCCCAACACATCGTTGTTAGCATTCTTCTCAAATTCATTGTCACTGTGGCATATGAGGGTTTAAGAGGGCACACTTATCCTGTAATTGTAATTGACTAAATTTGAATCATTCAATATTATGTGTCTCAGTATAATATGACTTTGCTGTGGTA
Source organism: Pecten maximus (assembly GCF_902652985.1). Classification (NCBI taxonomy): domain Eukaryota; kingdom Metazoa; phylum Mollusca; class Bivalvia; order Pectinida; family Pectinidae; genus Pecten; species Pecten maximus. Next base: position 48,159,308 of record NC_047015.1, read on the forward strand.
TTATAGATATAATAAGATATCCGAAGTAGACTTAGTTATAGGATGCTCTATATACTTACTGTAGGTATTTGTGGGCATGCAGTGACAAGGTTCATGAACCCTTACACAGATACTAGAGTGTGTTGGGTATCATGCATGTCAGTTTCAAATTGAATTCTCAGTGGGAGTAAAACTCACCTTTTCATAAGTTCAGCAATCTCATTAACTCCTAACATGGAAAATAACAATATTTTCAATGGAGTAAACTCATGAATTTGTTCGTCTAAAAATCTGGACTTATTTGATATCTAAATAAAAGGAATATGGCCATCGTAATCAACACCTAAATGAGTTTACCTGCATATAAGCCGCTGCTCATGAATAAGGCCCCTTCATCTTTGCAAAATCATCAATTTTTAGCCCAGCATCATCAAATGGTGGGCTATTCAAATCGCCTTCGTCCATGGTACGGCTGTCTATAAATGCCTGACAGATGACTATTTTGAATTTTGACAGGTTCCCCTGTTGTTGTGCATTTTGAATTTTGAGACTGATTGGAAACAAAATGACTGAAAAGTGTCTGTTTTGAATTTTGACAGCTTAAAGTTTGAGGATAGATATGGTATATAACACACATTACCTGGTAACTATGTAATCGTAAGAGATTTGAGAGAAATGTTCAATACCAAAAGAATTTCTTTCTCAAATCACAAAAAAAGCACTTTTGTTCACACTAGTTGAATGTGTGTCGGTGTTGTACATAGCATTCCTCCACAGATCAACTCCACAGTTTGTCACGCCTAAGTTACACCACAACGATTGTGTTTGTCCCTTGTTCATGCCAGTCTTACTCTACCATTGTGCACGAACGTATCCTGTACCAGAGGGGGGCCTAATGTCTTGTATTGCATTATTGATGAGCACTCTAAGACTGGAACAGAATGTCATTTATATGCAAATATATTTATAGAACAGGAATGCTCAATCTGCATTCTTTCACAGACAAGATGGCTTCTGTATGGATTATAGTATATATATATGGTATAACAGGCGGGTACAAGCAGGTGAGAAAAATACATCCATATTGAAAACAAATTAAAAGTAGTCAAAAGTCTAGTTATCTATTCAACCATACTTATTGAGTTATTCAATTCTTTCCATTTCTCAACTGGTAAATATTTTGTAATGAAATTATGAAGAAATGATTTGAGTCTTACCTGGAGTGATGTGACCAAAGATCAAGGTCATTCAGGGTCAAAAGTCTAGGTTAGTTTTCGCATTCCTGACTTGTAAAATACATAATAATACATAATGAAGCAGAGTTGAATGGAATCAAGAGTTGCGTGACCAAAGGTCATGGATGTCACCAGGTCAAAGGTCAAGGTCATTATTTTGAAATAGGCTGAGCTCTAACAATGTTTAATTTTGTTCAGCTTGTGTTGTCTGCATGGACTTTTTAATGTTATTTGATATCAGAACCAGTAATTCCTCTATTGAAAACCAAAACTCCTATCTGAATGGACATCTTCCATTAGATTCCATTAACCTCATCAATTTGAGACTTGCGCTTTCTTTACCATCTCCTTTCAGAACAGTTTCAAAGCTACCACCATATATAGCTAATCATGTAACCAAAATCTCATTGGAAACCTCTTTTCCCAAGATTTGTTTACATTGCAATCTTGTGGGAACTTGTGTCCTGGCGATGGTGGCCATTTTCAAAACTGTTGAAAATGGGATTGCAAATATTGTTGGTGGATATATAAAATATGTATGTTAGCTGATGAAAACATTCCTTTTAGTTGATGTGTACCTTTTGTGTGTCAGGATAAAGGAAATTGGGTGAAATGTTGTCAAAAGGCTGACCTGAGTGTGGATTGAAAATGTTACTTTTCTGTATTGGTCTGGTTCTAATTTTAACTTATTACAAGTCAGTTTTAAAAAGGCAATATTTACATCGGTACCCTTCAGATTAGTCAATTGGAACTGTTGTGATGCTTTTGGGATAAGCTGTAATGTGGTAGAAAGACGTCACTGTAGTTGAAGACCTGTTGTACAACAGTAGATAAAGCTCTAATGGATGTCTGTAATGCAGTATAATTCCTTCCTGTAGGTTTCATTTTAAATACAAATTGAAAAAAAAATCACTCAGGCTAGATACCATGGCAACTAGAAAAAAGGTTTCAAGAATATATGATTTGTGCCAAGAACATGCTTAATTAGCAAAAAAGTATACATTTGTGTATCATTTTTTAACAAAGTAGATTTGTCTGCCTTTTGTATCAAATCTCAGTCATTTGAATCCTTTAAAATAACCAATGTTTAGGTGTTTGGATTAAGCATTAAGTTGAACAATCTAATTGCTGAAGCAATCATTGGTGCAATTTCTGTTTCAGCTGTTATCTATAGCTTGTTTATACAGGCACAGGAGACCTTTTGTAATGTTGTACAGTAGATGATCTGTATTGTTTAGAATTTCTAGTCACCAATGTGATGGCCTTATTGAATTGGCTGAAGAAGTTACTCTCTATCAATGAGAAATAAAGTGTCTGTATGTGTCAGACAAGATCATATCAACAACATTGATTTTGAGGCCCAAAGTTTTTGGCTGTAAGATCCGGGGGTTACAAGATATTGATGTTTTATTCAGTTTCCAGGAGAAAGCTATATGTATAGAAGCTAGATCAGAATTGATATCTGGAGTTTTGAAAGTAAAATTTTGTAAAATTGGTGTCCTTTGGGAAAGAAAATCCTAGCTCCAACAGATATTTTTGTCTGAATAGTCTGCCATTCAAAATATAAAAAAAAAGATAGATTACTGAATATGAAAATTTTTAGTTGATTTTGATATATACAATGTACATTGAAATTTTTAAAGTGGTATATCATCTCCATTGGAAGAAAATACTTGAAAATGAAATTTTAACAGTAACTACAAACTTTGTATCTGACATCAGGATATTCAAACTGTATTCATTTAAAATGTTTTTACTTTATTTTGAAAATTGTTTAAGTTTTAATGATGATTAATTTATCAGTGATAAACAGTTAAAGGATAACTGTGAGGCTGATAATTAAAGCATTAAACAGAATCTGAACAGCTAAGGCAGAACCTTGAGAAAGATGGCAGGTGGATGGTGTAGGTCGGGAGTATAATGTTTATTCTTTAAAGCTAATGTAAGTGTAAAATGTATACTCATTAAACGCCAAATTCTTTTTATAAACAGTGAAATAGGTTTAAGATATAACAACACATGGGCCTATAAAATCTATAGATGTAATTATGTTTATATGTTTAAAACACTGTTTATATCAGTTGATAATTGTGAAGAATTCTACACAGAAAAGTTAAATGATACCACTTGAGGTTAAGGACGAGTCTGTGCAGTGTTTTGCATGTGAGCAGTAGCATATGCATTCTTGTAGTACCTGGTGCCCAATGGTAATGCTATTGTTCTGCACTGATTTTGGTATTTGCAACCACGGTTTCGGACAATTTATTTTTGTAATTAAGGTAAAAGTAGGACCTATATGGAGTTGTAATGTTATTTGTTTCACACTCATTTAGGTATTTAAAAAGTTATGGTTTGGACAATTTTAATTTTGGTAATTAAGGGAAGCTTTTAGTTTTATGATATATTTGTTGAAAATATTAACACCTGAAAATATACTTTTTAACAGTAACTTTTACAGTTATAGTCGCTGTAACAACAATATCCCCAGCCTGGCAGACCCATTGTCTCCTCTAGTTATCCAGCTACACTAAATTTTATCTCCTAATTGATACTAACCAAATCTGAAAAAAAAAAAAAAATCAGGATTTTAAACAGCTACAGAGTAGGTTAACTCATACCAGCATGCATCTTCTGCCTACAAAACGTCCTGGTGTTTCTCACCCTCAATGCCAGTATTTAAAAACATGTTATCGGTAGAAGTTAATACAATGGAAATTGATGTAGTTTGCCTGGGGTATCTGCTGTGACATGCATTTCACGTCATGTACATGTAGCAGTATCACGTAGAGATAAAACAGTAGGTGAACAGAAGGACTGCCAGCATTTGTAAATCTTTTAAAAGAATCTTGTTGTAGTAATTATCTTATCACCTGATAATGCTGGCAGTAAAGGAATGACACCAGTGTTTGTGAAAACTAATACTTTATCATTTAAAATCTACTTTAATTCTATTTGAATTCTTCAGTCATTCTTCATGAAATCTGTTATTTCTCTGATTGAAATCAATATTGTTATTTTGTATGAAATCTATAATTTGGTCTTTCATCATTCTGTATGAAATCTTTTTTTTTTATTTTGTATGAAGTCTGTTATTCTGAATAAAATTTTCTATCATTCTTTACCCTTACTGCTCTGGGTGGCATGCAACAGGCCTCCTATAAGTTGTTCAGTGAGGTAGCCACCAGCTACTACAAGGATACCCTGACTCAAAATGACCCTAGCTGTTCTCAGGGCAGTAAACCCAGCAAACAAGCAAATAATCTATCATTCTCTATGAAATCTAGTATTATGTATGAAATGTTCTATGACTGTATGAAATCCAACATCATTCTGTATGAAGTCTATTATCAATCTGTATCAAGTACATTGTCATTCTGTATGAAATCTTGTCATTCTGTATGAAATCTATTGTAATTCTGTATGAAATCTATTGTCATTCTGTATGAAATCTATTGTCATACTGTAAGAAATCTATTGTCATACTGTAAGAAATCTATTGTCATACTGTAAGAAATCTATTGTCATTCTCTATGAAATCTATTGTCATTCTGTATGAAATCTATTGTCATTCTGTATGAAATCTATTATCATTCTGTATGAAATCTACTACCATTCTGTATTAAATCTATAATCACTCTGAATGAAATCAATTATCATTCTGTATGAAACCTAATGTCATTCTGTATGAAATCTATTGTCATTTTGGTTAATTTGTTCTTCATTCCACTTCAACCTTTTTTGTTGTTTATGTATAAAGAGGACTGAAGAAACCAGTGACGTCAGTTAAAGAGAGACAAGCATGTTGTTTAAACAGAATAAAAGATAGTAATGAAATGTAAATTCAACAAATTAAATTAAATTCATTAAACAAGAAATTCAACAAATTAAATTAGATTCATTAAACAAGACCATGAATTGATGTTGCCCTGATTAAATAGGACCATGAAATAGTGTTTAATTGTTCCTAAATTAAACAATACAATGAATTGTGTATTACTTCCAAATTAAGTAAGCAAAAAAAATTCTGTCAAATGATTCCTTGAATTGGTATTGTACCCAAGTTAGTTTTGTACTTTGTACTAAATGTGGTCGTCCAGCACTGACCATTCTCTATCATTTAGCTGCCTCTGTCACTCTCAATTTGTCTGTATGCTTAACAAATTTGTCTGTCTTCCATCAATGAGACAATCAATAGACTAGTCTGGTCAGGAGGTGGTTTGACTCTAATGGAGTTACTGGTAGAGATACCATCATGTATTCCAACCTTGTTTTTGTGTAGGTAGGTATAATACTAAAACTAATATGACTGATCGTAATGGAGTTTTCCATAATCATATACAATGAGACATTATATTAGCCTTTGGTGATCTGTAAACTGAAGTTTTCCTCTGTCTGATAATCTCTGTACTATGATCTGTAAACTGAAGTTTTCCTCTCTGTCTGATGATCTCTATACTAAGATCTGTAAACTGAAGTTTTCCTCTGTCTGATAAACCAGAAAGGGGGCCGCGGTGGCCGAGTGGTTAAGGTGTCCAGACACTTTATCACTAGCCCTCCACCTCTGGGTTGCGAGTTCGAAACCTACGTGGGGCAGTTGCCAGGTACTGACTGTAGGCCGGTGGTTTTTCTCCGAGTACTCCGGCTTTCCTCTACCTCCAAAACCTGGCACGTCCTTAAATAACCCTGGCTGTTAATAGGACGTTAAACAAAAACAAACCAAAAAACCAAACTGTCAGATAATCTCTGTACTTTTGCTGTAAAAGTTCTCTATCTCTATGGGTCGGTAGTCTAACTCAGTAAAAGTTCTCTATCTCTATAGGCCGGTAGTCTAGCTCAGTAAAAGTTTTCTATCTCTATAGATCGGTAGTCTAGCTCAGTAAAAGTTTTCTATCTCTATAGATCGGTAGTCTAGCTCAGTAAAAGTTTTCTATCTCTATGGGTCAGTAGTCTTGCTCAGTAAAACTTTTCTATCTCTATGGGTCGGTAGTCTAGCTCAGTAAAAGTTTTCTATCTCTATGGGTTGGTAGTCTAACTCAGTAAAAGTTTTCCATCTCTATGGCTCGGTAGTCTAGCTCAGTAAAAGTTTTCTATCTCTATGGGTTGGTAATCAAACTCAGTAAAAGTTTTCTATCTCTATGGGTCGGTAGTCTAACTCAGTAAAAGTTTTCTATCTCTATGGGTTGGTAGTCTAACTCAGTAAAAGTTTTCTATCTCTATGGGTCGGTAGTCTAACTCAGTAAAAGTTTTCTATCTCTATGGGTTGGTAGTCAAACTCAGTAAAAGTTTTCTATCCCTATGGGTCGGTAGTCTAGCTCAGTAAAAGTTTTCTATCTCTATGGGTTGGTAATCAAACTCAGTAAAAGTTTTCTATCTCTATGGGTCGGTAGTCTAACTCAGTAAAAGTTTTCTATCTCTATGGGTTGGTAGTCAAACTCAGTAAAAGTTTTCTATCTCTATGGGTTGGTAGTCTAACTCAGTAAAAGTTTTCTATCTCTATGGGTCGGTAGTCTAACTCAGTAAAAGTTTTCTATCTATATGGGTTGGTAGTCAAACTCAGTAAAAGTTTTCTATCTCTATGGGTCGGTAGTCTAACTCAGTAAAAGTTTTCTATCTCTATGGGTTGGTAATCAAACTCAGTAAAAGTTTTCTATCTCTATGGGCCGGTAGTCTAACTCAGACTGCTAGAGTAAAGATGAATTTACAGTGTTCTGTGCATTAAAGGGTTAGATTTAATAGAATGGTATTTTCAATTTTGGAGTGATTGTTTGATCATACTAAGTGTTTTTGTAGCAGAGATTTGTATGTACATGTATTTGTCTGAGTATAGATGGCTGTATGTTGTTTGTGAGTGTAGGGATTGATGGATTTATAGGTGATATGTTAGGTATTATTTTGTAAAATAGTATATCTTGATTGAATCCTTCATGTTTGGTGATTGGGCCGTTGTATTTGGTGCATTGTGTGTGTTTGAGACATACTGTGCTGCTCTGCGCTGCACTTGTAACGTGGGTCCCATACAGAAGAGCTGTATTCCAGTTTTGGTCTGACTAGTGCTTTGTATGCATGTTCTTTAATGTGGGGACTTGGCCAGAAACTCTGTAACAGTATAAGTCTTAACATTAGAAGTCGTAACAGTATAAGTCTTAACAGTATAAGTCTTGTCTTTACAGTATAAGTCTTTACAGTATAAGTCTTTACAGTATAAGTCTTAACAGTATAAGTCTTAACAGTATAAGTCGTAGCAGTATAAGTCTTTACAGTATAAGTCTTGTCTTTACAGTATAAGTCTTTACAGTATAAGTCTTTACAGTATAAGTCTTAACAGTATAAGTCTTTACAGTATAAGTCTTTACAGTATAAGTCTTAACAGTATGAGTCTGAACAGTATAAGTCTGAACAGTAGAAGTCTTAACAGTATAAGTCTTTACAGTAGAAGTCTTAACAGTATAAGTCTTAACAGTATAAGTCTTAACAGTATAAGTCTTAACAGTATAAGTCTTTACAGTATAAGTCTTAACAGTATAAGTCTTTACAGTATAAGTCTTAACAGTATAAGTCTTTACAGTATAAGTCTTTACAGTATAAGTCTTTACAGTATAAGTCTTAACAGTAGAAGTCTTTACAGTATAAGTCTTTACAGTATAAGTCGTAACATTATAAGTCTTAACAGTATAAGTCTTTACAGTATAAGTCTTTACAGTATAAGTCTTAACAGTAGAAGTCTTGAACTGTTACTGTTGTATGTCATTGTATGTTTTAAGAAGTTAAAGCAGCTACATTGTATAACTGTAAAAATTACAGTTGGAAAATATTAACGAACATAAAATTTAAAAAAAAAAAAATAATAATAACAAAAATAAGACTTGACCTTAATTACAAAAACTGAGAGTGTCCAACGTGTTTTCAAAATACCTAAATCGGTACAAAACAATAACTATGCATTTATTATCGCTTGTAAGCAGAACGATGTGGGGACTTCAAATTGTCACTCCCACCTATGTGACTACAATCGGCTTTGTCCATCTAGCATTCTTTACAAACATCAACCCATCAGGTAAACAGTGTTTTAAATCTCGTAATCTCAGTTAATCTATTGCAATCACCTTTTGTCTGGTGGCGTCTGTCGTGCGTTGTAAACAATTTATATTTTCAACTTCTTCCCAGTTACCAACAGACGCAGAGACCTGATATTGGGTCTGTAGCGTGCTGGGATGAAGGCTAGGGCTATCAAGTTTATTCAAATGGATGACTTTGACCTTTATTCAAGGTCACAGGGGTCAGATATGCTAAAATCTTTAAAAGACTTGTCTTCTTGATAACCAAAATTAAAGGCCCAGAGACCTCATATTAGGTTTGTAGCATTCATGGGTAAAGGGCTATAATGATTGTTCAAATGAATGACCTTACCTTCATTCAAGGTCCCATGGGTCAAATATGCTAAAATATATCAAAACTCAGGTGACCGTTCAGGCCCATGGGCCTCTTGTTTATGGTATAGGCTCATGAATCACTGTATCTTAAACCCATTTCACTGTTTAAAAGAAGAAATCACCATTTAATGACTATGAAATCTACAGTTATAGTTGCTTTAATCCTGCTGGGCCCCTAGCTTCCAGGGTCCGACTGGTTTTCGCCATGTCCTTAATTTGTGGAGGTGACATTAGAGACTTGCAGCAGTTAAGTCCTATATGCTCCAGCATGTAGGTCTTAGGAGGTGACTTTATGTGGGGCCCTGGCAGACTTAGGGAATTTCTATTGTGTCCTATATATTAAAGAGGCCAAAATAGATTTCTGTCCTCATTAAAACAAACCAGATTATTATCTTATCCTTGCCTTTCCTGTTGTTTCTATCGCTCCTGTCTGCGTTCTTTTATTTTTGATATGTCTCGCTGACACCCATCCTGATGTGATCTATATAGGTGAGGACTTTTGAATAACGAGTCTAGAATAAACTTTACAAATGTATCTTATATCTATGGAGAGATCTTTTTTTACATAATATTTGCTACAAACATTTAACTAGTAAAAATAGCTATAGCCGTACATGCTATTAGATAAATACTCATTTACCTTAGCTTGCCAAAAATATTGATGATGAAATTAACTCAATGAAATGAAGAATTTCATTTTCAAAATGTCAAAGGCTTATCTGTAGTACAAGACAGTGGAGACTGATGTGATTGGGTATTGTTACTGTGTGTTGTCCCAAACTCTCTGCCGACTTTCCGTATCGTGCGTCTTCATTTTCTCCACTGCAGACTCCTTCATTGTTATAAGACGGCCCACAGGAACTCTGTTCGCTGCCAACATTGCAAGACTTAACTCTTATCTTTTTTGGATGAAATTCAATTGTTGTAAAATTGATCAGAGAATTTAGCCTGCAATCGATCACACAAACTTCAAACCCATTGTTATAGCAGAGTAAACCTTGACATGGGGAGCCCCGGCTGTGTGTGTAGTCAGATAGACGTGGCTTATGGAGTCATTAGGGGGAGATGCTGGCACACACTGACACAGACCAAGATATTTCCGTTTCATACACAGGGACAAATGAAAATCTCAGAACTATTGAGTTTTTATTCAAGATATGTTTTGTCTTCTTTCATAGGATATTCATCAATTCTCCGTTTCTGTCAGTCTTTGACAGTTTTGCTTTTATTTTGCATTATAAGTATAATTGAAGTTAGGGCTCTTTGCCTCTCTGGATTGTTAAAGATTTTCATTCATAAAGTTGATCGAAGCCAGGCATAAAACAAGTATTCCTGTCTGTTTTTAAATTGTACACAATATCCAGTGAAATGTTATCAAATGTAAGATACAGACTTTAACCATATATACACCCTGCATTGACAACTTGACAGTTTTTTATGCCCCTGCAATGAAATGGGGTGGAATATATTGTTACCCTTGTCCCGTCCTGTACCGTCCTGTTCCAATGTAACTAGCTAATCTCAGGAACTGCTGATGCGATCCTTACTAAACTGTGTTTCGGGGTGTCAAGTAGAAGCAGGGATATTCATGTCTAACATTTTCTAGATTTGCTTTTAATATGGATATCTATATTACGGTAATACTCATTTTATTGTGAGCATCTCACCAGATATTTAATTGATTTATATTCAAGTATATATAACAGAGCTGTTGTTGACCTCTACTCATGGAATAGTCATACTAGAGTTCGGGGAGGAAATGGGTCATATACTAGTATGACTACATGTTTAGCCTGTACAGTGAAACTTTACCAACCACTGACTTTAACAAAATCCTTTATCATGCGACCATATTCATCGGAACAACAACATACTCCAATGTCAATGCCAACACTGACTATACCGACACACTGTCATATCCGACACATTGATTATTCCCATACAATGTTGATAAAGTCAGATTTCACAGTATCACTGAATATCTACAATCGACATCTACCAACATTCCTATCAAACTCCATCATCAAAGGACATTTTATTTAATATACTGGTTTTAAATGAGGTTGTTCCTCTGTCTGTCTGATATGACTGGAACAATGGCTTTGTCGGGTCATTTTCAAATAATCATTACGGACATCTGTTGACTAAAATAACCAGCATAATTACTAAAGGCTGGGTCAGTAATGAAATTTATACAAAATAAAAATAAAATTGACCTTTTGACCTATAGTCATGAAGTGTAGAGCAGATATATGTTGGTAGATTGGAGTAAGTCGGCCAGTTTGTATCCAGGTGAAAAGAGAGGAAATAGTCACTCATGAGGACAAATTCAGTACTACTGTATATATATTATATTTATAATACAGAGCAACCCGCTTATTTGCATAGCCCTTTTTCCATGACAAAATATGCAAATAACCGGAGTATTCGTATAGGCGGAGTTGGGTTTTGGCCCATCTTATACACGTGTAGATCGTCAGGTCGGTACTCAAAATGGGCGCTATATGATTGTTTACGTTATTTGCATTAAAAATATATTTCTAAAAAAACATTATTTAAAATATAAGAGTAAATACGAAATACATGGGTTGTTATTCTTTGTAAATGTACAAACAAAAATATTTGCATACACTTCATTGTTTACTAAAGTTACTCGTCACTCTGGGTCCGATATCGGTCATACACGCGTGGGTTGGCACTACAATGTCATCGTTTCAATTAAGCCTAACATTCATTATCGTCTCGAGATGCGTTGTGTTCCTGCTATGAGTATATTAGTTGTTTGATCATAGATGATGAACTGCTGAAGCAATAGACTGTCTTAAATGACCGTGACATGTGTATTGTTGTTTGGGTTCGTTTTGGAAAATGGCGCACACACAAAAAGAGTTGTCGTTCATTACACATATGCCCCCACAATGCAACGCGCCTAGTAAACAATCATGGCGATCGCAATCTGCCTCAGCGAGTGTTCAAGTGCACAAAACACAGGTTTGGATCGATGCTATAATAAATAAACAAATCTCATCAAAAGATGAGGCATGTTAATATTTTATTCAGTAATTCTTCTGCACAATGCTACTGATATGGTCTGGATAATAACTAAATGTCGATATCGATACATCGAACGTAACCTGTAATGACAAAGTGTGAACCAATGATTAGATAACGTTGTACATCGTGTCGAATCAATATGTAAGTTAAAAAAACATTTCATAAAACTTTTATTACGGGAAAATCACAAAAATACCCTAAAATCAATTAAAATTTTTCGATTTTTTGGAATTTTTATATGCATATAAGCGGGAGTCGGTGTTTTAGTCGATGCAAATACACGGGATTGAAATACAAAGATAAAGAAGAAAAAAATTTGGGACCTGAGAATTTTATGCAAATAAGCGGGATATTCAAATAACCGATATGCAAATAAGTGGGCTCCTCTGTATATGTCAAGTAGTAATAACGACAGTACAGACAAGTAAATTGTCGAATTTTCGAGGCAATCTGCCCCTTTATCAAGACACAGGTAAATTTCATACGATCACATATAGACATAGAATATGGAACAGTTACACAAATATAGTAGGTATAAACAACAATAAATATCGTAATGTTGTAAAAACGATCAACCCTCGGCCGGTACTTAATTCGACGAGGGCCTACTATGATTAATTAGGAAACATCTTAGGTGTTGTACAGATGGTAAAAGTAAAAGAATAAATAAATAGATAAATAAATAAATAATATAACTTAAAGGTTTAACAAAATAACATTGCGGGTTGATTCGATGTGATGGCAGCGCGTGCTATGTCATGAATGTTTTTGTTATTGTTTTTTACGCGATATGTACATTTCGTCAGGGTGTCAAGCGGCAGTGGGGGCATTTATGTCTTACAGACATCTTCTAGTTTTTAGCTCACCTTCCCTGAAATTATTGACATGAATAAACGTAGCCTACTCTGATATCTGAATAAAGGTATAAAATGGTAATCAGCATAGTATATATCTGCAGAAATGACCTAGATCAACTTCAAAGTTGCTGTAGAGCCAAGTGAGCGATACAGGCCCATTGGGCCCCTTGCATATTTATGAAGTAAATTTGAAGTACGAAATGTACTGTCATTTATTATTGAAATATTACTATTGCGTGATTGAATGTAGAGATTTACATTTATTAGGAACGATATTGTAAAATATGAGAACATACATTGTGTATTGCTTGTAGAAAGCTGTTGTGGAGGATATGGTTTGATAATCAAACCTGTCGCTAAGTGTACAGGATATCAGTGTGTTTGAACCAATAGTTTGAAGTAGATAGATTAAAAATTAATTAAAAAGGAAGACTTTTTATTTATCGCAAAAGATAATAGGTATTATATAGGAATTACGGTACAGATCCAAGTTTCAGGAAGCCGGTAAGTGGCTTTCCTTGTAAGCAGCCCATTGACAGAAAGGTCAGTGGGTAAGTGTGGGGGATGGACATTAAGATATTCACAGCCACTAGTAAAGAAATATGATACTGGCCAAATTGATGTCTACAATCACTTCGGGATTCAACTTAATGAATGAATCATTATAGATTTAAAGACAAATTCTTGTCTGCTAAACCCTGCAGTATAAAATGAACTGCGGCATCACCGCAGATTAGTTCAGCATTGTAAAGTAACATCTTTTTAAATGTGTAAAATAAAACATTGGTTCATAGCTGTCAATGCATGTATGTTATGGTCATATTGAAAATGGACAATGAGATAAAGGGAAATAACTTCACAATTTATATGAAATGTGACAATTTTATATGATTTGTGTAGATACTCTGTCTATACATTCTTATGTAGAAAATTTCATAGGGATATCATACCATTATTACTATTCTACAGAATACAAGTAATATTGTAATATATAATAATATAATATTATAATATTTAATATGCGTATATATATATATCATCTACAACGAAGTATAACCAGAGAGTTCTAATTGTTATTTAATTTAACAAATAGACAACTCCAACCTGTTTATCATAATAATATATAAAATTTATAAAGCACACTGTGTAATTTATAAAATTACTCTAATGTGCTTCGCATTTCATTATATAATGATAATAATAATATATTATTGTTTTTGCAATAAAACTTTGCCTCATCAGTTGTGGAAATACACACAAAATTATATGAAAAGTAAGAATACATTTCAGAACACACAGTGTCTTAGCATCTGATCATGAGTCGTTATCACATAAACTTTCTAAAATTGTGTTGGAATGTCAGATAACAAACGATGTATTTATCTGCGGTGTCTATGTATAACCTAATGTAAGTAGATTGTATCCTGGTTTGACATTTACTCAATACTTAAGAATGCGGTAAAAATGTTTTTCCTCACTTTAAGGAAGATTTAGCTTTTTACAAGGGATGGTAGGCATACTTCCTTTTAATAATTGGATATCTGTGCATTAAACATGTGCAAATTGGCCTCGACTTTTGTAAGGCTGGACAAAATTTTATGCTTAGACAGCAGTTTATAAATATATAATATTAGATACAAAAAGAATAAATAACTGTATGTTACGGTACATAATTTACAGGGGTTACATGCAGTTCATTTTCTTTATGAAGATGGTCTTTATAATAGCAATGTATTCTTTATGTGTGATGTGTGTGGGGGGGGGGGGGGGGGGGGCTTTAAATCTCATGCTGTGATTAGCATTAGCAGTGGTGTTACGAGATTCCCTACAACTGATGTTGTATAAATATAAATGTTTCTGGCTGTCATTCTAGTAGTCTTAGAAATACAAACCAGGCTGTTTAGATATATTTGTATGGGTTTTACATAGCAGGCCTCTCTGTATCACTTAAAAGGTATCCCAGTCTATTCTGAAAGTTCCAGATGTGACAAGAGAAAATTGTGTGTGTTTCCTTTGTTTATAGAATCTTTTGATGTCCTGAGCAACTTAACAACCAAATTGTGTGAGGAAATCTTTTTTCATTTAACGAACATGAATTCCCAGTAATTTAGATAAATTAACAAATTCGTCCTAATAAAATCAAATATGGATGTACATGTATTAAAAAAAAAAACAACTGATATCTATTTGCCGATAGAAAAGAACACAAAAATGTTTTGAAAACTTCCAGTATTTTGATACTGAATTCAGTTTTTTGGAAATATTTCCCTCTCATATTTCAAACTATTTACCTGCAAAAACAGCTTTTTTCAGTATTTTGAAATTCCAATATTTTCATCTGTGAAAAGTTTAAAGCAGAATGAAAAAATAGAAAAGCATCATTTTTTATAATTTATGTATAAATATATGTAAGTATTAAATGCTTGCTATGAACTATTGTGATACATGGAGAGAAATCAGATAGCCATAGCCTAAACTGCTGAATCTGTTGTTGAATTGAGCAATAAAATTTGTGGAATATGTTAGATTCCAATTTTCAAATATCAACCAGCACTCCTATGGAAGTGTCAGAAGCCAACATTGAATGGTAGAGCAAGCAAGCAAGCAAGCAAGCAAGCAAGCAAGCAAGCATTCTCAGTCACATATAACATAAAAGGAAATAATGTCTACAGACTTTTGACTGACATACCAAATTATATTATAAACATTCGCTCTGGTACAGGCTACAGAGTACTCTTCGAGGGTGAATCTATCACTTAATCTTCTTCAATCCAATTCAATTATACATGAGCATAGCCTGATCAAACACGAGAATGTAACAACCAGTACATAGGGCAAGTGTCACATTATTGAACTAAAAGAAAAATTATCGCCAAATATTTCCCCAAGCTCATTCCATCAATCGTTTGATTGTGTGAAGCAAGCTGCAATTTATCCTGTTGAAATGGATATTTTGTTTTGTAATAATTTACAATGATTCTTTTTTATGTGTTAACAGAAGCGCTACCAAGTGAACATGTAGCAGAATTGTCGGACATGAAGTCTTTGATCTCCGACTTGTACTGTAGACTGCACATAGACCAGTACCAGGTAGAGAAAGAGAAACTATTACTACAACAACTGGAGGGCCTCAAAGTGGAGTTAGCTCCCCTGGAACAGGTAACTTATTGGCCAATGGAAATATTAACTTATTGTCAATAGAAAAGGTAACTTATTATCACTAGAAAAGGTAACTTATTACCACTAGAAAAGATAACTTATTGTCACTCGAAAGGGTAACTTATTGTCAATAGAAAAGATAACTTATTGTCACTAGAAAAGATAACTTATTGTCACTTGAAAGGGTACCTTATTGTCAATAGAAAAGGTAACTTATTGTCACTAGAAAAGGTAACTTTTTTTTCACTAGAAAAGGTAACTTATTGTCACTAGAAAAAAATAACTAATTGCCACTAGAAGAGGTCATTTATTGCCACTAGAAAATGTAACTTATTGCCACAAAAAAGGTAGCTTATTGCCACTAAAAAAGGTAACTTATTGCCACTTGAAAAGGTAACTTTTTGCCACTAAAAACAGTAAATTATTGCCACTAGAAGAGGTCATTTATTGTCACAGGAAAAGGTAATTTCACATCTCAGTAACCAGTCACTTACCATGACTATTAAAGGTATTTAAAATAAAAATGGAACTGAAGTTCCTTGGAGCATAACCTGAATCAAAATAAATAACAGTAGATAAAAGGTATAAATACATAATGTAAAACAAAATAAGAAATTTATGTGGTTTTTTTCATAGAATCTTCTGTGCTAGAGATTAATTTGCATATGACAAATTTATTTTAAATAATTGTGTGGACTGATCTGGTCCCAGTATGTGTAGACTATGGAGTCCAGACAGAGTTTTACACAAGTATGTCTCTGGTATCTCTGTGTAAACTGAACATAAATGCATGATCACTGCAGATCAGGCATCTTAACTGGTTAGAGTATTAGCCTAGTGTACAACAACCAGGATATAATGACAATGCATTCTGGCTTTCCTGTTATATTTGACGTCCAACTAAATATACCCACATATAATGGCCCTAAATGATTTGTGTGTAACAGGACTGGGTGTTTGATCAGATAAGTCCTGTTTTCAAGTCCTCGTCTGAGGATTGCATGTTTGCAGCACTATTAAAAAAGCCTTGTAACAGTGCGGTTACTGATAACTTTTTAAAACAACAAACACTATGTAGCATTTTATAGATACAGGTGATCGATGTTGACAGTGTAGAAAAATGCACATCATGATGTTAGGGACGAAGTGGAGTAAAAACTTGTATATCCTATGCAATATGTCTCCCAAGATCAAATTTCAAATGGTTGTAGTCATCAATATAAAATCAATTTTGTTCTCAAAGGAATGTCCGAAGGGAGGTAACTCTGAAAACTATTATAATGGTATCGGTAAGATACAAGACAACTAGCGCAGGGCAAGCTTGTGTGCATCATCTTAATGCCCTGTGTTTATTGGTCTGTAAAGTGGCATTTGTATGAAAATTGAGGTTTTAGTATTATGAGGAATTTTGTCCTGTACTCATTAACAGTGATAGGATACTGATATTTTGCATGAGACAAACATAAATACTGAACTGTCAAATCAGAAGGTTATGAAGATGTTTTTCAAGAGAGCTCTCCTGTAGTCAAACATAACGCGAAGATTATACATCCTTTTCTATCCAAATTTTGACATTTCATGGTTGAAGTTTTAGGTTATGAAGTCTTGCATTCATGATAAACATAGGATGCCGATACACAACAGGTTATTTTACATGAAAGTTCTTTTTGGGATCAAACTTTAATACTGTGCAATGAATGTTTTGGGTTTTTTTTTTTTTTTTTTTTCTAATTTTGACATGTTTATGAACTCTGGACTAAATCCTATGTCATTAAGGTGGGAGTATGTATGGTATGCTCTTTTCACAAACATACTTTAATTTTTTCATAATTTCCTTGTCAGGTTCGAAAAGAGCTAGAGGTGAAGGCCAGCAAACGTACTGTGAACCTGGCATGGGTAGGGCTCGGTCTGATGGGCGTCCAGTTTGGAGTACTGGCACGACTAACATGGTGGGACTATTCCTGGGATATCATGGAGCCTGTTACCTACTTCATCACATACGGCACCACCATCGCCATGTACGCCTACTTCGTCATCACTAAAGAGGTAAGTTGTCATCGTCATGTACGCCTACTTCGTCATCACTAAAGAGATAAGTTGTCATCGCCATGTATGCCTACTTCGTCATCACTAAAGAGGTCAGTTGTCATCACCATGTACGTATACTTCATCATCACTAAAGAGGTAATTTGCCCTCGCCATGTATGCCTACTTCGTCATCACTAAAGAGGTAAGTTGTCATCACCATGTACGTATACTTCATCATCACTAAAGAGGTAATTTGCCCTCGCCATGTATGCCTACTTCGTCATCACTAAAGAGGTAAGTTGTCATCGTCATGTACGCCTACTTCGTCATCACTAAAGAGGTAAGTTGTCATCGCCATGTATGCCTACTTCGTCATCACTAAAGAGGTAAGTTGTCATCACCATGTACGTATACTTTATCATCACTAAAGAGGTAAGTTGTCATCGTCATGTACGCCTACTCCGTCATCACTAAAGAGGTAAGTTGTCATCACCATGTATGCCTACTTCGTCATCACTAAAGAGGTAAGTTGTCATCGTCATGTACGCCTACTTCGTCATCACTAAAGAGGTAAGTTGTCATCACCATGTACGTATACTTCATCATCACTAAAGAGGTAAGTTGTCATCACCATGTACGTATACTTCATCATCACTAAAGAGGTAAGTTGTCATCGCCATGTATGCCTACTTCGTCATCACTAAAGAGGTCAGTTGTCATCACCATGTACGTATACTTCGTCATCACTAAAGAGGTCAGTTGTCATCGTCATGTACGCCTACTTCGTCATCACTAAAGAGGTAAGTTGTCATCACCATGTACGTATACTTCATCATCACTAAAGAGGTAAGTTGTCATCACCATGTACGTATACTTCATCATCACTAAAGAGGTAAGTTGTCATCGCCATGTATGCCTACTTCGTCATCACTAAAGAGGTAAGTTGTCATCACCATGTACGTATACTTCGTCATCACTAAAGAGGTAAGTTGTCATCACCATGTACGTATACTTCATCATCACTAAAGAGGTAAGTTGTCATCACCATGTACGTATACTTCATCATCACTAAAGAGGTAAGTTGTCATCGCCATGTATGCCTACTTCGTCATCACTAAAGAGGTCAGTTGTCATCACCATGTACGTATACTTCATCATCACTAAAGAGGTAAGTTGTCATCGTCATGTACGCCTACTTCGTCATCACTAAAGAGGTAAGTTGTCATCACCATGTACGTATACTTCATCATCACTAAAGAGGTAAGTTGTCATCGTCATGTACGCCTACTTCGTCATCACTAAAGAGGTAAGTTTTCATCACCATGTACGTAAGGTCAGGGTACCCAAATTGTGACAGTACCCAGAATGTGACACTTTTCAATAAAATGGTTCTAATTGTCGCGAGAAAGAATTCCGCAAAAATAAACGTCTGTGACGTCATTTACGGTGTTGTTGACGTTATTTTTCCAATGGCATCCAGCTGCTGACTCACCTGGTATCCTGGTTAGCTGCTTTCAAAATGGGTAAGTAAGGTGACGTTTTGGCTTCCTATACATAACCGTCCCTGCGACAGTACGTTTTCAACATAAAAAACATTACCGATACCATTGAAAATTGATAAGGAAAGAAAATCGAATCCATAAAATCAAATTTCACTCAGGTTTAAATTGAGAGAAGACTAACAACAGCTGTTACGAGTCTTATTACCGCAGCTAGACCAACCAAACATTCTTCCGCCATCTTTCATAAGTTGACTGCATAGTGATCTAATGCGCATGACAGAAATGGGTGCATTCGTTTACAAAAGCAGGTGCCCTCCTAACTAATTCCGGAAACAAGTCCGTTCTGTATCAAAAGAAATAAAATTTTAAATAAAAACGTCGCTGCAGACCATTACCAAAACAATACTCCGAATCTTCTGATTTATAATTATACATATTTTAATATTAAATTGTGTATTCTTTTAGAGAAACCAGGGACATATATAGACATATCTTATTGTACGTCCCTGGAGAAACCCACAATTCTGATTCAATTTTTAATACGTTTTTCTGGTATGTATAATGAATATCAAATTTTAATGACATTAAATAATAATATCAGTGTAAGCGTCATATATATATATATCAACTTTATCCCAATTTGGTGCATACGTGTAAGCTTCCAATATATATCAACCAATCTGTAGCGGACTTTGACCTGGCCATGGTCAAGGGCCATCCAAGGGAGACGACTCCAATGCGACAAAATGTAAACGATCGATGCATTAGTCATGGAAACTATATGTATAAATTCAAACATTATTTTACCCATTATTGAAACTGCTCTATAGTTCGTAAATAAGTCGCCTTCTTAACCATTCTTTTAACATTGTCTTGGTATCAATTATATCAGCAATAATTTCACAGCAATGGATCTTTGAATACTGTTAAAAAGGACTTGCCTACAAGAACAAGATGTTTTGAAGTCCTATGATAAAAACCCACCCTACATTCTTAATAAAAAAAATCAACTCCTTGTTATAGGAATGTCACAGGAAGCAAAACCATAACACACTTAGGATTGATTTTTTTTATCCAATATCATATTTAATTAAAGAATGTCCAGTTATTTTGTCATATTTAATTAAAGAATGTCCAGTTATTTTGTTTCAAGTTAAACTGGTATTCTGTTACGATAAAGTTACAAAGAAATTTGGGAAATTGATATTGATTTTAGTGACATAAATAAAGATGTATTCAAGGAAATATCATATCTTTAATGGAAACAAACAAGAGGCAATAGCTTATAAACTGTTTTCGATCATCAAGTATAAACAAAATGACAACATTCTTTAAGCCGTCAAACCCCCCTACTGAAATAGAAACAAAATTACAACAATAATACAGTTAAAATTTTATTTGAATAATTATTAGCAAACACATGTTGTTCAACAGGAAAATATAAGAAATACACACCGGATCAACTGAAACAAGCTATTAAAGATGCAAAGCCTGGGAAGTCAATTAGAAGTCTTGAGAAGCTACATAAAATAAATCGCATGACCATATCCCGTCATCAAAAAGGATTATTGAAAGGCCATCCAGTCCGGGTGTTAAGCAAAGTAGAGGAGGAGCAATTAGTGGCATATATAGTATACTGTCAGGCCAGAGCTATGCCTTTAACACGGAAAGTAATAAAATCATTTGTCAGAGGTATTGTATCCAAAAGCGGCAGACAACTGTCAGGATCAGGAAACGGTCCGTCCAATAAATGGTTTAGGTCTTTTCTATCACGGCATCCAAGACTATCGATGAAGAGTCCCCAACTTGTCGATGGTGGAAGGACAAGAATGTCAAATGAGACAGTCATGGCACAGCACTTTAAGCTGTTATCTGAAACAATAGAGAAATTGGGTATGTTTATATTTTACAAAACTCCCAATAATTTACTAGATAGAAAACAAACCAGAATGGTGACTGTTAATAAAATACAAAGTTGACACTTATGAAAATTGATATTTTTTTGTGTTCATAACAATTATAAATTCAATTTTAAATATCTTCAACAATGTCATTCATTCATTAAAATAAGGAGTCAAAAAATAAATTAAGTAAGGAACAAATTTGAGCATTTGTAATGCAATGAAACCTGTTTCATTTGAAAATACAACACATATTACATTAATTTTTGTCAATCAATCCATTTCAAGGTCTCGGAAATAAGCCAGAGTGCATATTCAATGTGGACGAGACAGGCTTTGGGAAGGGTATGTCCCTAGACAAGGTCTGTGTAGCTGACAGGAGACAGGCACAATCTCGAGTAGTTGTCACCTCAAACCACACGACAGCAAATGTATGTGTCTCTGCAGATGGACGTGTCTTACCCACCATGGTAATTTATGAAAAGTCCTTCCCAAGTGGAATGTATAGAGATGGTATGTGTCTCAGATTTCATCGTTGCTGTTAAAATATGAATAAAATAAAATGATAATTTAAATAAAGACATCAATTAAATAAGACATTTCGGCACTAAGTTCTTGAAAAACTTTGGTTTAAATTACCTTGAGAATAAAACTGATGTATTAATCTAAAGCTTTAAATATAACCATCAACACTTTGTACATTTTGATGACCTAAAAGTTGCCTGAATGCAGGAATGCTCCCCTAAATATAAAGATTATAGACATGTCTAAAGGTCCCTTATAGGGTGAGCGTTGCTGAAACAAACCTTTTGTTTTCTTTCCTGAAGGAATTCCACAAAGTTGGCTTTTCGGCACGTCAGAAAATGGCTACATGGACTCGGACTTGTTCCGAAAATGGTTCCAGGAAATTTTTCTGAAGCATGTGCCTAGGTCCAGACCTATTTTACTGGTGCTTGACAACCACGAGAGTCACCTTTCGATTCCACTTATTGATATGGCTAGAGCCAACCAGATAGAGTTCTTCTGCTTGCCACCCCATACGACCCATCTCCTTCAACCGCTAGATGTTGCGCTTTTCAGGCCACTAAAAAAAGCTGTGTCTGATTTAGCAGTCAGTCTAAGCTATGTAAACAAAGAACTTATAATTGGCAAACATAGGTATGGATCAATAATGATAAGATGAATCTGGAACTATACTATAATTGCACATTAAAAATATAATCCTTGTTTTTATTCTAATCCAATTGAATTTTGAACGAAATTTAGACAGATATTATGTATATATCATGTAATTAGTTAAGGCCACATAAAGGTAGCTCCTAGGTTTTCATGCAAATTTTTCTCAAAAGCAAAGAGGGAGAGCAACATATTTAACTTAGCTTATAATACTTGTCATAATTTTGAATATCATAATCAATCAATCACCTTCTTTTTTAATTCATCAAGACTAGCTCAGGTACTTCAAGCTGCTGTGGACAAGGTCTTCAGTCCTCACAATATCAAGGCTGGATTCAGGAAATGTGGCATTTTCCCGTTCGATAAAGATGCCATCGATAAGTCACAGCTAGCGCCCAAAGATCCAGAGTTCGATCCCATCAACAACATGGGACCAGGGGGAGACAACATTTCATTACGGCAAGACCCTCTCTGCCATTCTTGTGGTCAGTTTGTCATGGGCCATCCTCTGGTGACCCAAGGCATCATACCACAGGAATTGGCAGCTGTGCTGGTCCCGATCATTGGTCCACCTAAACAAAATAGAGCAACAAGAATTATCACTGAAGCAAGAGTTATAACAGGTGAAATACAACATAAATAACAAGGGCCCAATAGACCTGAATAGCTCAACTTCAATCCAATTATACTTTTTATCAACAGACCTATCAGTAATTTGAGGAGTCCTTGAAAATATATTTTCCTAGTTATATCATGGTAAAGTTCATTTGAACATAATTTTTGGTTATTCAGAAGTCGTTAAAAGTTTTCAGCCTATTTGATCCATTTGACCTTGAATGTAGGTCAAGGTCATTCATCTAAACAAACTTCATCACAGCCTGCCACATGCCAAATATCAAGTCTCTGGGCCTCTTGGTTGTTGAGAAGATGTTTAAATGGTAAAGTTGACACCAGACAGACAGAAGGACGGACAGCCGAAGGACGCTGCACGCACATCATAAGCTCGCCTGCCCAAAGGGCAGGTGAGCTAATAACATACCATAAACAAGTTACAAAACTTTCTTAGTGAAAAACAATATATTACTTACTAGAAACTCTTAATGATAATTAAGTAGACCAAAATAGTATCCATAAAACATTGTTTCAGGAGGGAAATATTCATATTATCAAATAATTCTCAAATTCAACCACTGAATATTTTAATAAATTCCATAATTATTTTTTATCAGCTTTTGAATTCATAAACCATTAACCAGATTTGTTTTATTGAAATTCATGGGCCGATTGGTACCTCCAATAACACTAGTCTCAGTCAAGAAACTTATTGTATGTCCTCTTATATTTCCTTGTTCTTTATCTTCTTATATTTCCTTGTTCTTTATCTTCTTATATTTCCTTGTTATATTTCCTTGTTCTTTATCTTCTTATATTTCCTTGTTCTTTCCATTTCTGTGTTCTTTCTTAATTGATCTGTCTTTAATCCCAGGAGAACAAATCTATGAGCAGCTGAAGGAGAAAGAGGAGAAGAGGAAACCTAAACCGAATAAACAAAAACCACGGGTAAATTCTAAACAATAAACATAACAAAATATTGATCCATATCCATATTTATTTTGGGTGAGATCGGTCAATAAACTCCCATATTGTCCACTGTCCCATGCAATATTTGTTACTTATTTATCAAACTAATGAAACTAAAAATGCATATTGTCCTCTGTCCCATGCAATATTTGTTACTCATTTATCAAACTAATGAAACTAAAAATCCTCATGTGTCTGACCCCTAAGTAGTTGCTGGTTTGTACTGACTCTAGTATACGCAAATGAAGATTTCCTTTACCCACGGTTTAAAAAATACCTGTGGGATCTTTTTTCGCTAACCAAATTCTATTATTTATCCAGAGAGAAAGTAATGAATCTACAATGACAAATACTGGGAAAGATGTGGATCAGGCACCCAAGAAAAGAGTTAAAAAGGTATTAATTGAATGTATAAAGATTGAAATATTCATGTATGCATAGAAATAGCATTTTGCAAATTGTAAAAATTTAAGTTTATGCTATAACCGTTATACTTACTAACTTCTAACCTTTCCTTGACTTTCAGGGCAAGCATCATGTTGAAACAGAATTACCAAAGTTGCATGTCCCTAAAAAAAGAGTCAGAAAGGTACATGTATAAACAAAATATTATTAGTATTAATGCAACGATATCAAAGATATGATAGTAACAATATCATGCAAAAGATCAATTGTTCTTTTTTTTAAAGTCATACATATTTAATGTACTGTTATGATGAACATTAATCTTATATATTTCTTAGGAAATTATTAGTATCACTTGGCTCTACTAACACTTGAAATATCATAGAAATGCTTTAATGTGTTTTAGCCAAAAACAGTAGAACTGACAAGCAACAACATAAGTGAAGAACTTGCTGACCCAGAATTCACCTGTCCTATATGCAATATCCAAGGTCATACCAGTGATGAAGAGAGTGGGATTTTCTGGGTTGGCTGTGATAATGCAAGGTGTAGCAGGTGGTATCACCGAGAGTGTCTGACTCATGACCAGCATGCAGATGTTGACTTGAGTCTACTCACTGGCGGTACATGGCATTGTCATCTGTGCCAAAATGATGGCATTCTACATTCAGAAGATATGTCATGTACCACCCATGAAGTACTTTGCCAAGTCTGCATGCTGTCATGCACTGCGATC
The DNA here is from genome assembly GCF_902652985.1 of Pecten maximus. Taxonomy (NCBI): domain Eukaryota; kingdom Metazoa; phylum Mollusca; class Bivalvia; order Pectinida; family Pectinidae; genus Pecten; species Pecten maximus. The sequence continues at coordinate 48,184,351 of NC_047015.1, forward strand.
GAAATTCGTGATGGCATTGATTTGTTCTGGATTAACTGCAAGTGTGGGAAGTCATATCACAAGTCCTGTCTGCCTTCCTATGTTTACAGAGAGTGGGATCTGGCAAAGGAAGCCTGGCGCTGTGGACATTGTCCTGATCAAAATCTAATCTAGTTTAAAAAAAAATTATCAATGAGTATCAAAAGAACCATGTCATTGACATTCTATTTTTTGTATAATTTACCTGAATCAATTTCTTATTACTTACTAATTAACAAATGAATTTCACTTCATTAAATGTCTTTAAATTCATGACTTATTCAATGAATTGACAGATCTAAAAAATAATTCCTTATAATTGTAATTCATTTATTAATTTACAATAATCATCATAATTTTCCATATTTCATAACCATCACCAATCCATTCATGTAAAAAAACATCTCCGCGATGCATTTTTGTTTGTTCTGAAGCTATGTATACTTTATCAAAATGTTATGAAGTGTCAGTATTTATTTCATGTATTTGAGTATTTCTCCGATTCCACAAAAATTGAAAAAAAAACAGTACATGATTCATATGCAGTTTGTTATTTGTATAAACATTTATAATGTGTAGATAAGCACTTTTTGTTTAAAATGAAATCAGAATAATCAAGAGTTATATATAATTATATCGTCACAATTTCAATATAACGATTTGCATTGATATCCGCCATATTGATTTTCGAGAAGTCGCTCTACATCATTTATAATCGCTTTAAATGTTTGTTATTTTGTTTAAATATCGTTGATTTTAGCAGGAAATGAAAAGTGCTTTCTACATTTTACATACCCGCTTCCAATTTCCGCATTTTGTGTGGATAAGACGCCTTATTTTACCACGACCGAAAGTGTCACAATTTGGGTCCTCGCACCTGCTGCAATCCGGAACCATGAGGTGATGACGTCACAGCGTGTTCGAATAAGAGCACGTGAGCGATCAATTGTAAAATCGATTATAATATTGAACTTACGATGCCTCCTTGTTAGAAAGGTTAAAAGAAAAACTGAAAGTTAAACTTTCAGAATGCATTCAACGAAAACATGTGAAAATTGTCACAATTTGGGTACCCTGACCTTATACTTTATCATCACTAAAGAGGTAAGTTGTCATCACCATGTACGTATACTTCATCATCACTAAAGAGGTAAGTTGTCATCACCATGTACGTATACTTTATCATCACTAAAGAGGTAAGTTGTCATCACCATGTACGTATACTTCGTCATCACTAAAGAGGTAAGTTGTCATCGCCATGTATGCCTACTTCGTCATCACTAAAGAGGTCAGTTGTCATCGCCATGTACGTATACTTCATCATCACTAAAGAGGTAAGTTATCATTGTCAATATACGCCTACTTCATCATCACTAAAGACATAAGTTGTAATGTACATGTATTGATAATTTCAAGCTTGATCTTTCGCTGAGATTTAGGTCAGGATATGATTTTTCGCTGAGATTGAGGCTGGGATAGAGAAGTATTCACACCAGACATTCAACGTGTTTACCATTTTATGGCTGGCTATGTATCAGTATACTTTTTATTGGACAGTTCTGAATCATTAATGCATTGAAATTGGGACATTGCTCTTGTTTTATTCACTCTATCATCAAAACCCAGTTCTTCATGAATTTTGGTTTTTATTTTTTTAAAGGGGAATAACTCTAATAGAAAAAACAGATCTAGAAAATTTGTTTTGTTTTTGCTTTTGCATATAAATAACAAACAATAAAAAATTTGATCTTTCCAGGATTACAACTTCCCTGACATCAAGGATAGACAATACCTCTTGGGATTTTACAGAAATGCAAAGAAGCAAAAATTAGATGTACAAAAATACAATGAGATAAAAGACGCCATTGCTGAGGTACAGCATGACATTAGACGCCTGAGAGATCCTCTTCAGAAACGACTTCCTATAAAAGAGCTGTAGACTGCCTCACCACCACGACCACTACGTTGATTAAATCATAGACAAAGCATATCATTTCCTTTTATATGATGAGTAATGTTGATGTACGAGTTTAGTAGCCATCACTTCTTATTTTCCTTGTTTGTCTCCTTGTTTATTTGTTTGTTATATGAACAAAAAATGTTTAATATAATTTGTACTTCTGACCAATTGTACATCTAAATAGTTTGTATGCTTTATTACTGCCCTGATAATAGGAAAATTTTAAACAGCCTCTGAAGCTTCTGAAAGTTTTAATTGATATAGGTATATTTAACAGTATATACACACTGATATCTTGATGAGACTTTTATAAATTATTTGATATTTACAAGTCTTGATTAATTTCAGACAAGTAAGGGTAATGGGGCTGAAGATGTGTAGCAGTGGTTATGAATGTGTTGACATGTAGAAGATTTGCTGCATCCTCTTTTCTGAAATCTATTATTTTGGTCTTCATCAGCTTCATCAGCTTCGTCAATCAGTTCAAATTCAACATTTACCAAATACCTGTAACCATAAAAATATACTACATTGAATCAAGGAAATCTGTTGTCCTAATGGCTGCCTCCTGGCGGTCGAAACACGTTGAAGACATCTGAACCACAAAAAAAAAAAAAAAGATAACTCTTTAAAAATGTTGAGTAACTATATTTTCAAATATTCAGTTCAAATTTAAAATGCTGTTCATAATTACTAAATTTTGATTATCCGTACTTATCATGATGTCTCCTTTGGAGATCTTTAGAGTTTAAAAGTGGATAAATTCACACCATCTATGCATGGTATATCTTACTCGGTTACAGTAAGGTAAAATTTGAAAATTAAACTGTCTGACTAAAAGCTTGTGAAGTTTGATTTATCTTAGATCTGGTAAAAAAACATCCAGCATTCCACTTGTATGGAAGGCTGTGTATCTTGTGGATTTAAAAAAAAAAAAAAAAAAATGAAACTCAAGTCCTCACATATTTTAAGTATTATAAACAGATTGAAAATATTGTCACAATAGGGTCTGTTAAAAATTCTACCTGAAATTATTATTTTTCAATGAAGTAGCTGATTAAATGTATAAAAGAAGGTTATGAAATATGTATGCACTGGCTATTTCATATTTTGTGGCAAACAATTATTTTTTTTTTTTTAACTTGGAGAAAAAAAAATCAAAAACATGAAATACCTCAGATTCTGTTCATCTTACCACCGCTAACTGACAGCATCTGTACCTGTGATAGTGTTATCTGTTGTAAAATTTGTTTGCCTTTGACAATTTTTTTCTTATTGGATCTGGCCACAGTTTCATCAATATTCCTTAACTGAAAGAAAATCGCTAATTTAAATTTTCCCATAGGAAAGCATAACAGAATGTAAAGGAAAGTTCTTTAGCAGAGGTTTTTCCCTTTATTTCAATATATCTTTCCTATGGCAAATTTTAAGTAAATGTATTTCCTGATGTTAAGGAATGTTGATGAAACTAGGGGCCCAGGTTCCATTTATATAATAAATATTATTAATTGATTGGTGGGGGTGAGCCAACTGAGATCTGTTTCTGAGGAGTGAGCAGTGAAATGTGATCTGGTTTATCTTTTTGCACTGTTATTCTTTAAATTTTGTTACATTAAAGTTAAGGCATTTAGATATTGTCCAGTCCACAAAAAAAAAGAAGAAAAAAAAAAAAAAAAAATCAGCAACAATATAATTGAAGATATGTTGTGTGCTAAGATTGCAAGCTGTTTACTTTTACCTACCTATCTACAGAAGTAAGTACATGTAGAGTTTTTCATATCATTTCCTAGTTCCGACAATCCCAATATTTTTTTTTTAATTTGAAAGCAGATATTTCAGTGTTTGCTCCCCAATTTAACTGCCAAATTAATGAGGAGTTGGAACTATTGTTTCTGCTGTACTGATCTGTGCATATATTAACATAAATTATTTATATCATTAATATTGAATTTGATGTTTTATATAAGGTGGTGGGTACTTACTAATCAAATTCCTTTTGAGTTAGACTTGCCTCTGTCAAGTCTGTCAGACCTGGGGTCAAAGGGTCAAGGTCAGCACTACCTTAGATTTGTTTAATTCACAAATCTCTGCATGTACAAGTCATTTATGATTATAATATACTGTCAGTTTGCTAGAATAACTTGTCTTTTATGAGGTCATTGTAATCAGTATATAAACTCCTAATGTCACCTAAAAAGGCTGATGTCTCTGCTTTATACAGATATAAATAAAGTTGTTTGTAATGAAACATGATATATCATTATCCTCCATGTCTCATCATAAAGTACAGCAGTTCACGATTAATGCAGATTTCAATATCAGTTGCATAAACTATCATGATGAAATTACCATGTCTGGTAGGATGTATTACAGGGTAGAAGTTTAAACAAGCTCCTTATAACCAAATGAATTATAATTTTTGGTATCATATTTGAAGTCATAGATAATGTTACGATGATAATGAAACATTGAACATGATGCTGACAGCTTAACATTATGTAAAGTAGAGAAAAACTCTTGATTTGATATTGACACAATTCAGTTCTTCATCACAAAAAGAAACAAAACAGTGTGACTGGACTTCATATATTGCATCCAGTATTTGATACATTGAGTGTGACTTCGGTAGACAGACAGTGTGCAGCCACCGAAACATCCAACACTGGTCGTGATATACTGAAGTCTACTCACATCCATAATTACCAACCTGAGGAACATTTTTCATAAAATCCGAACCAAGTATGGACCAGATGTTGTATAAGTTGAACACTGATTTCTGTGACCAAGTGTTTAACATGGGTACTGTTGGATTGAGTTTCCTTAGGAATAATCAAGTTTGCTGCCAGTTAATTTTGTACATCCAGTGATTTTCCCAATCATCCTGTAGTGTTATAGTCATCCCTCAAAATTTACTCTCAACCAAAAAAAAAAAAAACAGGAGTGTTGAGAATTTCTTTGTAAATCTGTTTTTATGACGACTGCTGAGGGTTTAGTTTTCAGTCGGTTAAAAAGAGGTGATTTTTTTTTTCAATATAAACTACACTCAGGGATTGACTGCAATACTATTTAAAATTTTCAGTTGCGGTAATTATCTAATTAACGATGAGTGGTGCCAGTAGTTCAGGTCTGTTTGGACTTGGGATTTACGCAGAAAATTTTTTTCAGAGTTTTTGAAACCTTATGTACCTAAATTCTACTGTTACATCTGAAAGATTTCATTATAACTAGAGTTTATTCCATGACTCTTTTTCTGAGATTCAGAGATTTGTACTAAAAACTAGTTTGATCATCTGCTTCAGAAGAACCTTTGTCCTTTGGCTTGTATGTGTAGACTGCTTAATATCTTATTGTCTCTGTGCTTGTGAAATATTTCCATGGTTACCAACTTCACTCCTCTTTCTTTTTAATCAATTAAAAATAATACCATTATTCTAATTGTCCATGTATCCTGGTCTTTGACATGGGTAAAATGCCTCCCATAGAAAGTTTGTATTGTAGGACATTTTGGTAGCTTTAATCATTGTATACAATTTATAGTATGTTTATATAATCAGGGCATTTATTTAACAGAAATTGTAGAGAAGAGTCCTGTAGAGTTTGTGACTAGCTGACTTTAGTGATGTATGCCTAGCACTGTAACGTAGTGAGCACTTTGTGGGGTTGTGTTTTGTTTCCTCTACAAGCATTTACTGGCCTGTGTGTGTGTCAACCTTCTCATCAACCCAAGGCTTCCAAGCTGTTGTTTTGGTAGTTTAGAGCTAGGGTTGTTGGTTTTCGTGAAGAAGTGTGCTTTTTGAGAAAGACTTTAGGTGTCATAACATATGATCAACTATAAAAAAAATAATTTCTGTGGTAACCACAAATGTTTCGGAGATGAGAACTTAACAGTAATGAAACAAGAAACAAGGAACCGTAGCAGTCTCTATGGTGACCGTGACATGATGAACACGGCTCGAAACCTTCTGTCAGCGGTTGCTATGGCGAAAGTAATTATTTTAAGACAAGTACCACTGTTCTCGTGCTGAGTACCTTTAGAAACCTTGTTCGTATGTGGTTGCTATGGTGACAGTAATTTTTTTAAGGCGAGTACCACTGTTCTCATGTTGAGCCCCACTTATAGAAACCTTGTTTGTATCAATGGTTACTATGGTAACAGTATTTGTTCCTGATAACAAGTGCCACTGTTCTCATGAGGATTTCCACTAGAAACTGAATGAGAGATTTATATGGTGACAACAACTGTCCAAATACAGAACCTGCTTTAATCAAAAGGTGCCAATGCTATGAAAAGCATATAATTTATAGTTACCTACAGAATTGTTACATGTTAAAACCACATAGTTCCGTGTGGTAACTAGTTTCTAGTTGACCTGTTTTTGTGGTTACAATGTTATATCAGTTTATGGCCCAGAGTGACTAGTGTTATTGGTTAAGCAAGATGAATATTGACGGTTTCTATGGTAACTTTTGTGTGTCCATGGTTACCACACAGGATTGGATGTGAGTGTGCTGTAGAAGAATCCCACGTAGGGTTTTATTATTATATATCACCACAGTTTTTCTAACAATTGTACAAGTTTTCTTTTCCTATTGTGATGCCGAGCTGTGATACACATTTTCTTCTTTCAGTCTCGTTTTATTGGTTTCAACCTGAGTCCTCAAACAGTAAGTGACCCTGTGTATGGTACCCTGTGTATGGTACCCTGTGTATGGTTAAGCTAATATTAGCATCACACAAGGATTTGTTTTCCAAACTTTTCATTCAATGTTTCGTAATATCTTCTTAGTGCTAAGGGTAAACATATATACCGGTGTACACTGTTCTTGCATTCTTAGAATTACTGAATACAGTAGAATCTTGATCACCTTGATGTTTGTTGGAAATTGAACACCTGTTACCATTTGTCAACAAATGTTTCTCAGAGATCAAAAGTCTTTAGACTTGTGGGGTTCTAATGCACATTAATATGATTGGAAACAGGATTTCTCACACATTTTCTGCTTACTAAGAAATATGATATCTTCGAAAAATAAATACATGATGAAGAAAAACCTTCCAGTCTAGGAGACTAATACAGGTGTAGAATAAGGAAAAATCTGACTGTTCTGACTTACGGTTATCTCCCCTTAGTAAAAAAAATATATACATGTATATATGTATAATGAACAATACATTATTCCATGTTCTGATCTGTATTATATAATATTTTATGGAGGCATGGTTCGAAGATACTGATAGACTGAAATGATACGAAAAATAAAAAGAATAAAAGAATCAATAATTTACCATTCTAATAATGGATGATAACTCAAAATATTTTTACCATTAAATTTAGTGAATTTTCTGTCAGGAACAACAATTTGACTTACAAAATGTACAGTGCTTTATTATCAATACAGATATTTTCATATATGTTACAGAGTTAAACGAACACAATCTTGAATTGTCAGGGAAGCTGAAGAAGGTGGGCTTTTTTCCGAAACATATCAACAATTCGTGTAAATATCTGTATACACTATAATCTCCGTAAGACCGTATCAGAAACAGCTGTGTACCTACTTAAAAAGATACTGGATAATTAAAAACAAAAATTATCAACAAAATATATAGGATTGTGCAAGTTTTCACCATCTAATTCATCAATCTATAATGATCTTTTTTGTGACATTATATATCATAGATGGCTTCGGTGATTATTTATTGCATTATTTAAATATAAATGATAATTAATGGCTAATTCAACGACATACAGATGTATACATGTATATGTGAACTTCATGAAAAATATTACTAGAAGTCATTTTTTCCAGTTGAATACTAATAGTAGTGTGAATGTGAACTTTAGCTTTATCTTATATAGGATGTGTATGTATGTACATGTATTTGATTGTAAAAGAAAAAACTAAAAATATTTCTGCTAAAAAAATAATTTCAATTTAATTTTAACATTTGGTTTCTCAATGTTGACAAGTTGTTGAATGTTATTTTTAAAGATTTTCCTTTCTTTTCCTGTTTCTTTTTTATTTTGAACAAGCTGTTTCTTGATGAATGAAATTTTGACATGTCATTTTATCGAAGGTTTTTTCATCCTTTTGTAAGTGAGTAAATACAATGTGTGAACCAGTTTTCTAGGTATGTACATCCAGTTACTCTCTACTACACATACATTAAAAAGTTTATTCTCTCAAATTGACATTTGTCTTGTTTCTTTGTTAAATATATCAACTCAGATTGATCCCTGTTGAATTTTACTGAAACAATATCGTTAAGATTGTGAATGATAACATTTCATAAAATTGTTTTAAAGATTTTTAGCTCACCTGGTCCAAAGGACCAAGGTGAGCTTATGCCATACTGTGGCGTCAGGACGTCTGTCTGTCCGTCAACAATTGCCTTGTGAACACGATCACTTGAGTAAATATCAACCAAGTTTGATGAATCTTTGTATGCAGTCTGATATCTTCAAGATCTCGGTCAAGTTCAAAAATGGGAATTATTTGACAGTAACTTTCAGAGTTATTGCCCTTGGTAATAATGTTATTATTGAACATTGTGAACACGATAAATAGAGTAAATATCAACAAAGTTATTGCCCTTTGTATAATATCATCATTGGACCTTATGAACATGACACCTAGAGTAAATATCAACCAAGTTTGATGGAGCTTTGTTTTAGCTTATTTTGTTTAACATCCTATTAACAACCAGGGTTTCGGAGGTGGAGGAAAGCTGGAGTACCCAGAGATAAACCATCGGCCTACGGTCAGTACCAGGCAACTGCCCTAGCATACGTGGATTTTGAACTCGCAACCCAGAGGTGAAGGGCGGTCAGTACCAGGCAACTGCCCTAGCATACGTGGATTTTGAACTCGCAACCCAGAGGTGGAGGGCTATATATAGTGATAAAGTGTCGGGACACCTTAACAACTCGGCCACAGCAGCCCGTCGGCAAGGCGAACCATTATCACCATACATGTTTGTAATTGGAGTGGAACATTTAGTCTTATCTCTGAAATCCAACAACAATTTTAAAGGCATATTTATAACAGGTAGTCTGTTCCTTCTTTGTCAATATGCTGACGATGACAATCTCCTTCTGGGTGACAGTAGTCAATCTCTATACACTGCAGTCAAATTATTGGTAGATTTTGCCATGGTATCTGGAATAAAGATAAATTTTACAAAAATCCGGTCTGTACTGGATAGGAAATAAGATGTTTTCAAATGAAAGAATATGTCCTGATTTGAGTATCAATTGGTCAAATGCTTATTTCAAACTGTTATAATGTTTTCCTTAAATCTAGACAATATGGAACATAGCAATTTTGAAAATGAACTACAGCATATTTACAAACTACATGTACTACGGTACTGGACTTGCCAAGATCTTACTTCGATTGGACGTATCACAATCATAAAAACTCTTATATTACCCAAATTTGTGCATTTGTTTTCTACACTTCTAAAACCTTCAACAACTTATCTAAATAAGATAAACTGTATCTTATTTGGTTTCATATGGAATTTTAAAACTGAAAAGATAATTGCCAGTTAGTAGGAAGATGGTGGACATGACCCATGCTTTCTCATTTATTAAATATCTGAAAGTGAAATGGATAAGAAGAGTACATGTATTTGAGGATTCTAGAACCTTGATAACAATGTTAAAGAGGCTTACCCGCAGACGGACCGGTAAACGGCACATCTCCGATCACTAAATAAACTTCAGTACACGTTTCTATGTGACAAAATTAGAGGTTTTCCGACTTTATTTCTTGAAAACAATTACAGAATATGTATTTAAAAGACGTTTTAAAACTCAACCTGAGAGGGAAATGTATGGAATATAACGGCAAATCTTCTTTGTAAATCGCCGCTGCCTTTGAAGTTATCACTGTGCGGCACTGTACACGTGCTTGTTTCTTTGATGTGTCAATCAAATTAGACTTATTGCGGGTTGCGATTAAATAAATAATATTTAAAAATGAGGTTTTAATATCACTTTTCAGCGTTTTATAAGGAAAATAAAATGAAAAACTCAACAATTCCAACAATCTGTCATGTGTAAAGAATCTTTTTCTATTAGCCAATTTTTCTGATCTCTCTGCGGGCAAGCCTCTTTAAAAGAAATTTTACCGTTTAAAATTGAAAACTTGCAGCTTTTTTTTCTGTCAATTTTTAAACTTATCACTTTCAGAAATCCAAAGTGAACCGTATACTTTGTCAGAATATTTAGGTAAAAGATTGGTAAATTTTGTGCCAATGAAAAAGATGAAGTTCTGTAATCAGTGGAAATCGGTATACAGTTGGGGGATCTTTTCCCAAATGGTACAATAAGAGAATTTAATGATTTAGACACTATACCTTCTTCAGATTTCATTCAATATGATTATATAATAAACAAAATTGACAAATACTGGAAACAAACATACTGAAACTCCATGGGTCGTAATGAAGTTGAATTACCCCGGCTCTAGAAACGAAGATGATGTATCGATTTTGTTGAGTAAAACCGGCTGAAGTTTATATACCTGAAATTTGTTCAGCAGTTTATAAAAAAAGCCTCTAAAACAGTCAATGAAAATCTATTATAGAAATGGATGATGATTTGAGTTGAAACAAAATTACGAACTTTTCAATATAAGATTAATCATAGGTATTCATCCAGCAAATGATTTGTTAATCACAGACAATGAAATTATCTACTAATAGACTTTGTACATTCTGTAATAGGGGAATCCGAAACTTTGGAACATATTTTTGGAAGTAATGTATATGTATACCATCTCTGGCTCCACTGTGGGGGCTGTCCGATGGTCGGTTAGGCAATCTTACCTACTTTACCTGCCATATATATATCATTAGTCTTCACACATAGCTGTAAAATTTTGTCAGATTTGTAAGGATTTACATAGGCAACCATATCATGTTGATTTGTATTCAAATAAACATTTTGTTGTAAATTATCGATAAAACAGAAAATAAATGCAATTTTGGATGTACAAAGTAGGTACTATAATAAAATTGCTTTATAGAGTTATGTTTGAGTTATGCCCCTTTAACTGTGTTTCTCATTGTTTTCACCGAGTATTAGCTAGTGGGCAATACGAATTCCTGCCAACGGTCCACATATAACATCATACGTATATATATGATATATAGTTCCGTTTTGAGACTGTCCAAAATAACAAGGAATTCGTTAAGACACTCTGAAGTTGGTGAATTTGGAATAAGTTTGTTGGTGCTTTTTCTCAGAAAACACTGGAATAATCTTTCTCAGTTTTTGTTATATCATCCTTAATTGGTTCTTAGTTGCATTACGGCGGGTTGAAATTAACAAGAATGCCGTCAGGCGACTATCTGTGATTTTGACAGGTATCCGATCGTTATCGCCTTATTTCCCAGGAAGTGCTGGAGGTCACTTGGTATATACAATGTATACGTATAAAGCTAGAAAATACCATCGGTTTTTTTAGGCCTTTTTGTATGACACCATATTTCTCTTGGATTTTATAATTAGTTATATACATTATCTTAAATCAATAATAATATTTCGTTTCCATTTAAATATTCCTTGGTTCGTATCTTTTTTTATTTGTCCCATTCTATCGACGGTTGAAGTTAAAGTCCGTTATAGCGACTAGATATTACAAATCAATGGAAAACAAAGAAAATATTTAAACAATAACATAAAAGGTAATAGGTATGATACATAACTAAAGAAGGTAATAGGTATGTGACACATAGGACACACAGACTCAGAATTCTGTACCATAAACTATGTATGCGTTTCAAAAGGACAACGATCGTAAAAAAAAACAAAAAAAAACTACCGTGTAGAGAAATGAAAACAATGCTAAAATCCCTGATTGTGCTTGGTGCTCCTCTCTTGTTTAAACAAATGTGACTTTTACGAATGAATAACATTGGTAAAGGGACCCGGAACTTACGCAAAAGTCAGACGTGACTCAATGGAATGTTCTGCAAGGACCTGTATATTTTGTCATCTGTACGATCTACCTAATTCGTCAGGGGGGGGGGGGGGGGGGGGGGGAATCGCTCGCATTATTACTAAATTACTGGACCTCTACACGAGCAAGTTGCAAACTTTCGATATTATTCTCGCACATGAAAGTCACGTCAGATATAACTTTGAATGAATCGATGAATTCGTGCAACTTACTCTCTAGAAAACGATTTGCAATATTCATTTTCCGCCGGGGGGTTTCGGCGCCCCCCCCCCCCCCTCCCCCCCCTTTCGAAAATCCTGGATCCGCGCCTGTTATATATCATCTCCCTATTAGGAAATCAGAACTTCTCAGTACATAATTAATCAAAATCTATTATAAAAACACTATTTGGTAAAAGTGAAGATTTTTTTTCTTTCTTTTTTTTTTTTTACTTTTCTTGTCTCTTATAATTATTGTATAGTAAGACACACGCAATGTAATAACCTCTATATTTAGATCTCCCCACTGGTATGGGTTTCATATTAAATATGCGTGTGACTGATTTGCTATTGTATATATAATTATATGTGGTTCCATCTCGTCAACTACCGTAAATATTGGAGAACCTTTATAAATCAATCAATCAATCAATCAATTTATTAAAGTGTCGCACCATATATATTTACAAAATTATATAGGTTACATAAAATGCATATGATAACATAAAAAACTAGATATAGATTCTATATATTGCCCATCAAATAAAAATATTCGTATATAACTATACAAAAGACATATCGCATATAAAATGTATTTCATTCTCTAAAACATTATCATTCAAATTATCGAAATAATATTTACACATCCGGTCTGCTGGAGAAATCTACATGTAGGTTTCCCGACCAGTCAGTAGGCCCTATGTTACTGCCCGAGAAGAATGTTGCGTTACATCACGTACTAGTAGGTCCTAACCATGAAGTCTACACTGTGCATGTGCAGTGCAGTCATAAATAAATAACAGTAAAATGCTTACTGTATTTCATTTTATTAAGCTTAATTTGAATTTGCGTCATGGCTACTTGTAGTCTTTTTGGTTTTAAAACAATACATTAAATAAAGAAAGAAAGAAAGAAAGAACGAAATGTTCTGTTGCCAAAGCCGATAGTGTTGATACGAGTTATCTACCCCTCAAGGAGTTACTTCCCGCATTACGTGTCAGCGCCAGCCACGTCCTCAGCCGCCATTGCAGGAACGTGGAACGAGCAGCACAACAGTCAAGATGAATGTTTTTAGGCTTGTGGGGGATATGTCCCATTTATTAGCAATTTTAATATTGCTACTTAAAATGTGGAAAACAAGATCTGTCGCAGGTAAGTTGGCACATGAAATTCCGACCAAATCATGACTTTATGAAGTTGGAATGACTGACGTGTCCCTAAAAATCACCGGTCGGTAGCTAAAAGACAAACAAAATGCATGATCTGTTACTCTAACTAGTAACTATCAGTCAAGTTAAGTAATGTTCGAAGTTTGTCGATGTTAACACCGCTTTCGCCTATATAATCGTACACATATTGTTCCAATATATCATTTATAATTAGATAAAATGAAATTTTGGATATGAAGTTACCGTTGACAGGTTGTCTAAATACAGTCAGCGACTGTTTATCAATTCTTATTACAATATTGCGATGTGATGAGGTTACTAAATGCATAATTACACAATTTTAAAGTGTTTATCTTATTGAAGTGTAGATGTTTCAGAGGTTGTTATTTGTAAAGTTACAGCTCATTAACTCAAGCTGTTGCACGTTTAAAAAAAAAAAAAAGTCCGTTCATAAACACAGTTAATATGACTTCCTGGAGCCAGAGACATTTATCTGCAGAAGCTAGGGTATTAAATAACTTAGATGGCGTTTCTCGAGTAAAAAAAGTCCCAATGAATAGCTCAATTTAACACTTCCATGTATTGGTTTGCTAGATTTCTTACAATTGATTTTTCTACACACAAATTGTGATAAGGAATATTTATGACACATATGACAAGCAAAAAACTGACTTTTTATCAGTTGTGTAAATGTCAAAGACTCCATACATATAAAAAGGTTAAAAGTGAGAAATATTGTCCCAAATTACAAAGCCAACATGTACATATGTACAGTTCAGCTGTACTTTTTATACATACAACCAAAACAGTAGCATTTAATTAGCCTCATTCATGAAATGACTCAATAATTAAATAAAATAAGAATAATTATAAATATGAAGCATGTAGATATTTAAAGTCTCTGTCTTTGGAATATACAGATGACATCATGTGTTTGAGCTTGTACCATGTGGGGTCCAAACCAAAAAGGTGTGACCAACTGACCATAACAAATTAAACTGACCATAACAAATTGGACACCGTAATTCATTAGAATTAAGAGCTGTGTCACAAATACTAGTTCCCAATATATTTCCACTGTAAGTCAGAGACATGCTATACTAGATGTAACTTGCATTGGCCAACTAAGCGTTGCTGATCAATAGATGTAAGGATATCGGCTTACCGTAATATAAATATTATCCCATTTGACTTGATATCTATTACAAATAATTTGAAGACATTTAAAACCCATAAAGCCACTGTTCTGTCAGCTGTAGCCTGCTATATGTTCTTTTGCTTGTCATCATATTGGTTTTTATACATAGGTCTAGTACAAAACACAAAATAAAAAAAAGTCAATTTCATGTTACACGATCTCATAAGTTTATGCATTATTTGATGGATGTTATAATTAATTGGTGAAATACTTGCCATAAGAAGGATTTAATATTTATTTTTATTATTATAATATTTTCTTGTCAACAAATTGGTTTTTATAGGACTTGTACAGAACACAAAATGTGGAAAAGATCAATTTCGTGTCAATTTAAAACTCACTAAATTATATTTTATGAACTTAATAAATTGGTGAAATCCCTGTGGAAAGAATGCTTTTTATCAGCTAAATCATGGGTAATAGGAAGCCAATGTAATATTTTAAAATATTTAAATATCAACCAAGTAGTAAGCTATTGCATGGTGCACCATGGTCAGGCTAGGATAGAAACCAGCTGGATCTTTCATTGTCCACAGATTAAAAAATTAAGCTAACTGGCCAGTCCCAAGTCTCGCTAGTCACTTGCTCACTGCCATATCCTTTTGTTTAGCAATAATTATGAAACTAAATTGATTTTATTTTCTGTTACAGGTATATCCGGGAAAAGCCAGATTTTATTTGCAATGGTCTTTGTAACTCGGTACCTCGATCTATTTACATCATTCATCTCTGTATATAACACATCCATGAAGCTGTTTTTCGTCGTGTCCTCCTTCCTGACAGTGTATCTGATGTACTTCAAGTTCAAGGCCACATATGACAGTAACCATGACACTTTCCGCGTCTTGTTTTTAATTGCACCTGTTGGAGGCCTGGCTTTCCTTGTCAACCATGAATTCTCACCAATGGAGGTATGGTACATGATGACAAAAGTTTCACTTTATAATAATTTGAATAATATGACAAGAAATTTTTCCCTGACCTTTGATTTTGAAAAGAAGTTAGTGGAAATAAATATACTCAAGTTCTAAAAGAAATGCTGAAGTAGATATAAGAGAAATAACCTAAATGATGTTATCTGTAAAAGAAAAGTAAGTAATCATCTATACTTACTGAAATTCAAACTTTATGTATGTGTATTGATGCATGCTATTTCAACTGATTTTTTCATTTTTGTGCAGATACTTTGGACATTTTCCATCTACCTTGAGTCGGTGGCCATCTTGCCTCAGCTGTTTATGGTCAGTAAGACAGGAGAAGCCGAGACAATAACCAGTCATTATTTGTTTGCCTTGGGCTCCTACAGGGGTCTTTACCTGTTTAACTGGCTCTACCGGTACTACTTCGATGGATTCTTCGACTTGATTGCCGTTGTAGCGGGAGTCGTGCAGACCATTCTTTACTGTGATTTCTTCTATTTGTATATCACAAAGGGTACGTCTTTTCTACACAACACAATTACTTAGAAGGCTCCTATATTATATGTGTTCTGTTGATATATTCTTATTAATATCACTATTGTAATATTGTTTACATTTTCACATAATTGTGATAATAGATAGAAAATATATATCATAATGTAATAAAAAAAAAAAGAACGGTTTAGATTTTTCCACTTAAAATTAAATTCCATTTATTTCAGGTAATACGTTTATTTATTAACCGGTAAAAAGAATGTTATTTATAGTTGTTTGGGTTGAGACAAGAGATACCTTTTTGCTTCAAACAGGATTTTGTCAATCTATTGCATGCTTTATTAGAGTTTTGTAGCCAAATGCAATCAATAAACCTAAGAAAGTGTGGAATGAAGATATTGTGCTTCTTCAAAAATGCATCAAATATTTTGGATGCACACTTCCCTTTTGGTACCCTTCTCATTAATTATTGTGAAATCTCCGCTGATTTTTGTCCCCAAATATACTTTTGATAGCATATAATAGCAAATTTTCGTGAAATAAATTCTGCTCTAAAGTTAGGTAAAGGATGCCTTTGAACTATTTCAGGCAAAGGATCACTACTGTTTACAAATAACGAGATTGTTTTCAAGGATGCCCCATTGCTGGAAGTTTAAAAAGGTTAGATTGCATTTTCAGTATCACCTCAATGGGTTTTATGGTATGGCCAGATTCCTGCGGATTTGTATAGTGGCTTGCATTTAGCTGTAGCTGTGTTTTCTTGTTTAAATTTCACACTATTTGTGTTCAGATTACTTTGAAGTACATCAAACCATGTCCCTTTAATTAACATGTCTGTCACTAACAGCAGGTGCTTACAGCGTCAGTGGAATCGCGATAGGTTCCCAGGAAATTTTGTCGAATTAGGAAATAAGGGCCAAATACAAGAGGTTGATAATGCATGTTAATGTGTATTGGGTCCCACTCATCACATCATAGGTGGGTCTGTGGCTGCTGTGGTAGGTTCCTTTGTAAATTGGATTTAAAAAAAAATATATATATATATATTCTAACATATATATTCTAACCACAAGTATCTTGACATAATTTGATTTTTTTTAAAAACTTTATTTCTTTTACAAAAATTGTGAAACAAGTTATATCAATTTATATTAATCACGCTTGTTGGCCGGGATGTAAGCGTGCAAGGGGTCTTACTGTTGGAGTAAACCGGAGTACCCGACAAAAACCCACATGTGACGTGGTCGGGCAGATGACCCCATACTTTTTCACATTCGCTTGAGGAATCGAAACCAAGCTGCCTAGGTGAAAGGCAAGTGTGTTACCACTGTACCATCCAACCACCCATTTGATTCCAAACTTAACATTCATGCATTAATGAACCTGTAGGTTTTGGAAAACAAAATTCAGTGTGTTTACAGATCCTGGACCTAAGAATATTGATGATTACAGTTTACAACGGGTATAAGAGCACTGTTGATAAGACATGAGCAGTCTAGGCCTTGACACTGATGTTAGAATGGAAACCTGAGGCCCCTAAATGTTAAATCTCTTGAGAAAGCCCCCTCTCCCTGATTTTCTGTCATGCTAGCCCATTTGTCCTGACTTTGTTGGCTGTTGTAACTATGATATATATATATATTTATATGTACATACCATACAGTTAGCATTGCTTCTTGTACTCTTTCTTACTAGTATGATAGTACCTCTCTCTGGAGTATCATTGACATTTCCCCTCAAGCTTTACCGGGGAGACCAGACCAGACACACCCCCCTGATTTTCATCAAATCCCTCACTTTCTTTCCCTATATCCTTGTAACAAAAACATGTTAATGTCTAAGCATGCATGATTTGTGCTGTTTGAAAAAAAGACTTCTGCATATGTTATTTGCAATTGGGATATGCATCTTTGCTATGTATTGTTTTGTCTTGCACTGAACTAATTCTTAACAACACTGTCAGCTGTACTTAGATAAATGATTGTCAAGCAAAATAGCAATGGCATTAAATATATAATTATGATAAATAATTATGATATCTCTAACAGAATCTTCGCAGCCTTCAAGGGATGACAACTGCAGACAAATTTGTGTAGATGATTGCTACTGCTACAGAATAAGCATATAACCATACAATTTTGAAACTATTGCAGAAAATGTTTTTAATTCACTTTTTCTTCTTAAATTTATCTAAATGTATTTTGCATATTTTAGATCGTGATATGTTTTGCTACAGCTTTTTACTTTATATTTAAACACTTAAAAACATTTAATTTGTAATTATAAAAAGGACCATTTGTTAAATGTGTTGCAAGTTACAGGAAATCTACTATAGCTGTGTTTTGCATGTACCTGAATCAAGTATGTTTTCAGAGTTTGACAAGCATGGATAAATAGTTGAACATATCCTTATCTAATAACAACGTCGATGGAAAACATTAATACCAATTTCTAATACGTATTGATGCATGCTATTTCAACTGATTTTTTTCTTCAATTCTTGATAGAGACCTTTCCATTGTATTTCTGAATTAAACAAAACGAGAAAAAAATTACAATGAGTGCAGCGTAAATGATGTTAATCACATAATCTTATTTTCATAGCAGGGCTAGAAATTACTTATATTTCTAGTATCTGAAGGTTACAGCTCAGATAAAATGAAATAAAATCATCCTGCTTCGTAAATTGAAATAGATTGAGCTTATACATTGGGCAGGCAAAATTTGAAACACTATCAGTTTCAGTGGTGCAATATTTTTGTTTATTTACATAACAATTCTCAAGCCCTGCATGTTTTTTTCCCCATATTGTCTCAACCCAAACATCTTGAAATATATTTTTGTCTCATATATATATATAATTCATTGTGTTTTATATGAAGGAGAAGAGTATTAATTTACTATTTTTTGTTTTTCAGTAATGCGAGGCAAGAAGATATCTCTACCAGCATAAACATTAGAGGACAATGCCAGGAAAACAGTCGTGAAAGCTATAAGGGATATGGATTATGTTATGTACTGCTCAGTGATTTGGCTACACCATATTATGCAGATAAACAAAATCTTGTGACACTTTTAGTGGGCAGGTATTTGCCATCAAAGTAAAAACAAAACATAAACATAATGGTGTTTGTATGTATATAGAACATGACATATATCAAGGTATTTTCTTGGACCAGGTTATTTATTGAATACTTGAAATGGTACAAAAGAATTTTCTAAAAGCTGGTATGAATTTTCCTATTTGTAACCAAAAGCAATTTTGTGGTCATTTTGTCATATTGAACATAAGGTGGCCATTGTGCAGTGAGGGTGGTGAGAAAGCTGTTCTGGTGTGCTTGGTGCTGCTGTTGTTGATTTGGTGAGACAATAGAAAACTCATTTGCATTGTTCTCATTAGTAATGCTTAATAGACCACTTGTAACATGATTTAAACAAGCTATATTTGGCCTTCTGTTTTTATGTTTTTACAAACAACATTCATTTGTTCTGCGATGTTAAAATTTCAGTATTTGAAAACCCATTCATTAAAAAAAAATACTCCCTTAAGTTCAGAATATAATTTATTATTTTATTCTTAATCAGCCTTTAATTAAGATCAAATGCCAAAATTGTAACTTTGATTTCAAAATGGAAAAAGACTACAGTCGCATTTGTAAATTAGAAAAATGTGATAGCTACCGTGGTAAGGCCATTTGTTTCTTTGACATTACATTTAAATAGATGTTTTAATATTTTTGACATTTAGTTGATGTTTTTAAATCTCTAGTCAATCTGCAGTTACCTTTTGCTTGCCGAGGTAGTACAAAATGTATGCTTTCAGATGAAAAATAACGGAGAACTTAAATGATTATTTAACAAAAAGGAATATTGCTCTAAAATTTAAGAAACTGATTTAATATATGCAGCGTTCAATATGGAAGGCCGAATTTGATAAAACCTTTGTACATAGATGTGAAATTAATGTATTGTTTATGTTTCAAAGGATGAGATTGTGTACATTGTATGCATGTAGGATATATATATATGTATGAATGATGATAGCAAACAAGTACTTACTCATAATACTGCTGTTTCCTAAATATAGGACAGAAAAAGGAAGCCAAATGTTAAAATATATTGATCCAGGCCAACGCTGATCATTATCAAAATTTTCTTCAAATAAATTATATTTCCTATTGATAACACGATCTATTATAGTACTCACAGCAGCTGTCTCTGGTAAGGATTATAAGTGGCTATTTATAGCCTGTATGTTTGTGACATTTAGATAAAATGGTTGAAGAGTGGGTGATAGATGAGAGGATGGCCTGAAAGGGCGATGTCCATGTAAATTATATTCTGTTTTATCCAGTATTTTGATTTAAAATCGTATTTTTTTTTCGCAAATGCAATTGAGTTTTATTGTTAATGGCATTTTTCATCCTTCTTGTGAACTTTTTTAACTAGGGTCATTCTTAAAACTGTAGTCTTCTCTGTTGGCATACTTAAGTTGCTGGTTAAATTGGAAAAGATCTATATATTTTTATAGTCATTGAGTGTATTGAATTTACCTACATATCTCGGTGATTTTCAAACTTGTAAAGTTAACCTATCAACCTACAAATCAGAATTTCTGCCAGTTTTGATCAAAGACCTTTAATCTCCTTCATTTATTTCTGCGCCAACTTTTAAAATTGATAGAAATCCCTAGTAGTCCCATTGAAATAATGAACGAGGATAAACTTGGGACCATAAAAATCATCTTTTTACTATATGGGCCAAAAATTGATTACACATGCTACTGTTATGAAATTCATCTAGTTCTTAATTTTAGTTCTGGAAAAGTGGTTGTGCTGGTTTGTGAATTTAAAATATTGAATATGAAATCTATCTTTACCAATGAAAACCAGGTACATCCTATGATGATAGTGGATATGATGTGTAAATGGTGATAGGTTTTCAGTCTTTAGTGGTGAGTGTGGAACTTCAGTATAACCTCTTGCATGCTCTGTTGTATTATGCTTTTATAACCCTGCATTGTCATCGGTATGATTATCAGCACATTTCATTTATTCCTTGTTGTTTTTGATTGCCTACTCATTTGTATGGTACGAGTAACAAGTTGTAGTTGTATCAGACAACGGATGGTTCTGCTATGTGAAAGCATACGAAAAGTACACATGGGTTCTGTACAGTAAATAAATAACATTTTGCAGATAAATATTGTGTTGTCTTTTGGTGTGTGTTAATTTCTTCCTGGAATGGTGCATTCCAAAAAAGGCACAGTGTATGAAAATTTAGCTAGAGTTACTTCCCTTAGTATAGGTGGACGATGAACACCGGTACGGTTCGAATTCGTAAGCTATTAGTTATGTTGGCAAATCGATAGATTTTGCCATAAATAATGCCAATTAGTACCAAATAGTGATGTAATGTATTCAGGGTAGACGAAACAAGTTGTTTCCACTTCATCTGTTAGCTGTGATAACGTTGCTCTGGACGACGGACGGACAATCAGATGGTCGTCGTCAGAGCAGGCAAGAGGTCTAAATGTAGGTAGAACAGAGTACAGAGGGGTACCCGTGAAAACCAACACTGTCGGACGAGTGATCCGATACATTTTCATGTCCGATCTGGGACTCGAACCCTGGTTACCAATGCAAAAGACTGCGCCAACCAAACACCAAAAAATATAGCTACATTTTGTATAATAACTTAATTTTGCTAGCAATACCGATAGTACAAATCCTAAAATTTCCGGATTGTCACCAATTAATAGAACGGTACAAGGTTTAATTGATAATTTAGGGCATAAACAGGCTGTAGCACCTATAATAGAACTTGAAATACCAATCTAAATATTGAAATAAACTTCTATTTACGCCATTACATCTAGACTCCTCCATCTCTTACGGATTTTTGGAAGTATTGTCTACCTGAATTTAAATACAAGGCTATCTTCCCTTTGTTTGAAAAATCAAAATTATAAAGCTTAAGTTAATTTATGATTTGAATATCGCTTCTTAAAATGTAAGATATTAGTGAGAGAAAGAAACACTAGCAAAACAGCCTACTCTCTAAAAGGACCATCTCGGTAAAAAAAAAAAATAATGAAAGGCTGGTGTTACCAATACAGGTGTTTTGGTTTTGGTTTGTTTTTGTTTAACGTCCTATTAACAGCCAGGGTCATTTAAGGACGTGTCAGGTTTTGGAGGTGGAGGAAAGCCGGAGTACCCGGAGAAAAACCACCGGCCTACGGTCAGTACCTGGCAACTGCCCCACGTAGGTTTCGAACTCGCAACCCAGAGGCGGAGGGCTAGTGATAAAGTGTCGGGACACATTAACCACACCAATACAGGTGTCATAAGATACTATCAAAAATAAATTGTTCATTCAATGTTATAAATACAGGTAAGAACCGAAACATAATTGGCCAGGTATCCAGACACATTACTCTAAGTCGTATGAGTTTAAATTATATTTGAAATGCCAGTAGATTACAATTTGAATAATGCGTGTATTCGTTAAAAAAATGAACCATCAGTTATGTGTCCACATGCAAGCTAGATAAATGACAAAAAAAATTGAGGAGATGAACATAATTTCAACCACAGACGCACCTGCACATAATTGATTTTCATAATCATCATATGACAACGGACGTGGGTGTTCTAAATATGTACATGTATATTGATATAAGTATTCATGACCCTTGTCATATCATAAAATTGTAATATTGCAAGCGTCACGAATGAAAATAACTTGTTAAACAAGTTGATGTCTGCGGGCTTCAATTTGTAGCATCAGTATATATTATGACTTGAAGGGAAATATTAATATAAACCTTGACAATTTTAGCGTTGGAACACAGGAACTGGTATGTGTATCGTAGTACCAAATACATATAATATGCTGTTGGTTGTGAATTTGTGTCAAGTCCCTGTGTGTTGGAGTTCATCAAGTTAGTTACGATCAATTATACATGTAGACACCTCCTGGTATCATAATGGATCATTTACATAATGAGAGTTCTAGTCACATTTGATCATTACAGGTGACATTCATATGGTGTCAAAACTTTCCTTATTAGTTAATATACTAGTAAACGTTCTTGGGGTCTAACAAATGATATCAATTCCATCATGTTCAGTACCTGTTAAGGTTCCTGGTGATGACTGGAAAAGGACAGGCTAAAACAGAAAACATATACAGTGATCAATTTACAATTTATTCTTAACTATATTGCTAAAAACAACCAGTCACACAATGTTAAATTTAAATATTCAAAAATTCTGTGAGTGGCACCAAAAGTCTATGAGTACATACTAGCATTTAGATTTATTACGAAATAAATATACGCATGATGTGTACTTTTTAAACATTTAACATAATGAAATTTTACACTTGATATCATAAAATAAATAAATCTTAACAAGTATAACCGTCGAAAAGTGTAATTTGCTATTGCATCATCTAAACTATTTCGCTGAATTTTTAAATGAGCCAACAATTTCTTAGCCTTTGTTCTGATTTTGTCATGTGTCCGTTATGAATATAGCTATATTAGGGTTTGTGCCATGTCCCTGTGCGAGGAACACATACACCGAGACACGCAAGACATGGTATCAGGGCCAGAGAAAACTCGGGCTTCTACACCAGACATGGTGTCAGGGCCAGAGAAAACTTGGTTCCTACACCAGACATGGTGTCAGGGCCAGAGAAAACTTGGTTCCTACACCAGACATGGTGTCAGGGCCAGAGAAAACTCGGTCTTCTACACCAGACATGGTGTCAGGGCCAGAGAAAAATCGGTCTTCTACACCAGACATGGTGTCATGGCCAGAGAAAACTCGGTTCCTACACCAGACATGGTGTCAGGGCCAGAGAAAACTCGGTCTTCTACACCAGACATGGTGTCAGGGCCAGAGAAAACTCGGTCTTCTACACCAGACATGGTGTCAGGGCCAGAGAAAACTCGGTCTTCTACACCAGACATGGTGTCAGGGCCAGAGAAAACTCGGTCTTCTACACCAGACATGGTGTCAGGGCCAGAGAAAACTCGGTCCCCTACACCAGACATGGTGTCAGGGCCAGAGAAAACTCGGGCTACACCAGACATGGTATCAGGGCCAGAGAAAACTCGGTCTTCTACACCAGACATGGTGTCAGGGCCAGAGAAAACTCGGGCTTCTACACCAGACATGGTGTCAGGGCCAGAGAAAACTCGGTCTTCTACACCAGACATGGTGTCAGGGCCAGAGAAAAATCGGTCTTCTACACCAGACATGGTGTCAGGGCCAGAGAAAACTTGGTTCCTACACCAGACATGGTGTCAGGGCCAGAGAAAACTCGGTCTTCTACACCAGACATGGTGTCAGGGCCAGAGAAAAATCGGTCTTCTACACCAGACATGGTGTCATGGCCAGAGAAAACTCGGTCTTCTACACCAGACATGGTGTCAGGGCCAGAGAAAACTCGGGCTACACCAGACATGGTGTCAGGGCCAGAGAAAACTCGGTCTTCTACACCAGACATGGTGTCAGGGCCAGAGAAAACTCGGTCTTCTACACCAGACATGGTGTCAGGGCCAGAGAAAACTTGGTTCCTACACTAGACATGGTGTCAGGGCCAGAGGAAGCTCGGTCTTCTACACCAGACATGGTGTCAGGGCCAGAGAAAACTCGGTTTTCTACACCAGACATGGTATCAGGGCCAGAGAAAACTCGGTCTTCTACACCAGTCATGGTGTCAGGGCCAGAGAAAACTCGGTCCCCTACACCAGACATGGTGTCAGGGCCAGAGAAAACTCGGTTCCTACACCAGACATGGTGTCAGGGCCAGAGAAAAGTCGGTTCCTACACCAGACATGGTGTCAGGGCCAGAGAAAAGTCGGTTCCTACACCAGACATGGTGTCAGGGCCAGAGAAAACTCGGTCTTCTACACCAGACATGGTGTCAGGGCCAGAGAAAACTCGGGCTACACCAGACATGGTATCAGGGCCAGAGAAAACTCGGGCTCCTACATCAGACATGGTATCAGGGACAGAGAAAACTTGGTTCCTACACCAGACATGGTGTCAGGGCCAGAGAAAACTCGGTCTTCTACACCAGACATGGTGTCAGGGCCAGAGAAAACTCGGGCTACACCAGACATGGTATCAGGGCCAGAGAAAACTCGGACTTCTACACCAGACATGGTGTCAGGGCCAGAGAAAACTCGGTCTTCTACACCAGACATGGTGTCAGGGCCAGAGAAAACTCGGTCCCCTACACCAGACATGGTATCAGGGCCAGAGAAAACTCAGTCTTCTACACCAGACATGGTGTCAGGGCCAGAGAAAACTCGGGCTTCTACACCAGACATGGTGTCAGGGCCAGAGAAAACTCGGTTCCTACACCAGACATGGTATCAGGGCCAGAGAAAACTCGGTCTTCTACACCAGACATGGTGTCAGGGCCAGAGAAAAGTCGGTCTTCTACACCAGACATGGTGTCAGGGCCAGAGAAAAATCGGTCTTCTACACCAGACATGGTGTCAGGGCCAGAGAAAACTCGGGCTTCTACACCAGACATGGTATCAGGGCCAGAAAAAACTCGGTCTTCTACACCAGACATGGTGTCAGGGCCAGAGAAAACTCGGTCTTCTACACCAGACATGGTGTCAGGGCCAGAGAAAACTCGGTCCCCTACACAAGACATGGTGTCAGGGCCAGAGAAAACTCGGGCTTCTACACCAGACATGGTATCAGGGCCAGAGAAAACTCGGTCTTCTACACCAGACATGGTGTCAGGGCCAGAGAAAAGTCGGTCTTCTACACCAGACATGGTGTCAGGGCCAGAGAAAACTCGGTCTTCTACACCAGACATGGTATCAGGGCCAGAGAAAACTCGGGCTTCTACACCAGACATGGTATCAGGGCCAGAGAAAAATCGGTCTTCTACACCAGACATGGTGTCAGGGCCAGAGAAAACTCGGGCTTCTACACCAGACATGGTGTCAGGGCCAGAGAAAAATCGGTCTTCTACACCAGACATGGTGTCAGGGCCAGAGAAAAATCGGTCTTCTACACCAGACATGGTGTCAGGGCCAGAGAAAACTCGGGCTCCTACATCAGACATGGTGTCAGGGCCAGAGAAAACTCGGTCTTCTACACCAGACATGGTGTCAGGGCCAGAGAAAAGTCGGTCTTCTACACCAGACATGGTATCAGGGCCAGAGAAAACTCGGGCTACACCAGACATGGTATCAGGGCCAGAGAAAACTCGGTCTTCTACACCAGACATGGTGTCAGGGCCAGAGAAAACTCGGTCCCCTACACAAGACATGGTGTCAGGGCCAGAGAAAACTCGGGCTTCTACACCAGACATGGTATCAGGGCCAGAGAAAACTCGGGCTTCTACACCAGACATGGTGTCAGGGCCAGAGAAAAGTCGGTCTTCTACACCAGACATGGTGTCAGGGCCAGAGAAAACTCGGTCTTCTACACCAGACATGGTATCAGGGCCAGAGAAAACTCGGGCTTCTACACCAGACATGGTATCAGGGCCAGAGAAAAATCGGTCTTCTACACCAGACATGGTGTCAGGGCCAGAGAAAACTCGGGCTTCTACACCAGACATGGTGTCAGGGCCAGAGAAAAATCGGTCTTCTACACCAGACATGGTGTCAGGGCCAGAGAAAAATCGGTCTTCTACACCAGACATGGTGTCAGGGCCAGAGAAAACTCGGGCTCCTACACCAGACATGGTGTCAGGGCCAGAGAAAACTCGGTCTTCTACACCAGACATGGTGTCAGGGCCAGAGAAAACTCGGTCCCCTACACCAGACATGGTATCAGGGCCAGAGAAAACTCGGTCTTCTACACCAGACATGGTGTTAGGGCCAGAGAAAACTCGGTCTTCTACACCAGACATGGTGTCAGGGCCAGAGAAAAGTCGGGATCCTACACCAGACATGGTGTCAGGGCCAGAGAAAACTCGGGCTTCTACACCAGACATGGTGTCAGGGCCAGAGAAAACTCGGTCTTCTACACCAGACATGGTGTCAGGGCCAGAGAAAACTCGGTTCCTACACCAGACATGGTGTCAGAGCCAGAGAAAACTCGGGCTTCTACACCCGACACGCATGACATGGTGTCAGGGCCAGAGAAAACTCGGTACCCTACACCAGACATGGTGTCAGGGCCAGAGAAAACTCGGGCTTCTACACCAGACATGGTATCAGGGCCAGAGAAAAATCGGTCTTCTACACCAGACATGGTGTCAGGGCCAGAGAAAACTCGGGCTTCTACACCAGACATGGTGTCAGGGCCAGAGAAAAATCGGTCTTCTACACCAGACATGGTGTCAGGGCCAGAGAAAAATCGGTCTTCTACACCAGACATGGTGTCAGGGCCAGAGAAAACTCGGGCTCCTACACCAGACATGGTGTCAGGGCCAGAGAAAACTCGGTCTTCTACACCAGACATGGTGTCAGGGCCAGAGAAAACTCGGTCCCCTACACCAGACATGGTATCAGGGCCAGAGAAAACTCGGTCTTCTACACCAGACATGGTGTCAGGGCCAGAGAAAACTCGGTCTTCTACACCAGACATGGTGTCAGGGCCAGAGAAAAGTCGGGATCCTACACCAGACATGGTGTCAGGGCCAGAGAAAACTCGGGCTTCTACACCAGACATGGTGTCAGGGCCAGAGAAAAGTCGGTCTTCTACACCAGACATGGTGTCAGGGCCAGAGAAAACTCGGTTCCTACACCAGACATGGTGTCAGGGCTAGAGAAAACTCGGGCTTCTACACCCGACACGCATGACATGGTGTCAGGGCCAGAGAAAACTCGGTCCCCTACACCAGACATGGTGTCAGGGCCAGAGAAAACTCGGTCTTCTACACCAGACATGGTGTCAGGGCCAGAGAAAACTCGGGCTTCTACACCAGACATGGTGTCAGGGCCAGAAAAAACTCGGTTCCTACACCAGACATGGTGTCAAGGCCAGAGAAAACTCGGTTCATACACCAGACATGGTGTCAGGGCCAGAGAAAACTCGGTACCCTACACCAGACATGGTGTCAGGGCCAGAGAAAACTCGGGCTTCTACACCAGACATGGTGTCGGGGCCAGAGAAAACTCGGTTCCTACACCAGACATGGTATCAGGGCCAGAGAAAACTCGGGCTTCTACACCAGACATTGTGTCAGGGCCAGAGAAAACTCGGGCTTCTACACCAGACATGGTGTCAGGGCCAGAGAAAAATCGGTCTTCTACACCAGACATGGTGTCAGGGCCAGAGAAAACTCGGTCCCCTACACCAGACATGGTATCAGGGCCAGAGAAAACTCGGTCTTCTACGCCAGACATGGTGTCAGGGCCAGAGAAAACTCGGGCTTCTACACCAGACATGGTGTCAGGGCCAGAGAAAACTCGGGCTACACCAGACATGGTATCAGGGCCAGAGAAAAGTCGGTCTTCTACACCAGACATGGTATCAGGGCCAGAGAAAACTCGGGCTTCTACACCAGACATGGTGTCAGGGCCAGAGAAAAATCGGGCTTCTACACCAGACATGGTATCAGGGCCAGAGAAAACTCGGGCTTCTACACCAGACATGGTGTCAGGGCCAGAGAAAAGTCGGTCTTCTACACCAGACATGGTGTCAGGGCCAGAGAAAACTCGGTCTTCTACACCAGACATGGTATCAGGGCCAGAGAAAACTCGGGCTTCTACACCAGACATGGTATCAGGGCCAGAGAAAAATCGGTCTTCTACACCAGACATGGTGTCAGGGCCAGAGAAAACTCGGGCTTCTACACCAGACATGGTGTCAGGGCCAGAGAAAAATCGGTCTTCTACACCAGACATGGTGTCAGGGCCAGAGAAAAATCGGTCTTCTACACCAGACATGGTGTCAGGGCCAGAGAAAACTCGGGCTCCTACACCAGACATGGTGTCAGGGCCAGAGAAAACTCGGTCTTCTACACCAGACATGGTGTCAGGGCCAGAGAAAACTCGGTCCCCTACACCAGACATGGTATCAGGGCCAGAGAAAACTCGGTCTTCTACACCAGACATGGTGTCAGGGCCAGAGAAAAGTCGGGATCCTACACCAGACATGGTGTCAGGGCCAGAGAAAACTCGGGCTTCTACACCAGACATGGTGTCAGGGCCAGAGAAAAGTCGGTCTTCTACACCAGACATGGTGTCAGGGCCAGAGAAAACTCGGTTCCTACACCAGACATGGTGTCAGAGCCAGAGAAAACTCGGGCTTCTACACCCGACACGCATGACATGGTGTCAGGGCCAGAGAAAACTCGGTACCCTACACCAGACATGGTGTCAGGGCCAGAGAAAACTCGGGCTTCTACACCAGACATGGTATCAGGGCCAGAGAAAACTCGGTCTTCTACACCAGACATGGTGTCAGGGCCAGAGAAAACTCGGGCTTCTACACCAGACATGGTGTCAGGGCCAGAGAAAAATCGGTCTTCTACACCAGACATGGTGTCAGGGCCAGAGAAAACTCGGTCTTCTACACCAGACATGGTGTCAGGGCCAGAGAAAACTCGGGCTCCTACACCAGACATGGTGTCAGGGCCAGAGAAAACTCGGTCTTCTACACCAGACATGGTGTCAGGGCCAGAGAAAACTCGGTCCCCTACACCAGACATGGTATCAGGGCCAGAGAAAACTCGGTCTTCTACACCAGACATGGTGTTAGGGCCAGAGAAAACTCGGTCTTCTACACCAGACATGGTGTCAGGGCCAGAGAAAAGTCGGGATCCTACACCAGACATGGTGTCAGGGCCAGAGAAAACTCGGGCTTCTACACCAGACATGGTGTCAGGGCCAGAGAAAAGTCGGTCTTCTACACCAGACATGGTGTCAGGGCCAGAGAAAACTCGGTTCCTACACCAGACATGGTGTCAGAGCCAGAGAAAACTCGGGCTTCTACACCCGACACGCATGACATGGTGTCAGGGCCAGAGAAAACTCGGTACCCTACACCAGACATGGTGTCAGGGCCAGAGAAAACTCGGTCTTCTACACCAGACATGGTGTCAGGGCCAGAGAAAACTCGGGCTTCTACACCAGACATGGTGTCAGGGCCAGAAAAAACTCGGTTCCTACACCAGACATGGTGTCAAGGCCAGAGAAAACTCGGTTCATACACCAGACATGGTGTCAGGGCCAGAGAAAACTCGGTACCCTACACCAGACATGGTGTCAGGGCCAGAGAAAACTCGGGCTTCTACACCAGACATGGTGTCGGGGCCAGAGAAAACTCGGTTCCTACACCAGACATGGTATCAGGGCCAGAGAAAACTCGGGCTTCTACACCAGACATTGTGTCAGGGCCAGAGAAAACTCGGTCTTCTACACCAGACATGGTGTCAGGGCCAGAGAAAACTCGGTCTTCTACACCAGACATGGTGTCAGGGCCAGAGAAAAATCGGTCTTCTACACCAGACATGGTGTCAGGGCCAGAGAAAAGTCGGTCTTCTACACCAGACATGGTATCAGGGCCAGAGAAAAGTCGGTCTTCTACACCAGACATGGTATCAGGGCCAGAGAAAACTCGGTCTTCTACACCAGACATGGTGTCAGGGCCAGAGAAAACTCGGTCTCCTACACCAGACATGGTATCAGGGCCAGAGAAAAGTCGGTCTTCTACACCAGACATGGTGTCAGGGCCAGAGAAAAGTCGGTTCCTACACCAGACATGGTGTCAGGGCCAGAGAAAACTCGGTTCCTACACCAGACATGGTGTCAGGGCCAGAGAAAACTCGGTCTTCTACACCAGACATGGTATCAGGGCCAGAGAAAAGTCGGTCTTCTACACCAGACATGGTGTCAGGGCCAGAGAAAAGTCGGTCTTCTACACCAGACATGGTGTCAGGGCCAGAGAAAACTCGGTCTTCTACACCAGACATGGTGTCAGGTCCAGATAAATAGGCTACATAGCAAATGTGCTTATAACATATTGACACTATATGTTTTAAGGAATTTAAATCATCCACATGCTGGTATCCAGTAAGATCAACATTAAAGCAGAATGGACAACTTTACTACAGAACCAAAATGTCTAACCTGACAAATACTCGCTATATGTAAGGTAGTCAAAGTTGTGCGGACGTATAGAGGTTCATCTTATAGACAAACTCTAAAACTGATTCTGACAATACTTCACAGACACTTATCAAAATACCAACACGGATATCAAAGTTTAGCTCACTAGTTTGAATAAAGACAAAACACGTCATCTTTCTATCTGTGAAGCAAGACATATCAAAATTATAATTAAAAAAAAAAATCATTGTTTAACGTCCTTTCAACAGCTATTGTCGCTCAGCCCAGGACCAAAAGTGAGGCTGTGTCAAGGAAGCCATTAAATAGGAAGAAGAAAGTTGTTTCGAAAGAAGAGAAGGAGAATGTCTCAAATTAAGTCGCCTGGGTACAATTCTTATGTCCTGTCTACATCCAAATTAAATAATGGATAGTTTAACAGAAACACACCCGTCGATTTATAACGATTCAATTCAAAAACTTATTGCACAATTATATATATATTATATAAAGACATTTATAAAAACAAATTGACGTCGCTAATGCTATCTAGTATATGGTTCCAGCTGAAATTCTTTTTTGAATTTCTTATACAGAGATGGTCGTTGTCTTTTTAAAGCAGGATGTTTATCAACATTATCAACATGTTTGCATTTGAGAACTGAAACCTTCCGTAAAAATCCTTGTTTACACCTCTCAAAATATCAAAGGAATCAGAAATTAATGATTTTGCTCGTAGATGATGCGTCATGGAATCAGACATTTCCTCTCCACATCGAGTCAAACGCCGTTTTAAAGTCAACAATTAAAGCACATAATTTTATAAATTACATATTTTGTTATAATTGTAACAGGAGAGGAGAAAATGTAGCGGCCAGACCGGGGTTCGAACCCGGGACCTCCGAACACTAGCCGGATGCTCTACCTGGTCACCGATGATCCCTCTACATAATTAATTAGCGACAAAAAGGACATATTAAAACCAAATTGAATTCTGTATCATGTATCAATTCAACTATATGATAAATAACTATAGCGTATCGTTAAGGATAGAATTATAACAGCTTTATAGTTAAATGGATACTAAAGATCTTCCTGTTTATGCATTTGAACTAAGAATGATAGCTTCATTCAACACATCGTCCCATTATGTGTAACCTATACTGTTTTTGAGGATGACGTGTACTTAATTATAAGAATAGAACGGCACAGTACACTGGGACTCGGCGCAAAATGTCCTGTCACGCGGTTATGTAACATGAAAGCCAAGATGGGAAATTGTGCCATATCCCCACTATTGTAAATGTTAGTAGATTCTATCAAATGAATTTAAACGTTATCAATCTATCTGAATAACGTCTATATATTGACATCAAATTGATTAAATCTATTTTAGGAAAGTAAAAATACACATCTTGCTGAAGACCACTGCTGAGATATATGATCGGGACTTATAATACCTTCCAATCTTTCCAGGGCAAATTTTTTTTTTTATAACTAGCTCTATCAGTCTTTTTTTTTTAACATTCACAATTTTAAAATTATAATTATCCTACCAGAAAGAGCAGTTTTATACAGCCTAGTTTAAAGAGGAAAAGTTTGAAAAGTACTTTTCTACCACTTGGAAAACTGATCCCTCACATGAAAATTCTTTCGTGGAATTCATATTTCCAGGGACCTTATCTACTGAAGTCTATCTTATAGATCTATATGCCTACAATACACTTGACTAAATTTTGTGTGTATTCGTGGAAATGCCCTCTTTCACTATGCCTCAAATATTTCGATATAATACAGCTGATTATTTTCCCTCTTGACAATAGTAATGACGTATTTATAGATTTTAACTCGGTCACTGTGTGGGGTTCAATATCATGCTTCACTAGGTCAGTGGGTCACAAGATCTTCATACAGTCTTACCTTTGACCTTCGGGACAGGTTTTTCAGGTGCTTCGGCCTTCTCTTCTCTAAAACGAGAATGTGTCTTTATTTGATTCATAGTTAGTTTTATTTCTCATGTTTTAATACTTCCATGCACCTAAGCAATATAATTTAACATTGATCTGTTGAAATGAATTATAACAGTTGTCATTAAAACGAACTAACTTTTGCAGCGGAGTAATATCATTGCACCAGGAAGCCGCCATAATGAAACGATAAATCGCACACACATACTGAAAACAACATGGCAGTTTCCTCACGAAAACTTATTCGACTACGGATTGTGTTGCCAAGGACATCTGAGTTTATATCTGAATTATGAATGTGTAAGCATCGCTTTCTTGATTTATTCCAGTTTTTAGTGCAACTTGAGCCACTAAATATTACTCGTACTCGCTCGTGGTTTTCAACTGTTGCTCCATAGAAATGTGTGTAAGACTTCTTGAACATTGAAAGCATACAAATCAAATATGGTATGACAGTTTCATATAGATCTATGAAAAAGAAAATACCAGGATGGCGAATAAGATTCGCTCGATCGTGAGCAAAAACAAGCGTCGATACCAAGAAGATGGATTTGACTTGGACTTGACATGTATCCTTTTTGAGGAAATATGATTCGCGTGGTCAAAACACCTGATCATGACAACTCTGTAATATATGTAGGTAACATATATATGAAGTTTATTGTGAAATTTAATGGGAGTAAGTTATTTAATATTCATTTGTGGTTATTATTCATTTATATCATGTCTATTTTCAGAACATTCTTCTGTGACAATGTCAATTATGTGACTTAGGCTACATGGGCCTAGCTACTAACTTGACAGATCCAAATTGAACAGACCTACCATTAATGTTGTTTATAACAGCAATGTCATACAATTTGGACCATCTGCGTGAGAATGTGGTTAGTTTTTTGGGAAAGTAACAAATTTAAAACAGTGATGCCAAAAAATATTGTTAGATATATGTTATTCTGTTTGAATCAATACCCCCCGGGGTGTTCCTGATTTGATATATCAAAATGGAGGAGCCCTTAAAAATAATATTGTAGTTGAAACATCAGCACACAATGTTATAGATAATTAAAAATTAAAAAACCAACACGTCTAGTATGATTTATATCGCAAAGCATGCATCATGAAAAATCATTGTTTCATAAAACATTACATTTTTTTTGGGTCGCAATATATTTTGTTGCAGCACTATTATTTATATATATTTATTGTTGCGGCACTTTTACTGATGTTATCTCCCAATCCCGCTGGTATTATTTTCACAAAAATGAAACTGTAGGCCATGGCCATGCCTTGTATATAGAGAATACATGGTCAGTGTCTTAAAATATAAGCTGTATTTTGGCGAGGGTAAAGAAAGACAAAAGTGGCGAGCCTTGGCGAGCCACTTTTGTCTTTCTGTCCCGAGCCAAAAATACAGCTTATATTTTAAGACACTGACCATGTATTCTATTTATCCTGCAACAGTCATAAAAATAATCATTTTGAAGTGAAACGGTGTCAAAAATGACAGAAATATGTTCGCCTTTTAAACGTAGTTTCACTTTGAAGTAGGTCAGTCGAACTGACGCACGTGCTAATATTCCAAAATACAGCTGTTTTCCGTCACTGCCGTATACAGCAAAAATATATACAGTGGGTGTATTCCGACAATGCGGTGGCAGTTGCAGGATAAAATTATTTCTCTCGCATTTTCACCTGGTGTTTATTAATTTTCCCTCAAAGGTTGAATTCATGTTTTCAGCTGGTGTTATTTCCCTGTGATTGTGTTCTGTTTGTTTTGTTTTCATGTGGTTGTATTCAGGTGTTTAGTTTTCCCTGTTGTATATATTCTGGTGTTGATAATGTTTCCCTGTGGTTTAGTGCTGCAATATATATATAACACTCTTCCCTCACGGTACGATACATATCTTGATACTTGTCTCACGATATGATACATGTAACGATACATTTATTTTGCAAACAATCAGTAAAATAAATCTAATACCATCTGTTTCAGGAACATGGAACCCAGAATGCTTCCAAATACATATGATTTAAATGAAGCAGGCGGTTCTTTCAATTTGTAACAGTCACTTGACGAAGGTACTTATGCCACCATGCTGGTTTTCGGTGATACTTATTACAGTACAGAAAACCAGAAACGAAACTGTCATATCATTTACCAGTGTTCCCATTCACGTAGAAACGTGCATGATTCACGCTCATTCTACAAAAATCACGTACATATTTTTGTCTCCATGCGTGACTTGCACGCGCTAAAATGTGCAAATATCGTAGGAAATATTGGTTAAATTTGTATTAAGAACTTCTTCAAATCTTGATATTATTTAAGACTATATATAGGCACGGTAAAAATCGCTGCTCCGAATGATTTTAAAACTAGTAAAACTTCAGGGTTTTCTCCGTAAACAGCTCGATCTTTCAAGCGTTTGAATTCGTTATCTGTGCATCACTCGCGACGTAAAGCGCGTAAATGGTCGAGACTAAACCAAAATGGCTGCTATGGTGAACAAGGGTTTTTTAAACCGCAGCACTCGCATGGCAAGCGATTACGACTTGCAGTCAGTGACAGTGATGGCAACATCAACGGCAAAAATGTCCCGTATTCCCCAAGCCAAAGAATATCAAACGTTCTCAGACGAAACGGCTGGGGGAGTTTGATTGGCTTTGGACCGGCGAGCTCGAGGTTGCTGAGGATGACGGCGACAACAAAAACATTTCATACATGTATTGCAATGTTTGTAAAAGACATAGGCCTAATCATGACTCAAAATCTCCCCTTTATAAATGGAATGTCAAACTTTCCAAGATCAGCACTATTACGGCAACAAGACACGTGATTGCTAAACAAAATGCAAAACAAATCAATTACATGACCGCTGCTAAAATAACTGTCCAGAAAAAAAAGCCCGTATTATTTAATGTATTTCCAATAAACATGTAATATATAATCCAGGTTCATTTATGGTTAATGTGAGTGTTGTTGAAAAGAATGAGATGCAATCTGTCTTAGTTTTCCTTAAATCAATAAGTATTAATCCATAATGCATTAAATTAAGGTAAGGTTTCAGGAATTAGTTTTAATAGCATAAAACAAAAGAACGTGGCTGCTATATTTAAATCCCCAGATTAGCCCTTTAAATTCTGTTTGATTTTGTCTGTTTTACAGTTTGTTACTTATCATAGAACTTTCAACATTGACATTGTGCATCACGTCTAATTACGTGTATCGATCAAACTCCATAAAGTTTACTATACAAATAAAGAATAGTAATTGCATTTGAGCTGCGCATTTGTTTTTATTGAAAATGAAAAGTGAAACACAATACAACTCTGACAGAGTATGATTAAAATTTCATTTGAAATTTGCAGCAACACATTTTTCAACTGGTCCTCAAATACTTACCTGTACCCTCAAAAATCTTGCTGTACGCCCAATTTTCAAACCATGGGGGTGCCAAAACCCCCAGAAAGAAATATGGGTTGGAACACTGTTTACACTGCGATACATCGTCCCATAAATTACCGTTCCAGCAATTCTGTGATTGTACCATGTATAATGTTTCCTTGTTGTATCTTGCTGGTGTTTTCCCCCAAGCTGGTTTTATTCCGGGGATTCCCCAAGGCTGTTTATCCTGCTGATGTTATTTAACCCAAGGCTTTATTGCGTTGGTGTTATCCCCCCTGAGTTCTTTAATATTATTTCTGCCAAGGCTCAGTGTATCCTGCTGGTGTTATTTCCCCCATGGTTATATCTCCCTGGTGGTATTCCCCCCAAGGCCAAGGCTAGTGCTGTATTCCACTGGTGTTATATATATATCCCACAAGGCTGTATCCTGCTGGTGTTATTTTCCCCATGGTTATATCTCCCTGGTGGTATTCCCCCCAAGGCCAAGGCTAGTGCTGTATTCCACTGGTGTTATATCCCACAAGGCTGTATCCTGCTGGTGTTATTTCCCCGATGCCATGATGGTTGTTTCTCGTTGGTGTTATTCTCCCAAGGGTGTATCCAGCTGATGCTATATCACCTGATGCTGGATGTCGCTGGTGTAATCCCCCAAGTTTGTATTTCGCTGATGTTATTTCCCCAAGGTTGTATCTCGCTGATGTTATTTCCCCCAAGTAGTGATGTGTCGATTATCGGGAATGATCGATTAACGGTTGATTATTGTCAACCGATAACGATCATCGATCATGTTTTGTATAATCGATTAATCGGGTCCCTATGTTTATATACATATAATGCCATCAGAATTTTTATTCTAATTGTTAACTAATTATATTTCTTAAGACACTATTCAGTTAAAATTCAATATTCTTTATTCACATGAGTATGGCATCTTTGTCTCTAATCTTTAAGCCCTTCAGTATTGAAAAATCATTGAGGCAATGTAGTTGTTGTCTAGTTGATACTCATAGCTCAGTGAACCATGATATTACTGAAACATATTTATTCAAATGTATATACACGCAGTATGTTACATCAAAATAAAACAAAACATTAAATGATAATAAGTGTTAACTTATAAGCTGCAATCATGTGTGTATTTTCTTGTCATAATAAACTTGTCAAGTTTTATTATCACTAGTTTGTTAATTTTTTAATTTCAATAGGATGTTTTAATGGCATTATACATTCTTTGACCCATAGATATAAATAGCAAATGAATAAGTAAGTGCCAGTTGCCTTCTCTGGTTCAATTTTGTTTGCATTTTTAATTTCAAACAGACTAACCAATAACAACCGATTATAATCGTATAATCGGTTACTGAGATCATCCGATTACAACCGATCATCGGTTGCCGTGTTCAACCGATTACCCACCTCTACCCCCAAGGTTGTGTCTCGCTGGTTTTATTTCCCCCCAAGGTTGTACCTTGTTGATGTTATTTCCCCCAAGGTTGTATCTTGCCGATGTTATTTCCCCCCAAGGTTGTATCTCGCCGATGTTATTTCCCCCAAGGTTGTATCTTGCTGATGTAATTTCCCCCAAGGTTGTATCTCGCTGATGTAATTTCCCCCAAGGTTGTATCTCGCTGATGTTATTTCCCCCAAGGTTGTATCTTGCTGATGTTATTTCCCCCAAGGTTGTATCTCGCTGATGTTATTTCCCCCCAAGGTTGTATCTTGCTGATGTTATTTCCCCCCAAGGTTGTATCTTGCTGATGTAATTTCCCCCAAGGTTGTATCTCGCTGATGTTATTTCCCCCCAAGGCTGTATCCAGCTGGTGTTATTCCCCCCAAGGTTGTGTCTCGCTGATGTTATTTCCCCCCAAGGTTGTATCTTGCTGATGTTATTTCCCCCCAAGGTTGTATCTTGCTGATGTAATTTCCCCCAAGGTTGTATCTCGCTGATGTTATTTCCCCCCAAGGCTGTATCCAGCTGATGTTATTTCCCCCAAGGTTGTGTCTCGCTGATGTTATTTCCCCCCAAGGTTGTATCTTGCTGGTTTTATTTCCCCCAAGGTTGTATCTTGCTGATGTTATTTCCCCCCAAGTTTGTATCTCGCTGATGTTATTTCCCCAAGGTTATATCCAGCTGATGTTATTTCCCCCCAAGGTTGTGTCTCGCTGATGTTATTTCCCCCCAAGGTTGTATCTTGCTGATGTTATTTCCCCCAAGGTTGTATCTTGCTGATGTTATTTCCCCCATGGCTGTATCTTGCTGATGGTATTTCCCCCCCAAGGTTGTATCTTGCTGATGTTATTTCCCCCATGGCTGTATCTTGCTGGTGTTATTCCCTACAAGGTTGTGTTTTGTGATGTGAGAGGGATTTAAGCACGAAGATTAAAAAAGTTTCTAGTAATGACTTTGATCAAAGCTTTGAAGAGTACTTAATCTTGTTTTGAAATTATTTCCTACTGATTACAGATACAGATCCTCATTATAAGCTATGTGAGGAACATATAACAGTGGCCGGTAATTATAAGGGGTCATTTCAGTTAACCTCAATAATTCTTTATTACCATAAAACTGTATATTTTAGCCAATCAAGAAGTGTCTCATCAGCGAATTGTGCAAATTATACAGGTTAGCGTAACAGTATTGAAAAAGTTTATTAGCCTCGAGCTCTGCTCTATCTGTTGTTTTGCTTCTTCATTTCCTTCTGGGGCGTCCGTTTCAACAATGGAAAGTCCGGATCCGCAAACAACACATACTTTGTCAACTTATATATTAATACATTGTTTTGGAATGAAGTGGCTGGTGATGGGGTCGGCCATCTTAGTTGGGTGACATTCAGGACTCCTGATCATTGATTTATATATGAATTGAATAGATTTTTAAAGTTTTCATTGCGGCTATGAATACCAGTAGCTAGCTAGCTACATATCCTCCGAGGCGCGCTACTGCGTGCCACGGGATATGTAGCTAGCTAGCTACTGGTATTCATAGCCGCAATGAAAATTCAAAAAATCTATTCAATTCATATATTTACATAACCCTGATTTAAACAATTTATATCTAGAAAAAATGAGAAATTTTATTAAAAAGAAAAATTTGTCATGTATACGACGAAACGCCAAATTATTAGAACAGCCGGGAGATCCCGCCTATGCACCATCGTTTACCGTGTCCTTCCGCTCCGCAGTTTGCAGTAGTTTATTTATTGATTTTTTGCTTGTTATTTAAAACAAAGAGAAATAACATAGAATACAATAATTTGTGTTAAATTAGATTTAATTTATGTAAATAGATTACAAAGAAAACATAATTTACGGAAATGAAACGAGGACTATTTTTCAAGCGTACTGATATTTTTCTGATGTTATGTGTGGAAAATCAGCACGAGAGACAATGTTTTCATACGGTTTTCATAGTGTAGTCATGGTCATATGTTTGTTGTTTTCACTTGGTATGTTCATATCAGCAAACCACATTAGGAATGTAAATATACCAATATATTCAATAAGGACCAACCATGAAGTTGCCGGGAAAGCAGATTCTGGCAATATTTTGCCAGTTGGTCATGAGCTATGATTGGTTGGTTGAAAGGTCATCTGTACATGAACCCTAACCGACAACTGTCGTATGTTCATAACGTAGTGTATAATGATGATTTGTAGTTTAATATTGTTCAGGTCTAGATGCACTGGTAATGTTCCACATAAAAGATACATCTTGTGATACATTTCCCTGAAATTTGAATTGTTTGAAATAAATGTTGTGACCGACAGATCACGAGATGATTTTGATTCTATGTGTTAAGTATTTCCTACATATTATACACGTCATGTGTTCTTGCAACCCGGAACTGAACTAATAAGTTCAGTGAATGTACAGTACACAGGATATTACAATTTCCTGGAATGGTACAATTGTAAAGCTGTCGTGTATCCGTAGTTCTAGTATCAAGTATAGCTTATAAAGTTTCTAATATAAATAACTACGTAGAAACACATGCATAATGCAACTGTTTAAAGTTGAATCTGTACGAAGCAACCACTTATTAAGTTGAAAATTGCTAGCTACCAGCCTTCCTAAAAAATGATTTCCAACTGTATGACAGACCTATACGCTTCAATGAGTAAAGTTTTTGGTTTGGTTTATTTTGTTTAACATCCTATTAAAAGCCAGGGTTTTGAGGTGGAATAAAGCCGGAGTACCAGGAGAAAAACCACCGGCTTACGGTCAGTACCTGGTAACTGCCCCACGTAGGTTTCAAACTCACAACCCAGAGGTGGAAGGCTAATGAAAGTGTCATGACACCTTAACCACTCTGCCACCGCAGCCTCTAAAGTTCAAAGAGATCCTTCCTGTGAGCACTGATATGATGCTAATGTACCAGTAGCTTAAGTCAGGAGGCATGCATGTTGGTCTGTGAAAATAACATGCCCCCCAAAATAAAATTCTTACCTGTAGGTAAAGTTTCTTAACAAATTAAAAAAGAATTCTCCCTTTAAACACAAAACATTAAAGAGAATTGTGGCATTTTTTCACTTTTTTGTTGTTGAAATGCCTGATAATTAAATTTTCTCCAAAAAGTCTACATATTGAGAAAATTAGTACGGTATAGCTATCTAGAGGCATATAGTTATTTTTGCAACAAAAGCTAATAGTGGCACAATTGGTTCATTATTTCCTGACCATGCTGTATCCCATTTATTAGTTCAGATGCATGCATATATGGTGCCTTTAATTTTAGTCATTTTATATATATTGCCAGTAGGATGGAGGGCTACAAATTGTTTTATCTATTGGCCCACTACTATTGTAAACTTATTTTCTATATTTACATATAGTTGTAATTGATGGGGGTACAATAGCTGTTAATTTGGAATTGTATGCTTGCTTTTGATGTAATTGCACTATGATAATAGTAAACACATCCATATGCATGTTGCATTTGTATTCAAAGACAAAACTAATTTTATATCGATGTAAAATGTAAACTTTATTTTACAACTATTGCGCATGCGAAACAGGTTCTATCAACTGATATTAATCATACTTGATGACTGGACAAACCCTAAATATTTTAAATGTAAAATTGTGTCTCCTTCGATGAACTGTTCTGCCTCTGATCAGGGAATCAAACCCCGACCACCTAGGTTAAAGACAAGTGCGTTACCTCTGTGCCACCTGCTCATGACCACCCATAATGTTGATTTCAAGTTAGTGAACCTGTACCACTGACTGAGGTTAGTCCTTATATATTATAATGTACGTATACATAATAACAGTGCTAATTTAAGGTAATATTGTAATTATATAAGGTAATAACTTAGGTATACTCAAGATCTGGCTGCATTTTGAATGTCCAATTAAAATTTAATTCTAATGAAATGTCAGTTGTGTCCCAGGACTCTTAATTTACAGATCACATATATTAAGGAAAGGCAGGCAAGCAAATTAACACATGCACCAACTTCTGAATATATGTATAAATCTTGTTGTAGTTCTGTCAGAAAAGTTAATATTATCTAGATAGCAATCAGCTAACCCAGGTACTGTTGAATTATTTAATGTATTTAGGGTGGGAGAGATTTGGGGTGAATAGGACAGTCTTGAATTATTCATTCTTACTGTATGACTGTATAAACAGCATTTTTGCCTGTTGAGATCAAAATGTAGCATATATAGCAACACAGATGTCCCTGA
Source organism: Pecten maximus (assembly GCF_902652985.1). Taxonomy (NCBI): domain Eukaryota; kingdom Metazoa; phylum Mollusca; class Bivalvia; order Pectinida; family Pectinidae; genus Pecten; species Pecten maximus. Next base: position 48,226,385 of record NC_047015.1, read on the forward strand.
AGTCTCTAGAATATTAAAATTATAGATAAGATATGGCTTACACATTTTGTGCTCTCTGATTCTTAGTTTTAAACTTTGAAATGAGCTTTAAAAAAAAATTGGCGGGGGGGGGGGGGGGGCTGGTAGATATTATCCGCAAACCATACGCAGCAATGGTATGAATGAGAATGATCGAAGACTTCAGCTGTAGTTAGGCAAATCAGGAATGTCTCTTTATAATTGCGATTCCCTATAGATTCGAGTATACTAGACTTATTTTGTTTTCATTCTATAGAGGATAAAAAGTTTTAAAAAAATCAAAACATTTGAAATAAAAACACAAGAAAGTACTAACATTAATTAAATTTATCTAGCATTAATTTCCAATGATGAATAGAGGGTTTGTAACAAATCTCGAATCATACTATCAGAGTGTCGGGATGTATGTATAGCTTGTTATATGATGAGAGAACCTGTCTCTGGCAAACGACCCAGCTAACAGAGGTCTTATTGAAAAGAGTAATTTAATATTCTCTTATCTTCTGCTTCAAGTTTTTCTAGATTTAATATCTCACTTTTTTATTGATGCAAATAAAGAGTGCAAGAAAAAAGTTAAAACTAACCCTGACAAGAAGAAAATAAGTATGTATCACAAGAAAGGCGGGGATGTAATAGTGGGTTTTTGTAGATCTGTAGAAAAAAATGGCTTTGGGACTTGGACTTGTTTCATCAACTGAAGCTGATCTCTCTCATGAAGCTCACACTATGTGTATTATAGGTTATCGGTGTATAGAAATGAAAATAGATCTACATGTGAGAGAAGATGGACAAGGTACTGGCAGTGCTGTCAGATGTTATCACAGATACCTTATAGTTTTCGTATGGCCTTCATCTTGTGTGGGGAATTTTTACAATAAATTTAGATTAACATTTGAGAAAGACCGCTTTTCTGGATAAAGGTGTTGTTCCATGGACACAATATATAAATTAGTATACCTAATAGATATATAGCTAGGGGAACAGAGACGTATCTAGGTCAGATTGTCTTTTTAGTGAGAATCTATTTGTATGCCTACTAGATGTCTAGTCAAAACTTGTGTGTATAGCTGATCAAATTATAATGTGGTTCAAAATATTTTCATAAAATAATGTATCTCGGATGTTTCCTTGAATGTGAATTTATCCTGTTTTTTTAATCATTCATCATGATATCATGAGTATATATGCACATGTACAGATCTCCCCATCTCTGATCCTGAATGTGCCACTGTGTTACAATGAATCCATACATTGTGTATAAGTAGGGCTAGACTTGTCTGACAGGTTCTACCCTGTATATCTGTACACCTGGCACTTACGACTGATATTCTGGTCATTCCCCTCATTATCCAGAGCTTGTTATAGAGTACTACAGATAAAACTATGCTGCTACCTGCCTTTGTCCCCCTGGCCCACTACTGGCTGTCTTGGCAGTTTTTCATAATGGTACAAGTACTAATGGCCATGTATATACGTACGTATAGCAGATAATGAAACAAGGAAATATATATATATATATATATATGATATAATAGAATTAAGACCCTGAAATATTTTAGAATATAAAAATCTAGGACGGCAGCATATAATGCGTCCTGTTATTTTATTTCCTGAAGAATCTTATGTTGTCACACATTGTGTATGTAAGTGCTTGCATCTGAATTGTTTTGATGGGTAGCATTTCCTTTCTTCAAGTAGTGTGAATTGTGTCATCTTGAAAATGTAGGTCAAATTAATTTTTGTCCACATGAATTTTTTGTTTATTTTTTGATGTGTAGTGTATATTATTCACAGCTTTTTTTATGCATATATGTAATTGTTCCCCAACACTGACATTCAGACGCCAAGGGAAGGTTAGAATTACTGTATAATTTTCATTTGATATGCAGGATCGGAAGGAGTACATATATACTTCAATTTGGCATATTTTTGGGCTGAACCCAATTCAAGGTCAAGATCAAATATGTTGTCCAGGCCAACTGCTTGATTATATTATATAATGTCACTGAAGATGGGTCATGATCATTGACATTTTATTTGAAGGATGGCAAGTTCAAGGTGTGTATATATAGCTGTAGCTAGATCCAAGTCTATGCTATCTCATAATGTGCTGCTAACTTTTACCTTTTATTTATCACAGGATAGCAGCTCCTTGTGTTAAATTATCACAGCTATGATTCTTAATAAAGGGTGTGTTTGTACCACGCTAAAGATATATAGTATGTGTATTTTGATGTCTTCGTGAATGACCTTGGCCTTAATTTTGTCAGAGATCGGATCCAACAATAATGCTATTAACATGATGTATACTTGTTAATGCCAAAGTATTTTGAGGAAGTTGTTCACTAGGGGGTAAGCTGTTACATATGTATTTATGTAAGTCAACTGTCAACAGGTAAATCTCATTATATATACTATAAAGAGATAGTGAAGCAACCAAACATAAATAATAGTTGATATTGTTATTCTAGATTTTACAGATGAGAGTAAACACACACTTGTGTAACCATATATAGAGTACAAAGGATAAAGATGACTGTATTTCACAAATAGATATTTCAAAAACAATTAATCATAATTTTCGGGTTTTTTGGGGCCAAGATTATAGAATGGGTACCATTTGCAATTGAAATTACTTGAAATTTAATTCCCCCATCACACTTAGAAGAAGACCATGAAGATCGCACTATAGTACTGTGTTCTTGAAAGTTTGACAAATGCAGCAGCAAAATGGTCAAATTGGCCATTTATGCAGTTTTAACGTTCAAATACATCCCTGCCCAGTTATTACTAAGTCCAACATGTTTCCACAAATTCTTACACTGCCACAATTGCAAGCATGGTCACGAGTCGCGTGCACCACACCCAATGCATTCTTATTACATTCTTTCTATGACCAAACAGATCTCTTATGCTTTATCCAATGGTGTGTGTTTACTTTTAAATAATTTAAGTACCGCTTGATTTGCTGCTGTTTTTCTGTCATTATTGGATCCTAGATATAATGCATGACCAAATATATAGTAGCAGAATTTCCCCTGTAAAACTGTTGTGCAGCAGCTGGGTCCCAGGGACTCTCAGATGTGAAAATTGGCAGATCCATTTTGAAATCTAGGAATCCTGCTATGACATTTTAAAATTGACAAAATCACGATAAAGCAGTTCCAGCATCCTAGTTGGTCATCAGGTATAAAATGTTGCCTTAAGTAATAAAACACAAAAACAGTATGTACATGTATATCTCCTCCATGTCTACCAATCCTAATATCGGTTTCTTATTTTGTTCAAGTTCAACTGTGTCCTCCTCTGAACACTGAGAATGAGCAGTGATTAACAAGCTTAAGTTGTATTCAAATTCAGGTAAAAAAAAAATGGGTATATGTACATGTTAATATGGTGTAATGTATTGAAATTCGCTGAAAGGAAGTTCAAACGGTGTGCACTTGTAGCATTTATGGAAATGTATATATGTAAAGCCTTCAATTTATTCCTAGCTGTTCTGTGCACATATGCTTTATTTGAACGTATTTTTTTATTATTGATAATGAAATATTCCTTAACACTTTGTCAGATATTTATCCAAATATAATTGCCATGGGCTTTCCTGCTGAATCCATCGAAGGCGTTTATAGGAATAACATCAACCAAGTAGCACGGTAGGTATACTCTCTCTTTAATACTAATAGGGAGCTCCAGTAGATTATGTTTTAGGGGGAAGCTATATTTTTTAAATAAGTTTACCATATATATATCATTATAGTATAACATAGTCCAATGAAGTATTTTCATTTCTTTTAAAGTTTCCAGACTCCGGAATCAATCTGGGGATTTTTTACTACCGTTTATGGGTAGTTTCCCCTCAGGATTTTGTTCCATTTTTCCCCTCAGACTTCTGTTAATTCAAATTCACTGAAATATTATATTTTCCCTCATTTTTATGGCAATAATATTCCCAAACACTCCAGATTTGCTTTCCTTATTAACCATTTACTTGGAAAATGTGTTTTTAAAGCAAAAAAACTGAAACCATGTGATGTTTAAATTTCCCCTTTTCAGAACTGATTTTCCCCTATAGTCCAAAAAGGGTAGTTGTTTCCCCTAAATTCTAGATTAATCGCGGGGATATATCCCTGCCAGTTGACTCTATAAATGAGTACCCCTTAGCTTATAGGGCAGTGCAAGAAATAAATGTTGTTTGTAATTTTATAAGCTGTTAGTGCTGAAATGGCAGCTCCAGCTGTATGTTCCTCAGGGAGTTTGGAGAAAGACATTGATTGGTTGCTGAAGGCACAAAAACCACTGGTCATAATATAGTGGACAAACTTAAAATTATCTATTTTTATAAAGTGAGTACTGCATGCTTTAGGGAAAGAAATAATTTGCAGTATATGATGTTAGATGTTCATTGTGTATTCTATATGCAAAAAAAAAAAAAAATGATCACAGTTTCTGAGCTAACAAATTAAATCGGCCAAGTCCCCAAACTTAAAATACATCCCGGAAGGATTATTATTTGAGAATAAATACAGAATCTACCTCAATAAATTATCTTGTGATAAAATAGGTTTTATTGAAAGGCGTGGTCAAATATGAAATTTTATACCACGGCAAATTATACTAAAATTCACATTTTGTTGCAAAAGAACATGTATTATATACTGTGAGTTGGATTCCTGCTGTACAAATGTTCATTTATAGTTTAGATACTGTAAAGATGTATTCATTTGCATCCGGTCCCAAATTACATCATTAACATAAGAATAGACCATAGCTAAGGTATCTGTGGTTGGCCATATGGTCCAACTATAATTTATGTGTCACATGTACTTCAGACTCAGGTGAAGGGTATTGGTTTATTTACGTTTATAAAACTTATCAGTTGATCTGACTATCGTGTAGAGATATAATAGTGTACGGGTGAAAGTTAAAACGTAATGATAACTTTATCATATGGTACTTAATTCAATGATAATAATTTCCACGTCTAGATGTCAATTCATTTCATGGGACAAAATTATAATAATTTTCACATTAAGATTTTAAGCCATTTCATGGGATAAATTAAATATTGATCAAATTCCAACATGATTATCGCCTCATTTAACCAAATAAGCACACTGTTCATGTGCACGTACATAAAAACATAAAAAAATGCTTAATGAAATTACAGTCTTGGTTTTATAATTAAAAGGCTGAAGATTACATTACCTGCAGCTGCTAGATGATCAGTGGGAAGGAACTTTTTATGTGTCAATTAGTGCACTCATCGTCTTTTCCTTAAAAAAGGTGTTTGTTGCATTTAAAGGGTCAATTGTTGTACATGTGCTTATAAGGTCGAATACGGTATATATTATTTATGCACCTTTCGAGGATCAATGGTACTTCATGTATATAAGGGGTTTTAATCTCGTCTTTTTCAGGTTTTTGGACCAACGACATAAAGACCACTACCGGGTGTATAACTTGTAAGTAATGCTGCTTGCCTAACGCCAATCAATATTTGGAAATCCTCCGACGAGTCTGAGTTCCTGGTTACTTAACTATTTTCTTCACCAATCTTTTCTATTCTATTTCTGTGAAATCATAACCTTTTTAAGGTTATTAAAATCTTCAAAATCATAATGGAATCAAACTTAACAAATAAATGATTCATTGGAAGCATGATTGTAAAACTTTGAAATTCATATAAGGTGGGGATATCCACATTCAAATATATTTTAAGTGAGCAAATTTCCATCAAACTCATGAATTTCCACAAAACCTGAATGGGACCAGTTTTTGTCATGTCAACCTCTTCCATTATAACCTATATGACCTCCAGCTCTAAACTCTTTCTGTCCCTCCCCACAAACTCTCCAGGGTTATGTGTATACTATATACTACTATAGCAAGCTAGAGTAACAAGACTGGAAAAGTGTCAAATTTCCCCATTATCAAAATCTGTATGAATAAACAGGTAGATTGTTTACAAAGGTACCTTTAGATAATCTTATTACAACAGTAGTCAGATAATAAAGGTTTCACAGCCTTACATTTATTACAGCATTGGACTTTTATTTAATGTTACGTGCATTTATAACACCACAAGCGATCTGCTTGACCTATAGGCCTGTAGCTGTTTGAACACACTTGAGATTTGGGGTCATGAACTTCATTGTCTTCCTGGTTGTGCTGTCTGTGTAAATATAAAAGCACTAGTCCCTATAGACGAAAAAGATCGAGCTACTTATACATATATTCATATATGGTATAAATAAGTGTATAGCTTATATATTAACCGGCCTTTAAGACTTAATTTACATATCTCAGATTCTGTTATTATTGAGAAATAATTTTTGGAAAAGATGTTACATACATGTATGCAATATGTTAATGAGTAAATAAAATGCTGTATTTTCCTGATAGTTTTACCACAGTACAGCTATCCCACGTACTGTTCCACCAGTTGTGGGAATAGGATAGGCCACTTCATGATCAGGATGACACGTCCATAGGGAATATATGTATAAAACACTTGTTGAAGTATTGCAATTGATACACTTCCTATTTCCCTGATGACATACATGCTCTTTCCTGGACATCATGTCCTGAACCAGAAATGTTGCCACAAGCCCATTTCTAACATGCACTATGTGATAGATTAGGTAGTTATATGCCTGCCATAGTAGCTGTATAGTTTTTCAGCAAATGTGATTTTCACAACAGCCCACCCCATGTAGCATGACCATATATATATACTTGAAGATACTGTGGTACAGTGAAACCTGATTTTACTGACCACTGATTTTAACAACACCCTGTATACTGTAAACATACATTTATTTAGTGGAAATCTTATTTCAGTACTTTTTGCACTGGAATCATTAATCTAAATTATGATTATGCTAATTGCACTTTCTATAAAATGTTTTTAGCTCACCTGCCCGAAGGGAAAAGTGAGCTTATGCCATGGTGCGTGTGTCTGCCATCTGTCCGGCTGTCTGGCATCAACTTTTCCCTTTAACTTCTTCTCACAAAACAGTGAGGCACAAAGACCTGATATTGGTCATGTGGCATGTTTGGTTGAAGGGCTACCAAGTTGTATCAAATGAATGACCTTGATCCACATTGAAAGGTCACAAGGGTCGAAAAGGCTGAAATATTTTAAGACTTTGTTCTTATAATTATCAATAACCAAGAGCCCCAGGGACTTCATATCAGGTCTATAGCATGCTGGGGTGAATGACTACCATATTTCTTTAAATGAATGACCTTGACTTACATTCACAGTAATAGGGGTCAAATAGGCTAAAATCTTTAAACAACTTTTCAATAGCCAAGAGGCCAAGGGGCTTTATATGGATCTATAGCATGCCTGGGTAATTATATAAAGGGCTACCAAGTTTGTTCAAATGAATGACCTTGACCTTCATTCAAGGTCACAGGTCAAATAGACTTTGGCAGTTTGATGACGTCTTCTCAATAACAAAAAAGTCTAGCAACCTGATATTTGGCTTGTAGCATGCTTGGGTATAGGACTAGGAAGTTTGTTCAAACGAATGACCTTGACCATGATTTAAGTTTGAAAGATTGAATTGGCGAAAATATTTCAAAAGGCACTTTTTCTATCAACCCAGAGGCCCCGAGATCTTATATTTGGTCTCTGATACACCTGTCCTTAATTATGTTAATGTATAAAAAGGATCACTGGATAACAGGTGAGGGATTTGGGCCCATTGGACCCTTGTTAAGATTTAAGTTTGTTATCCTATATCTCAGAAAGATTCTTCAGAGATCTTATTAGATTTCATATGAAGATTTTCCTTGTTACGAGATTATTTAGAGGAAAAAGGAAAGAAGGGAAAAGTAAGGAAAAGATCAGTCTTACTAGAACCAATGAAGATAAATAATTGATGCTAGATTCCTCTTAGGTTGATATATGCTTGAGTACTTATTACAGATTCAAAATGATAAAATCCTAATTCAGACCATGATCCTTAATTAACCAACAGCTCTTCTTGGTAGTCCAAATGACTGTTAAAATGTATGTTTACAAAATACAAGATATTAACTTCTTTAACCAATTTTCAGCATTATATTTTGAAATAGCTATAGGTTGTACTAATGATGAAAATAGTCTTCATATAACACATAAATGAGGTCAAAGAGCCCCGAACATTTTCAATCAGGATCTTACAGAAACAATGTTTTTGCTCCGAAAATTTAGACATAATTCCCAACTAATTCCTTTATCTATATCAACCAATTTATCAACTTTAACTTATACATGTTGCTGCTTTTGCATTAAACAATGATATTGATTTACAGTACAAGGAATACTTTATCAGGACACATATCCCTGTTGGTTACATGTGTAGTGCTTTTTACAGGTGTACAGAGCGATCCTATGACCCTGTCAAGTTCCACAAGCGTGTGGTATGTTATCCGTTTGAGGATCACAATCCTCCACGCCTAGAGCTGATCAAACCATTCTGTGAGGATCTGGACAGCTGGCTTAGGAAGGACAAGGATAATATTGCCGCCATACACTGTAAAGCTGGCAAGGCAAGTGAAATCCCTGATTGTGATATCTCCCTTTATCAAAATAAAGAGTTTACATAGACAACAATAAAACTAATTCTATTATCTCTAGACAAGTGTTCTAGCAATGATTAGAACTTCATTTCCTTATGATGTGAAATTTAATTTATCTCAAGACAGTGTTTTCCCTGCCCACATTTCTTTGCAAAATTTGTCATCTTTTCCTTTAAAATCTTGAAGCCCTTTAACTTAGTCAATGTATACACAGAAGTGTGGCTATTCTGGGAGCAGATGGATATAGCTGAACAAAGTAAATAAAAAATATCCACAATTTGATAAATTCTGTTAGATTATGTAATTTTAACCATATTTGGGCTTGAGTGTCCTTAGACCAAGGGGCCCAAATTTTAACCATATTTGGGCTTGAGTGTCCTTAGACCAAGGGGCCCAGTGATGTATAAGTGGTGGCCCATGGGTGTGTCTTTGATCAAGGTCATCAAGACATTGACTCATGAAGTCTTCTCTCCAGTATGGCTGTACAGATTTATATATATTTATTTGAAATATTACAAGGAAAAGATGATTGGTTTGATTTGAAGCTTTACATGTATATATATTGTATCCTTGGGGCAACAATGGGGTCCCAGTGGGGGAAATAAGTTATAATTGATAGTATAATATAAGCTTGTGTATTCATAGTAGTACAGTTAAAGTCTTAAAGGGATTGTAATATACATGTCTGAGGAGAAGGTTTAAAATCTCTGTTTAGTAAGTGAATACATTGTTTGTGTTGTGATGTTAGACTGTTTACTATTATATTCAACACAGGGACGAACAGGTGTGATGATCTGTGCATACCTGCTCCACAGAAATCTATTCACAGACTACAAAAAGGCCTTGCTGCATTACGGTCAGACGAGGACGAGGGACCACAAGGTAAAGAGCTCAAGTTATAAAACGGACAGTCTGTATTGTCTCGGTTGCATTAATTCAATAATTTAGGGTTCGTTACAACAACAATTGCCAAACATTAACTTATATAAGCTTATAACTCCTGTTGGCTCGGAGATGGTAGTGCAGTTTTATTTCCAAGGGATTTTACAAAAAATTGTCACATTCATGCCTGTATCATAGTGGTATGATTGTAGATCAGTTATATATCTTTACAATAAATACAGATGTTAATCATGTAACAGATTTGTATAAAGAGGCTTTAAAAAATAACCATTTAAAATACATGTACATTCTAAATTTAACTTTGTGGTGATGTAATCGGTAGGATTGTCATCATGTAATGTTTGGCTCTTTATGGTGGTCTTCCTATGTAGCTATATGTATTTTGGGTAGTTGGGTGGCACAGTAGTAGCACATGCCTTTCACCTAGGTGGCTGGGGTTCGACTCCCTGATCTGACATGGAAAGATATGGGCCACCTGCCTGACAACATAAGGGTTTTCTCTGGGTTCTTCGGTTCCTACAATAAGACCCCACACGCTTCGATCTGGGCCAGCAAGCGTGATTAATATAAGTTATATAACTTGTTTTGCAATTGTTGTAAAATGAATAAAGTTTACATTTACATGGAAACAGATATATCGGTCTCTGAGTAATTCTGGTGCAAATGTATTGATAGTTTTAACCTATGCATGCAATTTCTTCTGGTAGCAGTTTATGAAGATTTACAGCAGAGATAGATGTACAGAGCAACCCGCTTATTTGCATAGCCCTTTTTCCATGATAAAATATGCAAATAACCGGAGTATTCGTATAGGCGGAGTTGGGTTTTGGCCCCTCTTATACACTATGTAGATTGTCAGGTAGGTACTCAAAATGGGCGCTATATGATTGTTTACGTTATTTGCATTAAAAAGATATTTAAAAAAAAATTATTTAAAATATAAGAGTAAATACGAAATACATGGGTTGTTATTCTTTGTAAATGTACAAATATTTGCATACACTTCATCGTTTACTACTTGTCACTCCGAGTCTCTGGGTCAGACATCGGTCATACACGCGTGGGTTGGCACTACGATGTACAATGTGATCGTTTCAATAAACATTCATTATCGTCTCGAGATGCGTTTTGTTCCTGCTATGAGTATATTAGTTGTTTGATCATAGGTGATGAACTGCTTAAGCAATAGACTGTCTTAAATGACCGTGAGGTGTGTATTGTCGTTTGGGTTTGTTTTGGAAAATTGGCGCACACACACAAAGAGTTGTCGTTCATTACACATATATGCCCCCACAATGCAACGGGCCTAGTGAACAATCATGGCGATCGCAACCTGCCTCAGCGAGTGTTCAAGTGCACAGAACACAGGTTTGAATCGATGCTATAATAAATAAACAAATCTCATCAAAAGATGAGGCATATACATATTTTATTCAGTAATTCTTCTGCACATTGCTACTGATATGGTCTGGATAATAACTTAATGTCGATATCGATGCATCAAACATAACCTGTAATGACGAAGTGACCAATGATAAGATAACGTTGTACATCGTGTCGAATCAATATGTAAGTTAAAAAAAACTTTTCATAAAACTTTTATCAGGGAAAATCACAAAAATACCCTAAAATCAATTATTTTTTTTTTAGATTTTTTGGAATTTTTATATGCATATAAGCGGGAGTCGTTGTTTTACTCGATGCAAATACACGGGATTAAAATACAAAGATAAAGAAGAAAAAAATCGGGACCTGAGAATTTTATGCAAATAAGCGGGATATTCAAATAACCGATATGCAAATAAGTGGGCTCCTCTGTAAATGTTTCATCCTTAACATGGTGTAGATGTTGAAATGATGATTTATTTCCTATATTTATTGTGTATATTTCCATTCCAGGGTGTGACCATTCCCAGTCAGCGCCGCTATGTCTGGTATTATGGATATCTCATTGAGCGCAGACTGCAATACAAGCCAGTTACACTGTTACTCACAGGCATCGAATTCATAAAGATTCCCATGTACAATGGAGGCACCTGTAGTAAGTTAATGATGGACCAAGTCTAATGTTGTGTAATTAATGTTAAAATACTTCTCTATTGTATATTACTGAATATAATATTTCTCTTTTGGCAAATAGAAACATCATTAAGGATAGCAGTTATTACATTAGCATTTGTTTTGTCTAAATCTTGGTTATGTTTGTGAACATAAAGTGCACATTTCGAATGGAGCTTTTGAAATTTTAGCTTAAAACGTGTTTCCTAGGTAACTAGATTTGGGTGAAAACAGCCCTTCATCATCTCTGCTATATTTTGTAGTTGACGATAAAGAAATCTTGTTGTGTACAGGCCCCATGTTTGAGGTATATCAGCTTAAGGTAAAGGTGTACAGCTCGAGGGTATACGAGGACCTGAAAAAGGGCCAGGACAGGGTCTTCATGGGAGTGGAGTCTTCTGTACCCCTCTGTGGGGACATCAAAGTGGTATTCTACAACAAACCTCGCATGAAGGGAAAGGTAAGCTGAAGCATTGTTTACCCCAGTGGAAATTGATAGCAGAGTATTGTTGATTTCATGCAGTTGTGTACTGACATGCTTTGATTATTTATTACGTAAGAAAAATGACAGTAGTCGCTGGCTGTATTGATCATTGTACCTAGTCAGTGATGTGTGATTATATTGGGCTATATATATAGGGCTATTGTAATGCTGTTTTCAGTCGTCTTATGTCATTAGAGTCCCTCATCGTGAATGCCCAGTTATCACATGAAAACTGGCAAAAGTGAGGGGTTGGGTTTATCCGAGAATAAGAACCCTATCTATGCAAAAGGGAAAATTTTTGGCCCCCATCATAGATTATGATATGGAAGAGAATAGCCCAATTTACTTCAGTGATCTATGACTGAAATAACTAGGAGGAAAATAATGCCATATATCATTTATTCTTTTTGGATCTTGTCAATGAATTGTAGATGAAGGGCGAAATTGGAAGTTACAAGATTCAGAAATGTGTTGCATTCAGTCATTCCTTTAAAAGCTAATTTCAGTTATTTAAAGCAAGTGAATGGTAAGACGTACTTGTCTGAAGAGGTTTATACTGATACAGACAAGTCAGACAAGCATGAATGTCAAGTCTAGCCAAGTGGAGAGTAGTGTGCACTGATTCTGATGATCCATTTTATACAGAATCATTGCCATTTTATTTCCTATGGACTTTTCATACAGATGAGCTGAAATTAGTATATGGTGTGTATATTGGTTATTGCTTTCTAGACAGAGTTATTGCCCTTGGAATTTTGAGTTTGGTGGCCTGTAGGGAATATGTTTTGTTGCAGCAATATTCAGTATGATGAGTCATTTGGCTTCAGAATTTGGTCGAAGGGTTTAATATTTGATAGGAACAATATTGTGCTTTGCTACCTATTCCATACCCTATTATTAAAACGTAATTTAAAGTAAAATTACCATTTGTTGTAGACATATGTCATAATAATGAGTATTGTATAAACACTTGTAAGGAGAAATTCTGTGATAGGATTTTCTTAACCTCTCTGTAATATGATTTTCTGAACCTCTGTAATATAATTTTCTGAACCTCTATGTAATATGAATTTCTGAACCTCTCTGTGATATGATTTTCTGAACCTCTCGAATATAATTTTCTGAACCGCTTTGTAATATGATTTTCTGAACCTCTGTAATATAAGTTTCTGAACCTCTATGTAATATGATTTTCTGAACCTCTATGTAATATGATTTTCTGAACCTCTCTGTGATATGATTTTCTGAACCTCTCTGTAATATGCTTTTCTGAACCTCTTTGTAATATGATTTTCTGAACCTCTCTGTAATATGATTTTCTGAACCTCTCTGTAATATGATTTTTTGAACCTCTGTATTTATAACACAGGAAAAGATGTTCCAGTTCTGGTTTAACACTTTCTTTGTCAATGTGGATGAGCAGCCTAACGGTACTAGAACTTACTGTGCTGGAGAGATGGCTCCAAGTGAACACTCAAAGACTCTATATATGTCCCTATACAAGGACGACTTAGACAAAGCCAACAAAGACAAATCACACAAATTATTCAGTCCAAACTTTCAGGTAAGTACAATTGATTGCCCTGGATAGACTGACAGCTATAATAATAGAAATGATCTGCCTTCAAGCATAAGACAAAATTAGTATAACCTGCTCCTAACCTCCAACCCACTTAGTAACGAAGGGTGTTAATTTATCACTTTGTTTATGAGTGAAAACTTAGTATCAGGGATTATATAGTTATCACTTTTCTGTGCTTGAGTACGACTGTGTGTCATGCAAATCATATTGCATACATTGTTATACAAATCTTGCTTGTAATTATAGATACTGGTATTGCCTTTTAACACTACAGGTTTGTCTTTAATGTGTTTTCTGTAGTTAGATTTCCTTTGTAGCAGAGAACATGTTGTTTTACACCAGGGTTATTTAAAAATTTAGGTACAAATACAAAAAAGCAATTCTCAATTCTAGTGAAAGTGATGAATTGACAGCTTACATCTTAATCGAAAGTGTGACTTTCGTATTTATTCTCAAACAGGTCCTCCCTTTGTGTAAAAGTTTGTGGAGGGCGTAATTGTTAACCACTTGAAGCCTGCTATTTGAAATTGAACCTATGGAAACATGGAAATTGTCTGGTATTTCTTGCTTGTATTGATCCATTTCTGTTTTCTTTCTTCATTAAGGCAAAGTTACACTTCAAAACGCCAGACCCTGAATTGCCAAGGAACGGGAATAGTTTGTCCAGCAGCCTGACCGTCCCATCCCATGTTATGGGAGGTTGCACCCGCTCACCTACATTTGATAATATTTCCACAAGAGGCAGTACACATTCTTTACCATCTTCCACCTTAGACCAGACTCGTTCGTTTTCTGAACTTACTTTAAGAGATGTAACCCCTACGTACGGTCGTACTCATCCGCATAGTCATAAAAGCACGGGGAGTGACACAGGGTCCCCGGCTGGGAGTAGTGAAGGATTGGCAGATACACTCAGTGAGAACGAACAAGATGAAAATCTGTCGGACACTGATACTGACGACGAATGGGATGGACTAGAAACAACGCTTGTATAGCATGTGTGATAATTAGTTAGGGATTTTTTTGGGATGGGATGAAACTTGGAATTTGTGTGTAAATGTAAACATTGTGCATATAGCTGTATACCTGTGGTATTATGAATGCTTTGGAAAAGTAGTGGATATGCATGATTCAGACTTTTAAGTGTATGCCTAATTGAAGATATATATATGTGTATAGAAGTTGAATGATGAAAGTTTTTGTGCATTACACAGCATCAGCTCATCAAAGATACTGATGCTGTTCTTGAAGGGCTGCAACAAATATGAGATTTTTGTTCAAGATATATTTTGCTGGGAATATGAGAATGGTCATTGTTTTATGTGATGACATTACTGGTGACACAGAACTCGTGTGTTATCTTGTCCTTGTTACTTCTGCTGTTTAAGTTTTCCAGGTTTATTAGGATTGTTATTACTTATGAAAAATTGTTATCAACTTTTTCTGGGCAAATATCGTACTTTTTGACTCTGTGTTTGTCATTGTCTAGATAATCTGCCTGAGCGAAGATTAGTTAAGTCATTTGTCTAGATAATCTGCCTGAGCGAAGATTAAAATGCAGAACTTATATCGGTTAATAGAATACTATTGAATAGTAAAATCGGCCAAAAGCTGTGTTTGTAACAATACTTATAATTATGATTTAGAACAATTCTTTGTGTTATACTACATTATACTGGTGATCAATATGGTAGAGTTATCTCCCTTACTTCCCATCACATTAGTCATATTATAATTCTATAAAGTACCGGTATACATTTTTTGGTACTTTTTAAATGTGTTACCAGTTAATTGACATCACAGATTACCATTAATATGAATTAATATAAAACACAGTTTTACTTATAATCAACTTTTTGAAAAAGATTTATATTAAAGGAAGCAGCATTCACCTGGTATTGGTATCAAAAGAAAAGCTGTTTAATATTGGAAATTTTCAGTTTAAGTGTAAATATGATATCATGAATTAAAATGAGAATTTTCTTACAAGTTGACGTGTGAAAATCAAATCATCAAAAGTTAAAAAACAGGTTAAAATGAATTTTTAATTTACAATTACACTTAAAATGTTTGCAAAATAAAATGAAAACAGGGCAAAGGGTAATACCACAATGCCACATAAATGTAGCTATTTTGTATGATAAAGAGTTGCTTTTTTAGTGATAAGATAATTAATAGCTCTGCTTTAAGTATCACAACACTCTAAATATAGATCAATATAACAGTTAAATAGGTTATCCTTCATTGGAGTTTTTGCTCCATCTTAACAATATCAGTTAAAAGAAATAGATATGTTTGGTAGATTTGGTAGTAATATTATATTGAAATGATTATCAAGTCTCGGAAGGGACGGAATTGATGTTGATCGATGAGAAATTTTAATGTAGAAAATATATTAAACAAATTGATTTAGAAATGTACATTATATGTAGTTTTCCGTATAAAACTTGTTGCATTTATATATTACAAAGTGAAAACAAAATTTTTGTAACTTAAGCTTCACTGTTATATGATAACCTGGCTAATTTGCTTCAAAAGTGCTGTTTTTATATAATGTTATTTTAATATTAAAAAGCAGGATAACATGTTGATATTATAAAGTAGCATTGCTGCTTGATGGAAAATTTATTCATAAGGAAGTCTAAAACATCTGATCAGTTGCCTCTTGAATTTTTCGAAATTCTAGACAACACTTTTTTTTTGATTTGAGCAAATAAAGTACCTACAGAGAAAAGACAAAAATGGTAAACTACTATATATAGATAAAGATGTACAAAAAGATTGAGGTTTGAGACCAAGGTTGGATCCAGCAAATGTCTATAATTGTGTTTATCCACAAGCATAGTACATAATCATGGCTTTATCTATATATTAGACATTTTTGATCAAATGCAAACCAAATTGATGTTTTGTGGATTTAATACAGAAGGGGATGAGGAACAAAATATTGATAGTAGGTTATTTTTAAAATGGAATACCTTGTTCATCTTGAGGAGATTTCTGTTGGTAGCTATTTTTAAGTGCATACTCATGTCAACACAATGATTATCGCCCTTCAGAAAAAAAACCTTCTGGTAATATTTTCTAGATAAAAAAGGATTTAAAAATTAATTACAACCCGTTCTAAAATCATCCTAGCTGTTGAAATTCTTAAAAATGCATTTGGTATTTAGATTATGTCTCCCATCTCTTTATTTTGATCTGTAAGTTGTTTTAAATTGCATCAACAACTAATAATAATTTTGATACTTTTCTTAAGTTAACCACTTGTGTTAATAAACTGAGATATGCTGTACCCAATTAAGATGGTAGTCTGGTGTCCTTCATGCGGTTATTTCAGCATGCTCCTGGATCTTTTTCTCTCACTCTTTTCAAGCTAGTAATATAAAGTGCCAAACCATTGGACAGAATTGAAGACTGGATATACTAAAATACATGTAGATATATATAGCTCTCCTACTTGTTTTTTTTTTTTTTTTTTTTAAACTCATCAAATTCCTTTTAGAAAATTAAGCTGTCTAGAAGCCAGTTCAAAATTTTAAAAAGGGGTCAAAATTAACATCAGTATCTTTGAAGTCTACATGGGCATTTCTGCGCAGATTTATGTCGTCCACGAGGGCCTTCTAAAATCATGCAAGTCCACTCATATGCGGTTTGTAGTGGTCCTGTAGTCAGATGTTTGTTTTGGTTCATCACTATATCCATCTTACATAGAAAAATTATATATGCATAATCTTTTAAAAAAAGCATTGATACTTCTTCATGTTTGGTCACTTCCACATTTCTATTGGGTGAAAATACTTCCAAAAAAGGCTGATTTTTCATGTAGAGAAATATTTAAAAAAATGACGAAATTTGAGTGTCAACTAAGAAAAAATGCTATCTTCAATTTCCTTTTGAAAAAGAAGAAAGTTATTTGTTCACAATTACAATCATTAAAAAAATTGAATTATGGGCAAACTTGCTGTCAGGGTGAGACTACCATCTTAAATGGCATTGACCTGATATAACCCTCCAATAGGGCACCTGTTGTACTCAGGCTCATCTGTCATGTGTCATGTATGTGTCATGACGTCATGTTGTACATGTTGCAGGCTTACGTTGGTGTGTGTACAGGTGTGTGTACAGGTGTGAATGCTAGAGTAATGAAAGTGCTCAGTGCAAGGAATGTTTTGGTATGTAAAAATGATCTCATTACTCGATATATATTGCATGTGTTTCTACGTCTGTGGCATCTGTCCGCAGGGTGGTAATGACTTGTATAGTTTTATTTGAAAGGTCTGATGATAGGGCACTATCCTGTCGTCATCACATTCCAATAATGTCACATGTAGCGACTAGAATTCATTTCATTGGTCACCTGGCTAAATAAGGTGTCATTCAGCATCTATAGTTAAATAACAACGCTAGTCATATGTTTGTTTGAGATTTTGAGAGTTTTACAGCCAGACCTATTGTACTTGGCCGTTGTGTATATCAGACGTGTACATTTTACTTATCATTGTAAATGATGAGTAAGATATGAATACTGTATAGGTACTTGTTTTAAGTACACTCAAACAAGAAAATAAAACTAAAACATGTAGTAGAAAATTGCAGAGGCTACAACAGTAAAATTCCCACTAAAATATACACTTGTTTCATTTAATACTGTGTAATCCATGCCATATTTCTGATCCTTAGACGATATATTTCAAAATGGGAGAGTTTTAACCTTTTCCTTTTAGGCTTTAGAGTTTTTCTGTTTTTCAAGTTGAAGTAATCCATATTATTACGGTCAGCTTTTAGAACCGACTACATCAAAATCGTGTTATTTGAATTTGTCAGAATATTTTAACTACTAGATCACAGAAAATCAAAAGTAAAGACAAAATCGATCAATGTTGGGCTCGACTGTAACTACCTTTTAGTTTTCGTAAACGTTGTCCTCAGCTGTATCAATTATTTCTTCCTCAAGTGGATATGTAAATGATGGTAGATGAGGAAATTTTGGACCCTTGAAAATAATTTTTTTTGTGTGTGTGTATAAATGTTATAAAGTTTTGAAGATTTTAATTTCAACAGAAATGTTTTATTTTTCAATATCCCACATTATAACAGTAAAATAATCTGTTTGTCTGTCTGGAAATGTTTTAATATAATAATTGTGTAATGGTCTATTTAGACAACCATGTATTGATAACCTTTGTATTGTTGATCCTTAATAGGATATTAAGATACTCAAATATTTTTGTTACAATTTAATCTGATGCAGATGTGCTGTCAGTCCGAGTGTAAAACAAGAGTAAAAGTTTCGCCAAAGGTTTATAGTACACAGTGTGTGATAGATGGAGACGTTTTTTTTCGTAATCAATGAAATTATGAACACTTTGAATTTTCTGAGAAAAGTTGGCTATTTATTTGATAATTAAAGAGTTCAAAATTTAATTGATTAATTACTTAGACAATACCAAACCATATCTATGAATACTTGAGTTTGTTTAATGACATAATGATAGTAGCCATTCAAATATTTTCATAAAATAGATATTTAAGATATATTTAGTACGATTCTTCCATATAATTGCTTACTACGAATTAGTACAAAGACATGGCTTAGTCAGATATTTTTACAATACTACATAATGTATTCAGATTAAAATGTTGAGAAAGAGTGATCTTTCCCTGCTGTCGTGCTAATAAGTCTCTTATGTTACAATTTGCTTGCCATTTTTGGCCATAAAGTATCATTTTGTTAAAAATCATATTTATTCTGGTACCGTATTTATCTGCATATAAACCCTTCCCACAAATAAGCCACCTTCATTTTTGCAGAACTAGCAATTTTGAAATAATAAGTTAAAAGTGGTTCCCAAATTTAAAGCACTCTCCAAATTTTAATGCTAAATTTTTACACTAAGGGAGGGGGGTTTATTTGGGATAAATACAATACTATTTTGCAATCTTTATGAAGGTGCATGAATGAACGTGGTACATCTCAAGTTTGTTTCTTTCAAAGCTGTCGACAGTAAAATTTTATGAAGGAAATGAATTTCCATAGAATCCATCATGATTTGTGTAACAAATATGTCCGATTTTCGTGTTGATTTATTTATTTTATTATTGTGTAACGTTGGAAAAGGGTTCTGGTATGGACTTGGTATAGCTACATCACAGGTGTCTGTATCTCGTTAGTATCTATAGAAAAAAAATATCCCCTACTCCTACTGTATCAACAAGGTGTAATGCCGAGCTTCGATTCACTTTAAATTTATGTTCATTCCAACTAATATACAAAATGCACACAAACTTCAGTAACGTACCTTGGTTTTGAATCCTTAGATATCGGTACATGTTATTCTTTTGTTCTGTGACAATGATTTAAAGATGAGAAAAGGACCAAAGTGGGTCGTTATAGCCGACAATACATTGACTTGATCGGAAGTAGGCCATCAATTTTCAAGTGGTTTTGTAACAGTCAACCTGATTGGTCGACAGCTCTATAAACAATACTTACAATAATTGTCGACAAATCAGACTGTCCATTTTAAGAAAGTCCAAAGTTGATACATCGTCTGATCTTTAAGTGTTAATAGGACGTTAAACAAAATAAACCAAACCAAACCAAACTTTAAGTGTTACACCTTGTTGATATAGAAGGAGTAGGGGCTAATATTATTTCCTATGAATACTAACCTGATATAGATGTCTGGTTAGATTAACCCTATCCAACACTGACCAGTTACTGGTATTGAATTTGCTTGCCTCTAGTACTTACATTTGGTTCGAGTCTGCTGATAGTCGATGTGCTGTATATTGTAGGAAAGATTGTGTGACCTTTGTTATCTCCCCTTAAGTCAATAGATTTTAAGAAAGTTTCATGTTATTAAAAAATGTTTGCATTGTGAATTGTTGACAAAAAATATTTTTGAAAATGAATGAATGGCAGTTATTGAAACTTGTTACAGGCAATAAAATGAACTGTGATTAGTGTGTATAAAATTGTATAACATATATAAATCTTGTATAACATATTCAACTTCAAATGTCCTTCTCTTTGCTCCAGTTGACACATAAATAAAATATTTTATTAATTACCCTGTAATTTAAGTGCTAACTCTCTTGAAAAAATATGTACGTGGACATTTTATACCAATATTACGTTAAAAGAAACCGAACTATGGTAACTGGCAAATATTGTTTCGTTTAAAAAAGAAGAAAAAAAAGACACGTTCAACAGCAACAAAACAACTTTACAATTAATTAATTTTTAATTGATTGCTAATATGGGCTGATATTGCCCAATGAAATAAATTCCATTGATCCTAGAAATTTATAAATTATTTTTTATTTTAATTTGTATTATTTACTGACAAAAGAGGGCAGAGAAATATAAATAATATAACTGTTGGGGTCAATTTTATTCGCCTGAAATTGTTTATTGCCAGATTGGTTTCCTCAAACTCATGAGCTGTTTTAACTAACGGCCCATATATATGTGTATCAATACTTTTCATCTATTTGTTCATGATGTTCGTTACATTTACATACTATAGAAGTGGACTTTTTCTGGTGGTGATTTTTGCTGAGTTCTTGTTTGTTTACAAAATGCACCATGACAGATGTGAGTATCAGACACAATGATATGTGTGATGTACACATACCTGGTACATGGATATTGAAACACTTAACACTGCAAGTATTTTATTCTAAATTTGAAAATGCAGTTATATACACACGATATAGCATGCATTTATATGACATAAATATAGGATCTTGCATGAGTGATCATGATGTCATGTGGAATGCATTAAGTGAGTTCAATAATTTAAAATGCTGTGAGCAATGTCATGTCAAATTTTTTGAACAAGTATAATGAATTCCATATGATGTAATCATGAATGTAAGATCCTGTTTATCACATAACTCATATTTATAAGAAAGCAGGTAAAAGCTCAAATTCATTTCTTTATAAGATAGGTGAATTTCAGCTTGGGCAGTACGGTTTCTCTACAGAAACAATCGAGTGATGTCATATTTATTGTGATGTCATGAATTATTTATGTTGTCACAATAGCGTTATTACAAGCGTCATACAATATATTTATGACATAGCCATATTATATTGCAGAACTGGCGCATTATGTGATAACTGTATGTATTGAAACACTACAGCACATGTTGAGCAACCAACCCCCTCCCCAGTATGCTAACAAACTTTTGACAACTCTTAGAAGCAACCCTCCAAAACGCAAAAATATCCACACAGAAATATGTCCACTTTTGCAGTAATATCTATGTTAACTACAAAAGCAGTTTTGTGATAATCGCTAGATGTGTATACATGTATAGGGCAGCGATTGTCTACGTGTGTTTGGTGACCTTGGGACCAGGCTGTGGAATCGAGTATCCACCTATCTATCACAGCCAAACGTCTTTCACAATCACCAGACCTTTTCTTCTCATTAGATGATCTGTGTGCTGATTTCAGAATCTGGAATATTATTTAATTTAGTTTGATGGGGTCACAGTTTATAATTATTATTTTTTCTTTTTTTTTGCTACTTTTGAACATGGCATTACAAAGTCTGAGTTTTTAACATTAATTCAGATACAAGGAAAATAGTTTGAAAGTGAGGTTTTTTGTATGGGCTATTCCAGAATTATCTTTTTATAAGAAAATTACTAATGAAAATGACATCAACTGACGACTTACACAAGTTATTGTAAGGAGCAAGCTAGTGTCAATGCTTGTAGAAGTTAAGATATTCCATATCAGTAAAAAGTACTTTATTTTCCTTCTGACTTGTCATTTGCCTACACTAAACTTTGTCAATGTTGCCTCGCTTTCGTTTGATATTCATCGTCACTCTGCTAGATAAAGTTTGTAGGTCGGGCTAATTCAGGCAAACATTTTCATGGTCAAGCTGGACAATAGACTGCCCATTAACGTTGGAGAAAGTATCAATGGACAACTGTATGTGTGAAAATTGACAGTTTTTTTATGATATTTACATAGGAATTGATTTCAATTTGCCATCACAACAAAATTATGCCAACTGAGGAGCTCCACAAGAGACAAATATGTCTGGTTCAGTGTGTTTAACCAGAAAGAAAGCAGATAGTGTTTGGGAATGATGCAAATATCTCGAAAGGTTGGTACATAGAGCTGATCTCTGAAACTGAACAGTGGATAACCACTAAACTGGACCAATAAATTCATTGTAGTTGGTCATAAATAATGAGAATTTTAAACTGTTTTCATGTGGAATAATATAGAACATAGGGGAAAGGTCAGCCAGCCATAAATTAAATCATCATGTTATGGTAGAAGTCTTCAACATCCTGTAAATATATTTTCTTTTTAAAAAAAAACCAACATTTCTTGATTAATTCTGGAATAGCTTTGTATGAAAATCCTATATTTTATGAAACAGTTATGTTATAGTCATCACGCTGTATATTTCAAAATGATTGTGTCCACCATATCCATCTTAATTTTTTTTTTTTTTGATGAAAATGAACAATAGTTAAGTTATTTATGGTTTTTCGTTGGGTTTTAAAATTAATAATATTAGTTTGTGAAATGAAATTTGTATTGTGTGTGAAACGTTTCTTCCAGAGCTGGACTCCCCATTTATCATCACATATCATGACAAAACTATTTTTAACCTGCTCTTGAACTTCTCTGTTTTCTATATATCAAGATGTCAAATTGTTTTTTCAAAGAGGTATTTTTGTAAAATTATAAGACTTATGTTTCTTGAATGTGGTGATACTCTACCCGGAGTAACAGGTCGTAACACGAGTAACGTTTTCCATAGGGATGTAGTGATACTCTACCCAGAGTAACGGGTCGTAACACGAGTATCGTTGTCCATAAGGATGAAGTGATACTCTACCCGGAGTAACGGGTCGTAACACGAGTATCGTTTTCCATAGGGATGGAGTGATACTCTACCCGGAGTAACAGGTCGTAACACGAGTAACGTTTCCATAGGGATGTAGTGATACTCTACCCGGAGTAACAGGTCGTAACACGAGCATCGTTTTCCATAGGGATGTAGTGATACTCTACCCGGAGTAACAGGTCGTAACACGAGTATCGTTTCCATAGGGATGTAGTGATACTCTACCCGGAGTAACAGGTC
Source organism: Pecten maximus (assembly GCF_902652985.1). NCBI lineage: Eukaryota > Metazoa > Mollusca > Bivalvia > Pectinida > Pectinidae > Pecten > Pecten maximus. The sequence continues at coordinate 48,250,134 of NC_047015.1, forward strand.
GTAACACGAGTATCGTTTCCATAGGGATGTAGTGATACTCTACCCGGAGTAACAGGTCGTAACACGAGTAACGTTTTCCATAGGGATGTAGTGATACTCTACCCGGAGTAACAGGTCGTAACACGAGTAACGTTTCCATAGGGATGAAGTGATACTCTACCCGGAGTAACAGGTCATAACACGAGTAACGTTTCCATAGGGATGTAGTGATACTCTACCCGGAGTAACAGGTCGTAACACGAGTAACGTTTCAATAAGGATGAAGTGGTGATTACAAGGCTGAGGTAGCCGAGATGCATACTGTTAACATTGACACCATATAGAGGTTTCTACACACTGCAGCCATGTTGAATGTCTCGGTATCTACACTGCAACACTTACAATCAGATGAAAGTATTTTTGCATTTGAAATGACAACAAAGATCATGATGAATCTAATTTTGGAAAATTAAAAAAAAAAAGTATTAATGCAGAAACTGCCTGGTTTAGTTTAAACTAGAAAAAATGTTTTACTTTCTCGTAAACTAGATTTAATCTAAGTGATGTTTTGGAATGTACCATCAATGATGTTGGAACAAATTAATTGGGAGAGGAGTTTATAAGCTAAACACACCTTAAGCTCCAGGACCGACATTCTACACGCCTGCTGGCATGGTGTCTTTACATGTACCGTATCACGAGCTAATATAGACAGGGGGGTGCTATTGCTGGCGATTGTTTATATGGGAATGGAAGTGTTTAAATGTCCAGTGTTTGAGGTGAGAGTGAGTGTGTGTTTTATGTTATATTGTTGTCTCATTCTAAATGAACAAGGAAATATACTTTCCAAGAGGCCTTTAGGGTGGTAACATACAAACTGTATTATGATGTAATTTATCACCAAACAAAATGCCATGCAGTTTTGCCAAAAATGAAATTACAAATATAATAAATAAATTTGAGAGAAAAACCTAGTTTTGTTATTTGTTTGACCATACGATGTTAGGCTGTACATGTAGTCATAATAATTATAGCACATACGCAGATGTATCTGCAGACAGATATTGATAACTTTTCTTAAAACATTATCGCGTTTCCTTGCAAAAGGAAGAGCTTGTTTGGTAACAAAAGAATTCTTGCAGAAGGAAGTAGGTTTCCTGATAACCTAAAACTTTCTTGCAAAAGGAAGTAGACTTTCTGAAAGAATTGGTGCAAAAGGAAGTAGGATTTTTGATAACCGAATTGTTGCAAAAGGAAGGGTTTTTTTTATAACCAAATAATTCTTCTAAAAGGAAGTATTTTTTTAAACCAAATAATTTATTTGGTTTAAAAAAAAAATTCTTCCAAAAGGAAAAAGGCTTTTTGGTCAATATTTCTTAAAAAAGGAAGTATAAGCTATCGTATCAAAAGAATGTTTAGCGAGTATGGTGGGTTCCTTTTATTACCAAAAAGTCTCAATATATGCTGCATATCTTCACCGGAATGGCTTTATCGGTTTGTTTTTCAACGAAGTCTTACGAAATGTTGCACTTCTATTGGTACAATCGGCGATAGCATTGGGAAACCGCTCTAAAAGTGTGTGCTGATTTTAAAAGACCCACGGAGAGTTATCAATAAATTAACATAGTAAAAAATCGAAGCCAATGAAAACTTGTCGGAAATATCTACTTTGAAATGTCTGCTATTCGACCATTTGCCTTTATCAATTCTGCCCATCACAAAGCTTCATTCCATATGAATTAATTATCTTCTTAATGAGATTTTTATTTTCTCGAAAAGACGATTGGCGGTATTAATCTATGGTTGTTATGCTATAAATTGTAAAAGCACAACTAAGGCTTAAGATGAAATGTACCGGTATTGTAATCACGAGAAAGGTAAAGCCATTGTTTGGATAGGGGTACGTTTTCAATTGTAATATCAATATGGTATGTAGATCTACTCTGCGAAATTTACCATTTCTTTACTCGTCTGTCAGTGAGAGTTACTTCCCTTCTAATACATGGAACAGGAGAACAAGAATCTGTTTGACATGGGCCTAAAGATCCAACAAACGCGCCGTCCGTATTAACAACAAACTCCTTATTATAGATTGAAACATCACTGTCCAGTTTTATGTTCACCAAATCCTGTAAACTCGGTGCGATAAAAATGTCCAAATACATTTTCTCTCTTGCTTATTAAATACATTTATTTCATAAAAATCCGAAGGGATGAGTTCCCTGCTGAAAGAAAACAAAACTCTACAGGTTCATAGTAAACTTAAAATCGTTCTAAGGAGGATTGTTCTGGGTGGCATGCGACGGACCTCCCTTATGTTGTTCAGTGAGGTAGTCACCAACTACTACAAGGATACCCCACCTCAAAAGAACAAACAAAATTCTACAAGATGTGACACCCGAAGCACGTGACAGTCTGACGTACAGATTAACAGTCCTATCAGAGCCCTTGATTACAGCACGAGATTAATTAAACATCTCTGTGTCACCGAACCAATGATAATTAAAATATCCAGGTATTGTAGCTTCATACTTTCCAGCAAATTTTTTTTGGTGATCGTTCAGGTCCAAAGGCTGAAGAACAGGAATAATGTCACTAGAAAATGTTTTTATTTTATTTGTTTGTTGTTTTTATTTCATTTTAATGTTTGTATGTTTGTTTATTTGTTGTTTTTGTTTTCTTTTGATTTATCTTAGCTGGAATGTTTTAGTTAATTTATATAAAAAAATCCGTTTTACATTAGTCAATGTTGAAAGAGACAACTGCCTGTTTATTGTCCCTGTTTACCATCAGGAACGGATGAGCACGATCGTCTCCTTGTTTTTGTCTCAAGTGAAACTCCTCCATTAATCAAAAGAGTTGCTAAATGACAGGAAACATATTGTATCGGCATCCAGCTTTCCTTATGAAGATTTTTTTTTGTTCACAGGGACTTGGCTCGAGTCCCTAACCTACGGTCTGTATACACCATGTATTGTGTGGTATATATGATACATGTATATGGACTGTTGGTTAGAAATTCGTGCCAAGTTCCTGTGTTTCTGCTCTTTGATATTGTTACCATATCTGCTCTAAATTCCAATTGCTTTGGAATACGAGTTTTTCCAATGTTATTTGTATTACATTACATTATTTTGATACATTGATTATGGTGGTCGGGTGACACAGCGGGTAACACATCTGCCTTTCATCTAGGCGGCCCGGGTTCGATTCCTCGATCGGACATGAAAAAGTATGGGGTCACCTGCCCGACCACGTGGGTTTTCCTGTGTACTCCGGTTTCCTCCCACAGCAAGACTCTAGTGCGATTTCATCCGGGCCAACAAGTGTGATTAATATAAGTTTCTACCACAGTAGATGGGCGTTATTCAACTCCCAAGGCATGGAATAATCATTATAACTGTTGAATAACATTCAGTTTATACTGAACGTGGAATAAACTCTGAATTCGTTTTGATTGGTTGACACGGTGACCTTTGACCGGGACTATTTTTTAATCACATGGTTCAATGCAATTTGATTGGCTAACACATGAAGGCCACTGCACGATGTACTGGAAATTATAACGCATAAGAAGTAGTTCGCATGTGTTTTTTTTAATCAATTTATTGCTTTGAAAGAATAAACCTACTTATTATTTTGTTATGGCTTGTAATAAATTGTGATAATTTAATTTTGTATGAAACGCGCATTTTCATTGGCTGAAATAATTTTGTTATACCTCCATAACAAAATTTTTGACGTTGCGAAAAGTAACGTCATTTTTGATTGGCTGATGACGTTGCGTAATAATTTATCACAGAAAAGAGTTCGCCAAAGAAAGTGAAATATCTTGGTGTGTATAAGACGAAATTAAATTATAAGGATTAACATTAATTATTTTTTCTGTTATACAGTCATAACAGAAAAAACTGGAGTGTACTCTCTTCATAAACCGCTTCGCGGTTTATTTAGAGTACATTCCAGTTTTTTCTGTTATGACTGTATAACAGAAAAAATAATTGATGTTAATCCTTAAATATTTTCATACATTTCCGACTTTGTCAGTTTTGCTTATAAATTAGCAGCATTTCAATTTAGGTCATATCCTTACACCATACCTGATATTGTGAAAAGAACACATGTTGACACAAAACAAGTCACTTCATTCTCAAAATAGTTTTCCTTATTGTGATAGAAAGAGGTCACAAAAACTCGTGGTTGTTGTATATGATACTTCTTTCACTCTCGTAAGCTAAAGCTCGTGTTTTTGTAACTTTTGAAAAAGAACCAACTGGAGTGAAAGAAATATCATATGCAACAGCTACCTACTCGTTGTGTAACCTCTATTAATATTACTTATTTCGCAATTGTTGTAAAACAATTAAATTTTACATTGATCATAATAAGTATATTCATGTTTTTATGTTGGTTTTCATTAAAAATTTAATTAAATTTCTATTAGGATTTATATTCCGATACATACTTAAACACAAATTTCATATATGCACGTGATTAGTCATAAATTAATGTATTAAATCTTAAAAGCTTTGTCCCAACCCCCTGTAGAGGATATACGTGCTAATTAATAATCAGGAATATATTTTGAGACAAATGGCTATTTAACTAAGTCAAAGCATTTAACGCTCCGGATAGGAAAAAAGAAGAAGAAAAAAAGACTTCTGTGCCTATGTTATTTTGAGGAGAAATTCCAGACATCTTTTAGTTCTGTGTGTGTTTGTAAGCTACCCCTTTTCTGTATTGTATGTAAAAATGTTTGGCATGTATGTACTGTATATATTTGTACTGATAAACCGTAAGGTTTAAAGTAAACAATGAATTGAATTGAGGTTCTTGGTGTCTTATTTCGAAGACTTGTGCTCGATATTTTTGTCAAAAATCCATTTCACTGTATATCTATTCAGATTGTGATATTGTAAATAAGATCTACGTTTCTGACTCTTTCTTTTGAAGTATAAACGTAGATTTATAAAAGCCTTTGACTTATGATCCCAAACAATCTGCACAAAGCAACGAACTAAAAACATGCCTATGATATAACACACGAGATATTTGTGGTAACACCAATGTATTTTTTTACGAGCAAGGTAATTGTGTAGTATACAGTTTAATCACGAGAATGACATATATATATACATCAAACTTACACCGGAATACAAAGCGTGAACGCGCATGGTCAGTGACCTGTAGCCTCTAACTCTCTACATTATTGTATATACTTAAAAATAGGTAACGTAACTGTTTGAACTAGAACTGTCCACATTTATTAGATGTATTGGATATATATATGTTTATCATACATATATTATGTATTATTTGAACGTAAAATTTTCTTACAAAAAAAAAAAGTCCAGATATTTATGTATACTAAAAATGCGCATATTTTTGCGGCAATTTGATTTTAGAGCTCTTCGCTGTGACAGCATTTCGCTAATTCTGACCACAGGTACTTGTGGACATGAGTGTGATTTTTTTCATTAGATATGGCGAGCAGGACGAGAATAAATAGTTTATAGCAATCGCATACTTAATTTGAAAAGTTTATAATAATAACAATCCACGTTTTTGGCCTTAAAATGATGTATTGTTTAATTGTATATTGGGAGAGGGCTTTTGTAAGTTGTAAAAACTTGTGCTCTATTATTTTGTTCAAATGACAATAAAATAAGTTTAAACTAACCTTAAAACCATACTATTTTTATACGAGTACCACGTTGATTTTCATTATTGCAAACTTTTAAAATTAAGTATCTGGTTGCTTTAAAACAATCTATTCTCGTTTTATTCACCATTTTTTTTATGTCAACACGTACCTATGATTTTGATTGCAGTATTTGCAGGTTTCTAAGGTAAAGAATTGTTCCGCTGAAATTTAAGAACGCTAAAATAAATCAGTTTACAGTATCTTGGATTTCTGGTATACAGGCTAGCCACTAATGCTTTAAATAGGATTTCAGCATTAGTTCAACTGAAAATGACACAGGCGTTTGTCTCATAAACAATGTTTAAAGGCCAATGATATGATTAATTTCCTTTAAATATCCTATATAAAGTTTTAGCATAGCTACACGTACTGGTAGAGCTCCTTTTTAGTGAGGAGCTCCAGGCGCATGTCCGGCCCCTGTGTATTGTGTTTAGATATACACCTCTTCATAAAAGTGAAGGCCGTTCCGTACAACTTCGTCCAGCCGTTCACGATGTGACGGACTTCGTTTCCGTTAGAACTAAGATGGTCCACTTCCGAATTTCCATCCGTAATCCACATAGAACTAAAAGTAGCAAACGGGGATTCCATGGGGCTCTTTACCATTTCAACATCCTTGACAATGACGCGCGTGCCGTGCAGGGACGGTTTCACGATCATATTGGCTTTCCCTTCATCCTTGTATGTAATAAACAGCTGCAAGGCGCCAGGGTCAATATCGATATGACTTATTGGCGCACGCGGGAATCTCTCACTTGGGTCTGACTGACCGACAACAAAAGATGATCCAAAAGGAAGTTTGTCCAATCCGGGTGGAGTGAGCGGAAGTATCCGCATTTTAGCTGACTGGTAGAAGCGTAACACCTCGCCATACTTCTGAGACCAAGGGAGAATATGCAGAAGGCTGATGTAGCTGACAGAATCCCATTTCTCGCCCGTATCGAGTCTCGTTACCGACATTTTGTCGCGGAAACCTTGTACATTCGGACCAAAATCCACTGTTACAATCTCCGCTTGGATGTCCTTGCTGGTATATATCAATTTGTGCTTCCGTTCGCCAAGTCGTCGCTTGGTCAGTCTAAGGTAGTCTATATTTATAGGGAATGGATTATTAGGGTCAGAAACAATGGTTAATTCCACCTCATTGACCTCGATGTCTGACCATTCATGTTCGGATATTGTCCAGATGTCTTGCCGTATTTGTGGCGTGAAATATTTAGCAAACTCCGCGGACCAGTTACTTTGTACACCCCTGTAGCGTATAGTTACGTAGAACGGGCTGACCACGCGCTTAAATTGGATAGATAGCACGTGACCGGTATCCACGTCTCCTTCATCAATGGCCGCGGGAGTGGTCGGCGTTTTATCGAAGGCCACACACAACACTGTTATTTGAGAATTATTCATCATGTGATACGTCAGCGAGGCTAGGTTGTTGATAAGAACGCCATTTTTACCTTCTTTCTTCGCGATAGGAACCATAAAATTTTGGAAATTCCAAATTTCATCGGAAGGTGGCACGCATGTCTCATGGTGAGATTCTCTGTGGTTCTCGAAAGACCTGTATCTTGGTAGTACAGCAGAAATCATGTAGAGTTCGACGTTTTTATGGTACATGGGAAGAATAATATTATCCTCTTTCGGACAATTGATGTCATAGTTTTTTCTAGTGAGCGTTATAGACGGTAAATCATCCCTGGTCGGACCATTATCATACATGTTTTCATTCAAACAGAACAAAGAACACTTGAAGAGCTCTTCTTCAAGGAAACGGTCTTCTACACGCACAAAAAGCGAGTCAATCTCTACTCCGTAGAAATCAGTGGAAGTGAAATTGATTGTAATGACGTGATAACCGGAAGATAGCGTGAGATTTCGGCCTACCTGTTCACTAGACAGGAAGTTATTCCATAATAGACCATTTTGTGAAAGTTCCGGGGTTACGATTTCTCCAAGTTTGACGCCATCGATGCTTACCACGAACATATCACTTCCGCCATCGTTCGAATATAGGATATTGTCAACTGCTACCTCCGATTCCGTTCTTAAACAGAAATACACGTGTATGAATTGCCCTTGATTAAAGTTGATTGACTCCTCTCCGGTGGCGTTAAGCCTGTGTATGGCAAATTTGTCCGTCACAAAATTCTCTGCCTCGATATGAAAAACTGTCCCTTTACTAACACAAACCGAAATCACAAGAATGCAGACCGAAGTAATCCAAGCCATTTTGTGGAAAAATAAATTCGTTCTAAATAATTTAATCTCCTCAAATATCACTGTTTGTATGACGTCAGTTTTTCATCATGTCGGTTGTGTAATACACATTAAAGGGATTTTCATCAAGGTTTTTTTCTGTGTTGCACCATACTTATGAGGAGACTCGCGTCCACAAGGCTTGTGTCATGTAGACATGAACGAGTTCACTGCCAATCCATAACGTACGTCTCATTGCTCGCGACGAACCCAGGGTCACGCCTCGTTACCTGACCGTAGCCTGAGCGTCAGGGCTCATCACGAGATTGATGTGTCCTCCCGTTGTTTACGTAGTTAAGACACGAAAATGACTTGTAACATGCGCTGTCCGACCAATGACCTTTGTGACCTTCATGATAAACCAACGAAACCGGCATTTATTCAAGGACCGGCAACCTATTTCATAAACTATACAAGTTATCTAAAGTAATTTTACATGGAATTCCTATTTTTGTAATGCTTTACGGCCAATCGACAATTTATGACCCATTTTAAGATATTGATAATGTGTCTAGTATATTGTTTTTGGTATTTAATAAACTTACATCTCAGATAATAGATCGGTAGCACAGTGGTAACATATTTGTCTTTCACCTCGGCGGCCGGGGTTCGATTCCTCGATCGGAGCCGGGAGGTGAACAGATATATTGGGTCACCTTCCAGGTCACGAGGGTTTTCTCTGGGTACTCCTTTTTCCTCCCTAAGTAAGACCCCTCGCGCGCTTCTATCCCGTCAACAAGAGTGATTAATATAATTTGGTAAAACTTATTTCACAATTGTTGTAAAATATTTTTTTTTTACATTTTTTTCTTCCCAAAAATAGATGTAAATAGTTTGGTATTTAAAAAGATTATGATATATATCTAATTTTCTTCATATAAAATTATATAATTCATCACGAACGGGATAATCACTTGGTGCAGAATCAGAAAAAAAGACAGGAAATGATACAAAACAAAAGAGTATGCATCAGAGCCAAACATAATTTGGTGAAAGTATCTGGGAGTTACTTCCCTTAGACCATTCAGAGAGCATTGCTATAAAAGCTTGCTGAAATGTAAACCTTTTCAATTTCTTGAATAATATTCATTTGTCAGCGACAATGTCAGATTCTTGTGAAAAAAATCCCAACCCCGATGAAGGTTCACAGGGAGGGTCAAAAGAGGGACCTATTTCCCAAGATGTTAAAAATATGCATATTATTTTTTAGAGATGTACCATAACATTTTACTCTATGAAATGATCCATTTAAAAGTATGTTATTCTGACAGAATATACTCACAATTTAACGAAATTTCTAAAAAGACTTAATATAGCAAAAATGATACATTTGTGAGGATTTGTAGATCGTCAATATCCTTATCAACTATTGATAGACTGATAATAGTATTATGATAAGAAGTTATCATACACAAGTTACAATATTAAACTATTGAATATTAAACTATTGATATAAGTTAGATTTATTGAACTTCAAAATGTTTACTGTAAAGTGTCTGGGAACTTATGGATGACAGTGTAGTATCAGTCTATCGATTCGTGCCATCGCCGAATGCTGAACGATCACCAAGGCTCTGTCATTGCACTCTTTGCTTGACAAAGGAAAGAGACGTTTTCAAAAGCTCTCAAACACAGTTTTCAATCGCTGTTTGTGTCTAAGGTAAACATCTTTACAAGTGATAATCAAACCAAGCTGTGGAATAGCATTTTAAACATTGCCTGTTTGCATTTGAAAGAAAGAAAGAAAGAAATATCGTGGTAATCGGAACATATTCGAAAAAGGAAAAGACCCCCCCCCCCCCCCCCCCCCCCCAAAAAAAAAACCCCAACAAAACAAAAACAACAACAGGAAAGTATATCGAACTCCAACATAATTATTTCCTGTAATTCCTGAGCCAGAATAGATCCCGAAAGAATATCCACCTCGAACATCAAGATACTTCTAACCAGCTCTCCTATGGCAACGCAACAGTAGCATGGAAATCAAAGATGAGGATATCGCTGCAAAGAATGGAAAGTTTAGGACCGTTCCTGTTGCTTAAAACTCACTGAGTCATGTAAGATATTGAATACAATCTAGGGCTATTATACTCCAATGCTTCCTAGCTTGTTAAATGTCGATTTTTATCCGGCTGTATGGTAGACTGAAGGCAATTTGTTGGTACCTCATGGTCGAAGACAAATTATTTATCTTACTTTGCATATTTACCGTTAGATGAAATTATTTTTTGTATCGAGCAATAATTGACAGATACCATAAAGATACATACGAAGTGTTCATTAAATCTTGGCAGAGGTAAAGTATATTAAAAAAAGAATATTTACCTGTGTATTCACATGTTACTTTATAGCAGGGAATATCCAAGAAACAAATTTGCACTTGAAACGTTATCATTCAGGTAAGTACATTTTAAGAGTTTCGAAAGAGTCGTTGTCCCTTTTGTACCACTTTTGTCTACGTGAGTACTTGACAACGGCGTCACATTCCAGAACAGACATAAAAATTGACCAGGGCGTTGAACCGACCGTGGGTACGACAATAGGAATGTAAGCAATTGGATTTCACACTTGCGTCTATAGGTTTGTTTTGTATGTTAATTTCTTTATTGCCGAACTTTTTATTCAAATTTCCATTTTAAAATCACAAACGTAAATCACCTTTGCACCCTTTTGACTGGGGCTTCCTGTCGATGTGAAAAGATACTTTAATTGCAGTCAGGTCAATGACTTAACTTTTCTCGTGTAAATCATTGGAACCGTCTGGAAACCAATGGACTCATCTTTGTAACAAAACATGTAATCAATGTGTTCCATTACTATTATTTTTTATTTGTCATTGTAGTTATTTTGCATCAATCTATTTCATTACAGTTCTACATGATCTTATTAAGCACAATATAGACTATGAAGGGTGGCGTTAGGGTCATACATTAAAAAACGGTCCTTTTAAAATTGTCGATTCAATGACAACAATGACAACATCTTATGAAGCACGATATATAATATGAACGGCGGCGTTATGATCACAAATAAAAAATGGTCCTTTTGAACTTGTCGCTGCAAGCTCTAATGTGGTTATTATAAAATGTCACTTCAAAACGATAGAGAATTAGAATCCACAATACATCATAGACCTTTTTCGAAGGAACGTGCTTTGATGACAATAGGAAATCCTAGTAACGAGATAGGTAGATTACAACTTAATACAAAAGAAACCAAGATTGACCAAAAATCGTGATATTGAAATAGGGGTTTGTCACTTTAAATAATGAAATAGCAGATAAATCACTTTCTCCTTTGCTTGAATTAAATGCTATAAACGCATCTCATGGAGATAAATTGTCTTTCAACCCCTGGAAGATGATCAATAAGGAAACAAAGTATCTGAAAAGAATTTGAAAGTTTCTTTATATTGACAATAAAATTCAGGTACGAGATCAAATGAAATTTTCATACACGTTTCTTCGATTGTTCACTATTGATAAAATATGCATAGGTTTTCCGTGGTAGAGACATTTTTTGAAGGATTGTACAAAAAAAACCACACACAATATATCGGCACCTCTCAAAACAAACTGAGAGTTAGATACAGAAGAGCCAAAAGGAATTAAATGTATCGTGCTGCTGTTTCGTCCTTCTAGGACTCGTCAGTGATGTCATGGACATCATACAGCTGTTTCGTCCTTCAAGGACTCGTCAGTGTCATTGACATCATACAGCTGTTTCACCCTTCAAGGACTCGTCAGTGATGTCATGGACATCATACAGCTGTTTCACCCTTCAAGGACTCGTCAGTGATGTCATGGACATCATACAGCTGTTTCATCCTTCAAGGACTCGTCAGTGATGTCATGGACATCATACAGCTGTTTCTTCCTTTTTGGATTCGACAGTGTCATGGGCATCATACAGCTGTTTCGTCCTTCAAAGACTCGTCAGTGATATCATGGACATCACACACCTGTTTCGTCCTTCTAGGACTCGGCAGTGATGTTAAGGGCCTAAAGTGCTGATGATAGCAGGTAACCCAAAAAGTCAAAAGAAACGTCAAAATATAGATGTGGACGTAAAACAGCCCCATAATTCAATAAATTTCATTATTTTAAGAAGGGTTAGTTCCATTTGTATATTTAGAACGTGTTACTTTTCAAATTAATTAAAACGTGACAAGAAATTCATCCCTTTTTTCATCTTTTGTGGTGATCAAACACATTATATATCTGTACTGTTATCACCATGACGTTATATACCTGCAATATAAGAAAGGAAACACCTACAAAAGACCCTTAACATCAGGAATGGTAAATGGTAAAACTTGTCAAATGATGGCGTCACCATGCAGGACGTTAATATTGAAAATAATGAAAAAAAGAGTGAATGATGACGTAATAATGAAGATTTAATTCAGAATCGATAAAACTAGGACGAAATACGAACCAAAATATAGATATGCATGGAGACCCATTAAAAAAGTTCAATGCGATTAAGACATTTGTCGAAACTAAATCCACAGGGACCTGAGAATTTGTTAAAGTCTTTGTATAATTGGACCTTCCCTAGTGTGTAAAGTACATTTTTAATTAAAATTCGATAAAATGACAACCTTCGGTGTCGAAGGGTGTCATTTTTTCCGAACAAAAATATTTTTTTAAAACACGCACATGACCCTAATTTGTTACAATTCCATTAGTGGGATTTAAACAGCTGCCATAATCAAACATATTTATAATACTTTTGTAATTATAATCACCAAACTATCGGCATTTTGACAAGGGGATGTGCCATTTTAATCAGGATGGCGTATCTGACGAGGATGAAATGTCGAAATTTAAACACTTAACATAGATCACATCAATCTGAGTCAATTTCATTCTAGGAATTTCGAATTTGAGCTGTACGTAGGCGTATAAGTGCCACTGCATAATTGTAATTATCCTGTACGTGCAACTTATGATCGTGTACATATAACCTATAACCTTTAACGTAAAACTTGGTATCATGTACGTACAACTCTATATGAGTACTGAACATTTGCGTCACATTCCAGAAAAGACATTGCAATTGACCAGGGCGTTGGACCGACCGTGGGTATGACAATAGGAATGTAAGCAATTGGATTTCACACTTGCGTCTTTAGGTTTGTTTTGTATGTTAATTTCTTTATTGCCGAACTTTTAATCAAATTTCAATTTTGAAATCACAAACGTAAATCACCTTTGCACCCTTTTGACTGGGGCTTCCTGTCGATGTGAAAAGATACTTCAATTGCAGTCAGGTCAATGACTTAACTTTTCTCGTGTAAATTATTGGAACCGTCTGGAAACCAATGGACCCATCTTTGTAACAAAACATGTAATCAATGTGTTCCATTACTATTATTTTTTTTAATATATCATTGTAGTTGATCGATTTATATACAGCTAAGACTTCATGATTTTGCATTAATCTATTTAATTACAGTTCTACATATTCTCCAATCCATTTACAGACTCAGCAATGACAATATCTTATAAAGCACAATATATAATATGAAGGGTGGCGTTAGGGTCATACATTAAAAAAATTTCCTTTTGAAATTGTCGATTCAATGACAACAATGACAACATCTTATGAAACACGATATAGAATTTAAACGGCGGCGTTATGATCATGAATTAAAAAATGGTTCTTTTCAAATTGCCGATTCAAGCTCTGGTGGGTTTATTATAAAATGTCACTTTAAAAATGTTAGAGAATTAGAATCCACAATGCATCATAGACCTTCTTCGAAGGAACGTGCTTTGATGACAATAGGATATCCTAGTAACGAGATAGGTAGATTACAACTTAATACAAAAGAAACCTAGATTGACCAAAAAATCGTGATATTGAAATAGGGTTTTTGTCACTTTAAATAATGAAATAGTAGATAAATCACTTTCTCCTTTGCTTGAATTAAATGCTATAAAGGCATCTCTTGGAGATAAATTGTCTTTCAACCCCTGGAAGAGGATCAATAAGGAAACAAAGTATCTGAAAAGAACGTGAAAGTTCTTTATATTGACAATAAAATTCAGGTACGAGATGAAATGAAATTCCATCATATGCTAGTGTTTACGCCTTACAATTTGAAACTGGGTTAGAAACTTTGTCTGCTAGAAGAAAGAGGAGAAAACTTCAACTTTTGTATAAGATGCATAACAATCAAACTCCAGAGTATATTTCTTCTTTACTTCCCTCTATTGTTCAAGATAATGTTAGGTATCCATTGAGAAATGTAAATGATTATAGAATCCCATATTGTAGATTATCGTCAACTTCCTCTTCATTCTTACCGTCTACGCGTCGTTGTTGGAACTCCCTTGAAAATCCTGTCAGATCGTCGGCTTCTCTTAGCATTTTCAAAAATTCTTTGAAACTTAGAAATCAGATTTCTCCTCCCTTCTTTGGTATCGATGACCACAAAATTAACATTAGTCACACGAAGCTTAGGCACCAGTGTAGTTCTTTAAATTATAATTTATTTCGAGTGAACCTTGCGGAAACTCCGAGCTGCTCGTGTGGACATTTGTGTGAGAATGCTTATCACTTCTTCTTTGAGTGTGGCCGTTACATTCTCTTTCAGAAGTTAAATGATTTAGATTTACATGTACCCTTAGATTGAGACTTTCTGTTATATGGTAATCAAGAAATGTCTTTTAATATTAATTCTGAAGTATTCTTATGTGTTCAACATTTCATAAAGGACAGTAACAGGTTTCAGAAGTCAATCGATTTATATTTTAAAGTAAAACGTGTATCCATTGTGTCTTAAATGAGAATGTTTATCCTTATTACTTGTTTGTTATATGCGTTATACGTTATTGAATGTATGCCATTAATGCTTGTGTTATTTTGTACCTTTTTTATTGCACATCCATTAATTATCTCTCTCTCCCTTCTCCCCTCTCTCTCCCCCTCTCCCCCTCTCTCTTTCTCTATAAAAATATATATCTATTATTCAATACTAAATATGTATTTTATAGCATTTTGTAATTATTTATATGTCATTGTGTTAGGAGAGGGCGTTTATAAGTTGTAATAACTTGTGCCTAATCCTGTTGTAAATTTGTTACAATAAAATACGTTTAAACTCAAACTCAATGAAATTTTCATACATGTTTCTTTGATTGTTCACCATTGATAAAACATTCAGAGGTTTTCCGTGATAGAGACATTTTTTAGAGGATTCTACAAAAAAAAAACCCAACACAATAAATATAGTAGAGCCAAAAGGAATTAAATGTATCGTGCTGCTGTTTCGTCCTTCTAGGACTCGTCATTGACATCATACAGCTGTTTTATCCTTTAAGGACTCGTCAGTGACGTCATGGACATATCTTTTCTCTGATGTGTTGAAAAACAGAAAGAAATAAAAGAATCTAAATCTGAATTTGACATCATTAGAACTGTTTCGTCCTTCTATGGCTCGTCAGTGATGTAAGGGACATCACACAGCTGTTTCGTCCTTCTGGGGCTCGTCAGTGGCATGGACATCATACAGCTGTTTCGTCCTTCAATGACTCATCAGTGATGTAAGGGACACCATTACAGCTGTTTCGTCCTTCAAGGATTCGTCAGAGAATTAGTAGACATTATACAGTTATTTCGTCCTTCAGGGACTCGTCGTTGATGTCATTGACATCAAACAGCTCTTTCGTCCTTCAAGGACTCATCAGTGATGTAAGGGACATCATTACAGCTTTTTCGTCCTTCAAGGGCTCGTCAGTGCCATGGACTTGATACAGCTGTTTCGTCCTTCAATGACTCATCAGTGATGTAAGGGATACCGTTACAGCTGTTTCGTCCTTCAAGGATTCGTCAGAGAATTAGTAGACATTATACAGTTATTTCGTCCTTCAGGGACTCGTCGTTGATGTCATTGACATCATACAGCTCTTTCGTCCTTCAAGGACTCATCAGTGATGTAAGGGACATCATTACAGCTTTTTCGTCCTTCAAGGGCTCGTCAGTGCCATGGACTTGATACAGCTGTTTCGTCCTTCAATGACTCATCAGTGATGTAAGGGATACCGTTACAGCTGTTTCGTCCTTCAAGGATTCGTCAGAGAATTAGTAGACATTATACAGTTATTTCGTCCTTCAGGGACTCGTCGTTGATGTCATTGACATCAAACAGCTCTTTCGTCCTTCAAGGACTCATCAGTGATGTAAGGGACATCATTACAGCTTTTTCGTCCTTCAAGGGCTCGTCAGTGCCATGGACTTGATACAGCTGTTTCGTCCTTCAATGACTCATCAGTGATGTAAGGGATACCGTTACAGCTGTTTCGTCCTTCAAGGATTCGTCAGAGAATTAGTAGACATTATACAGTTATTTCGTCCTTCAGGGACTCGTCGTTGATGTCATTGACATCATACAGCTCTTTCGTCCTTCAAGGACTCATCAGTGATGTAAGGGACATCATTACAGCTTTTTCGTCCTTCAAGGGCTCGTCAGTGCCATGGACTTGATACAGCTGTTTCGTCCTTCAATGACTCATCAGTGATGTAAGGGACATCATACAGCTGTTTCGTCCTTCAATGACTCGTCAGTGATGTTAAGGACACCATACAGCTGTTTAGTCCTTTAAGGACTCATCAGTGATATCATGGACATCATACAGCTGTTTTGTCCATCTATGAATCGGTAGTGATGTCATGGACATCATACATCTGTTTCATCCTTCAATGTCTCGTCTGTGATGTCATGGACATCATACAGATGATTCATCCTTCAGGGACTCGTCAGTGATGTTATGGACATCATACAGCTGTTTCGTCCTTCTGGGGCTCGTCAGTGTCATTGACATCATACAGCTGTTTCGTCCTTCTATGACTCATCAGTGATGTTATGGACATCATACAATTTTAGGACTTGTCAGTAATGTCATGGACATCATATACAGCTGTTTTGTCCTTCTAGGACTCATCGGTTGTGTTATGGACATCATACAGCTGTTCCGTCCTTCTAGAACTCATCGGTGATGTTATGGACATCAAACAGCTGTTTCGTCCTTGAAGGACTCGTCAGTGGTGTTAGGGACACCATACACCTGTTTAGTCCTTCTAGGGCTCGTCAGTGTCGTGGACATGATACAACTGTTTCGTCCTTCAATGACTCATCAGTGATGTAAGGGACATCATTACAGCTGTTTCGTCCTTAAATGACTCATCAGTGGTATTAGGGACATCATACAGCTGTTTAGTTATTCAAGGACTTGTCAGTGATGTTAAGGGCCTAAAGTGTTGATGATAGGAGGCAACCAAAAAAGTAGAAAGAAACGTCAAAATTAAGATGTGGTCGTCCAAAAGACTTATACTTCAATAAATTTCATTATTTGAAGAAGGGTAAGTTTCATTTGTATATATAGAACGTGTCACTTCATATTTATTCAAACGTGACAAACAATTCAACCCTTTTTCATATTTTACATCAAACACATTATTTATTTGTACTGCTATCACCATGAAGTTATATACCTACGATATAAGAAAGGAAACACCTTCTAAAAGACCCTTAACAACAGGAATGGTAATTGTGTGCTTTCCTATTGTTATTTTTAAGTTCTGAACAATTTTGGGATTGGGCGAAACACATTCATATTAAGATATACACAAAATTTGAGTTAAACATTTTTTTTGAAAGAAGTCATTTATTTCTGATAAATCTGATTGAATATTACTTTAACAACAACAACGATTCGTCGTCGATAGTAACAACGACGACGATGGCGACGACGACAGTAACAACGACGGCGACAACGACAGTGACAACGACAATAGCATTAACAATGACGACGACAATAACAATAACAATGACGACGACGACACCAATAACAATTTTGACGACGACAACAACAATAACAATGACGACGACGACAATAAAAATGACGACCACGACGACAATAATCATAACAATAACGATGACGATGTCAATAACAATAACAATGACAACAACAATGAAAACGACGTTGACAATACAATTAAGAATGACGGCGACGACAACAACGACAATAACAATGACGATGACGACAATAACAATGACGACAATAAAAATAACAATGACGTCGACAGCAGCAATAACAATGACGACGACAATAACAACGACGACAACAACATTAACAATGACGACGAAGATGACAATAACAACAACAATGTAGCATGGTACTCGCGCGGCAATACTTCTATTTAAGAATTCACGACAAAGCCTATGTGGATATCTATATTCCGGTTGCCAAAAGCCAGATAAAGAAAATATGCAACACTCGACAAGAAAGACACAATTGAATAGAAATAAAACTTTTTAAGAAATATGTTTGAAACCTTACGAATGTCTGTTCTTGAAGGAAAGTTAAAGGGAAATGTCATTTTACGCAGAATCCTGTATACGTAACTACTAGTTCTATACAATGCTCTGTATGCGTTATAGGGATGAATACATTGTCATCGTTGCCCTTGTCGTGCACAACAATCCTGGTTTCTGGTGAAAAAGATATTCAATAATACTTTATAAATTCCTTTTTCGCTACTATACTTAATTTATGCAAAGCTTCATTTAAAGCTCTGTTGTTATCCTGTTTTGGATATATAAGAAAACATGTCAAATGATGGCGTCACCATACAGGACGTTAATATTGAAGATAATGAAAACAACAGTGAATGATGACGTAATAACGGAGATTTAATTCAGAATCGATAAAACTAAGACACAACACGAACAAATGGAGACCCATTAAAAAGTTCAAGGAATTTAAGACATTTGGCGAAACTAAATCCACAGGGACCTGATAATTCAACACAGTCTATGTGTAACTGGACGTTCCCCAGTGTGTAAAGTACATTTTTAATTAAAATTCGATCAAATGACAACCCTCGGTGTCGAAAGGTGTCATTTTTACCGAACAACAATATTTTTTAAAACACGCACATGACCCTAATATCTTCCATTTTCAATAGTCGGATTTAAACAGCTGTCATAATCAAACATATTCATAATACTTTTGTAATAACAATCACCAAACTATCGGCATTTTGACAAGAGGAGGTGTCATTTTAATCAGAATGGCGTATCTGACGAGGATGAAATGTCGAAATTTAAACACTTAACATAGATCACACCAATCTGAGTCAATTTCATTCTAGGAATATCGAATTTGAGCTGTACGTAGGCATATAGGTGCCACTACATAATTGTAATTATCCTGTACGTGCAACCTATCATCTTGTACATACAACTTATAACCTTTAACGTACAACTGGGTATCTTGTACGTAAAACTGGGTATCTTGTACGTACAACTCTACATGAGTACTTAACATTGGCGTCACATTCCAGAACAGACATTGTAATTGACCAGGGCGTTGAATCGACCGTAGGTAAGACAATAGGAAATTAAGCAATTGAATTTCACACTTGCGTTTATAGGTTTGTTTTGTATGTTAATTTCTTTATTGCCGAACTTTTAATCAAATTTCCATTTTAAAATCACAAACGTAAATCACTTTTGCACCCTTTTGACTGGGGCTTCCTGTCGGTGTGAAAAGATACTTCAATTGCAGTAAGGTCAATGACTTAACTTTTCTAGTGTAAATCACTGGAACCGTCTGGAAACCAATGGACTCATCTTTGTAACAAAACATGTAATCAATGTGTTCCATTACTATTATTTTTTAAATTTATCATTGTAGTTATTCGGTTTATATACAGCTTTGCCTTCATGATTTTGCATTAATCTATTTCATTACAGTTCGACATATTCTTCAATCCATTTACAGACTCAACAATGACAATATCTTATAAAGCACAATATAGAATATGAAGGGTGGCGTTAGGGTCATACATTAAAAAATGTTCCTTTTGAAATTGTGGATTCAATGACAACAATGACAACATCTTATGAAACACGATATAGAATGTAAACGGCGGCGTTATGATCATAAATTAAAAAATGATTCTTTTCAAATTGCCGATTCAAGCTCTGGTGGGTTTATTATAAAATGTCACTTTAAAACTTCTAGGACTTGTCAGTGATGTCATGGACATCATACAGCTGTTTCGTCCTTCTACGACTCGTTGGTGATGTTATGGACATCATACAGCTGTTTCGTCCTTGAAGGACTCATCAGTGGTGTTAGGGACATCAAACAGCTGTTTAGTCCTTCTAGGGCTCGTTAGTGTCATGGACATGATACAACTGTTTCGTCCTTCAATGACTCATCAGTGATTTAAGGGACATCATTACAGATGTTTCGTACTTAAAGGACTCATCAGTGGTATTAGGGACACCATACAGCTGTTTAGTTATTCAAGGACTTGTCAGTGATGTTAAGGGCCTAAAGTGTTGATGATAGGAGGCAACCAAAAAAGTAGAAAGAAACTTCAAAATTAAGATGTGGTCGTCCAAAAGACGAATACTTCAATAAATTTCATTATTTTAAGAAGGGTAAGTTCCATTTGTATATCTAGAACGTGTCACTTCATATTTATTCAAACGTGACAAACAATTCAACCCTTTTTCATCTTTTACATCAAACACATTATTTATTTGTTCTGCTATCACCATGAAGTTATATACCTACGATATAAGAAAGGAAACACCTTCTAAAAGACCCTTAACATCAGGAATGGTAATTGTGTGTTTTCCTATTGTTATTTTTAAGTTCTGAACAATTTTGGGATTGGGCGAAACACATTCATATTAAGATATACACAAAATTTGAGTTAAACATTTTCTTTTGAAAGAAGTTATTTATTTCTGATAAATCTGATTGAATATTACTTTGACAACAACAACGATTCGTCGTCGACGACGATAGTAGCAACAACGACGACGACGACAGTGACAACGAAAATATCAATAACAATGACGACGATAATAACAACGACGACGACAATAAAAATAACAATGACGACGACGACAACAATAGCAATGACGACCACGACGACAATAATCATAACAATAACGACGACAACAACAATGACGATGACGACAATAACAATGACGACAATAAAAATAACAATGACGACAACAACAACATTAACAATGACGACGACGACGACGACAATAACAACAACAATGTAGCATGGTACTCACGCGGCAATACTTCTATTTAGGAATTCACTACCAAGCCTATGTGGATATCTATATTCCGGTTGCCAAAAGCCAGACAAAGAAAATGTGCAACACTCGACAAGAAAGACACAATTGAATAGAAATAAACTTTTTAAGAAATATGTTTGAAACCTTACGAATGTCTGTTCTTGAAGGAAAGTTAAAGGGAAATGTCATTTTACGCAGAATCCTGTATACGTAACTACTAGTTCTATAATGCTCTGTATGCGTTATAGGGATGAATACATTGTCATCATTGCCCTTGTCGTGCACAACAATCCTGGTTTCTGGTGAAAAAGATATTCAATAATACTTTATAAATTCCTTTTTCGCTACTATACTTAATTTATGCAAAGCTTCATTTATAGCTCTGTTGTTATCCTGTTTTGGATATATAAGAAAACGTATCAAATGGTGGCGTCACCATACAGGACGTTAATATTGAAAATAATGAAAACAACAGTGAATGATGACGTAATAACGGAGATTTAATTCAGAATCGATAAACCTAGGACACAACACGGAGAAATGGAGACCCATTAAAAAGTTCAAGGACATATGGCGAAACTAAATCCACAGGGACCTGAGAATTCAACACAGTCTATGTGTAACTGGACGTTCCCCAGTGTGTAAAGTACATTTTTAATTAAAATTCGATCAAATGACAACCCTCGGTGTCGAAGGGTGTCATTTTTACCGAACAAAAATATTTTTTAAAACACGCACATGACCCTAATATCTTCCATTTCCAATAGTGGGATTTAAACAGCTGTCATAATCAAACATATTCATAATACTTTTGTAATAACAATCACCAAACTATCGGCATTTTGACAAGAGGAGGTGTCATTTTAATCAGGATGGCGTATCTGACGAGGATGAAATGTCGAAATTTAAACACTTAACATAGATCACATGAATCTGAGTCAATTTCATTCTAGGAATTTTGAATTTGAGCTGTACGTAGGCGTATAAGTGCCACTACATACATGTAATTATCCTGTTATTATTTTGTACACACAACTTATGATCTTGTACGTACAACTTATCATATTGTACATACAATTTGGAATCTTGTACGTACAACTCATTATCTAGTACGTACAACTTATTATATCGTACGTAAAACTGATTATATTGTACGTACAACTTATTATATCGTACGTAAAACTGATTATATTGTACGTACAACGTATTATCTAGTGTGTACAACTTAGTATATGCTAGGTACAATTTATTGCATTTGTATCTTGTAAGTACAACTTATTTTGTCTGTACAGCTGATTTTACGTACATATGGTTCCTAACGTTACTGACGAGTCATAGTGGGAAGAAACAGCTGTATGAGGTGTCTCACTGGTTAAGTTTATTTTGTTTAACGTCCTATTAACAGTCAGGGTCATTAAAGAACGTGCCAGATTTTGGAGGTGGAAGAAAGCCCGAATTCCCGGAGAAAAACCACCGACCTACGGTCAGTACCACGTGGGGTTCGAACTCGCGTGGAGGTTTAGGGCTAGTGATAAAGTGTCGGGACACCTTAACCACTCGGCCACCTCGGCCACTGCCGCGCGTCACTGACGAGTCCAGGGAGGACAAAGCAGCTGTATGATGCACCCACAGGCGCTTGCATAGAAAAATGTGATTTTCAATTGTTTTTATATAACAGTGGTATGTGTACTCTGTCAAGTACATTTCTATGCAAGCGCCTGTGGATCTACCTAAGGTCACTGACGAGTCACAAAAGGACGAAAAACAGCTGTATGGCGTAGCTTTATATTAATTGTTGGCATATACTGTATCTATCACTTAATTCATATATATAGAATTTGTATATCACAACCATTATAGGCTTTTAGGGTGACCTTTCAGTAATTACACCGTGACCTTCATCAGAAAAGGACACTGAGTCACCTTCATTAGTGACCGAAACACCATGTTTAAACCCATTTCTGGTTGTGATATACCAAAGTCCTTTGACATTCATACTTACCAACCCGAAGAACACGCTTTAATACTTAATTCATATTTGCATGCAAAGTCCACATGTATGTGCATTTTTTTTAAATTAACTATTTTATTTTGTAAATGCAGAAATTCAGCAAAAGCGATTAGTTCCAATCAAACATCTAATCAACAGCGCATGAATAAAAACAGCATAAATAACATGTCCTTGACTATTAACAAACGTGTTTTTCTCAGTTCATTAATCAAGCACAGAAGATGACTGTTTGGTGAGAGTTCCGCTCACGTTTGTCTCTAACGAATCCCTCCCCAGACAAATGGTATAGGAATGTCCCAAACAGCCGTTAGACTCTGGCACTCAGATGTATAGCCAAGCGTTACAGACTCCGTGACAGGAACGCGTTGACTTGTGTTAAAAGGATAATGATTTATCTGCTGACGGAGAATTCTCGACACTGTCTCTATAACCACTTGTGAAGACAAAGAATGCATGTAAGAACATTCCAATAAATCTGCGATAAAAGTTATTCCGCCAACGAATCAACTTATCCATGGACCCTTGAAATCGAGAAATTTGGGAATGTCAGCGATCACATTTCCGAATTAAACGCAAGGAAATTGATTTGTTTTTATTGGCAAGAACAATATATCGTACTTAATTAATTATCTTTTTTGTAAATGCATCTCCCGCAGTTTTGTTTTGCCGATACTTTAACTTCAGCTTTGCAAATAACGGAATTGACATTTATTCCAAAAATAATGACACAACATTCAAGTTCGCTAACAGGAGACATAATAGATGATTACTCGTTTGTTAAATATATTGATATTTATAGCGAAACGCAGACAGCTTTAGTGAATTAGCATTTGTGGTTGTATGGAAGCTCCTGGCTTTAAGAGGCGTTTTTCTTATACTTTTTACCGCTTTGTTATGGCTTTGGAGAAATAAAAACGGCTGAATAAGCAATTTTTGCACACAATCAAAGTTATTTCCACGGAGATGTTAATTGTCATTTGCCGATCTATTTGCCTTATTTATTTACAGGATTTCATTCGGAAGGACGCTTTGCGTGTACATTTTTTTTGAAAAAAAAATCCCTGGATTAGCGTTGCTACAAAAACGGAATTGCTGCCACTGATAAAATTGTTGAAGCAAATTTAAACAAACAACTACATGTACTGAGAGACTTTTGAAACAAAACAAGGGGAGTAAGTCCAGATGTTACCGGAAAAAAAAGAGACTCGACGATACCAGACGTATCTAGGTCAAATTGAAGTTGTCAGATTTTCCAAATCCGAAAAGGGGAGTGTTAAGGCATGCTATAGCAGACTGAATGATTCGGATCTCTGTCCAAATAAGATGATGGTGTTGATGGTAATTTGAATCTAAACATTTTAAATTTCCTCTATCTCTCAAAACCTGTATTATTGGTTTGTGAATCCGCAATCGACATCTGTTAATTAAGTAAATCATGATGGTAAACACCAGTAATTGACTTCTGACGATACTTGGGGTGTGGCATTGTGAAAATACAGCCTAAGAGTGGTAGTTTAACTACGTATTTTGGCAATGCTTCTCCACTCAACAATTATTAGTTAAAAAGAAATTTAAGTTAACTCACAGGATTATGTTGGATGACGAAATTTTTAAAATCATCTTCTGAGTATTGATATTAACCATGATAATGAAGATATATCGTGTATTTTTGTAGCAATGCAATTCTTTTGTGATATTAACGATTATGTGAATCTACAGATTTAAAACAAATTATGTTAATTAAAACTACATATCAAACGATATAAAGGTTAAGATACAACCCACGTAAATGTGGAAATGATACAGCACAAAAATAAATCGTAAATACCCACAAGCTATGTAACCGGACGAGCTCCCTAAATATACTGCCTGTGTACAACTTTAAAGATGCTGATTCGGAGATCCATAAAGATGATGTGTGTCATTAAGAATACCAAGCTGAGATTACGAACGGAAACAGACGGTTCATCCCTCCAGCAAGCCTTTACACAGACGGAAGTTTGATCGGGTCTGTCGGATTCTTACAATCAAGGGTGCTCCTAGATCTCATACACAGAATTCGGTATAACAGCGCCTAAAAAATGTTTGTCATAGTGAAAGGAAAAATGGCTGTGTGATACAGAAAAAAAAATCCTGGATAGTGTGGAAATATGAAAATAGAGCTGTGATCCCTGCCTATCATTTGTTTGATGTTCAATACTTGCAATATGCTGTGTTTATTAAGTATTGATGTCATACAAATGAAACAATTATAACAAACGATTTGAAGTTCACGTAAAAGAGATTTGACGGATAAAAATAGATTAGTATTTAAAACAAATATCGATGCTAAATACAAACATAAATATAGTTTTACTAAAAACAATTGTTTGGGTGTCGGGTGGCACAGTGGTAACACACTTGCCATTCAGCTGGGTGGCTGGTGTTCGATTCCCCGATCGTACGTGAAATACGGGGTCACCTGCCCGACCACGCGGGTTTTCCCCGGGTACTCCGGTTTCCTCCCGAAGCAAGATCCCTCGCGCGCTTCCATCCGGGCCACCAAGAGTTATATATAGATGTTACATGTTTCGCAATTGTTGTAAAGCATTTTAATTTTTTTTTCTTACAACTTTTACAGTAGTAAGTCTATCATTCCAGGTCTCAGCTCAAATCATTCGGAATCCCTCGGAAAATCAACTGTTGTGTATTTCTACGACAATATATCCAATGGAACCGAACAAATTCTTCACGAACACCCAAAGCATCACACTGTCTCCTCCCGCGAAGTATGTGATTGTGGCCTAATGATATGATGTATGGTTGAAAAACCCGTTAAAATCATAGACGTAACCAGCTTTATCATTGAGTATTCCAAACGATTCTCTGCAGAAATTATTTCGCTTGCTACCCGCTTTGTACGAGGGGAGGTAACTCGCACAAGTAACTCGATACTCTCGGCTCGTTGATGCGGTTTTATTTGCGACATTGATATTACCCTGGCACCCGTCGAGTACTGTTTTTAAACTCGCATTTTCACTTAGCAATCAGGAAGTGAAATATCAAATCGTCTTAATAATTGATTTTTGAAATAAAAGTATAATACTTCTGACTGGTGCTGGCGTCACATCCATAAAATAAATAATAATAATAAAAAAAAAAAAAATGGCCGTGCTGGTTGAGTTTGTCGAAGTGACTTTGAGGTGAATCCTAGCTCGTTTCCGTAACGGAGACTCCGATAGTAATTAAGAGTTTGCATAGTATAAAGCAGTTGAACATGAATGTGTGATTCAACAAATCACCGAACTGGACAAGGTAGGCCTGTCTGAGACGAGTTTATTCTAACAAAAGTTTTCATCGATGAGATATCTTATCGGATCAATTAATTTGTAGAAAAACGCAGTAAATTGTACGAACGACATGAATTTACGGAAATGTTGCAAGAAAATGATTGCGACGTGGTTGGTCAAATATGAACATATAAGACATATTACTATAACACCGATTTAAGAATTTTAAAAACACAAGACATTCATTTTTAATAAATATGACGGGGTTCACCTGGCATCGATGAAAATCAAATATGTTTACTCGGTTAATCCCACATAGGGCTACATCTAATCATATCATGTCAATTCAAATTAACTTTAAAATGTAATTCGGCATCCTTCAGCATACCGTTAACTCAACCACAGCTTTTTAAATGTCAATCACATTCCTGAAAAGACATGATGATCACCAGTAACCATTCAGAAATGCACAATTACTTAAAAAATAAAAATAACTTCCTGTTTTCTGCCATTTTATTTTTTATATATTTTGTGCTTGCTTTTCTCCTTAATTTCTACCCTTCGCGGCCTTGGCATTTCGATTTTTTTCTTAAAGACATTGAAACATTTTACTACTCCAAACAGCCTTACTTCAGAAACATAAAATAAATGTCTCGTTTCATCTGTAAGTGTTTAAATACTTTCTGTCATGTCCTTCCAGAAAACCCAGTGATGTTACTTATAACAATATTGAAGTTTTACTCGCAAAAAAAAAAAAAAAAAAAATAAATCCCATTAAGCCGGAACTTTTTAAAATCCTTAAAAAACCTGAGAAAGAACGGGCAGTAGGTAGATAGGTGTCTATCTTTTGAACGCATGCAACTGTTTAGTTTCAAAAGTAGTGTATTTTTTTTTGCTTCAGTTTTCCACCTCTCTCCCGATTTTGTGAAATTCTTTGAGCAACTAAATTCTTTGAGCAACTAATTAAGTGATATCGAGTCCGGTGAAGTCAATGTAATAGTCAGGATATCAATCGGTGTAGATATCTTCTTGATATCTTTAAATGGCGAAATATCGGCCAATAGTTAACGCCTGTTGGAATAGCTAGAGTAAAATAGATAACAATAAAGGAGGCCGTATCATTTAGCTGTTTCGTAATTATAGGACTCGTCAGTGATGCTCGGGACCTAAAGTGTAAGTAATTATTAAAAATGAATGGGGTTATAACCCTTATTTTAGTTCTTTTAAATCTAACGCACGTGGCGTGGCTATTCTTTTGAATAATAACTTCGAATTTAAAGTTTTTAAGGAGAAAGGAGACTTGAATGGTAATTTTCTTGCTCTTGATATAGTTATTGATGGGTCTAGAACAACACTTATTTCTTTATATGGACCAAACCAGGACACCCCGGGCTTTTATGAATTAGTTGTAGACACTGTCAATAGCTTTGGGAATGATAATATTATTATATGTGGAGATTTTAACCTAGTTTTAGAACCAAATTTAGACTACGATAATAATTATAAACATGTAAATAATCCTGCAGCCAGAAATAAAGTCTTGGAAATCATTCAAAGCTATAGTCTAATTGACATTTTTAGGGAGCATCATCCAGAAACTAGACGCTACACTTGGCGAAAAGTAAATCCTATAAAACAAGCAAGACTGGACTTCTTTCTAATCTCCGAAACTCTTCTTCCTAGTGTTAATAAGTCCAGGATTGAACCAGGCTATAGATCTGATCATTCTATTCCAACGTTATCTTTGACTTTGAATGAATTTAAAAAAGGGAAGGGGCTATGGAAATTCAACAATTCTTTATTATTTGATTCTGAATATTTGGAAATGGTTAAATCTTGTATTGAGGAGGTTAAGCTGCAGTACTGTTTACCTGTATATAATTTTGACTCTCTTAAAAATATTTGTAACAGTGATATACAATTTTTAATAAATGATCAATTATTTTTGGAAACATTACTTATGGAAATAAGAGGTAGATCTATATCCTATTCATCTTTTAAGAAAAAACAAGCTAATTTACATGAGGACAATCTTAAGGTGTCCATAGAATTATTAGAGACTGAAACTGATCCTGACCATGAAAAATTAGACAGATTAAGAAAGGATTTGGAAACGATACGTGTTAAAAAAGTTAAGGGTAGTCTAATTAGATCGAGGGCTAAATGGATTGAGGAGGGGGAGAAACCATCATCATACTTTTTAAACCTAGAAAATAGAAATTTCACTTCTAAGATCATACCTAAAATACAAGCAGATAATGGTGATATTATTTCTAAACAAGAGGATGTTTTGTCTGAAGTAAGATTATTTTATGAAAACCTATATAAGTTTAGAGAGACCGATAACATTAATCTAGAATTACATTTAGAAAACTGTAATATTCCAAAGTTAAGTGATATTGATTCTGATAGTTTAGAGGGTAAGATAACTTTTGAGGAAGCGGGGAAAGTGCTTAGAGGTATGAAAAATAATAAGAGTCCGGGGTCAGATGGTTTTACTTCAGAATTTTTTTAAAGTTTTTTGGAAAAATTTAGGTTGTTTTGTCGTGCGCTCTTTAAATCATGGTTTTTTAGCTGGTCAGTGTTCAGTTACCCAAAGACATGGAATTATTGTATGTATTCCCAAGGGAGATAAGCCACGCCACTTCTTAAAAAACTGGAGGCCAATAACACTCCTGAATATCACCTATAAAATTGCTTCGGGGGTAATCTCACAAAGAATCAAAACAGTATTAAGTAAAATTATCAATGAAGATCAGACAGGCTTTTTATCTGGTAGGTATATAGGCGAAAATATCCGTACAGTGTATGATGTGATGCAATATCTTGAAGATTTAAATATTCCAGGTATGTTGATGTTAGTAGATTTCGAAAAGGCCTTTGACTCGGTTTCATGGAAGTTTATTGATAAAGTCTTAGAGTATTTTAAATTTGGGCCAGAAATAAGAAAGTGGATAAAATTATTTAACAATAATGTATATGCTTCAATTAATCAAGGGGGAAATCTATCAGAACGTATCAATATTGAAAGAGGTTGTCGTCAAGGGGACCCAATAGCTCCTTACATTTTTATTATATGTGCAGAAGTGCTAGCTGCAAGAATTAGAAATAATAATCTTATTAAAGGTATTGATGTAGATAATGTACCAATTTTAAATGTACAATATGCTGATGACACCGGGTTGATACTTGATGGGTCAGAGAGGTCACTTAATGAGTCTTTATCAGAGCTGAATAATTATGCAAAAATTTCAGGGTTAAATATCAATACTAGTAAAACTCAAGTTATATGGTTAGGGAGCTGTAAATATAGTGATGTAACATATAGGCCAGATTTGAATTTACAATGGGGAAAAAATAGATTTACATTTTTGGGGATTGAGTTTTCAGTTGACTTGGATCAAATACCAAAAATGAATTTTGACAAAAAAATTGTAAAACTCAAATCAATTCTTACATCATGGAAGAGGCGGAGCTTGACGCCGATTGGTAAAATCAATATTATCAAGTCTTTATTAATCTCACAACTAAATTATTTATTCATTACGTTACCAAACCCACCAGAAAAAATTATCACTATGATAAGTTCTTTATTATTTGACTTTTTGTGGAATGGTAAATGCCATAAGATCAAAACAGACGTTATTATTCAAAATTTTGCAGATGGTGGGCTCAAGATGATTGACGTGTATGCTTTCATTCATTCATTAAAGCTAGGTTGGATTAGAAGATTATTTATGTCTTCAGGCAAATGGTATCTGATACTCAAGTCAACTCTAGATTTAAATAAGCTATATAGTTGTTGGAAAGAGTTTGTAAAATTATGCATATCAAGGTGCCACAATAAATTTTGGAAAGATGTCTTTAAAGCATGGGATAAATTAAACTTTTCTGAAGATATGAGGCTAAAAAGACAAGATTGTATTCTTAAAACACCTTTTTGGTACAATAATGACATTAAAGTTAACAACAAATTTGTCTTCTATCCCAACTGGTATATGACAGGTATCTTAACTTTAAATGATTTGATGAAAAATTCTGAAAATCTAGCCTTTCTTTCTTTTGACGAATTTATACAAAAATTTGGAATTAATACTAATTTTTTTACAATATCATGGATTAATATTGGCAATAAAACGCTATTTAAGAAATCTCGAGTTAAGACCAGAGAAGCTTTCACACCCTTTTATACCACATTTATTAGAAATATTTTTTAAGAACAAAAAGGGTGTGAAAGACTTCTACAGGGTTATAATAACTCCAACAACAACTCCTACAGGTACTAGGAAATGGAATTTGAGCTTTAACTTTGATAGAGAAATGTGGTTAAAAATATATAATCTTCCCTTTAAGGTAACAAAAAATTCTAAATTGATATGGTTTCAAGTCAGAATTATTCATCATATCTTAGTTACAAATACCTTCCTTCATAAGATAAGAATAAATCCTAGCCCTATGTGTACTTTATGTAATATGGAAAGGGAGACAATTATA
Source organism: Pecten maximus (assembly GCF_902652985.1). Classification (NCBI taxonomy): domain Eukaryota; kingdom Metazoa; phylum Mollusca; class Bivalvia; order Pectinida; family Pectinidae; genus Pecten; species Pecten maximus. Next base: position 48,280,967 of record NC_047015.1, read on the forward strand.
CATTGCTTATGGGAATGCAAGGAGGTGCAAACTCTTCTTCTTAAATTTGAAACTTTGTTAGATTTGTTGTTTATACCTTTTGCATATAATAAAGACTCATTTCTTTTTGGAATAGTTTTACAAAATTGTAGTTCTGTTGACAACGAAATTTTAATCATTATGAAACATTACATATATAAAACCAGATGTCTTAGCAATTCTTTGAATATCAATGCTCTCATTAATGTAATTAAAGATAATTTTGTAGTCCAAAAATATATGTATAACAGTCTTAGTGACCATGGTAAAAGACAATTTGATTTAGGCTGGAGGAAGTGGAAGCCTTTATTGGATCTATGAGTTGTATTAGTCTTTTACACATCCTACCCTGGTCTTAAACTTATTGTTATATACACTGTATTATTATATAAATACAGGTAACTTACTTTTCTTTTACTTATCTTCTATTATTGTATATCATAACACTGACTGTTGTGGTCTAGCTGTATCGCTGACTAGCCCAGTGATTTATCAGTATTTTATCTTTTAATACATATTGTATTACAATATTCTTGTACATGCATGTATGCAATAATTACATGTATGTAATTAAGAAATGGTACCTCCCCCTCTCTCTTCCTTTCTCTCCCTTCCTATCTGTCTTCCTTAGTGTGTCCTCTGCCTTTCTGTCTGTGAGGGTGTGTGTGAGGATGCGTGTGTGTGTATAGGTGTGTGTGTATATATATGTGTATGTATGTACATGTATGTTATGTATGCAGGATCTTCCCTGACACTGGATTCATGCGTGCTATACGCAGAAAATCCATCAAGGCCTCCCAAACTAAACGTTTTTTTAGGATGTACTGTTAATTCTAAAATCTGTCATTTGATTGCAGAAAACTTTTTTGATTTTCTTTATTTATTTATAAAGGACCTTTTATAACAAAATATGAGGGAAAATCCTGTTTATGTTATGTTTATTTACGCTATGTTGTACTATGTTATGTCATGATGCTACATATGCAAGTATATTTGTTATGCCTCGCTATGTATGTATATATGTGTGTATGTGTGTATGTATGTAGGTGTGTGTGTGTGTGTGTATGTAGGTATGTATGTATGTATGTATGCTTGTATGTATGTATGTATGTATGTATGTATGTATGTATGTATGTATGTATGACCTATCATAGCATACACAATGATCTTTTGAATGCGGTGGGTGGGAGTGTGCAAGTGATTGTCTGTTGATGTCTATTTATGTATACCATGTAAAATGTTTGAAAATAAAAGAAATATAAAAAAAATAAAGTGTAAGTGACGGAGGGAAACCCCAAATAAGCCGCAAGCTACACGTATGTCATAATCTGGAATGGGAAGTATTATTACCCGTTTATTCAACAAAGTCCATAATTTTCAATATTATATTTAGATAAAAATGTCAATTTTATGTGTATATTGTGAACTGTGGCACTTTTCAAATGAATCAAAACGTGACATGCTAGTTATGACAAACCTCGGCGACTACAGTCCACTAGCAGTTTTTTTTCACCTGCAATCTCGAAAAGTGTACAATCATGGTATTAGTTCCTATCGAAACAAAAATAACAGAAAATACCGACATAATAAAAAAAAAAGTTATTCTTACTCAAAATCGATAAAACTAGCGCAAAAATATGAACAAAAGAACAATGATGATAAGACCAGGTGTTTCGGGAAAGTAAGCGTCTCCTACGTCATCGACGGCACTCGCCCTACATATATAGATCAAATAAGGGGTTCGTCACTTTCTGAAAGAAAAAGTAGGGTAGTGACAACGGAACCAGTCTAAGAATATCTATAAGCACATTTAAATCGCGTAGACCCGACCGTAGAAGCAACCAAGAACTGAACTGCCATCGTAAAGTTGCTAATCCGTCTAGTTGTCTAATTAAGTTAGTATCCTTCGTATGTTTCAGGAGTTGGCGATATTTTGAAGGAGATTAATGTCATTTACTATGATATCAGTGCGACCAATTTCATAACAAATAAATTCATACGTAGTCTTGGCATAACTCAAGCAATAAATCTACAGCGATCGAAACAAAAGGAAACTGTACTTTAATTTTAGGACTAGCAGTCTTCAATCATATAGATTATGTACTCAAAACATTGAAGCAATGTAATAGGTTTGGTTTGGTTTATTTTGTTTAACGTCCTATTAACAGCCAGAGGCATTTAAAACGTGTCAGGTTTTGGAGGTGGAGGAAAGCCGGAGTACCCGGAGAAAAACCACCGGCCTACGGTCAGTACCTGGCAACTGCCCACACGGGTTTCGAACTCGCGACCCAGAAGTGGAGGGCCAGTGATTAAGTGTCGGAACACCTTTACAATTCGGCTACCGCGGCTCTGTAAACGGGCATTTCGCATCATCAGAATGTTTCATAAAAATCATATATAAGGTAGCCTTGACCACAGGCGTCTGAACCTGGTTAGTATTTATAGAAAAAGATATTAGCCCCTGTTTCTACAATGTTGATATACGTAGTTGGAGTAGGGCTAATATTTTTTTTTAATAAATACTAAGAAGATGCAGACGCCCGTGCTTTGACTAAATAACTGTTTATGGTATACGGGTATATTGGCGTTTAGTACACCTGAACTATGATGGGTTCAGTACACAGTGTGGTGTTTATGTCATTTGATCGGCAAGATTGCTGTTATCACACTGCTTATTCAAAAATTATTTTTGTTAAAAGTACAAATTCGTCACACAAGTGTAGAAGTCGATCAATTATAATTAAATCAATTGATCAATACTCTCTAGAATTATTCAAATTTTGTTGTTTAATGGCTAACTGATTGCGTTTGATCTTTATTCTAATGATGTTTTAAGATACAATTCTAATTAATACAACACGAAATGAGCGATAATCACATAATTTTATATCAATTTTGTCGCGACGGCGCCATCGTCTCTGCGTTTAGAACAGCCCAGCATTAACAAACTTGGTATATACTTAGATCATCATAGCCTTAACTACGGTATATCGTCCACAATTTATGGTCCAGCGACTGGGAATTGGGGCATCTGGACGTTAAAGTTTTGTATTAAGCTATTTTTGAAAAAAAAAAGTTATTCCATTCAAAACACAAGTATTCAAGCTTCCAAAGAATACCAAATGTATTCAAGTATTAAAGTAATTGATGTACTCTATAAGATTTCGCCTACTTTAACATGTTCAGGTCCAAATTGGTTTTTTCCTGTATTTCTGATTTCCATACCATCACTAACGAGTCCTAGCCGGACGTAACAGCTGTATGGTGTCCCTAATGAGTCTTAGCCTGAAGTAACAGCTGTATAGTGTCCCTTAAGTCACTGACGAATCCTAGGAGGATGAAACAGCTGTATGGTGTCACCAACGTCACTGACGAGACCTAGCCGGGCGTAACAGCTGTATGGTGCCCCTAACGTCACTGTCGAGTCCTAGCCGGACGTAACAACTGTATGGTGTCCCTAACGTCACTGACGAGTCCTAGCCGGACGTAACAACTGTATGGTGTCCCTAACGTCACTGACGAGTCCTAGCCGGACGTAACAACTGTATGGTGTCCCTAACGTCACTGACGAGTCCTAGCCGGACGTAACAGCTGTATGGTGCCCCTAACGTCAGTGACGAGTCCTAGCCCGACGTAACAGCTGTATGGTGTCCCTTACGTCACTGACGAGTCCTAGCTGGACGTAACAGCTGTATGGTGTTCCTAACGAGTTATAGCCCGACGTAACAGCTGTATGGTGCCCCTTACGTCACTGACGAGTCCTAGCTGGACGTAACAGCTGTATGGTGTTCCTAACGAGTTCTAGCCCGACGTAACAGCTGTATGGTGTCCCTTACGTCATTGACGAGTCCTAGCCGGACGTTACAGCTGTAGAGTGTCCCTAACGTCACTAACGACTCCTTACAGGAAGTAACAGCTGTATGGTGTCACCAACATCACTTACGAGTCCTAGCTGGACGTAACAGCTGTAGAGTGTCCCTAACGTCACTAACGAGTCCTTACAGGACGTAACAGCTGTATGGTGTCACCAACATCACTAACGAGTCCTAGCCGGACGTAACAGCTGTAGAGTGTCCCTAACGTCACTAACGAGTCCTTACAGGACGTAACAGCTGTATGGTGTCACCAACATCACTTACGAGTCCTAGCCGGACGTAATAGCTGTATGGTGTCCCTAACGAGTCCTAGCCGGACGTAACAGCTGTATGGTGTCCCTAACGAGTCCCACCCGGACGTAACAGCTGTATGGTGTCCCTAACGAGCCCTAACCGGACGTAACAGCTGTATGGTGTCCCTAACGAGTCCTAACCGGACTAAACAGTGTATGGGGGTTAACGGTTGGGGCCCGGGAAACAGCTAAAAGGGTGTTAACGAGGGGCTAGGGAAATAAAAGTGGGGTTTTAAAAGGGGGGGTAACAGGGGGTAGGGAGTAAAATGAATTAGGGAGAAAAGGGTTTTTTGGGTTGGAGTTAAGCTGGGGGGGAAGTATTGAGACCCTGGGGGGGAAAGGGGGATGGGGTCCCAACGTTGGGGTGGGGGGATCATGTAGGGCCCTAAGTATGAACACCCGACAAGGGGTCCCAAAGGCCCCTAAGGGGGGTTAAATGGGGTTTTAAATTTAAAAGGGGTTCCCGGGGGGATAAAGCGTAGGGTTCCCCCTAAGCCCCTAAGGGAAACCGAGGGGGTTTTTTCCCAGACCTGGTAAGCGGGGGTTTTTCCCCCTAACAGTAGGGAAACGGCGTAGGTTCTAAAGAGAGACCCGATAAAGGGGGTAGGTGAAAGAGCCTGCCGGGACAAAGCGGTAAGGGGGGGCCCTTAATCAAAGATTAGGGACCAAAAAGGGATGGGGGTTTTGTTGGGTAGGGGGAAAAAGTTTTATGGGTTAAGGGGAAGAGCCCTGGGGATTAAATGAGGGGGTTTTAAAAGGGGGAAAGGCGTAAAGGGATTGTATAAGTTAGGGGACTAACATGAGGGGTTGTCGTGGCCCCTAAAGCCCCTAGGGAAAAGTGGGTTTGTTTGGTTTAACATTTAAGGGTAAAGGGGGGGGGGCCCAAAAAAGGGGGAGTGTTATTTCCTCCCCCTGCCCCGCCTTTATGCTGCAGTTATTTTTTCACCCTTTCACGTTATATTATTTAAAAACTTTTTAAAATCAAGCATATATGAAAATATGTTACACAACTACTTACTCCTCTTTTCCAGGGATGGAAAAAAACCCACCCTAAAATAATGTCACTTTTACTAACCCCTCTCCTTCGTTGTTTCAACCAACTTTATAAAAATCTGGGGTTTACCGAATTTTTGCTGAAAGAAACCCTTTTTTAAAAACTAATTATAAATTTAGAGCGAAAAAAATTTTAAATTGTAGGCGTAAATTCTAGGGTGAAAAACTTCAAATGCGATTGGGGACATCTTTTTTTGTTTTTAAAGGGAAAATGAACGGGTTTTCTTCCACCTCTGGTGGGAAAAAAAAAATTAAACTCAAGAAAAAAATGTCCCATATCCTTGGACAATGGTAAACCCACCTCTATCGAATCCTTTGGTATTTTAAAAATAAAAACCCAATGATTTTTTTAAAGTCTTTAAAAAATGTGTGCGCGAAAATTGTTTTAATTTGTAGGGAACCAAATTCTTTTCCTTGGGTCAAACATTAAAAAAAAGCAAAAATTCTTCTTAAATTTTTAATGTTAAAGTCTCGAAAATGTTTTTTTAGAAAAACAAAGAAATTTTTCAATTTTTTCTTTGGAATTTTTTTAATTTCTTCCAAACATATCATCTTAGCAAAACTTATTGGTGTATATTTTTGCAGCAATTACATTTTTTCAATTGCTTAAAAAAAATTCGCTTTTCGATACAAAAGTTACCCAATCGTTCGTCCAAACTTGATCTTTCAATTTAATTGAGGTTTTGATAAAAAGGAAAGTTTTATCACGATTTCATTTACTTTTTTAAGTGGGTGAAAAAGGGGTTCTTTTAATTTTTTCCCCAAAGTCGCATGAACTATATATCACTTTCCCCCCCCCCCTAAAATCGTCAATCTGTTTTATCACTTTTCCCCCCCCCAACATCGTCTAACTGTAAAAATTTACTTTCCCTTCCCCAAATCGTCATTAAATGTTAAATCACTTTCCCCCCCCCCCTAACACGTCATGATACTTTTATCCTTTTCCCCCCCCCCCTAACTTCAGAACTGTATATATCACTGTCCCCCCCTAACTCGTCATGAAACTGTACATCACCCCCCCCCCCCCCCCCCCTAAAAAGTCGTCTTACTTACATATCACTTTCCCCTCCCCCTAAACCCGTCGTCCCCCTATGTTATATCACCCCCCCCCCCCCCCCCCAAATCGTCATGATCTTAATACTTTTGTCTCCTTAAAAGCGCAACTTATATATCATTTCCCCCCCCTAACAGTCTTTATAAAAACTGTTTTTCCCCCCCCCCCCCTCCCCAACCTCCATAAACGTATATACACTTTCCCCCCTCCCAACAGTCGTCATATACTGTGATATACCCCCCCTCCCCACGCGTCATAATCGTTATAATCACTTTTTCCCCCTCCTCGTCTAGATACTGTTTTACCTTTCCCCCCCCTAAAGTCTCAGATACTGTATATCCTTTCCCCCCCCAACAGTCCATGATACGTATTATCACTTTTTCCCCTCCCCCAACATCGTCATGAACGTTTTATCATTTCCCCCTCCCAAATCTTCATAAAAACGTATTTTCCCCCCCCCCCCTAAAAGTCGTCATGATCGACAATTTACTTTTCCCCCTAAAAGTCGTCTAATACTTTTATTCACTCCCCCCCCCCCCCTAACTCTCAGATACTGTACATTCCTTTCCCCCTCCCTAACAGCTCTATACTGTAATTCATTTCCCCTTCCAATTCGTCCCAAAGATTGTCATTCCTTTTCCCCCCTCCCAAACCCGTCTAATACTGATATATAAATTTTCCCCTTCCCCAACAGTCGTCTGATACTTTTATACACTTCCCTTTTTCCCCAACATTCGTCTGACGTACTTCACTTTCCCCCTCCCTAACATCGATAAAACTGTATATATCACTTTCCCTCCCACATTCGCATGATCTGTATACACTTTCCCCCTCCCTACAGTCGTCATAATACTGTACATATCACTTTCCCCTTCCCTAAAACAGTCGTCCGAACTGTACATATCACTTCCCCCTCCCTAACAGCGTCATATACTGACATATACTTTTCCCCCTTCCCCTACATCGTCCATGATACTGTTATAATATCACTTTCCCCCTCCCTAACAGTCGTCATATACTGTACATACACTTTCCCTCCCTAACAGTCGTCAGATACTGTAGATTCAACTTTCCTTCCCTGCCCCCTCCCTAAGTCTCATAAAGACTGTTAAATCACTTTCCCCCTCCCTACAGTCGTCATGATACTGTACATAGCAACTTTCCCCTTCCCTAACGAGTGTCGTTCATGATACTGTACATATCCTTTCCCCTCCCTAACAGTGTCATAAACTGTTACATATCACTTTTCCCCCCTCCCTAACAGTCTCATAATAAACTGTACCATTCACCTTCCCCCTCCCTAACAGTCGTGCATGATACTGTAATATCACTTTTCCCCCCCTAAAGTCGTCATAATGCTGTACTTCACTTTCCCCTCCCTAACAGTCGTATAATACTGTATAATCACTTCCCCCTCCCTAACAGAGAGTCGTCATGATACGGACTATCACTTTTTTCCCTCCTAACAGTCCGTCATGATCTGTAACAATCCACTTTCCCCTCCCTAACAGTCGTCATGATACTGTATAAATATCACTTGTCCCCTTCCCTACAGTCGTCATAATACGTATATATCCTTCCCCCCTCGCTAACAGTCGTCATGATACTGTATATATCCACCTCCCCTCCCCTAACATGTCATGATACTGTATACAAATATCACTTTCCCCTCGCACAGTCGTCATGATTACGTACATATACTTTCCCCCTCCTAACAGTCGTCATGATACGTAATAATAATCACTTTCCCCCTCCCTAGACAGTTGTCATAATACTGTACATATACTTTCCCCCCCGTCCCTAACAGTCCGCAATTTTCGGTACAATTTCACTTTTCCCCCCCCCCCAAAAGTCTCAAACTTAAATCCTTCCCCCCCAAAATCGTCATTCTGTTAAACCTGTCCCCCCCCCCCACAGCGTCAAATACGTCATTCACTTTCCCCCCCCCTAACACGCAGTACTGTAAATTTTACTTTCCCCCCCCCTAACAGCCCTCATGATACGTACAATCCCCCCCTCCCCCTCCCAACATGCATGAAAGTAAACCTTTCCCCCCCCTAACTCCCTCTGATACTTATATTTCCCTTTTCCCCCCCCAAAAACGCGAACCGGGTATTTCCCTTTCCCCCCCAAAAGTCTCAAACTGTAACACTTTCCCCCCCCCCCCGTCAGAACGAATCCTTTCCCCCCCCCAAACAGCGCACAACGAAAACACCCCCCCCCCAAAAGCCAACGCAACCCCCCCCCCCAACAGTCTCATGATACGAACCTTCCCCCCCCCAACAGTTTGCATGATCTTTTATCCCCCCCCCCTCCCTAACAGTCGTCCATGATACTGGTACATATCGGGGACACTTTCCCCCTACCTACCAGTCGTCATAATACTGTATATATCACTTCCCTCCCTAACAGTCGTCCTAATACTGTACATTCACTTTCTCCCCTCCTAACAGTCGTCCTAAACTGTATATTATAGGTCACTCCCCCTCTACCTATATATATCACCTCCCCCCCCCCAAAGTCGCATACGATACTGTACATATCACTTTTCCCCCTCCCTAACAGTCTCATGATACTGTACAATACACTTTCCCTTCCGCTAACAGTCGTCATGATACTATACAATATCACGTTGCCCCTCCCTACATTCGTCATAATACTGTATATACTTCGCCCCCCTCCCTAACAGTCCGTCATGTACTGTATATAATCACCTCCCTTTCACCTCCCGGATCTCACCGTCCCCCTCCCTACCATTGTCCATGATACTGTACTATACTTTCCCCTCCCTAACAGTCGTCATGATACTGTACATATCACTTTCCCCTCCCTAACAGTCGTCATGATACTGTATATATCACTTTCCCCCTCCCTAACAGTTGTCATAATACTGTACATATCACTTTCCCCCTCCCTAACAGTCGTCATGATACTGTACATATCACTTTCCCCCTCCCTAACAGTCGTCATGATACTGTACATATCACTTTCCCCTCCCTAACAGTCGTCATGATACTGTATATATCACTGTCCCCTCCCTAACAGTCTTCATAATACTGTATATATCCCCCCCTCCCTAACAGTCGTCATGATACTGTACATATCACTTTCCCCTCCCTAACAGTCGTCATAATACTGTATATATCACTCCCCCTCCCTAACAGTCGTCATGATACTGTACATATCACTTTCCCCCTCCCTAACAGTCGTCATGATACTGTATATATCACTTTCCCCTTCCTAACATTCGTCATGATACTGTACATATCACTTTCCCCCTCCCTAACAGTCGTCATAATACTGTATATATCACTTTCCCCTTCCCTAACAGTCGTCATGATACTGTATATATCACATTCCCTTTCCCTAACATTCGTCATGATACTGTACATATCACTTTCCCCCTCCCTAACAGTCGTCATAATACTGTATATATCACTTTCCCCTCCCTAACATTCGTCATGATACTGTAGATATCACTTTCCCCCTCCCTAACAGTCGTCATAATACTGTACATATCACTTTCCCCTTCCCTAACAGTCGTCATGATACTGTACATATCACTTTCCCCCTCCCTAACAGTCGTCATGATACTGTACATATCACTTTCCCCTTCCCTAACATTCGTCATGATACTGTATATATCACTTTCCCCCTCCCTAACAGTCGTCATGATACTGTACATATCACTTTTCCCTCCCTAACAGTCGTCATGATACTGTAGATATCACTTTCCCCCTCCCTAACAGTCGTCATAATACTGTATATATCACTTTCCCCCTCCCTAACAGTCGTCATGATACTGTACATATCACTTTCCCCCTCCCTAACAGTCGTCATGATACTGTACATATCACTTTCCCCTTCCCTAACATTCGTCATGATACTGTATATATCACTTTCCCCCTCCCTAACAGTCGTCATGATACTGTACATATCACTTTCCCCTTCCCTAACAGTCGTCATGATACTGTACATATCACTTTCCCCCTCCCTAACAGTTGTCATAATACTGTACATATCACTTTCCCCCTCCCTAACAGTCGTCATAATACTGTACATATCACCTTCCCCCTCCCTAACAGTCGTCATGATACTGTATATATCACTTTCCCCCTCCCTAACAGTCGTCATAATACTGTACATATCACTTTCCCCTCCCTAACAGTCGTCATAATACTGTATATATCACTTCCCCCCTCCCTAACAGTCGTCATGATACTGTACATATCACTTTTCCCTCCCTAACAGTCGTCATGATACTGTACATATCACTTTCCCCTCCCTAACAGTCGTCATGATACTGTATATATCACTTTCCCTTCCCTAACAGTCGTCATAATACTGTATATATCACTTCCCCCCTCCCTAACAGTCGTCATGATACTGTATATATCACCTCCCCCTCCCTAACAGTCGTCATGATACTGTACATATCACTTTCCCCTCCCTAACAGTCGTCATGATACTGTACATATCACTTTCCCCTCCCTAACAGTCGTCATGATACTGTATATATCACTTTCCCCCTCCCTAACAGTTGTCATAATACTGTACATATCACTTTCCCCCTCCCTAACAGTCGTCATGATACTGTACATATCACTTTCCCCCTCCCTAACAGTCGTCATGATACTGTACATATCACTTTCCCCTCCCTAACAGTCGTCATGATACTGTATATATCACTGTCCCCTCCCTAACAGTCGTCATAATACTGTACATATCACTTTCCCCCTCCCTAACAGTCGTCATGATACTGTACATATCACTTTCCCCCTCCCTAACAGTCGTCATGATACTGTACATATCACCTCCCCCTCCCTAACAGTCGTCATGATACTGTACATATCACTTTCCCCTCCCTAACAGTCGTCATGATACTGTATATATCACTTTCCCCTCCCTAACAGTCGTCATGATACTGTATATATCACTTTCCCCCTCCCTAACAGTCGTCATGATACTGTATATATCACTTTCCCCTCCCTAACAGTCGTCATGATACTGTATTTATCACTTTCCCCCTCCCTAACAGTCGTCACGATACTGTATATATCACCTCCCCCTCCCTAACAGTCGTCATGATACTGTACATATCACCTCCCCCTACCTAACAGTCGTCATGATACTGTATATATCACTTTCCCCCTCCCTAACAGTCGTCATGATACTGTACATATCACCTCCCCCTCCCTAACAGTCGTCATGATACTGTACATATCACTTTCCCCCTCCCTAACAGTCGTCATAATACTGTATATATCACTTTCCCCCTCCCTAACAGTCGTCATAATACTGTACATATCACTTTCCCCTCCCTAACAGTCGTCATAATACTGTATATATATATCACCTCCCCCCCCCCTAACAGTCGTCATGATACTGTACATATCACTTTCCCCTCCCTAACAGTCGTCATGATACTGTACATATCACTTTCCCTTCCCTAACAGTCGTCATGATACTATACATATCACTTTCCCCTCCCTAACAGTCGTCATAATACTGTATATATCACTTCCCCCCTCCCTAACAGTCGTCATGATACTGTATATATCACCTCCCCCTCCCTAACAGTCGTCATGATACTGTACATATCACTTTCCCCTCCCTAACAGTCGTCATGATACTGTACATATCACTTTCCCCTCCCTAACAGTCGTCATGATACTGTATATATCACTTTCCCCCTCCCTAACAGTTGTCATAATACTGTACATATCACTTTCCCCCTCCCTAACAGTCGTCATGATACTGTACATATCACTTTCCCCCTCCCTAACAGTCGTCATGATACTGTACATATCACTTTCCCCTCCCTAACAGTCGTCATGATACTGTATATATCACTGTCCCCTCCCTAACAGTCGTCATAATACTGTACATATCACTTTCCCCCTCCCTAACAGTCGTCATGATACTGTACATATCACTTTCCCCCTCCCTAACAGTCGTCATGATACTGTACATATCACCTCCCCCTCCCTAACAGTCGTCATGATACTGTACATATCACTTTCCCCTCCCTAACAGTCGTCATGATACTGTATATATCACTTTCCCCTCCCTAACAGTCGTCATGATACTGTATATATCACTTTCCCCCTCCCTAACAGTCGTCATGATACTGTATATATCACTTTCCCCTCCCTAACAGTCGTCATGATACTGTATTTATCACTTTCCCCCTCCCTAACAGTCGTCACGATACTGTATATATCACCTCCCCCTCCCTAACAGTCGTCATGATACTGTACATATCACCTCCCCCTACCTAACAGTCGTCATGATACTGTATATATCACTTTCCCCCTCCCTAACAGTCGTCATGATACTGTACATATCACCTCCCCCTCCCTAACAGTCGTCATGATACTGTACATATCACTTTCCCCCTCCCTAACAGTCGTCATAATACTGTATATATCACTTTCCCCCTCCCTAACAGTCGTCATAATACTGTACATATCACTTTCCCCTCCCTAACAGTCGTCATAATACTGTATATATATATCACCTCCCCCCCCCTAACAGTCGTCATGATACTGTACATATCACTTTCCCCTCCCTAACAGTCGTCATGATACTGTACATATCACTTTCCCTTCCCTAACAGTCGTCATGATACTATACATATCACTTTCCCCTCCCTAACAGTCGTCATGATACTGTACATATCACTTTCCCTTCCCTAACAGTCGTCATGATACTGTACATATCACCTCCCCCTCCCTAACAGTCGTCATAATACCGTACATATCGCTTTCCCACTTTCCTATATGTCGTCATGAAACTTCAGATATCAGTTTTCGCTTCCCGATCAGTTCAATCCTTGATTTATGGTTCATTTAAAGACAAAAACATAAAAATTCAGCTGATTACAGGAAAAAAAGATTTTTCCCTATGTGCACTTTGAGTTTAATTGCAGCGGCTTTAATTCAATGTTAACGACTTCAACAGATGATGCCTCGGCATATCACTAATTTCCTGACTGATTTCTATTTTGGGAACGGTTTAACAAATAATTTTAAATTTTTCAAATTGCTTAACGAACAAGACAAGTAATTGAAGCAAGCGAGGATATTTAAAAAAATCTTTGCAATTGAAATATTTTTTTGGTAATTGATAGCAACCTAATAACATGCTCTGTCGCATGCTCAGAGATACAACAGGTCATTGGCTATGAGTTTTTCCCTATAAATTACTTTTCTTTAACAGATGTCTTTCACCATGAATTATATAATCAAAAATTGGAAATGTTCACAGAATCTCAAAAAGATGTTTAACTCGTTCGAACCCCGTGACTTTGAACAATATCAAATGGGTAGTTGATAAAGGGTGCAATAATTGTTTGTAGTATTTAACAAAAGAATCTTTGTAGTTTCATAAAAAAATATTGACAAAGTTTTAAGTCTTAGACACAATTCATTTCATGTTTCTCAATTCCATTTGGAATGCAATTTCTGAGCTGAATTGATATGCTTTCTTTTTTGAAGAATTTTACGGCTGACTGATTTGTAAGGTATTATCAGTGGGGCTTCACAGATCTGATAGACAGCCTGATAAAGCACCTGTTGACTGTATATATATATTACACGTGCATTTCGTGTTTCAGCTCTGTCATATAGTAACTAGAGTTTACATAAAGGTTCCGTTTTCTAGGAGCTCATTTTGTTATATTGGATGATAAATACAACACAAAAGAAAATAAATTGTGTTTAATTTGAAAATGAGTAAACGGTTATAGATGCTGCCGGTTTTATTTAGAACACCATTCGTGCTAGGAAAAATAAAAACGGCGGAGGACTTAATTGAAAATATCGATCATTTTGTGTAAAATATAAATCTAGACTACGTAGGTACGTTTTTATTTGATAACATCAAAGATTTTATCAGCGAAAATACCATTTAGGCTAAAAAGTAAGTAAGAAAGAAATCTGTTCTTTGAAGATGTTCAGACAAAAAATAAGGAGAAAGAAATTCGAGATAAACACAGCTTCTGCGGTTGAACCACTTAAGCATTGGTATACAATCCAGAAAACTTTGATGTTAATGACATCGATGACATCCGCTGACCCCGACGAGTCATGGAAATATTAGCATTACTAGGAAATCCCACTTTGTATAAAATAACTTATGGTTATTACATTTATTTAAGAAGAACGACAAGAAGTCCTTATTTCAGTTTTGTTCTTGAAGCTTAAGCTTATATCGGTTCCACAGGCGCTTGCATAGAAAATATCACTTTCGATTTTTTTTTGATATGACAGCGGTATGTGTAATGTGTAAGAGGGAAGGCCTCTTACACATTACACATACCGCTGTCATATTAAAAAAAAAAAATCGAAAGTGATATTTTCTATGCAAGCGCCTGTGATCGGTTCTACTGGCTTTGCTACTGACCAGATAGGAGGGTATTCCTTCAATGTAGAGAAAGATTAATATATAAACGTGTAACTATATTTTTGTCGGCTTTGTACTTTGTAAAATATCCATGTTTTCCAGGCAAGAAAAGATAGTAGATATACAATCACTTCACCTGACGGCATGTGGAGAACAAATCTGAGGGATCAGTTTTTCGATTTCGGCAATCTATAAACATGCTCATCAGGAACGTCCAAATAACAACAATAGCCAACATCCACCAATCACATGTGATCTTCATACAGTATCCATCTCCCCTGGTATGCTAAAGCTGTCAAGTTGTGATCAACGGTTCACGAAACAAACTTTTGGTAGTGTAAGGTCTAAAATCACCATGAAAGGATATTGTTCTATCAACATTTGGCTAAACGCCGATCAATAAATATCGAATGTTATGTTAAAAATCCGAGGGACGCCAAATAACAGCTATCATTGAAAAAAACAACAACAAACAACAAATTAATCCTTTGACAAATTTTGAAATAAGTAAGCATTTTATTAATAAATAATTTTCTTTTCTACTCTAAACAAGACAAAGGAAAGCCGGTTGGGACCATTTTCGTAGAAGAAAATAATTTTTTTTTTCGCGTTATTACGCGAAACTAACGCGTAATTACGCGAAACTTACGCGTTATATCGCGAAACTTTCGCGTAATTACACGAAACTAACGCATTATATCGCGAAACTTTCGCGTAATTACGCGAAACTAACGCGTTATATCGCGAAACTTTCGCGTAATTACGCGAAACTAACGCGTTATATCACGAAACTTTCGCGTAATTACGCGAAACTTACACGTTATTACGCGAAACTAACGCGTTATATCGCGAAACTTTCGCGTAATTACGCGAAACTAACGCGTTATATCACGAAACTTTCGCGTAATTACGCGAAACTTACACGTTATTACGCGAAACTAAAGCGTATTAGGCTATGATATGACTGTGATATTCCCCCTGATTGGCCAATTCTAAACATTCTCACTTTGCTCAAATATTATTATCAACCCCGAAGCCGTGCTACCGTGCTACAATCCAAAAACTCGATTACACACCAAAAATAGTAGCAAGGGCATTTCCAACTATCCATGTCGTCAAAAAATGTATGCTTACATGTACATGTAGGTATGTGCTCCCGGACAGAGTTTAATAGACTGAATTCTTAAATGTTTTAGCTTTTTCATTTTGTTGAATTTTAAGCAATAATAAATAATATAGTTAAAATTCATTGTTGACTTTGACTTATCAATTGTCATTTTGAACTTTTCTCCGGTCGATCACTATTATTTTTTCAATCCTATGATCCTATGAGGTAATGATAATCATTCTGTAATATGAAAATGTATCAGTTTTGTCATATAATAAAGCAGTTATCGACCTGTTTTCAGGTGAACACGATGACCTTCGGCCTCTGGAAATATCATTTTCTCGAGTTTATAAATCATAATATTCACCTGAAAACAGGTCGATGCTTTATTATGCGCAGTAGTTTATATAAGACGATGAAATGGTTTCAGAGTATCAGATACTGACTCTAAAGATGGAGGGCGAGAACGAAGTTGTTTTTCTGTCCAGAATTTTGTAATTCATTGAGAATGAATAATGCAACATTGGATATATCCGAGAACTAATTTCCTTATTGTTAAACACTATCGTTTCAAATATCGTTTAAGTGTTGAATTGCTGAAAACAACACTATCCACTATTGTTAAAAAAACTCAAAATTTCAGCTTGGGATAGGCCAAGCTCAAAATAAAATCTCACTAAACTGTCGTGAATCATCTCAATACTCTTCAAAAGTAGCCGATACTTCTTATAGCTATCTATATATATTCGTGATATAACACGTTAGTTTCGCGTAATAACGCGTTAGTTTCGCGTTATAACGCGATAGTTTCGCGTAATTACGCGAAAGTTTCGCGATATAACGCGTTAGTTTCGCGTAATAACGCGAAATTTTTTTTATTTTCTTCTACGAAAATGGTCCCAACCGGCTTTCGTACAAAGGACACAAAAAAAAAATCTCACGAAAAAGGAATATGCTATATTGCCTGATCAGGACTGTACTTGTTTACTGACAATTGGAAATCACGTAATATAAAGTGAAATTCCCAGGAGAAACCCACATAGTCGACCGTGGTACATATTCACGTCTGATGTGGAATCGAACTCCGGTCGCCCAGATGAAATGCAAGTCCGTTACCACTACGCCAGCAGACCACATAAAGATCGGTTGTGAATTGACCAGACTTGTGATACTTGTGTAATGGCGACATATCTGTCTTTACGTACATGGCCAGATCGCACGCCTCTGTATATTTACAACATTATCAATACCCATTAAAACATTCCATGGAACACAACAACACTTTACAGCGTTACTACATGTTAGTGTTACTGATCAACGAAGCCAGAATCTAGCTGGACCGGGTATGACGCACTTAAAAGCATTTGTTTTTCATTTAAGAGTAGTTCTATATCAGTTGATACTTTCAATATAATTTCCTCTTTTTTGGTAATCTTGTTTGAAGGGTTAATACCAATAGACTGTCTGAACTATCCTGATGTAGCTGAGGGGGTGTTGGTGGTGGTGAAGGGGTATATGAAAGTAAAGTTTATTTCATTATAATTTTGTTATTACGCTATTCCTGTGGGTCAAAACAACGTGCACAAGAGTCTTGATATATCGAGGGTCTGGTTATTCTGTTATCACATACATTTTGTATTTCCTGCTTGTAAACATTTGTAGAAAAACCAGCCGACACGAAAAAAGAAAAAAAACAAAAATCAAATCGGGGTAACACTTTCTGTGTTGCCTTTCAGGTCGGTCGTAATGTTATCATAGCATTGTTTCTTAAGAGGCGACTGAATTAAGGATATTAACTTTTATTCTTTCTGAATTTATTTCTTCTTCCGAATGTCTCTCATGATAACGCATTTTGGCCTGTTGATCATTGTGAGGAGAGCTTGGGTTCTGTTCCTCGGCAGAGACTTACCAGATTCTATAAAATTGGTAGTAACTACTCCCGCATATCGCTCAGAATTTTAGGTAAGGAACGACTGGTTCGCCTGTTGTCAGTAACGACGGGTTCGCCTGTTGTCAGTAACGAATGGTTCGCCTGTTGTCAGTAACGACTGGTTCGCCTGTTGTCAGTAACGACTGGTTCGCCTGTTGTCAGTAACGACTGGTTCGCCCGTTGTCAGTAACGAATGGTTCGCCCGTTGTCAGTAACGAATGGTTCGCCTGTTGTCAGTAACGACTGGTTCGCCCGTTGTCAGTAACGACTGGTTCGCCCGTTGTCAGTAACGAATGGTTCGCCTGTTGTCGGTAACGACTGGTTCGCCCGTTGTCAGTAACGAATGGTTCGCCTGTTGTCGGTAACGACCGGTTCGCCTGTTGTCGGTAACGACTGGTTCGCCCGTTGTCAGTAACGACTGGTTCGCCTGTTGTCAGTAACGACCGGTTCACCTGTTGTCGGTAACGACTGGTTCGCCTGTTGTCGGTAACGACTGGTTCGCCCGTTGTCAGTAACGACCGGTTCACCTGTTGTCGGTAACGACTGGCTCGCCCGTTGTCAGTAACGACCGGTTCACCTGTTGTCGGTAACGACTGGTTCGCCCGTTGTCAGTAACGACCGGTTCACCTGTTGTCGGTAACGACCGGTTCGCCTGTTGTCGGTAACGACTGGTTCGCCTGTTGTCGGTAACGACTGGTTCGCCCGTTGTCAGTAACGACTGGTTCGCCTGTTGTCGGTAACGACCGGTTCACCTGTTGTCGGTAACGACTGGTTCGCCCGTTGTCAGTAACGACCGGTTCACCTGTTGTCGTTACCGAACTGGTTCGCCTGTTGTCAGTAACGACTGGTTCGCCTGTTGTCAGTTACGACTGGTTCGCCTGTTGTCAGTAACGACGGGTTCGCCTGTTGTCAGTAACGACGGGTTCGCCTGTTGTCAGTAACGACTGGTTCGCCTGTTGTCAGTAACGACTGGTTCGCCTGTTGTCGGTAACGACTGGTTCACCTGTTGTCGGTAACGACTGGTTCGTCTGTTGTCGGTATGTGAGTAATCTACAGTCGATCCGTGCTACTATAGCAACATGAAGGTACTGCTAGATTACACACCAAAAATAGTAGCAAGGGCATTTCCAACTATCCATGTCGTCAAAAAATGTATGCTTACATGTACATGTAGGTATGTGCTCCCGGACAGAGTTTAATAGACTGAATTCTTAAATGTTTTAGCTTTTTCATTTTGTTGAATTTTAAGCAATAATAAATAATATAGTTAAAATTCATTGTTGACTTTGACTTATCAATTGTCATTTTGAACTTTTCTCCGGTCGATCACTATTATTTTTTCAATCCTATGATCCTATGAGGTAATGATAATCATTCTGTAATATGAAAATGTATCAGTTTTGTCATATAATAAAGCAGTTATCGACCTGTTTTCAGGTGAACACGATGACCTTCGGCCTCTGGAAATATCATTTTCTCGAGTTTATAAATCATAATATTCACCTGAAAACAGGTCGATGCTTTATTATGCGCAGTAGTTTATATAAGACGATGAAATGGTTTCAGAGTATCAGATACTGACTCTAAAGATGGAGGGCGAGAACGAAGTTGTTTTTCTGTCCAGAATTTTGTAATTCATTGAGAATGAATAATGCAACATTGGATATATCCGAGAACTAATTTCCTTATTGTTAAACACTATCGTTTCAAATATCGTTTAAGTGTTGAATTGCTGAAAACAACACTATCCACTATTGTTAAAAAAACTCAAAATTTCAGCTTGGGATAGGCCAAGCTCAAAATAAAATCTCACTAAACTGTCGTGAATCATCTCAATACTCTTCAAAAGTAGCCGATACTTCTTATAGCTATCTATATATATTCGTGATATAACACGTTAGTTTCGCGTAATAACGCGTTAGTTTCGCGTTATAACGCGATAGTTTCGCGTAATTACGCGAAAGTTTCGCGATATAACGCGTTAGTTTCGCGTAATAACGCGAAATTTTTTTTATTTTCTTCTACGAAAATGGTCCCAACCGGCTTTCGTACAAAGGACACACAAAAAAAATCTCACGAAAAAGGAATATGCTATATTGCCTGATCAGGACTGTACTTTTTTACTGACAATTGGAAATCACGTAATATAAAGTGAAATTCCCAGGAGAAATCCACATAGCCGACCGTGGTACATATTCACGTCTGATGTGGAATCGAACTCCGGTCGCCTAGATGAAATGTAAGTCCATTACCACTACGCCAGCAGACCACATAAAGATCGGTTGTGAATTGACCAGACTTGTGATACTTGTGTAATGTCGACAAATCTGTCTTTACGTACATGGCCAGATCGCACGCCTCTGTATGTTTACAACATTATCAATACAAATTAAAACATTCCATGGAATACAACCACATTTTACAGCGTTACTACATGTTAGTGTTACTGATCAACGAAGCCAGAATCTAGCTGGACCGGGTATGACGCACTTAAAAGCATTTGTTTTTCATTTAAGAGTAGTTCTATATCAGTTGACACTTTCAATATAATTTCCTCTTTTTTGGTAATCTTGTTTGAAGGGTAAATACAATAGACTGTCTGAACTATCCTGATGTAGCTGAGGGGGTGTTGGTGGTGGTGAAGGGATATATGAAAGTAAAGTTTATTTCATTATCATTTTGTTATTTCGCTATTCCTGTGGGTCAAAACAACGTGCATAAGAGTCTCGTTATATCGAGGGTTTGGTTAAACCAGCCGACACGAAAAAAGAAAAACAACAAAAATCAAATCGGGGTAACGCTTTCTGTGTTGCCTTTCAGGTCGGGCGTAATGCTATCATAGTATTGATTCTTAAGATGCGACTAAATTTGGGATCTTAACTTTTATTCTTTCTGATTATATTTCTTCTTCCCAATGTCTCTCTTGATAACGCATTTTGGCCTGTTGATCATTGTGAGGAGAGTTTGGGTTCTGTTCCTTGGCAGAGACTTACCAGATTCTATAAAATTGGTAGTAACTACTCCCGTATATCGCTCAGAATTTTAGGTTAGGAACGACGGGTTCGCCTGTTGTCAGTAACGACGGGTTCGCCTGTTGTCAGTAACGACTGGTTCGCCTGTTGTCAGTAACGACTGGTTCGCCTGTTGTCAGTAACGACTGGTTCGCCTGTTGTCAGTAACGACTGGTTCGCCTGTTGTCAGTAACGACTGGTTCGCCTGTTGTCAGTAACGACTGGTTCGCCTGTTGTCAGTAACGACTGGTTCGCATATTGTCAGTAACGACTGGTTCGCCTGTTGTCAGTAACGACTGGTTCGCCTGTTGTCGGTAACGACTGGTTCGCCTGTTGTCAGTAACGACTGGTTCGCCTGTTGTCAGTAACGACTAGTTCGCCTGTTGTCGGTAACGACTGGTCCGCCTGTTGTTAGTAATGACTGGTTCGCCTGTTGTCAGTAACGACGGGTTCGCCTGTTGTCAGTTACGACTGGTTCGCCTGTTGTCAGTAACGACGGGTTCGCCCGTTGTCAGTAACGACTGGTTCGCCTGTTGTCAGTAACGACCGGTTCACCTGTTGTCGGTAACGACTGGTTCACCTGTTGTCGGTAACGACTGGTTCGCCCGTTGTCAGTAACGACCGGTTCACCTGTTGTCGTTACCGAACTGGTTCGCCTGTTGTCAGTAACGACTGGTTCGCCTGTTGTCAGTAACGACGGGTTCGCCTGTTGTCAGTAACGACTGGTTCGCCTGTTGTCAGTAACGACTGGTTCGCCTGTTGTCGGTAACGACTGGTTCACCTGTTGTCGGTAACGACTGGTTCGTCTGTTGTCGGTATGTGTAATGATAAGGTGCCCTGCTTGGTGTTTTCAGCAGTATGCTTCAGTGTGGTTGCAATATAAAGTCGGTATTAGTTACTAGCTATCACAAGACGGCAACCACGAACATACCGAACCTCCTAAAAACGCACACATGTATCTCGCACACACGGGCGGCAGTCCTTAAATGATTTAGCTGTTGATAGGACAATACCCAAAGTTATCCTATGACGTCGAATGCATGTAACACCACACCGTTTTGTCTTCCGAATTGAAACAAGTGAATCATACTACAGCAGAAAACGTGGTAGGTCTATCATATTGTAGAAACCATAAACCACTTTATACAATAGAAGAATAAAACTTTTCATATGTTCGTTCTTTGTACGACGGGGAATAGTTTTAATTTTCCTAAAACATAACAGCTTAGTACAAAGTGTTTCGAACCAGTGAAATTGTAACTGAGACTTTACCATCTACTCTATTAAATAACAGAGACATACATGAATAAGTATTAAGATACAAGTCCTTTGAGAAAATTACTCTAGTCATTCTTTATACGTTGATCCTTCTGCGGCAAACTTTATTTCACTAAACCATGTAGGTTTCAGTCAGATGTGTGATTTTTTGGGAGTGTTTTTTCCTCCAGACGACGAAAGTACAAAAATAATCGTATTCTTCTACCTCATTTTTTGCTTGAATTAGCTTTATACATTCAATAGTCTGCCCTTTGACAAGAAAGCTGATAAAGCGTCAACATATTTGATACCGTCATTATAGAATTATTTAATGATTGATAGATGTCGAGGGACTTTCAGGGAAGGCGTTATAGTCACGACGTCTTTGTTAGTTCAAATCATGCGGAAGTAAATAACATGAAGTCTGATATACACAAAATAATTCTATGATTCCATACCTCTAGGTCTTTCTCCTATCTTAGGCTTCTTTTTTATACCGCAAACTATCTTATTTTCGCGGAGACCTAATTTCGCGTTTTCATGTCAAACAACTTTTTCGCAGCGATTTAATTTCGCAATTCTTATATTTTTGGTCCCCCTTTTTGTCATCTTGAATCTAAAAAATAGTTTAACAAAGAATTTAAATATTTGTTTCGGTAAAATATCTCTAAATTTTCGAACTGGGCAAAAATGTTTGTGGAAAGAAACCTAGACGAAAACTTATTTTGGAAGTTTTGAATATAAAGTGTTTAACATTAAATTTTGCTTTTGTTTTATTTTTTCGTTATAGATAATTGTGATTCATGTTTTATCATGAATAGTATAATCTGCTTTGCGTAAATGACTTGCTTTGTACCACATATCATGGAGATGTTGACATGTTTATTACTGGCTAACTTTGATGGCATTCGTTTTGTTTGGTGCGTACAATTTCAAGGTTACCAAAACATCATGCCCCTCCCCCCCCCCCCCCCCCCCCCAACTCTCTGACGACTTCCTACGCCACTGCCATGGCCGCCATCTCTTTCAAAACACAATAAATGTGGAACAGTTTAGTTAAGATGAATATCTATATGGAGTTATAGAAAGGAAGTCGGGCAAATAGCATTATGATTGGATGTCTCTGCAGTTTCAGTGTATGCGGCCTTGCCAAACGGAATCTGCCAGGAACGCCTCCTTCATATGGTCTGTAAAAATCATTTCCCATATTTAGATTTAACAATTTAGTGATATTTGTGACCTCGGGATATAGAAGGCATAAACATTGAATTTTTATGTTTGGATGTCTTCCATTTAAAATATTATTTAAGACAAGCGAGAGCGTGCAATACACCAAAATGAATTAACTTATTTTCAAAGAAAGATTAACCTTTCGCACAGAATCTAATTATAGGAATGAAACTCGATTAGGTATATACATGTTACAGGAGTAGTGATCTGTTGAGAAAGACTAGCGACATGTTTATGTGTTTTAATATGACAGTATTTTCAATTTACGACTGATTTATCTCACTTGCGTGCAACTTTATATTGAGTTAGAGACATTTCTTGTTAAAAATATGACAGCTAATTTGAATATACACCAAACTTGTATGAAAAGTCTTAAATATTCCAGATTTGAAAAAGCACAATTATAATCAAACAACGTTTAAATAGCGACGCAACGCCCAAGTAAATAGGATATTTTGACATTGCACGAAAAATGAAAACGTGTTGTTATACATCCGAAATTCCATTGCGGTTTGTGATTGTACAGATATGATTAATAAGAGATTTAAAAGGATACTAACTCGTTCAGACACGGCGATGTCGCTCTCTCTATATATCAAGTAAAAATGTGGTTCGTATCTTAGTTTCTGATCAATGCATTTCTTTTCACAAGACAATTTCTTCTTTGGTTGTGCAGCCGATTCGTCATGGGTTTCTGTTCCCTAATTATTTACAATTGTATGTAGTTACAAAATCAAATAGTGAGTTCTACGCATACTATAATGGGAAGGTTATCTATTGATGATATAACCTTCATGGCAATTTCTGTAGTTTCCAACTACTAATTAAAACAACATTTTTTACCAGTTAAGGTTCCATCAACTACACATTTCTTCGAAATGCCTACAAAAATTATTCATCATTTTTTTTTGTCTTATCAACTCTACTTTAAATATAGAAAACGAACGACATATTTAGCTATCAATAGGTATTCCTTAGTTCTTCTTCTTCTTTCTGTGACGTCTTATAAAACGCCTACAAAAATGATTCATCATTTTTTTTGTCTTTTGTTTTATGAACTCTACCTAAATATAGAAAACGAACGACATATTTAGCTATTAATAGGTATTACTCTTAAGAAGTAGGGTCCAATTCCAAGTGTTACCCCAAGTTGATATAGCAGGAGTAGGGGGTGGGGTGGGGGATGTGGTAGGTGTTTTTGAGTTGTGGGGAGGGGCTGTTATGTTTTGCTATAAATACTAACCAGATAGAGATGCCCGTGTTATCACAAACTAACGACGACTGTTTGTACTTTGTAGACCCAGTAAATTTTGCCTGTCTATTTTAAAGGATTATATAGGGCCTTATTTGAGATTTTCATTGCTCTAACCCTTTCTATGACGTCTTATATCACGTGATATGTAATGAATGATCAGTTCGAGTGTACCGGAGTAGTACATTAATGTACTTATGATAGCTGCTCTAAGATCGGTTCTGTTTCGGATAAACAAAAATAAATCGAATATTGATTAGCATGTACTGCTAAGTTAACGAAATAGATTTAATTTGCGATGACATGGAATTGGAAATAGTTGATCATGATGATAAAGATTATAAATGTAAAACACTAATGGCTGAGATACTTAGAGAATGTTACGAAGTAAGCTCTTATCAATATGGTCCAACCAACACGCACTGATTGATCTTCAATTGAACTTCGTGATGTCTTAAGTGGCATTTAATGTTGAAAATGAAATGATTTACAATACAATATTCAACGTGAAAGTTTTGATCTAAAAAAATAATCACGATTTATAAAGGCAAGGCACTAACAAAAATGTTCTTTTATATCTGGTTACAGAATTAATTTTCCTTGTTTTATGAATTGGGAAAAGGAATTAACCCCCTAGTAAACTCTTGAGTAATATTCGAATTCTAAACCTATCATGTGGATTTTCATCAAATATAAGAATGACGGTAAAAATTTAAAAATTCAATTTTATTTTAAGCAAATAAAAAATAACGCCAGCAAAGCGTAATCACTTTTTAAAGCTATCAACTGAACTCGAAAAACGATTATATCAGATACCAAACGGGTTCGGCTATGAAACAGAACTCCTGATCAGGGCTATCGTCTTAACAACATAGCTTTGCATTCAAGGTATGCACGCGATAAAAGAGATCGCGTGAGGCTAATTTTATAATATTTTATTTTTAATGTACACAAATAGAACAGCTTAATGCAAGACATACAGTGCAATATGCTCTTACCAGCATGTTGCAAGTATTTTTGTCATAAGCATTCATCCATACAATTTATGTTCGTAACATAACATCATAAGTACACATTCTGGCTAGTGAGTTTTGCTTAAACAGCTAAGGACACCTCCGAGAGGAAAATAAGGACATTAAGAAAGGTAAGGATTCCAGCAAGGTTAGTGTCCTATAGGGGTTGTCCCAAAGATTTTTTTACATGTAGGAACTAGCAAAAGTGGCTCCCTTGCCTGTACATTTCACTCAAATTAATAGATGATGCACTTGCCTAATTAACTAATTACGTAACTAAGATTGTCACAAAACAGATAAAAAATATTTTCCGTTTTTAATGAACTGAGAAAGTTTGAACTATAGACTCAATAACAAAATACTTAAATAGTAAGTGTATCGCCGATAAAATTTAGTTTTTAAGCATTTTGTCAAAAAAAGTCAAATTTTTGTAAATAAATTGCATTTTGAATGTCTTCCATATTCAGTCCGTTCAAAATTATTTAACGCATAGAGAGCTGTATCGCTAACGCTAATCCTGCCCAAAGATCAAAACTTTACCATCTGTGCAAAGTGTTAATTTTTGCCTTTGATGAGAGTCATACTAGTGATAGACTTTTGTCACACTCCAAACCTTAACGTACACACGTGCCTTTCCCTGATATATAACATTACAAACTGGGGTGTCCTTGGTCCTCAGGTATTTTTTCACATCAACTTATAGGGAAAGATCTTAACCCTAACCCCTAACTTTGAAATTCGCACTGACGTTAGAGAAATGTTGATTTCCCAGTTATATTCCAGATCAAAAGAAATTATAAATGATCTTTTGGAGGGATCACATATGCTATCAAAGCAGGAGTCTTCCTTTAATCTACTTTCTCCTCTCGGGATGATGCAGATTGGTGCATGTTGGACACGAAAACAGTTTCTAGAAATTCGTTCACATTTCTCGTCCTCTGAAACTTGAAACTGGTTCTATTTAAACTGGTAATTACATCCCAAACCACAATAATGCACTACTGTAAGTTGTTTTGCGTAAAAGACGGACAAACCGTGGAAAAAGTGTTCAAATCTTTTTAACATTTGAGTTTCCAGTATATCGAAAACATTTCATTCCATAATAAAACATTATGCATAACTATTATTCCATTGTTCCTTGAACATCTTACAAGAGAAAGCATTCTGGAGCAAAATACGGTGTTCTCCGAAGCATTTTATAGCTATCGGGCGACTGTCATTCTTGACAATACATATATTTTAAGTTCTAAGAGTTCTGATAACACGCCCTAGAGAATCTCGTACTGTGACCAGAAGAAGCGGAACTATTTGAAGTTCATGAGCAGAGCTCTGCCTGATGGTCATGTTCTGAACACAAAGGACCCTTACCTGGAGGCGATAATGATGCCAATATTACAAACGCCATTCTGGATATTCTCCCTTGGCTGGAGAAAGATGACAATGTCGTTGTTTATCGAGGGTTTAGATTTGGAATCACTCGGTTTGACAACAAAGATTCCGTCTTATCTAAAACCGGAGCACACTCAAAATGGCGACCTATTTCTGTTTGATAGATCCATAACTAACTCTTGATAGGTAATTGAGTCATACCACAGACGTTGTAAGCTTACTTTTCGAAACACAACTTGTGTCAAACTTTTCGAAACACAATTTGTGTCAAACTTTCTCACTTATATCATCTAGGTACTCATTAGAATAGTAACAGCCTGTCTCATTGGAATCCGATGACTCATTTATGTTAAACCAGAAGAGGGCTGCAAATGACAAGGCGCTGGTTGACAAAATGGAAGCGCGTCTTAATGTTCACAACACCTTAGCTCAGCGTGCGAAAGATAAGCCAGCTCTTTCCAGAAGGGCCAATTCACTATTTGTCAAATTGGATGCGACTGTGGAAAATTGTGACTTTCCAAAGTTAGACATAGAATACCTTCGAACAATATCCTTTGGCACACACCAAATATCACTGGCAGATGGCTACATTAGTGAGCACCTGAGTACTTATGGTGACTGAAATGTTTGGATCCAGCATGACATTTCCGACACCATTAATCCCATAAAGGATTATTGCCAGTGTCCAACTGGCCAGAGAACCATGGGGGTATGTACCCACGTAGCCAGTATTCTAAACTATTTAGGAAACTACATACATTTGAAAACCAGGTAAAGGTATGACTACAGAGGCAACCAATAACACCATTTTGAAACCCAACCTTTCGGGGCACGGATACCCTTTGTGAACAGAGGATTGTCGTATAAGGGTCTTACTTTCTTGTCAATTATTTTTATAATTAAAGATTGTTTTTACATCATTCACATTTTATCTAAGCGACGACGCCATACGTTGGGCACGTGAAATATATAGGAATCGAAAGTTCAGCTTACCCACTTTATCGTAAATGGAATTATATACCAGGTAGGATATTTACCAGGACAGAGTGGTGTATAAAACTGTGGGATCAGCAAATGTAAGACGGACGAGCACGACAACTCAGTAACACATATACTCCGTGAAATGTATTGGAATCTGGAACTAAGTATACCCCCTGCATTGTAAGTGAATAAAATACATAAGTAAGATAGATAACAAGACAGAATGGTGCAAAATGACTGTGGGATGATCATGGTCACGTTAATGGAAATACATAACAGACCTACCGGAAATGCAGGGTTACAACATACCACAATTCGTCACCATTAACACATGGCGTCGTCGTCGTCAAACATTGCATTTTGCTTGGGTTTTGGTGCTCTAAAGAAGACATGTGACAGTACCAATTTTGTTCAGTTTGTATTACCTTTATCTTTGTTAATCTACTTAATGCAAGAACAATGAAGATCACTGCCTTTTCTTTGGTAATGAAAGTAAAACAAAAAAACAAAAGAAAAACCGCAGCATTGAAAGAGTTTTTATTTTCTTGAAATCTTATGAAACTCTACACAGAAAGCAGATCAATTAAGTTCTGTCACATGTCTAAAGCATTTTAGTATTAACGTTTTATAAACTTAACAACATGGAATAAAACGGGAAAAATTAAGAAAGCTGTTGTCCAGAATGAATCACTGTGGTAATTATGCTAAGAAGCAGCAGGTTTGACAGATCATCCATCAATACGGAGGGAAGTCATATATTTTAGGATCATACTGTCCAGATAGCAACATGTGATGGATTGAAAAACAAAGGAACCAAAACAATGAAGAATGTTGTGTCCAAAGGTGATTGGACAAGGTCCTTGTTCGACACAATTGAATATCCGAATGTGTTACTGAGATCAACCTTATAGTCTATGAATCATGCACATGATAGAAAGTCAATGTTGCTTATTCAAGAAACCACCAGACGCATCGAAGTCTGAAATAAATCGGCAAATATATGCATTTTAATGTCTTAAGATACGTACAAAAAACAACAACGAGGTGTTTAATATTTTTGGCATTGTATCTAATAAATTAACACCACAACAGAACAATGAAAACACACACACATGCTCTAAAATTCCAAACACACACGTACGCCATAACATTCCAAACAGACGCGCACACTCTAACATTAAAAACACACACACGCACGCCATATCATTCCAAACAGACACGCACGCTCTAACATTCCAAACACACACGCACACCAGAACATTCCAAACAGACACGTACGTTCTAACATTACAAACACACACGCACGCCATAATATTCCAAACAGACACGCACGCTCTAACATTCCAATCACCCGCACGCACGACCTTACAAGTCAAGCACAAACACACACGCACGCACGCACGCTTAGATAATTGAAATAAACATACATACACAGATGCATGCGCGCATTCACCTAACCCATCTTCATACAAAACGCTCAATCACACCAACGAGCTTGTGAATGATAGCAAACGAGACAAATCTAAAGAACTGCATGCTGTTTGATAGTGAGTGTAGCGTGATATCCTTGTTCTCACAGATTACCTGTTAATTCATCCGTATCACACTGTCTCTCGCGCTTGGCTGTTTACAAAGCTTTAGTGATCCAATGAGACTTGTTTCAAATAATATGTAATGGATCTTGTCATAGAAGTACACTGCAATTATTCAACTGATGCATTCGGATAATTCAATTACCAATTTGTAAGACACTCTTAGGATGATGTCTTTAAATTCTCAACATAGCTTTGGGGTAATTTCTACCGAAAAGATTTCCCATGTGGTAAAGAATGAACTTAAAACTTTATACAACGCAATATTGCAAATACTAGAAAAGTAACCTCAGCTTTAACAATTGGGTCATTACAAAGGTCTAGCCTATAGATTTCCCCCATGGATACATTCTGGAAACAACACTGAAAACGTTTTATGATCACAATGTCAGCACATTTCTCACGATTGAATTATAATTTGTACAGTTAACATACATTGATTTTTGATATCGTGTTATTGATTTCGATCTAACATCTTTGACTGTGTAAGACATTTAATGGCTCTAGTGGAAATGTGTGTAGCCAAAGCCAAAGGAAAGCTTCAGAGAAACTTAGAGCATACATATATACATAGATATATGTTTGTATTCTCCTTAAAAAATCCAAAAAAAAAAAAAAATCCAAAAAAAAAATCAAATATTTGACTATAATGATATGATTTCTTTGCCTTTCCTTATAATGTAACCATATTATCTGTCATGAGTTTTCCAAATGTTGTTGTTAACATTTTATCTTGGAAAATCTGCCTACAGATATATCCGTGCTTCTCCTTACATACTATCTTGAAAATGCTGGCTACATTATAACTCGACACTTCTTCTTGATTGATATCTCGACACCGCTGGCTACATAATATCTCGACATCGCTGGCTACATAATATCTCGACATCGCTGGCTACATTATAACTCGACACTTCTGCTTATCAATATCTCAACACCGCTGGCTACATAATATCTCGACACTTCTGCTTATCAATATCTCGACAACGCTGGCTACATTATAACTCGACACTTCTGCTTATCAATATCACGACACCGCTGGCTACATAATATCTCGAGCACGCTGGGTACATTATAACTCGACACTTCTGCTTATTAATATCTCGACACCGCTGTCTACATAATATCTCGAGCACGCTGGGTACATTATAACTCGACACTTCTGCTTATCAATATCTCGACACCGCTGGCTACATAATATCTCGAGCACGCTGGGTACATTATAACTCGACACTTCTGCTTATCAATATATCGACACCGCTGGCTACATAATATCTCGACACTTCTGCTTATCAATATATCGACACCGCTGGCTACATAATATCTCGACACTTCTGCTTATCAATATCTCGACAACGCTGGCTACATAATATCTCGACTACGCTTGCTACATTTTAACTCGACACCGCTGGTTATCAATATATCGACACCGCTGGCTACATAATATCTCGACACTTCTGCTTATCAATATCTCGACACCGCTGGCTACATAATATCTCGACACTTCTGCTTATCAATATCTCGACAACGATGGCTACATTATAACTCGACACGACTGCGTATCAATATCACGACACCGCTGGCTACATAATATCTCGACATCGCTGGCTACATAATATCTCGACTACGCTTGCTACATTATAACTCGACATCGCTGGCTACATAATATCTCGACTACGCTTGCTACATTATAACTCGACACTTCTGCTTATCAATATCTCGACACCGCTGGCTACATAATATCTCGACTACGCTTGCTACAGTTTAACTCGACACTTCTGCTTATCAATATCTCCACACTGCTGATTACATTATATTTCTATCCATACCTCCATTTTAACTCGACACTTCTGTTACTGAATATCTCGACACCACTGGCTACGTTATATCTCGACATATCTTTGTTTCTCCATATATATTATCTCAACACCGCTTGCTACATTATAACTCGACACATGTGCTTATCAATATCTCGACACCGCTGGCTACATTATATCTCGACACCGCTGGCTACATTATATCTCGACATCTCTGTGCTTCTCCATACATAATATCTCGACACCGCTAACTCAACACTTCCGCTTATTTAATATTTTGACACTTGTGACTTCTATCATTTCATCTTTTCTTTCCTTTATTTTATGCGCGCTAGTCAGGGCAACAAGTCAAGCTGTCATATCCAGGTTACATTTCAGAGTGATGACATTTTAAAAGCGACATTGAGTTGCGCCATCATCTTTGAATTACATCTTTATATGATCTTAGCTGCTATGCCACTGAAATACCTCTATAAATCAACAAATCATTTGTAATTTGAAGCGTTGTTATCCTGGTGGACAGGAAATCGTTTACCCGTGGATTCCAACAAAGTGAGGCAGCACGTGTGTTATTATCGTGTACATACATTGTACAATTCTACATCAGCATGTGTGTTATAACATTGTTCATTTCTACATCAACATGTGTGTAATTATCGTGCACATTTCTTCATCAGCATGTGTGTAATTACATTATGCATTTCTATATAAGCATGTGTGTAATTACATTGTGCATTTCTACATAAGCATGTGTGTAATTACATTGTACATTTCTACGTCAGCATGTGTATGATTACCGTGTTAAGTTTGTACTTCAGCATGTGTGTAATTACATTTTACATTTCTACATCAGCATGTGTGTAATTACATTATGCATTTCTATATAAGAATGTGTGTAATTACATTGTACATTTCTACATCAGCATGTGTGTAATTACCGTGTACATTTCTACACAAGAATGTGTGTAATTACATTGTACATTTCTACATCAGCATGTGTGTAATTACCGTGTACATTTCTACATCAACATGTGTGTAATTACATTGTACATTTATACATCAGCACGTGTGTAATTACCGGGTACATTTCTACATCAGCATGTGTGTAATTATCGTGCACATTTCTTCATCAGCATGTGTGTAATTACATTGTACATTTCTACACAATCATGTGTGTAATTACATTGTACATTTCTACATCAGCATGTGTGTAATTACATTGTACATTTCTACGTCAGCATGTGTGATTTCCGTGTTAAGTTTGTACTTCAGCATGTGTGTAATTACATTGTACATTTCTACATCAGCATGTGTGTAATTACATTATGCATTTCTATATAAGAATGTGTGTAATTACATTGTACATTTCTACATCAGCATGTGTGTAATTACATTATGCATTTCTATATAAGAATGTGTGTAATTACCGTGTACATTTCTACATCAACATGTGTGTAATTACATTGTACATTTCTTCATCAGCATGTGTGTAATTACATTGTACATTTCTACACAATCATGTGTGTAATTACATTGTACATTTCTATATAAGAATGTGTGTAATTACCGTGTACATTTCTACATCAGCACGTGTGTAATTACCGTGTACATTTCTACATCAGCACGTGTGTAATTACCTTGTACATTTCTACATCAGCATGTGTGTAATTACATTGTACATTTCTACGTCAGCATGTGTGCTTTCCGTGTTAAGTTTGTACTTCAGCATGTGTGTAATTACATTTTACATTTCTACATCAGCATGTGTGTAATTACATTATGCATTTCTATATAAGAATGTGTGTAATTATCGTGCACATTTCTACATCAGCATGTGTGCAATAACATTGTACATTTCTACATTAGCATGTGTGTAATTACATTGTACATTTCTACATCAGTATGATCTCCTTTAATAATCTTTTACCATATTTTAATCAACCGTTCGTTAATGTTTTCTGATAACATTTCATAAGACAACTTTTTAGACGTGGCTGACCTCTCATCTTTTTGTAGAATATCGCTTGTAATAACTTCATTCACAGCTTGCACTATTACACAATGATTGATATATCAACTTAAAACATCGGTATCATTCGCTCAATA
The DNA here is from genome assembly GCF_902652985.1 of Pecten maximus. Taxonomy (NCBI): domain Eukaryota; kingdom Metazoa; phylum Mollusca; class Bivalvia; order Pectinida; family Pectinidae; genus Pecten; species Pecten maximus. The sequence continues at coordinate 48,314,352 of NC_047015.1, forward strand.
TGTTATCATGTATGACTTCTCTTCTTCTACGGCATCAATCAATTGTCGTAATTTTGACAAAGTTATTAGCACGAAAATTACTTTTCGCGACAAGCTTACATTTAAAGAGTATATCATGGGTTGGATGAGAATGTGTATAAAGGATGAAGTATAGAAATATTCATGTATTGATATGAAGGACTGAGAAATGGATAGGATATGGAGCAGCAAACTGTTGATGTTGCAGATTTAAAGTATCAGTTCAAGCTAGAACCTCTATTCACGACTCCTGGTTAGTAACATTATTCTGGGACGACTGTTATTGTCATGTAGCGATTTGCTGCTCCTTTTTCAATGAGGCCTTCGGACTAGCTACAGTTAGGTTATAAAACAGCAACAGGATAAACCATAAAGGCAGTTCAGACTTAAATCGAGGATACATTTTGACCTGAATTGGCCAATGACTGAAGCATGGATATTATGATGCTAGCAGATTTGGTAGTGTACATGCTTTCAATGTCTGTGGTTTCTGCAGTTTAAAAAAGCGTATGGCAGGGGTCTGTGGTTTCTTTGATGTTAGAAAGCATATGACAAGAGTCGGTAGTTTCTGAAATGTAAGAAAACATATGACAAGGAACTGTAGTTTCTATAATGTTAGAAAGCGTATGACAAGGTTAGGTTGTTTCTGTAATGTTAGAAAGTGTATGACAATGGTCTTATTCAGTTTATAAGTAAGAGCATTGTACAAAAAGACAAACAATCAAACATATCATTTAGTATTAATTTAGTATATTTCTGCCGAATAATGACTATATACCTGCGTACATCTGCTTGCCTTTTAGGACTCCTATGTGATGCTAGGGGAAAGTCGTTTGGAAATTCAGTGGGAAATTCATGAACAACATTTTTACCTGAATAGTAAATGCAAATACGTAAAGTTGTCTTTCTTCTTCAGATTTGTTATTATGTTATATATATATATATACATATACACACACACACATATATATTACAGAAACATATTTAACATGCTTGTTTATGGCTATTGCTTGCTGTCAATTTCATTTTGGGAAATAAAACAAGATGCTTAACTTATTCAAATTACATTACTCAAACAGACCAGGTATGCAATAATTCTTTTGACTCCATTCTGAGTATAATTTCCATCTTTGCTTTAGTCGTATATTTTTCGCAATATGCCCCCCAGTGTAGTTCCCAATTACATATTTGTACCGACGCCTGACGTCTTTGAAACCCAAAAGACTCCTAACAAAAGAAATGTAGGCGTTGTTAAAGTGTCCAATAACATATCGTATCTTAGGAACGTCTCTCACAAGTAGGCATTCAGAACTGTTATCTTTTCAACATAATATTCCATCGATTCATCTCTTGGAATATACGATGTCATAATACAACTGTAAGGATTGTGCAGCAGAATCATTATCCGGTAAACTGATAGATTGTAAATATGAAGCATAGCAAGGTACCAAGACCTGATAACGTTTTGTTAAGGTTTCATTGGTGAAGTCAAGAAATTTAACATTGTTTGCAGACAAGGTTCAATTTATTGCATGACTGGTTGGCAGACAAAGCTCTATACTGCCGCAGATCTTTGAGTGTGCTTTTGAAAGCGGGTTCAAGAAACATATATATATATATTAATATTAATTTGATTTTTATTTTTTATTTTGAACTATTATTGCTTTGGAACGTAGCAATTTGTTTTTTAATTGTATGACTCTAAATAAAAATCAAAGAATAAAATTCATATTCACGTACATAAGGTCATTATAGATTAATTCCTAGATTGTCATCCCCACCCGCCTCCATTTTCGGCCCCGCTCCGTTTATTTTTCATTTCTTTGGAACGGTGATATTATCTTTATCGGTCTCCTCATTTTACTGTGTATCAAAGTCCGTGCTGTATTTGCAATATATCGAAGAGAAATATTGATGATTTCAACGAAAATTAAACTTCAAAATTATACGTCAGAATAAGCAATGTCTAATTTTAAGTTATTTCTGCTTTATTGATGACGTAAACCAAGACTTTTTAAAAGTCACAGTTGTTGTTGCTTCCGCATGATTGAAGCAAATATAGAACTTTTATTACTTGGAATTAATACTAACCATCAAAGTAGCTAATTAAATGTCTTTATTTCACATAAGAAAACTGGTAAAAGAAGTTTATCTGTTAAAAAGTCGGCAGTGTGATAAACATTCTATTAGCAATGTTTGTTTTCTAATAAGGGAACTGACATCCGGGTATATAAACCATTTTTACCTTTTGTCTGTTTCATATTTTTCCGAGACTTAATTCGGATTTAGGTAAATGACTAAGTTAATCAAACTGCTTTTAGACTTTTTTTGCGTTTGGCATGTTTTTTTTTAGTTCTTATACAACTATTTGTGTTAGCTAATCTTGACTAATTATTATTTTTTTCTTGGAATATCATTATAAATTGCATCCACTGTACTCTACTAATAACTCACTGTAACATTGGTGACTAGAATAAAACATAGTTTTACATATTTACAAATGCAGGAAATTCCTGGATAATGAAAGATAAAAAATAAGATTATCTCACCTCCCCCCGCCTTCATATTGAATAAAAATGGATGGAAGTTATTTTTATGAAAGATCATAAACTTACAATGCATTCACATTTTAAAGTGAAATTGTTATGACATATAAATGAATTTTGACTCATAGTAAAATATTTTGTTTGTTACCAATTGCTTAGGGCAATTTGTTCGCATATGCACTTTAACGATTGAGGATACAGAAGTGTCCATTTATTGAATTTTATAGATAGTTTCACATGGTTGTCCGATTAATTTCTCGATAAAACATAGCTATTTCATGAAAACATATCTTATTCGGTGTCGGAATAACATTCTGAATGTATCCTGCAATTAGCTGTTTAACTGCAAACTGTCTTTGTCTTTTATAGTCAATTAGGGTCGTAATATTTAAAAGCGATATTCCGCATAACTTCCATCATATCCTTTGATCTTGTTATAATATTTTTTTTAAATCCTACGCCTTATTTCACTTTAAAAACAAACATACATGTATGGTAATAAATTTGTGGAAATTCTTTATAGATCTACATGTAGCTAAATCGATTTACAACTCTGTTCGCGACGCTCTGATTGCGTCCTTACATGTTTGCATTATATTAACCGAACATTATGAAATATCTGTGTACATTGTTATGAGGTATAATTAACTATACAATTATTTTCAAAATGTTCTTAATTCACTTTTTTAAAATTGAAGAATCATAATAGTTAAAAAGTATAAATTTAATTAATATGTTATCCATCGATCACTTAATAAACGTGATTTGAATAAGGTACATTGTAGGTCAATTCATAAACGTGATATTTAATTGCATGTGACATTACAATCGTTTAATTGAAATTCTGCAAAGGTAGTCCATCTTACGCAAAGGAAATATTTCGCCGATTTAATTGTCCATCAACTTCCTAACAATAACCAACAACACATTCAACTTGTGATGACGCATATTTGCAGATCCAATGCCTACCGGAGAAGTGAAAATTACCAGAAATGTAAATGGCAGTAATCTTTGATTTCATATGCTATACGTCTTTTGCGTTTTGGATTAATGCAACTCCACACAGACAGGATGATGTAGTTGTCTGGCCGTATAGCGTTAGAACTGTTCCACAGGGTGGTGATACTCAAACACATGCTAAACTAGAGACTGGCAACACTGATGGACGTTGAAGTTTGCGTAATCTACGTAAAAAAAGCATGACTAATAATTTTGTGAGGGAATGGAAATCAATATGGATAACTATCTGTCATTTATAGGGATTGTCTTGTTTAGTGTAAGCCATTTATTTCCTTAATGGGAGATTTGGTTGCAGACAAAATTGTAATCTGTGTTTGAGTTTAGTGATGGTACATTGCAAAAGGACAAATTGATTGATTACAAGATTGCAAGATGGTATATTTGATATTAAAATGAGTATTTATTTCACGTGCAACATTAAAATAACAAAACAATAACCAAACAAACTAACAAAGAAAAAAAAAGAAAGAAAAAAGGTTTCGGCGAATAGAGTTTTATGTGGGGAAATATAAGTGAAGTATCGGTATCTATAGAAAGAGCATTAGTCTAGAGTTAGTCATAAAATAGAAAAAGTATATAATCACTATTGAACACTATTATCAATATTAGATTAAAAACTTGTCAAAGATAAAACATATTAAGAAAAAAAATATAAAACGGTAGATCAAACAACCTTTTTTTCTGATTCCTGTTTGTATACAATATGTAATACATTTATCAACAAATGAAAATTTGTCTGTGATACACTTTGTGTTTACAACATAAACCACATGCAACCACATCATGTGCGATTTTCTTCAGAAGTGAATGGAATTGGACATTTTACATGGCAAAACCACAGGTTTAGATACTAATAAATCAGATGATAGCATATAAAAAACTAACATCGACAAGAATCTGGCTTTTTAGGTGTCCCACCTGATTCTGCTTTTTAAGCTATTGTGTTTGAGATATAAATCACCCGCATATAATAGCTTTGGTGACATTTCATCAGGCGTGAATGGAATTTGAAACATACCGTAGCTAATAAATCAAGAGAAAGCATTTAATGAATGAAAAGGGACGATTAATCTAGTCTTGGTAAGTAGTATCCTTCCTGATTCTGCTTTTGAAGTCGTTTTTACAACTATTTCCTTTTATGTTCATGGAATTTTTATTTTTTGAATGTGATTGGATGTTCATCGAAGCATAACTGGTTTAGAAATATCGTTCAGAATCGCAAGTTTATGATTAGTTTTCAGTATTGCGTGTTTGTGATTGGGTATTCAGTATAGCTGGCTTTCGATTGGATCTTCTGTATCGCTGGTATGTAATTGGATGTTGAGTATCACTGGTTTGTGATTGTATGTTGAGTATCGTTGGTGTTTGATTACATGTTGAGCATCGTTGGTTTGTGATAGGATGTTGAGTATCGCTTGTTTATGATTGGATGTTGAGTATCGCTATTTTGTGATTGGATGTTGAGTATCGCTGGTTTATGATTGGATGTTGAGTATCGCTTGTTTATGATTGGATGTTGAGTATCGCTATTTTGTGATTGGATGTTGAGTATCGCTTGTTTGTGATTGTATGTTGAGTATCGCTGGTTTATGATTGGATGTTGAGTATCGCTGGTTTGTGATTGGATGTTGAGTATCGCTGGTTTATGATTGGATGTTGAGTAGCGTTGGTTTATGATTGGATGTTGAGTAGCGTTGGTTTATGATTGAATGTTGAGTATCGCTTGTTTGTAATTGGATGCTGAGTACCGCTAGTTTGTGATGAGATGTTGAGTATCGCTAGTTTGTGATTGGATGTTGAGTATCACTTATTTGTGATTGTATATTGAGTATCGCTGGTTTGTAATAGGATGCTGAGTACCTCTAGTTTGTGATGAGATGTTGAGTATCGCTATTTTGTGATGAGATGTTGAGTATCGCTATTTTGTGATTAGATGCTGAATATAACTGAATGTTATGCGTTGTCTACATGTATTATCAACAATTAATGACCAGTACGTTTTACGTTTTAAAAGAATATTATTGCTCATGTTTGTTCGTATTGAGCCTATTTGAATACAACATTTTTTAAGGGTTGTTCTCATATGTGTCTTATCTTTATCATCGCCACAATTGAGAGTTGATAAGCAATTATTCTAATCTATGGTATGTGATGTAATTTACATATGCTGTACATGTGTTCTTCTAATGACGTGCATAGATACCATGAAAGAAATGTCCGTGATACCTTCCGGGGAAACTGTTATCGATAATCCTCCTTCCTGATACGAAAATGAAGTGAAATTCTGAAGGATACTTAAGTATCTGCCTGTCTTCATTACAATGTTTGGATTTTGTAAATTCCTTCCAATGTGACTCTCTCGAGACTCATTGCCTTGCAGCCTGCATAAGAAAAGACCGGAACCGCAGAAAAAAGCTTCGTTAATGATGAAGTTATCCTCACACTGCAACGGTAATGATAACGCTTCCCAGCGGAACAGCTTATATATATTTATCCCGAATATGAAAATAAATAAAATTTGAATTGTTTCAAAAGTAGTAACACCGTTGCAGAAAACGACCTTGGTGTGTATTATATGGAAATGCTCCACTCTTATAATAGCATCATTATCTGACATTTTCAAAAAGAAAGATGCATAATTGACAGATATAACTTCTTATCCCGCACGGTTTTCAAAATTAATCACCGATCGCGAGGCGTACTTACTTCATATTGGTAGTAGATTTGTCTATCAACGTCAGTTAGTAGAGGTAATATCTGTCATGTACTGCTATTTCTTCCCATCCTATAGAATTCCTTGAAGTGGCATTGGCAATTATTCATCCTCTTTAGACGAAATGAAATATATTATCGTAAAAGTTGTCCTTCAGATCATTATAAAGATGTCTTCCTCATATAAACCTATACATATATATTACATGGATTAAATTTGGAAACAAATTAAATCAAAATTTTGAAAAACATTCAAAAATTATATTTTGAAATAAACAATTTAAATATCAATGGCCAGTGTATCTCAATATGTCTTATATATTGCGAGTTTCGAAATCCACGTGGTGCAGTTGGCCGGTTCTGACCGTAGGCCGGTGGTTTTTCTCAGGGTACTCCGGCTCTCCTCACCTCCAAAATCCTAATACGTCCTTAAATGACCCTGGCTGTTAATGGGCCGCTTAACAAAATAAAACCAACATCAATGCTATACAAATGTACATATTCCGTATACATAAATAAATTCCACTTTAAACTATAGTATAGTAAGAAACTTTAACTATACCGACTTAACCCATAGCTTGAATGACACGAACGATATTTCGGTAATTCAATTTCGTCTCGTGCATATGTTACTGCTCGTAAGCGGTTGAGCTTTCACCTTGTAGCATTGCTCGTAAACATCAATTGAAGTAAACGGTGTTTTAAAGCATATAAAAAATATACCATTGTATTTTCAGAACATTATTCACGGTAAAGACTAGCGTAACACTATACCTAAAACCTATTTCACTGTTTATAAGAACACGTCATCGTGAATATGAGTTCTACATGTGTCGCTTTAAATGATAAATATCTACCTCAGCTGGCTCACTGATACAGAAAGAATAGGTCATGAGAAACGAATTCCACTGCATTCATCCGAGAAACCGTAAAACCGAAAGCCAGCCATCATCTTAGACTATGTCAATACATTTATCAAGGTTCCACACAAATGATACTTAAACAGTCAATATAAGATCTCACAGGGACTAAAAAACTTACTTTGACTAAGTCCCTTTATTTTTACTCTGTTCGGAAAATATAAAATCAATAGAAGCTTTAGGAAAAAATCTGTTTGGGAGGTATTTCTTTTGTTCAACATGCAAACTTTGAATACAAACAAAGCACCATTAAACATTAACAACCGGAACAATACAGCAGGCAGAAGATATAATAACAACAGTGGAACAGACATAGCCAATAAATATTTGTTGAAAGTCCACCAAGACAACTGTCAAGGCGTCACTCCATCAGTCACACCGCTTTACCATAGCACAACTATAAACATGCATTAACACAGGTAGAATCACGCAATTGCGGGAGGAATAGACTTACAGAGCAATAAAACTCGGACAAACACGACAATAACCGTACTACAAACTGAAAGAGAACATACGTCGGGATTTCAAAAACGCACCATTACAAATCACTTCAACCATTTAAAGGAATATTCATACATAAAAGGGGTTTCGTCTACTTTTGACTTTGATGAAATGAGTCTTTGTGGTTTATTTTTGTGAGCCTTGGAGAGCTGCAACTACAACTACGGGATGGGTTTCGACCCTTTGTGACTTGTTAGATAAGTCAAGAACCTAAAACATTTTATTGATGATGCAAAAAATGAAACTCTAAATAGGTTGACAGAAATGCCAAAGTCTGGATTGGAACATACATTAGCAACAAAATCATCATCAGATTTCAAAAATATCGATTTTGAATTTAGATAACTAGAGACAAAAAATCAAATTAAATATAGGAAATGTTGCTACAGATGAAGCTCAGTAGAAGTAAACATTGTGTTTGTAATATTTGCATGCCAGATTGGTTATGAATTATCATTGCCCATGCGTAATATATGACGATATGTGCAACAGAATGATGTCAATTTCTGCCTATAAAATTGTTCTATGTCTGAGTAGTGAACTAAATCTCTACACAATTAGAAATAGAAATTAACTATTTTCCGGATAGGATAATATTTAACAATTTATTGATTCCATTTAGCGCAAGAACGGAAATAATTTTCTGAACTAGATTAAGCAGAAAGAAGAGTGTTTATGCATAGAATAAAACTGCAAAATAATACCTATCACGTTGAGACAAAAACGTACTTTAATTTGAAATAAAATACGTTGGCGCTGTAATTTGCGATCATGTAATTTCAGCTACCGAAATACAAAAAGTCATTAAAAGAAATTGAATTCGTTCTGTAAACAAACGTGATATTTGTAAGACGGTAGGTGGCGAAACTAAACGTCACAAAACTAGCCCTTGTAATTACTCTTTCGTATTTCCTTCTTTTCATATTTTCTTAACTGCATTCCCGCAGCCTATTTAGTTATAGTTGCAACTGAACATCCCATTTTAAAGTAAATTGCTGTCAGCCAATGACCTTCGATTCGGCTGAGCTATTCAGTGCAAATTGCTAATTTTTTCAGTAAGTTTTTAAAAAACCTGTCAGATTGTCGAAGACCTGAAGAACTCGCTGAAGGCCATTAAAGCAGAAACGTATTAACTTGAAATTGGTTTTCAGTTTAGATTTATGTAAAAAGAAGTTCAGCTAAACATCTCCTGCATGTCATCCCAGTCGGTCGGGGGTCATTACCTAAATTCCACGAGATATTTAAGCCCCCGATGTAAGGCGTTAATGCGTGACACACAAGTACCGGTTATCGCGAATCTCTGACGAAGCGATCTTTTAAGGAAATTGAAACAACACAAAGACTTGTTATTACTATAACAATTAAGAGGCAGACTCGCCATTGTCATTGTAACAGAATCATATGCATGTTGTCTAATAGCAGGAATCTTACTCTTAGCAGAGGCATCGACTGTTTCTAACGACTGCAAGGTACAGAAGAACATAGCGCCATTGTGTGTAGGTACGAAGTTATAATTAAGTTTTTTCTTTTGTTTCTCAAATTCAGCGCAAAATATGGCATCGACATCGGTACAGACAGACTTATAGAATTTATACGTACGTTATACGGATATAGTACAGCTCTCGATGGAATAATTTTATGTCCCCTATACTCTTTTACTCCAAACTTATATTCGAAATTTTTGTAAAATCAATACTGTTATTGCGAACGAGACAATAAAATTCTAGACTTTTCTAGATAATGTACAAATAAAAGCTGTATAAATGTGAAAACTACAATGTCATGATTCCTAGGGTTACAAGTTCTCATTCGGGAATTTTCGTCATACATGTAGTTTGAATTTGGCGTCACATTATGATTGGCTCAATATTTTTTAACGGAAAAACCCGGATGTATCTAATGAAAAATACACAAAAATCAAATGATGCAGCCCGTGCTCGATATAAAAAAAAGTTTGGTTTGCTATGTTGAGTTAAAACCTAACCTTAAAATGTCTTCTGCTTGCAGTGCAATTCTAGAATGCAATCCTTAAATTATTCAATACGTAAGAGCGAGATATGAAAAAAAATATTATACATAAGTTCATTTAAAATTAAATCATTTCAGGAACAAAAAATCAAGTTTTGCCCCTATCAAATAATACATTGTGTTGAATTGATAGAAAAAAAGGAATGCCTGAGATATGAAACAGCATTATCGGTATTCAGCTATATACGGATGGATAAATCCTTCGTTTTGACGGTGTTGTATGGAAATTGTTCTCGTTATGGCTTTTTAAATAGCCCTTTATATGTTGTGACTGCTTTTAATTTCATCATAACCTTGAATAAAGACACCATACTGACATTTTAATCAACGTTTAATATCCAGATCATTTGTATAAAGAAAAAAAAATCTTGGCTCCAAAGGATGGACTATTTTATTTGATATGTGCATATGAGACATACATAGATGCATGCACATAGATACCAAGTAATTTGATCTTGAAGCCATGTACAAGACAAATGTATCACTAAAGGTTATACAAGTACACCATTTATGGAAAGGATTAAGCCAGACCTTAGAAGCTATATTAGGGTTTGATTAAACTTTGCGAAATAGACAATCAATGTAACTATAGCGAACAGTCAAGGGGGCTTGACTGTCACGAGGTGTGTATATCTCTATGAAGAAGAGAGCTCGGTATTACTTGACTCGCTATTTGAATAGAATATCATTTCGTTTCCAGAAGACCTATATATGTTCCCGGGAAATGCTAGAGATAATCTTTGACCTACACGATTTTCCAGGACTAGGTCTCTTGCACTTTTGCTGGTAAATTACCACTCGGCTACTACCATGATAGATTCAATGCCTGCCACCTCAATTTGACTTCGGTTTATTTGACCATGTATCATCTTGTCTCAATGATCCCGGCTATAAAGACGGGACGTAATCCAAATGTCTCCTGCTTCCATTACGATATCTGGTTTGACACTGTTAATGCAAATCTGTATGGAGCCGGCAGCCAATCAGTTCTGGTGTCAGTAAGTTTTGTGGCAATTGCGAATGCATACTTCTCTCCCTTGAGTATGAGCTTAGACATGACGGGAGATTATGTGTTCAATAACTTTGTACATAAATGATAATTTCAGTATCTTTTTTATTTAATAGTTTTAAAATCTATGACAAGATGTTCACGGAGAAAATACTAACATTATTATATACACTATTAATCTAACGGATAAAACTAAAAAAAAGTCTAACGATTTTATAACCTTTCACACACAGATTGAAAGTCTGATATAGCAAAAAAAAAAAAAAAAAAAAAAAAATTGAAGCGACTTTATCGGTAGCTTTCATACTCATTAAAGAGACTATAACTGTAGATTTTATACACATTGAAGCGACTGTAATTGTAGATTTCAAATGCATTAAAGCGACTACAACTGTAGATTTCATTCTCATTAAAGCGGCTACAACTGTAGATGTCATACTCATTAAAGGGACTATAATTGTAGATTTCATGCTCATAAAAGCGACAATGAGTGTAGATGTCATAGTCATTAAAGCGATTATAACTGTAGATTTCATAATAATTAAAGCGACTACAACTATAGATTTCATACTCATTAAAGCGACTATATCTGTAGATTTCATACTCATTAAAGCGACTATATCTGTAAATTTCATACTCAACAAAGCGACTATATCTGTAAATTTCATACTAATTAAAATGACTAAAACTGTAGATTTTCATACTTATCAAAGTGACTATAACTAGATTTCATACTCATTAAAGAGACTATAACGGAAGATTTCATACTCATTAAAGCGATTATAACTGTTTTGAACTCGTCAAACGGAGAGTTCTTCTTATAAATAGTGAAAAGGCGATACAGTAGGCTATTCCATGAAAAATGTTCTGTTAACGTGTTTTTCGGGTTTAAAACACTGTTTATCTCGATTGATCTTTGTAAGCAATGCTCCGCGGAGAAAGTCGAATGGGGTCACGTGGGTACGATCGACAAGTCTGCGTAGCGTTCTGCTTACGAGCGTTAACCTATGCATTTTTATAAGACCTACTGAATAATAATAAAATTGTAATGCACTGATTTATGTATTGAAAATCAATAAATATTTTTTGTAATTAAGGGAATGTCTTAGTTTCATGATACATTATTTAACAGATTGACAGTCGATTTAATCTTCCTCATCTAAACGTAGGCAATATCTCAAGCAAATTGGAAAAGTTCACGTCTTATTAATCCAAATGTATTGCTGGTAAATTGATTTCTATATATTCCTAAAGTATCTTTAGGAGGAAATCGGAAAATAATCCCAGAAATAGTATGTACATTTCTAGATAAGTGCAAGTGTGATCAGAGACCAAAATGGTGCTGTATCTCCGTAAGGTTAGATAGAAATGGGAAAGAATTCAATATCCTGTCGGTATTTATTCTTTTTAATGGTTATTTACTAAGATTTGCTGACAGAACAAACACGGCCATAAAGGCGAATAAAACAAGCCTAGTATCTTATGTGATCGACGCTAGCGGGAAGTTATCATGGAAGGACAGACTTCCGCCTACAATCCATCACGAGGCGACATTGGCGGAAGTCGGTGTTTACCGAATCGAGGCTGTCAGTGAAGGAAACTGGACGTGTCTGATACCAGGATGTTGCAACGTAATTCGTACATTATCGATACCAGAAGTCATTTGTTAAATTCCTGTATGGTATAAATCTACCTTCAGCTTTAATGCGTGCTGGGAAAATTGCAGCTTTCTAATTCCTATCCAAAAAAATATGTTTTGACATTTTGGTTTTTAGTCTATGTGAATGGTACGTTTAATCATGTGTAAGGAATGTGCTTTCATTGCCCCTAGGCTTAATGTATTGAGAATATTTTAAACAGAATTAAGTCACACTGAGAGAAAAGTATTCATTCAATTACCCGGAAGCTGATTAACAGGGGAAAATAACCTGGGAACATTCAAAGAAAGCAATCGAAATAATAACGGTATTATATGACTTATTCAGATAAATGTCTATAATAATTCCTAAAAAGCGATATAAACATGAGTCGACGACGACGTCGGCATATTAAAATATACGGAGATTAAGACCATACGTTCCAGAAGGAGAAGAGTCTCAGATTCAGAACCAGCAAAACAACCAAGAGTAATACTTAAGAAATCACCATCAAAAACCAATAAAATCATATGAATTGATATACTGGCAAAAACTTATTATAAAAACTACGTTATGGACAAAGGGTTTGCCCAGTTTCGTTCTTATACAATACTTGTATATATTTCCAGATAGGTAATCGTTATTATATGATAGAAAATCCACCAAATCTAAGTATGTAAGGCATGACCTATAGCCAGACATGTCATTACGACGTTCCTTTTAGAAGTCTTTATGTAGCGTAAACAGTTGTCTTTGTCATTTGTGACTCTCTTCTATATTTCTAAATCTGTAACAATTGCCATCAAATAATGTCAAAGTCAGTTTGTATTCAGTGGGTAAGTGGAACGATGTCGGACACAGCTGGAAGCTGTTTTGTTTTGTTCTATTACTGATATACATTTCTTTGGTAAAACGAAATGTTATGAATAATCTGGAAATAATATCAATGCATGATTGATGTGTCCTTTGAAAAGGTTTTGTGATTTTTGTAGGCATGCTGCAAATTGAAAGTAGGCGACGCTTTGACACAAGCGCCGGATAGAATAATGTTGTGTTTGAAGGGCAATTGTGCTGACGTGACTATATAAATATCAACGAGATATGAAAGTTTACATAGACAAATATATTTCCTTTTAATAATGTTCAGAAATATGAATTCTAATAATGTTTATATTGGCGATTTAATGGTTCAAAACTGGAAAAGTCTGTTGTCTGTTTCAACAACGATTCAATGTCAAAGGAATAACTAAACTTTCAATACCGGATTTTTTCTTCTATCACAGTAACACAACAAGTTATCATAACTTAGGTACACCGGAAATTGACCTGCAATTGTCCAGAAATGACCTAAACATAAGGTCAATTTTACATAAGGAAATTATCAGGTTGCTGACATGAATTGACTATTTTGCTCTTTTCAGTTCAATATGAATAAAAACATTTTTTTTTTACTTGAATTTGACCTTAATAGACATTTTTCCTGTTTTGCCTGTCAGCTTCCATATGTATACTGTCAAAATTCTGAGCATTTACAGAAGCCAGTTAGTGATTTACAATTGACTTGACATTTAAAGGTTTACAACAAATCTCATTATTGCTTTCAAAACCACAAATAAAACTTTGCCACTGATTTTCATGCTGAAACATTCCAAAGAGTGGCTAGTCCAGTGACGATTTAAGCGTTAACTTTTGTCAACATTCACACATTTCTCGAGGGAAGCAAAACAGTGATTTATCTTATGTTGAGACTCATAACTAAGGGAATCACAGACAATGGAGTTCGTCTGTGAAGAAAAAAATCACGTTTAACGATTGCTTCTGAAATGGCCATGGTGACTAGTATAAAAACTAATGTGGTGGCCACATGGGAAATATTACCATGCTTTGACAATATCACAGGATGAAAGTACCAAGTATTGCTCCTTGCAGTGAACGACCATCCGTTACAAACATTTCACATTCAGATTCTGTCAGATCAGTGTGTGATAGCGTCTGTGGCACCCTGACTAATGATAAATCATTGGCCCCAATTTGTCTCCAGTGAAATTAAAGAAAGAATGCGTTAGTAAAACAACTTGGTAGTGCAAAGTAGGTGTGCTTAAAATACCACCTTGGTGTGGGAGAAATGTCAAATGTCAGACGAATCGTTGTTGTGATAGTTACTCATCTCTGTGTGGAGTGTTGCCAGTTACTGACCATTCTCTGTATGGAGTGTTGCTAGTTACTGACCCTTCTCTGTGTGGAGTGTTGCTAGTTACTGACCCTTCTCAGTGTGATGTGTTGCTAGTTACTGACCCTTCTCTGTATGTAGTGTTGCTAGTTTCTGACCCTTCTCTGTGTGGAGTGTTTCTAGTTACTGACCCTTCTCAGTGTGGAGTGTTCCTAGTTACTGACCCTTCTCTGTATGTAGTGTTGCTAGTTTCTGACCCTTCTCTGTGTGGAGTGTTTCTAGTTACTAACCATTCTCTGTGTGTAGTGTTGATAGTTATTGACCCTTCCCTGTGTGGAGTGTTGCTTGTTACTGACCTCTCTCAGTGTAGAGTGTTGCTAGTTACTGACCCTTCTCTGTGTGTAGTGTTGCTAGTTACTGACCCTTCTCTGTGTGGAGTGTTGCTAGTTACTGACCCTTCTCTGTGGGGAGTGTTGCTTGTTACTGACCCTTCTCTGTGTGTAGTGTAGCTAGTTACTGACCCTTCTCTGTGTGAGTGTTGCTAGTTACTGACCTCTCTCAGTGTAGAGTGTTGCTAATTACTGACCCTTCTCTGTGTGGAGTGTTGCTAGTTACTGACCCTTCTCTGTGTGAGTGTTGCTAGTTACTGACCCTTCTCTGTGTGGAGTGTTGCTAGTTACTGACCCTTCTCTGTGTGGAGTGTAGCTAGTTATTGACCTCTCTCAGTGTAGAGTGTTGCTAGTTACTGACCCTTCTCTGTGTGAGTGTTGCTAGTTACTGACCTCTCTCAGTGTAGAGTGTTGCTAATTACTGACCCTTCTCTGTGTGGAGTGTTGCTAGTTACTGACCCTTCTCTGTGTGAGTGTTGCTAGTTACTGACCCTTCTCTGTGTGGAGTGTTGCTAGTTACTGACCCTTCTCTGTGTGGAGTGTTGCTTGTTACTGACCCTTCCCTGTGTGGAGTGTAGCTAGTTATTGACCTCTCTCAGTGTAGAGTGTTGCTAGTTACTGACCCTTCTCTGTGTGTAGTGTTGCTAACTACTGACCCTTCTCTGTGTAGAGTGTTGCTAGTTACTGACCCTTCTCTGTGTGTAGTGTTGCTAGCTACTGACCCTTCTCTGTGTGAGTGTAGCTAGTTACTGACCCCTCTCTGTGTGGAGTGTTGCTAGTTACTGACCCTTCTCTGTGTGGAGTGTTGCTTGTTACTGACCCTTCCCTGTGTGGAGTGTAGCTAGTTATTGACCTCTCTCAGTGTAGAGTGTTGCTAGTTACTGACCCTTCTCTGTGTGTAGTGTTGCTAACTACTGACCCTTCTCTGTGTAGAGTGTTGCTAGTTACTGACCCTTCTCTGTGTGTAGTGTTGCTAGCTACTGACCCTTCTCTGTGTGTAGTGTTGCTAACTACTGTCCACTGTCTATGGTTGGACTGTTCCTATTTACTGTCCCTTGTCTGTGGTTGGCTGTTCCTATTTACTGTCCCATGTTTGTATTTGGACTGTTCCTATTTACTGTCCCTTGTCTGTAGTTGGACTGTTCCTATTTACTGTCCCTTGTCTGTGGTTGGACTGTTCCTATTTACTGTCCCTTGTCTGTGGATGGACTGTTCCTATTTACTGTCCCTTATCCATGGTTGGACTGTTCCTATTTACTGTCCCTTGTCTGTGGTTGGACTGTTCCATTTTACCTTTTCCTTGTCTGTGGTTGGACTGTTCCTATTTACTGTCCCTTGTCTGTGGTTGGACTGTTCCTATTTACTGTCCCTTGTCTATGGTTGGACTGTTCCTATTTACTGCCCCTTGTCTGTGGTTGGACTGTTCCATTTTACCTTTTCCTTGTCTATGGTTGGACTGTTCCTATTTACTGTCCCTTGTCTGTGGTTGGACTGTTCCTATTTACTGTCCCTTGTCTATGGTTGGACTGTTCCTATTTACTGTCCCTTGTCTGTGGTTGGACTGTTCCTATTTACTGTCCCTTGTCTGTGGTTGGACTGTTGCTATTTACTGCCCCTTATCCATGGTTGGACTGTTCCTATTTACTGTCCCTTGTCTGTGGTTGGACTGTTCCTATTTACTGCCCCTTGTCTGTGGTTGGACAGTTTCCTATTGACTGTCCCTTGTCTATGGTTGGACTGTTCCTATTGCCTATCCCTTGTCTGTAGTTGGACTGTTCCTATTTACTGTCCCTTGTCTGTGGTTGGACTGTTCCTATTTATTGCCCCTTGTCTGTGGTTGGACTGTTCCTATTTACTGTCCCTTGTCTGTGGTTTGACTGTTCCTATTTACTGTCCCTTGTCTGTGGTTGGACTGTTCCTATTTACTGTCCCTTGTCTGTGGTTGGACTGTTCCTATTTACTGTCCCTTGTCTGTGGTTGGACTGTTCCTATGTACTGCCCCTTGACTGTGGTTGGACTGTTCATATTTACTGAACCTTGTCTGCGGTTTGAATGTTCCTATTTACTGAACCTTGTCTATGAATTTGACAGCCTGATTTACTCTCTCTTGTCTGTGTAACTAATTAGTATTATTTCTTTTTGTTATTGTTTAAGAATAATAGGCGTGTTGCAAGAAAATACACAATGATGTTTTGTTTGCAATTTTATTATGATGTTATATTTGGCTTCCGTAGTTGATTCATCACTCTTTCCTTTCAGAGTTTTTGTTCGACATTCCTTATAGTATATTTTGCACTACATTAGAATTATCACTTCGTAGGGATGCTTATTATTCGTTATTAAAAGGAAATATTCTTAAGAAAAATGTTGCAATTGATCTAGCTATATTGTTATAAGGTAAAAATAACACTGACTACTCGCGGGCAAACACGGATGAAAAGGCAGGATTGAATGGTTCTGCGAATAATGAGGGAATGAACATCTAGAACCTATGTATTTCCTGAGTAAGTAGGCGATTTGTAGGCTAATATATGAGTTTACATCAATCTTTTTTAAGTCAAACATGTCCAATGATTGTTGATATATCTATTAGTTCCCTTATCACCACCATATTTCTCATTTGGAGAATGTGACTTAATCAAGATTTGACCTAAATTTTATGACTGATTTTCTTTTCCTGGTACTTTTTCTATGTGTCCATGGAAATATGTGTTTTGTTCTTATTTTTTCTCTCCGTGTTCTCGATTCTGAGTTTGTTTCGTTATTTCAAATATATACCAGTGATCATTGTTGCTTTGTGAAGAATGCCATCTTATTTATTGTCATATGATTAAATCTGTATCAAACGTAGAACAATTATATCGAAGCCATGTAAAAAGTGATTGTAGTACTCTAGAATGATATCAGATTGAGTATGGATTGCTCTATTGTAAATAACGTAACTAAAAGGTTATTAACTATTTAGAATACATCTTTTAGGAGTAATACATATATATTATATACATATTACTGAATTTTTCTACTGCATTATTAATGTTAAATGCGATATATGTGGTATATTTTGATGCTAACTGATATCATGTCAATCTCAAAACTTGTCTATATTATTTACTAAACGGTATATCTCGAAACCTATGTTGTAAGTTCGTCCGCAATAATCATTGTTTTTTTTTTTTGGGACAACGTCCGAGAAATAACACGGCAAGTCGATTAAACTGAAATAATATTAGATAAATGCTGTGTTGTATAACAAGATCATTCAGCGAAAACATTATTGATCGTGAAGTTAACAACGCACCAAGCGCAACGGGTAAGTATCACTATCGTAAATCAATATTCTGAATCCTTTAAATACGAAAGTTCGATTGCATGAAAATGTCATTTCATTAAGTATATTGATCAATACTCCCATATGTTTTCCTATGGTTTTTGGCTTAGTATTGTAAAATGTCCTATCAACAGCTTATTTAAGGACGACCTGTCCTGTGTAAGATGCATGGTGAAGTGTGAGCATTTTCGGAGGATGTGATATGTTTGGGTTTGTCTGATGCTACCTCACTGAAGGGGCCGCGGTGGCCGAGTGGTTTAAAGTGTTCCGACACTTTATCACTAGCCCTCCACCACTGGGTTGCGAGTTCGAAACCTACGTGAGGCAGTTGCCAGGTACTGACCGTAGGCCGTTTGTTTTTCTCCGGCTTTCCTCCACCTCCAAAACCTGGCACGTCCTTAAATGACCCTGGCTGTTAATAGGACGTTAAACAAAAACAAACAAAGAAACCTCACTGAAGCATATTGCATTCAGCAGGGAATCGAACCCGGTCACATTATACTGACCACATTTCACTGTTCTACATGTAGGTATATTTACCATTGCATGGCACTGCCACTATATAACCCTACCAATTCAGTTGCGAGTTCACCAGCTTATGAACTGCCAACTGAAATTTGAATTTGAAAATTTCAAAAAAAAAAAAAAAAAATCGCATGACAAATAAAAAATCGCAGATGGTAAATATAAGCATTGAACGGCTTTCAGTTGGCATTCATAGTCAATATGAATGCCAACTGAAAGCCGTTCAATGCTTAAATGAACAACGTTAAACATAGATCGCCAATAGAATACCGATTTATTATACTCGCATCATAATACAGTACATGTAGGGTATGGATTATGTTAGACGTAGCTCGTTAGTAGAATAAGAATTTATTCTACTGTCGTTTAATTGCCTTACCTGTAGGGTATGGACAATGTTAGGAGTATATCGTCAGTAGCATAATCTACTACTAGTGGCATATCCTACTGAGATACTGCCCTGTCTGTGGAAAAGTGTTAGATCGCCAATAGGATAACAGTTAAATGGAAAAGGACAACAGAAACATACAGAAATACTGGGAATTATGAAAAAAGTATATCTTGTAACAGAAAAAAATATTGTGCTATAATGTTACTTTTGATATAATTATGGTGGTGAGTGTAACTGATGTGAATAACACACTACCTTTGGTTCTATACAATGGACCATTTTAGAATTCTTTGAACACGCTTGATAGCTGATGGTTCATTGACATACCAGGTTGTAACGTCAATTACAGCTTTAACATTCATTATGTTCAAAAACCGGTTATGAATATGAATCTGCACAAATTTACCTGTAGGTTGAACACAACAGGGTAATTTGCTAAGACTTGGACTGTGTACCTACTGCCGTATAAATGTATTTGTAATTAACACCTCAAATATTCAGGGATACTGATATTAAGAACATTACTAATTATAGATTGAAAATATCAATAGACACATGAATTACGATTTTTAATGAAGCTGTTCCAAATATGGTATCATTATGTCATAATGTTTTCCATTTCATTCCAAAGGAAAGGTTACCGATTTGTACATGTTAGAAAAATGCAATCATGTCATTATGATTTCGATTTCATACCAGCAGAAAATATATTGTTGCATTAAATTGCATACTGAATTGCTGAAAAAATTGTTTAGTTACAAAGTGGCACTAAAAATGCATTGTTATCTCTGTCAATGGCCGATAGGCGAGTAAACTTATAGCTGGTTTCTGTGTAATTACTTTTAAAAAATTAGCGTCAGAAATTGGCGTAGATAATATCATTGGCAAATAACTAAATCTTTTGGGTCAATATCAACCGCAATGTAGTACTGGTGATCGTATACTGTTGGAGCTGAAAGCAACCATATAAATGTCAGTCGGTGCTGTATCTGACACAGCTGCAAGTGGATATATCGAATGTGTCAATAGCGTGCAATTCAAATCGAAAGATATATCCTAGGCGGATATGAAATCTACAATAGATATTGCTCAGTCCTCTAAAATTTGAACACTGGGATCGTAAAGGGTTCGACAGTAAGGTGACTCTAATCCACATGCCTGCACAGGTGATTTAAACATCATTTTGATGAACACAGACATAATTGTCGTTGTAAGCATTGTTCTAGGGGATGCAATCACGCAAAGTTATATTTCTAAAACTTAAAATCTTTCAGATGAAACTGATTGCAATTATTTGCTTCATTTTAATCATAAATGTAATGGTGATTGGCATAGTCATGAAATGTGTTTACAGAGAGTATCTGAAAATTCGACCGCCAAGGAAATCTGAACTGAACTCATCATATGGACTTTCGGGTATTACAATGGCTGTAACCGAATCTCGACGTTTTTCTAAAGTTTTGCAAATCAGAGGATTGTCGAAAAGGCACACGACATCGCCATCAGCACCTTCCATTAAAAAAGAAACATGAACAAGTACGACGAAAATAAATTAAACAGCTGATGCTTAAGGCAAAACATGTTGATAAGTTGGAGGCAGAAAAACATTAAAAATAGTCTTTAGAAATGTATAAACCTGGATGGGGTGATTCAATATATGTAAAAAATTTAATACTGGAAAAACAAATACATCCTCAAACAGGGGCGTTCATGTACATGCTTGCACGTTTCCTGTAACTCTGCGTTGTTGTTTGTCTGTTTAGTCTTATGTTTTTAATTTGATGCTTTGGTTTGCAAGTCTAGCTGTTGATGACATCATGTTCTTAAAACAAAAGAAAGATTTATAAATGTACGTTCATAGCTTGGTGATATAGATATATGGCGTAAAGATGAATGTATTGAAAAAACTTTAAATACGTCATTATGTTTTCGACTCTATACCAAAGAAAAGGGCATTTTAAACTACGTGATTATGTTTTTGATTTGATATTTCACTAATACAAATGTATTGTGGTATAAAATAGCATAACATATTGTTTTGAATAAAATTGAAAAACAACAACAACAACAACAACAACAAAATGAAAAAGCAAAAAACAAATAAACAAACAAAACAAAACAAATAACAAATGAGTATTGAACGTCTCCCTGATAACGCATTGTTTAATCGGTCAATGACCGATAGGCAACTTAACTCATTAGCGATAGACATTGACGTAGAAATGTCGTTTTTGATCTGGTATTACTGGCAAATCATTAGAATGTTTGCATCCGTATCAAACAAGTCATAAAACTAATGATGTAATGCCGTTGGAACTTTATAACACGTAAAGATATGTCATTCGGTGCTGAATGTGGTTCAGCTGCAGATTGAACTATCGAATTCGTCAATAGCATGCAAATCAAATAGAGCAATGTTTCTTTGACAGATCAAAAATCTTCAATCAATACTTCTCAGATTCCTCATATTTGAACACTGGTATCCATAGGGCTGAAGTGTACGAATCTACATGCAAGTAACGTCGTTGTTAAACACAATTCTAACATCATTTTAATAAACTAGTGAATATTAATTGTCGTTTTTAGCATTGCTCTATTAGATGCAATCATGAATGAAATTACATGGAATTTGGTTTGTTTTTGTTTAACGTCCTATTAACAGCCAGGGTCATTTCAGGACGTGCCAGGTTCTGGAGGTGGAGGAATGCCGGAGTACCCGGAGAAAAAAACCCGACCTACGGTCACTACCTGGCAACTGCCCCACGTAGGTTTTGAACTTGCAACCCAGAGGTGGAGGGCTAGTGTTAAAGTGTCAGGACACCTTAACCAATTGGCCACCGCGGCCCCCGCAATTACATGAAAAGGTATCTTAACTATCAGATGTTATTGATTACACTTATTTAAACTGTTTTAATTATTAATCGTAGGATGCTTCACATGCCCGTATAAACGGTCTATTTATAAATAACCACGTCACATGAACGCAAATACTAGAAATTCGGGTGTAAAATACGAAATCGGACCTGAATTTGGCGATTTGCTGATCCAAAGTTATAAAGGTCCGATGATTGCACGAAACTCACAGGCGATACCAGTATCAGAACATTTCGATAGAAATGAAATTTTAACACAGAAGTGCCAAAATGAATTAAAACCCATCAAACAGCTGGTGTGTCATACTTGAACCCGTTAGTAATGCTAAGCAACTCAAATGTTGATAAGAGGCGAAAGAGGAAAGTCTAATTATATGAAAAGAGAAATATAAAAATCTTATTAGGCGGTGCGATAGTCCCATATTCATTGAATGTTATAAGTATTGATATCAGATTCCAAACGAACACATGAGAACACATTTGCACTTTTTCTGTAACTTTTTGTGTGTTTGGTCTGTTCAGTCCTATTGTGTTGCCAGTGTGATTCATATGATGTTTTGCGAATCCAGTTGTTGAAAATAAACACAAAAGAAAGATTAAAATGTTGTAGGTATTTTAATTAGAAATAATGTACATTGATATATTGTTTGGTGATCTCTTAAAAATATGGTATACGGATGAATACGAAAATTTTAAATACGACATAATGTTTTCGATTCTGTACCGAACAAAAACAGTTTCAAAATTAAACTACGAAATAATGATTTTTGATATTTTACTAACGAAAAATGTAATGTTCTATAAAATAGCATGATATTGATATATTGTTTGAAATATTAAACAAAAGCTTATTGAAAACGTCATTGACAATTTGAGCATGCATTGCGTAGAAATATCACTTATGGATCTTGAAAATCATTAAAGTATTTGCGTCAATACCAACCGCAATACAATACTAAAGCGCTTATGACGTTGAAACTTTATAACAAGAACAGACATGTCAGTCTGTGCTGAATCTGGTGGAACTATCGAATGTGTCAATAGCGTGCGAATGAAATAGAGCAATCTTTCTTTGGCAGATCTGAAATCTACAATCAATACTGCTCAGATTCCTCAGATTTGAACACTGGTATCGTCAGCGGTTCAAAAGTGTGGTCATTATAATCCACATGTAACTATATAGAGTATTGCACTAAAGACACAGGAGATTACTCTATTGTCATATTTCAATACCATGAAGCTGTTTCGTCCTTCTAGGCCTCGTCAATGATTCTAGGGACATAATACAGCTGTTTCGTCTTTGTTTGCCTCGTTAATGTTGTTAGGGACATCATACAGCTGTTTCGTCCTTCTAGACCTCGTCAATGATTCTAGGGATACCATGAAGCTGTTTCGACCTTCTAGACCTCGTCAATGATTCTAGGGATACCATGAAGCTGTTTCGTCCTTCTAGGCTCCGTCAACGATTCAAGCAGTCTAGAGTGGTGATATAGAGGAGGTCACAGAGGTAACTAAAATATGCAAAAAGAAATGTAAAAATCTGGATGGACTAATTGTCTTGCTGTTCTTAATTTCAATAAATTACACATTTTTATAAGAATGGAAAGCACATGCGAACGGTATGTATCGGAATAAATATCAACAGACTCTCTTCTTGGTTTGGTAAAAAAAATCATCGCTCATAATATCCAACATAACACTGAATATGACCAACTCCCTGGTATTTGTTATTGAAATATTGTGACATAAACACAAATGATGCAGGTGATATTTCTATACCTGAAATACAACAAGGACATTACTGAGTTATAAGAGTCTTGTCAAGTGCCAATTTATTTATCTTTTTAATTATGAGTTTAATATGAACCTTTCAATATAATTACGGAATAAAAAAACAAAACAATAAGACCAAAAAAACGGTCATTTCATTAAAAAAAGAAAATACACAGTCACATATGATTCAAATCGAGAGTTCCTCAAGTTGTTTATAAGACGTGAAATTGTAATCAGGCAATGTTTATTAATTTTGGTGACCTAATTATAACATAAATGCACGACATGTTTTACAGTTCCAAAATGGCCTTGCTAGATGTTGATTGACTAACAGAAATACCCTATTTTACATTTTATTAATGAAAGAAGCATAATCATTCCTAACAAGCGTGAAACAGAGAGTTGTTGAATTAAGCAAAATTTAAAATGAGAAATCGTGAATTTCGGTTTTTAGTAGCTTATCTTGAACTATTTTGCAATCGCTGAGATGCTTAAGTTGCTGAACTCTTTTAACTCAAACCTTTCTACACTTATCTTACTTCACGTAGGTACTCTAAAACAATGCCATCATCAGATCAAGTGGAGTTTTGAATGAACAAACCGTATGTAATTTAATACTAGACAGAACCCACTGAGATACTCTGCGTGGCTCATCTGCTTCCTTTCACGCAGTCATTGGCCTGAGCAGCGCTTCTCAGTGCAATGACCAGTCAACGTTAATACGTCGACAGATGTTTCATCTCACACTTAAACCTGTTTTGATCGGGGTTTAACGTCCAAACATCTGATAGGGTCATATAAGGACGGAAATTCAGGTAAACATCACGATTAATGTGAGGACGGACCACGCTTTGTTGTCATTTGCTTAACACATTTCACCTCACACCAAACTCAAGGTCACTTGAGGACAGACATTTTGAAGGAAGACTGCAGGCGGTGTTACCATTGTCTCGCTGATGACATGTAACACCACGGTTAACCTCTTACATACGACACTTGCACCTCACAACAGTAGCTGGAGTCATATAACAGCGAGATAGTACATAGAGATATAGCACAAGGGAGATTAATGCCCTTGTTATTGCTCATGTCACCGACGACATTTGCATCTTATTAAAAAAAATAAAAAGGAAATAAGTTCACCTACAACTTGTACATAGAAAATCAGTTCTTGAGCGAAAATGTCATAAGAATCGAATAATTGTAGGGGCCTTACAGGGTCGACTCGATGCGTATGCTTAAGGATATTGGTCTGAAAAGAACCATCGTGTTAGAAAGTGAGACCAATTCAAAATTGGGGTCCGTTTCATCGTAATTGAACTGCTATCCCCACACTTGTTGTCTTTATCCTATCCCTTTTTCATATCTGTTCCTTTCTTGACCGTCAATTCTATTTTTGTTATCCTACCTTAGTGTCGTCTTGACAACCGTCCTCAAAATTAATGACCTGTATCGATGACGGTAAAACACACAGCATAATCCCAGGCTTCTCGGTGGGTTCTCTTGGTCCGGCTTACTTGGCAATTCATCAATATCATATCAGTTGATATGAACCTCACTGTCCGTTTTTCTTAATTTCTTATATTGTATTCGTATTAGATGATATCATATAATCCTGTAGGATGTAGGAATGTCTACAAATTCAAAAAGTGCATACATCCTCTAACTAATAACACGGCGGAAGATCACGTGATTAATTCATCATGGAAATAAGACACTGCACTGTGGTAGTTAAATTCTTTTGCAAGACACGTTGCTTCGGGATATCACGAGATAGGTCTCACGGTGAGGTAGTCATCAGCAACTACATGGGGACTCCGGGTTAATTATTTGGACCTGCAATATGTTGTATATGACTTGATCACTGAAACACTTTTGTGAATCAGATTTTGCTACTAAGAAGAAGAATAAAGGTCATTGTTTCGCTTATCCTAGCCATGTATATCTCTTATCGAGTCTGCAGTTTGTTCACTCATCTTTTATCCAAGTGAAAATTTTCTGCATCAATATTGTTGTTAATACAAAATATGTTATGCCTCATACATTTTTAATGTTTAGAATATCTTTCAAATATGATCAATAAAAAGAAATGAATGTTAGTAAGAAATACATGTACATATTTTTTCCAGTCTGTTTTTGTCAGGGAGATTTCATTAAGTGTGCAATTTGTGGTAAATTTAGGTGTTTTGGTGCTGAATTCAATAACAGAAGTTGGCCCCATATAAAAAGATGAAATTGGTAGAATTTTCAAATGCTCAATCTACAAGTGTGCGAGATGACATTCTTCAAAATAAGGGTTAGTTGACTAGCGTATAAAATACAGTGTACATTTAGATTATTACAATTAAAAAGTTTATTAACAGCATGTGTATGAAACACATGCCAGTTTCATAAACATAATATGTTATAACATTGAATGTCTTTTAAGTTTTTTTAGGATAAGCCGAAGTAGGCATTCCGTTTTCAGGAATAGTCTATCTTCCTGAAATAAACTTCAAAAGAAATGTCATGACACCGAAAAGTCTCTTCAATGTTTCCTATAGGTAGATCTTTTTAATCAAATATTCATTGATAATATAAAGACTGATTAAAGTACATGGTATATTGAAATACAACGAGCATGTTACATTTATATATACCTCAGTATTTCCAGTCACGTTTGAAGTCAGAAGAATTGAAATATTACAACAATTAATAAAGAAAAACGTAAAACATGCAATAAGCGACTAACAATGTAATGAAAATCAGCTGAAAGGAATACATTTTGTGCAATACTGCATAGTTGGCAAATTTCAAGAGGCTGATATTTCGCAGTTCTCCCAGTCAGAACTAGTTCACGCCGCGGAATTTAATTTTGCGCAACTTCTTGAGAAAATTATAAAGTAAACATCTCATTAGATTTGTGTTAAATGAGTAATTATTTTTGCTCGTTATTTCTAATGACCGCGAATACAGCGAGATTAAATCCCTGTGAATATTGCCAACTATATAGAACGTCGTCTCAATGAATATGTTAATGAAGGTTTATTGGTTTGTTTACTTGTTGGCTTGGTTTATTGCAAAATGAAAATTAAGTACCAGTTTGATGTGGTGGCTCCATAAACAACATACAGGAGGTCCATTGCATGATATCCAGTTTAATAGGGAGACAATGTCTTTTCCAAGGACGCAACCACACAACACTGGCCAGTCCCAGCCCATCACCTTAGGAGAAACACACACCGCCAAAGTCCATCCTTTAGAAAAACATTGTGCGAACTGTCGATTTGGTAGATAAGCTTAAGTTTTAGATGATGAAAGTTGTGCAGACAGTATTTGACATGATTTAGGTCTGAACATAATGCCTATCGCATTTTTTAATCTGTGCACATGAACTAGGACATCAGTATAAAAACCTATCGATCTCCATTTCGCAGACCTGCTTACATATCTGAATATGCCTAAAAGCGCTGAAGATATTCATCTCTAGACATGTGATATCAAAGATCCACATCTTACATTTAACATCGAGACAATAGCTTACGTCTTTTACCGAATATGATATCAATTACAGACAACCACATTCAGCGTAATTTATTATATAAGTAAGAAATGATCAAGTTCAATATAAGGCGTTTAGGAAGCTGTACATATTTCACGGTGAGGCTACATGGTGCCATAGATCCTGGCCTCGGACAGGTCAAGTGTCTTTGATTGTATTCTTATGTCATTTATATTTCTATACTACATAACAAACTACATTGGATATAAATTTGACGTTAACGATCGTCTGCCATTTCGACTGATAAAAATATGCTTGATACACTCACAAGATTGAGAGAGATAGAGGATTCCCGAGGGAGCAAGGGTTGCTGGGTTACAGTGCATGTAAACTGCCATCTTGCGACATCGTGTGTATAAGAAACTATTATATGTCACGTGATATAGTGGTTTGGAGCTAGAACGGGACATGGAAGTATAGACAGGGTGGACAGTACATCCTCTCTCACACCGTTTGTTGGTGAAGCCATTTTGCATCTATGTCTGGTTTTGAAGAATGCTAGAAGAACGAAACAGCTGTATCAAACACTTTAATTTATTTTGTCTCTGCAGGACCTGGTTCTCAATTTGTATTGAAAGGTGCCAATACACTGTCTGTCTCTCGCACAATCCTTTGAGAGAACAGCTGGTAGACACTACTGCCGGTGAATTTTACTCCCAAAGGCTCGCCGTAACCTGTGTGCCATATTTAATCCATTTAATGGGATAGGAAACACTCATAAAATGTTATCCCCCGAGAATAGTATTTCCAATCGAATGTCGGTGCTACGTTTTGGTACAGCTCGTAAGAGTTATCCCCTCCCTGCCTTAGACTTGTAGACAGGAGGCATTTTGTTCTGTTACACATGGAAAACATCAGAACAACGCAGTACAATACCAAGGGGAGAGATTACTCCTCTTTATGTGATAAAAAAAGAAAAAATACACAATAATGTGTTGTATTATTTTTAATTCCATGGTAATGGCATGTTTTTATTCTTCCATAATCAAATTTTATCATAATCTATCACTGCAAGAAAGGCAATATATCATTCATGACAAAACAGGGTTTTGTCACTGAAAAAAATTCAAATGTCCATATCTTGGTGAAATAAAAATGCAACAAATTATTAATGTTCTTACCTGTAGTAAAGTTTCTCAAATGAAATTTTCTTCCAGTAACCACTTATTATTTTCAAAAAAAAGAAAAGAAAAAAAAGGCATTTTTACTCCATATTTTGAAATATTTAAAATGTTTTTACTTCGACTTTATTTTGCAAGATTGCATGTTTTCTCCAAAAGTCTGGACAACGAGAACATTAGCATACAAAGAAACAATATTTCCCTCCCATGTACTTGTTGTTCTTTTGAAATCCAATTATGAAAATTATAAAATTTATTGAATTACGGGTCAACTTTAACTCTCCTTCAAGATTTTAGATTTCATTTCGACGAGTCCTAGAAGGATGAAATACCTGTATATTACATTCTAATTAATTTTGGACTTTTCCCTATATTGTTTTTACTGACAGGTGCTAATATCCTCTGTGTCTAGTTTATGTCAAAATCGTTTACTTTTATTAAGTTTACGAATACATGTATATACGAAAACACTAGCATGGACATACTGTATTTCATTACTAAAACCGACCCGATTGTATTGTGTTAGGTGCTATAAGCCGTAAGCAATAGCCCTTATGTAGAATCCATCTATATGGCATTATACCACTTGCGTGATTTTGTATCCTTCACATAGTTTCCTACCTACATATAATATCCTGTCTAGACCCGTGTAATCGGGATAATTTCCGAGTCTTGCATGTCTCTAGTTATGCATACTACGTTTCTTCTATTTCCTTTTTGTTTCATTTGGACAGCTGCTCTTTTAAGATTTTGTTTTGTTTTGTTTGCTGGGTTTAAAGCCCCGTGAACAATCAGGGTAATTTTGAGGTGATGTCTAGTTGGTGACAATCTAACAAATGACGCACACCGACACTGGCAATGAGCGTCAAACCACGCACTTCGAATCTTCAACGGCCCTCTACCAACTGATCATAAAGTATCGTGGCCCCCACACCGAAGAATACGTGGCTGGTAATAGAGTTATCTCTGCCTCCTCTTTTAAGACATTCATATGGGTATCTGTTTTGTTTCACTTTGTCCATATAGAATAGCTTGTTTGTGAGTTTATACCCAAATATGATGATTTCCCGATCTAATTGACTAAGTAGGCATTTAAATGCGGGGCATAAACAAAAGAGAAAAAATATGTCCATCGCGGGAACCCATTTTAGAGAGAGAAAAAAAAATCGTGTATGTCCCCCATATCAGTCTCTTCTTATGAAAGACTTCTTCTGATATACTGATGTTCTTATATATATAACGAAAAACGAACAGACGGTCAAGTCATGATTTCGAAATGCCGCACGGAGTTGTGGCCACAAACGGCACATTACACTAACAAATCCATGTTAAACATCAATTGTCCGATGATATCATACTGCTTATCTGACAATATTCCAATGACCATCATCAACTGCTATCTCACAAACCCTTGTGTTTGTCCATAAGAGTTCGAAATATATGTCAAGGAAGATCGTTTTAGGTAAACGCCGTATGTGTGAGAATCAAGAATGTTACTATTCAGAAATGGATGTGTATGAGAGAAACCCCCCCCCCCCCAAAAAAAACCCCTCAAAACAGACAAACAAACAAAACAAAACAAAACAAAACAAAAACAACTTTTGACGATTATCATATATCTATTGAATTATGTCGTATACTTAACAGTAATAATGACTTATTTGGAGAAGTAACCTTAACTAGTCTTGTCTAAGATCACGAGAACGAACGAATCCTAATTTTTTTCCCATTTAGGATAAATATTCATTCTGTATACAGACATTGAACATAAAGAATTGACTAGGCGGTTGTGTGCAGTAAGGCTCAAAATGCAATCGTTATAGATTAACTGTTTGTAGCAGTTGATCCAAAAATACATTGAGCTGAAGTAAGCCGCTGGGGAAATTTTCAGTAAGATAGACCGATTCCTGTCGACGGTTTTCAATCATTAGTGCCCGGAAAGTTTCTTTTCACTTTTACTTCTTATAACAGAAACAGTTTCTCCACTGACAAGAAACGCCTCTGTTGTGAAACAAACAAACAAGTCAGACTGTTTTTTTTTTTTTTTACATCGATGACATTTTGCTTTCAAAGCGATATAACCAAAAGAACAGCCGTTGTAGATATAAATGATACTGGTAGTCCAGCATATTAATGGTTAGTGTTGTTACGACGTTAAATGACTGGAATTAATAATGAACAGCATGCGTTTTCAGCAGTTGTATTTGTGGCAATTATCAATGATGAAAATAGAGACAATAATTATTTAACATGCAGAGGCTTCACAAGAATACTTTTTTTCGTGTAACTTGATTGACACTGCAGGCAATTTGTAATGTCACGAACTCAGAATATATATCAGAATATATATGAAACCGAACTTCGTCAACCAATCACGAAAGTCGGCTTAATAATATGTTACATTTACATTGTATATTGGTGATTAACACTTAAAGATTTAAGCTGTTTGATTCATGCCACTGAAACATTTATTTGTTAAAATCAAAACGAATTAAACACGTCATGTTCTTCGTCCTCATTTAAAAATCCATCCTCGTAATAAATGATAAACGAAATATACATTTAGCCTGAGGCTCTGATGGCCGTTGATGAGAAAGCTGCCAGTTTAAACTATTCAAAATACGATACATACAGTCTGGACGGGTGAATAGTTTTACTATTCATGTAGACTAGCTTAAAAAGGAGAAAGATATGCTGGGGTAATTTGAGAAGAATTCACTTGTGGTGGTACAGATAGATCATTTACAGTCACAAACATGACGTGATGATTTAAAATTTTATTTGTTTGGAAACGCCATAATTGCATGATTAAGTCATGCTAGATATCCATTTCAATACGGCTATCTAGACAGCGTGGCGCTGGTTTCGTGTGGAGAAGAATCAACCTTAAATCGTTGGATTTCAAGGTTAAGGAAGACCAGAATCTCTTCACGATAATGAAAGGTGACGTTACACCTTTAACACCAACTGGAGAGCTTCCGCTAATGTATTGTAACTGCCACCTATAACTGAAGTCTTGACATAACGTGTTGTTAAACATCTTGTATACGTCAGCGCAGCGATATATCCACGTATATGTATAAAGGCCTCACTGCACCGGCGTTAAGTGTGACAATTTATATAGTGCCATATCGGGAGTGAGTTTGGAATGATTCGAAATTAGAGGGATGCGCCTTTGAACACAGTACAGAGATGTCAAACGCCAATCTTCTACGATTGTTTTAAAGCTATATATCAGGTTCAGTACTTTAGGAGAATGAATGTTGTTTTAAAATGTAATACATGACAAATGTATCCAAAACATCGATCTTCTACTGCTATTTAAAACCCCGACGAATTATATGTACCTTGTATACATGGTACTCAACTTTGCGAGAATGAAATATGTTTTGAAATTGTGATACATTTTAAATGTAGTGTTCTCAGCAAAGGCAGCATTTTACGAGGAAATCAACACGGGAGTTTTAAGACGGGTGCAGTAGACCATTGTTAGTGTTATTACCCTCTAGGTATTTGCGTCAGGCGAAGCCTTCTGAATTCTGTATAAGTACAGTTGTGATCATGCAACTATATAAATCACGTTGATATACCATTGTCTATTTCTTTGAATCTGCTGGTCTGATTTGGGCCAACTCTCTTTATCTGTACGGATTCGAATTTATGGCAGCAGATTTATCAGGAGGTCATCGGATGATCGCGTGTATACGTTCAGGTATTGTAGTCTCGACAAGTAGAACTGTAAAAACAGCAGTTTTATATCACAGAATACACCCAACAGGATAAAAACTGAAATATATTGCGTTCAAAAAACAACAATGGGAATTGAATCGACGCAAAAGACGGAGTATTATAAATCATTGCTAAATCTTAGATTGGCTAACGTTTTTTTATAGACGGTATCATACATATAACAGTTCCTAATGTTTTCTAATCTTTAATCAAAATGATGACGACTGACGGTGATCATTATATAAGATGTTTAGATTTTAATCTGAGTTTAACTAAGGGAAATCTGCTGTTTCCACGGTAAGGAAGAATGATTTGTCTACTATCCTACTGTTTTATTTAAGCAGGCTCTAGTTGTTCAAATATTAATATATTGTAATGCAACACAGTGTTGACGTGAGTTGTCGTTATTGAATAATCCACATGACGTCATTGTATTGTGTCCGGCAGGTGCTACCTATTATACCCTAAAGGTTCACAGAAAATCCACACCCTAGGGGGTTACATATAATCTTTGAATGGATAGAGACTACATTAATTTGATCTTGCCGATCTCTTTCCCCCCGAAAACACCAAGGTAAACGGCCGTGTTAAAAGAAACACTGATTCTAACTCAAAATCGATATACAACACGAACAAAATATGAACTATAGATATATAAAAATGACGACCTTAACTCACGTCCTAAGAAATGATGAATGGTGTGGTGACAACAGAACCCACAAGAAATATCAAGAACAACGAGCAGCCAAGAAAGGAATGACAGCGAATAGACAAATAGACATAAATATTTTTAACAAAGTTCTGATAAGGGTACAAATAAAACTAATAAATAGAGGTTCAGTTTTGTATTGTTTAATGTATTTTCAGAAGTAAAGAACAATTAAGGACGGTGAAATATGTAAAATGTTAACTTTATTTATTTTACGACAATTGCGAAACCAATTTTATCAACTTATATTAATCATGCTTGTATTCCCGGAGTCTTACTGTGGAAGGAAACTGGAGTACCCGGGGAAAACCTACATGGTCGGGAAGATGACGCCATACCTTTTCAGGTCCGATAAAGGAATCGATCCCCGGTCTCCTTATTCACTTTCCAGGTGAAAGGCAAGTGTTACCAATGTGTTATCTATAGGTATATGTAATTAAAGGTAAAATCGTATAATGATACAACACGCGTTCAGCGCATAAATACTACCATAGTTTTTATTTTGCGAACTTTATATCACTTGACATAGAAGGACGAATCATCAATTTGGTGTAGTTATACATTCATGGATCTTGTCGGTTATTTCTACAATCCTTTGAGATTGCTGGGTGATTAGCTCTACTGATTGACTTGGGCAACATCAAAGCGTGCAAACGTTTATATCAGTCGTAATACCAACTGATTCAGAGACCTAAACCAATTCGACTTTTTCATGGTCTATTACATCTATACGAAAACGGACAATCTTCCTCGCGATGAATATCTCCAATAATGCCAAATATAGCTTTGGGAAATAAATGTACAATAACTGTTTATCAAAGATCAATAATAATTATGATACAATAAATATATCTGAGTACGTAATTTGTCAGAAGAAAATGCCAGAGTTGTAAGAACACAGAAATATTTCAGTTGAAGTTATTACGATATATCCAAACAAAGCATCGACCTATTTGGATCACCTAACTGGATTCACATGTCTTCCATTCAATGTCAATTCCGATGTTTGACGTTTCTTTATTAGAAGGAAAAAAATATTTATGACGGGTTAAGATTTATCCAAACATATCATTTTCTTATTATAAAGGTCTTGCTATAATGATTCAGTGTACTGTTCATGTTATATTTTCCTTGCGATTAATCGTCTCTAGGAAAATAATACCACGCAAAGTATCAAAGCTAAAGCAATACATATCCCCTACCGGCCCCGCTAAAAATAGAACCAGCGACATACAAATCTAGGTCAAAACCGAATACAAGGCATCATCTTAAATGAGAGTAAGGGTCAATGGAACCACTAGGCGTATCAACAAGCATCAAACTGACTTCAGATCACACAAGGAAAGAGAATGTTTCCATATAAGGTAATGATGTCGACCATTCAACCTCCCAATGGTTTTAATCAACAATTACAAGGCTTTGCCAGTTACCAACAAACCTGTCCTGTGGTCTTGATGTGCTTTGACACCTATGCAGTGATATAATCTTGTATGTACACTATATTTCAATGCATCGCAATACATTCAATTAAAATATCCTTTTTTATTTCAGGAAATATGATGTCGATCTACTTTTATGTGTTGGGCTAATTGATAAACCGTTTTAATCACATGTTTATCCACTGATCAGTCTAGGAAATCTGAAGATTAATAAAATGTTTTGTGTCTATGACACAATAATTGACAATGAAAATAATTCAGTCAACTTCCAGAAATCCCAGTTATTTCTCCAGAGATAGTTAAATTATTCCGGAACATGAATTATACTTCCAATTATCAGATAATGAACTTATTGTCTCCGCTATTAAACCTCATTCAAGTGTAACATAACACCCAATGGATTATTATACGATTAGTTCGCGTATCTGGAGAATATTTCTCGGAATATCAAAGCAAGGAACTTATTCTACGAGGTTATATCTCTTTCAGCTTGACGGCTCCAGGGATCACGCCCTCTGGTGCAAAATCTCGTCAAAGCTACCAAAAGTCTCCCGAGATATGTTTTTATTTAATCTGGAACATGGGAGAATCATACAATAGAAATGACAAAGTTGAAAGCTATCTTGATTTTAATATTTCTCGGGGAAAAAAACTCCATCGTTCTGGGAAATTTAACTACCACCTGAGGCTGCTACGTAACAGCGGGATGTTATGGAACCCAAAATGTCCAAACATTTTGCGCAAAATGACAATAAATCCATCCACGCAAAATAATTGTCCGGTAGTAAACCAGCTCAGCAGCCAAGAATTATCTGTCCAGGCTATTTTATTATCGAGTTAGAAGCCTTGCTTAGAGTGACCCTAGCTTCACGGAAGTGGCATTAAAGGATGGGAGGGGAATCACTTTCCTGACGCTAATAGTCAATCACGAATGCCTATGTTGTACATCCAGGCTATGAAATGGAGACGAGTTAGTCTACAGCGAGCCATAAACTGTCTATATAAACAAAAATACATCCAAATGCATGCAAATTGGCTTATTTTGTTGAATGAATAGGCTATCCATCCGCATGCGATTTGGCTGAATTGCACAGGTGTTCATACGGAAAACTTGATTAGGGTATGAATTAGAGTAGATATGGTTACTTACTAAAATACGCTTGCTCTGCATCGGTAATTGCGTGGATAGGTGTCTGATAATTCACGTTCAGTGACATATAATAACCAATATACTAGAGGAATTTGGACACTATTATCAGAATCTTGAATTACCAGCCGACAACACACACCATCATCTTAAATACAAACAGAGAATACAGGCATGGATTTGAACATAAATCGATAAAAAGAGGCAAAAGTATGGACAAAAATAGAGGTTTAGATAGAAATTCTTTGACAACTACTAGAAAGTTACGATGAAGGGTTCCCTGGACGAATGTATGAACAAAAATAGAGGTTAAGATATACACCCTTAGACAACTACAAGAAGATTACGACCAAATGTTCCCTGGACGAAAGTATAAACGAAAAGAGGGGTTCAGATAGAGACCCTTGAGCAGCTTATAGAAGATTACGACCAAGTGTTCCCTGGCGAAAGTATAAACAAATAGAGGGGTTCAGATAGAGACCCTTGAGCAGCTTCTAGAAGATTACGACCGAATGTTCCCTGTACGAAAGTATAAAAAAATAGAGGGGTTCAGATAGAGACCCTTGAGCAGCTTATAGAAGATTACGACCGAATGTTCCCTGGACGAAAGTATAAAAAAATAGAGGGGTTCAGATAGAGACCCTTGAGCAGCTTATAGAAGATTACGACCAAATGTCGCCTGGACGAAAGTATAAACAAAAAGAGGGGTTCAGATATAGACCCTTGAGCAGCTTATAGAAGATTACGACCGAATGTTCCCTGTACGAAAGTATGAGCAAAAATTGTTATCTTTACAGAAAGAACAATCTTACAATATTGTAAGTTGATTTCTCACTGGTGTTTATTCGACGATGCTAGCAGTCGTATTAGAGGTCAATATTTGTTATAGAAACAATGCTATAAATGTTAACACTATACTATGTTTAATAAGGCATCCCATTGTTTCGATTTGACGTCGATTTTAAAATTGACAAACTGGACAAAACAATATTTCATGAACAATTCTCCTGACGCTTTACGTACTATGATCTTAATATCAAGCGCAAATATTAGATATTCAATCATAGAATGCTTACCGTGTTGCGAAAAAAAACTAAATTGATCAGATCAAAAACCAAACCAGATTGTTTAAAATCGTCAATGTAGACTTAAGCAGATGTATTTTGACAATCTTCTCGTAGGCGATTAGTTCTATATACAGAAGCTATTCCACAACCGTTTATAGTACAAAGTACAGTGTCACTGCGCGACATTTTGGACCGAATCCAAAAGGGTTTGTTAGTCGGTAAATAGTTCTATTAAGTGCAAGTGTCCACCAGAACGTTGCCCTATATTCCATCTGGTACAGACAACCATCCATAACACCAGCAGTACATTGTTTATCAATATGTTACGAAGTTCAAATGATATACCAGTATTCATACAACACGGTGAAAACCTATATCATCCTGCCAAGAGAATACTTAACATTGGAGTACACATGTTCCTCCAGGGTAATTGGAATCGTAAGCATACGGGAATGTCTGAATAATTGTGTAAGAAACCTCCATCTATAATATTTGTGTTTATTTTCCAGATGAATGAGTATCAAAACTGAATATCGACATGTTAAAACGAAACAGTAATTCTAACTAAACAGATTAAAACGAGGGCAAGATATGACAAACATATATAATTGCATATCGACCAGTGTTCTAAAAGGGGACGCATCTTCTGTTTCATTGACATGAAAATATAGGTCAAATCCCGGTTAAGTCACACCCTCAAATTGACTTAATGTTGATAATGGTGATATCAGGCATATCAATAGAACAGCGTATTCCGACACACTTAATCACAGCATGAAATAATCCCGAAACTGACATAACAACATCTATGTTTATTTTACTCTCTCTAAGGAGTGACATTTCAATAGATAAAGCATCTTCAACGAATTTGTAAATTGCAGGTTGTCATGGTGATTTATTGTACGAAGTTATACCTTCATAAGATTGTTGTAATTTTCTTTTCTATTAAACCACCTTATTCAGTCAAATTAAATTGGTAAGATAAATTCTTGCTAAGCCTTCTTCTATGTTGATATTCTATTAGCTTCGCTTTTTGAAACACAATGGAACATTTGACTCGGATAATGCTTCGATCTATAAAATACTTCCGTTAACATGTCAGTTCCAGTATTGTAAGCACTGTTTGTGATAACAATTCATTCGGGGTTGTTAATGTGAGTTGTCTATTGCTATCAATACCGAACAAAACGCTAGCAATATCCTTCATAGTGTGTATTACATCAGCCCTTTAAAGACATTCCTGTCATTTTCAGTCTGAAAGGTCGCGCTAAAGGGTCACAAGAGATTATGTGAGATTTTAATTAGATATCGACCTTTCCAGTAACAAATGCCAGCATGTCTTAATAAATGTTGTTGCAACAATTCGTCTGATTTAGACAATGAAATACTTTCTATTATTATTTCATTGATACGTTGCAATTGTTGAATGTTGAAGAATAGACTTTGAATGTCATTCTTTGGAATGAGCTAAATACGAAAACTGTGTCATTAATCCCTATCTCGTACTATACGGAGATTATGCGGAAAAATAAAAATAACGAAAACACCCAATTATGCTTTCGTTTCAATGAAAATCCTTGTAAATAGTTATATCTAGTACGTAGGCATAACCTGTAGGCTATGGAACCACCTGTAGTCTTCTTCAGAGAACTATTATTTCTAGGAGTCGGACAGAAATCGCCATCTGCGTTAATATACAAAAGTATATAAAAATGCCCTAAGCAATTTGTTTAATATAACATCCCCTTTTCAGGTACACGAAGACTTTTATGAAACCCACAATGAGATATTCTCCAAAGGGTAAGACAATAGACAATAGACATTGTGTGGATGTGGACACAATACGAATGGAAAAGGACTCGTGCAAGCCCTAGAGGGATCACAGGTGGTGTACCACACAACAATAGATATCATTGTTTGTATGAAATGCCAAGCGCGATACACAAATAATCAAACACTATGGAATGATTTATGTGTCGAATATTAGAGGAAACTACCCCATCAACCAAAATAAATAAACATGAATAAACAAAATGAGTGATAAATAGAAAAGAAAATTCAAATGGGTGTGTTGTGCATAATCACTGTCGCCATAAATGAATGTTAACATCTCCACTTCATCGTTGAACCTTAACAGTGAATGCAACTTGCATGGAGACGGATGTGACGTCTCAAAAGCACACTACATTTCATATGTGAGGCATGTAAACGATTTTCAAGAATTAACTCTGAAACCCTTACTCCTCGAACACAAAATAATTCTATGTTGACGAAATAATCAATGTCATTATGACTTAGCCCCAATATAGCGGTCTTTTGTCCTGACGGACTTCCTTGATGATTCAAATGCTTACCATTAGAAACACTCTGTCACCCGAAATCACTTCTGCAGACTTGTTATCGCTAAATGATTAACACCAATCTGACGTGCAACGTCACTAACATACATTCCAGCGTTGAGAATGTCAATGTCACTTTCACGCTTGTTATCAGGGAATGGTCGGAAATTTCCCCAGAGGACTTCTTTCGATAAAGTTGCCTTCCTCTCAGATAGATAATGACTGGTGGACTTTTGAAGCTATTATAACACATAGTCGTCAACGCTTGGATATCCAAAACTATTATTATTATTTTTTTTTTGGTGGAATACATCTATATAAACATTTTACTTCCCATGCACAGTTGATGTCAGGTACAAAAAATAACAACCAACGAGAAGTAATAATAATAAAAAAAAAAAACAAAAAAAACAACAACAACACGAAAACACCACAAAAAAAACCTGTGAGGTTTCAAAATTTTAATTTCAAATTTTTCATGTTTCAGGACACACAAAGTGTGTAACAAGAGGTCAATATGACAAAACAATGTACGTGAAATAGGAGGGTGACCGATACATCAGGACATTTGACAGCTCCTTTGTTTGGATAACAGCCACCATTTTGAAGAAGACATTGCTTTGGGGCTTTGGTCCTGCCATAATTCTCTGTTATTTTTTGTCCTGTTACAATTGTTCATTTCCACGTTTTCCTGTTTTTATGGTACGACATTTAATTTGAAGGGCAGTGGAATTTTCCCGGCCTTTCCTTGATGCGGACACCTACACATTACTTCTCAACAAAAGACACAGAAAAATGATTTTGCGCCAGAAAGAGGCCATTCGTTTAATCGTCAATCGATTTCGTGATCGTTTCATCCGTTTGCGTCAAAATATATCGCTCTGAATAGATATATCTTCTATTTAAACGTGAAAGACGTCAGAAACATCTGCTCCTTGGCTAATTGCTCCAACGGCACCACCTTGTTGAATTTGGCTAGCAAGGAGCATTTTGCTGTAATAAAGAACCGCCCTAGTTGCACCATGGTATATCCCCGTATCTCTTTATAGTGGTTCTTTTATTTCCATGTAGTGGAAATCATTTGAGGTCAATAGGTAGAGTCCTCATATGAACGAGCTGTTACTTTTCAGATATGAATCTTGCTGATTGTGATTTTCAAATATTCCTATCTTGAATTTCACACTTTTGATCTGTAGCATTACTGTTAATGTAAGAAAATTGCATGGTACAGTTTCACTCACATGGTGCAGTTTTACTCACATGGTACAGTTTTACTCACACGGTAAGTTTTTTACACACATATACTTTCTTATTTCCAAATTCGTATTAAAAAAAATAATTCTCGGATGTGGTCAGTGCCTCAGTCCGTTTACAAAAATATTTAAACCAACTGTATGAATGTTGTCAAGTCGCACACATTCATAACCTCATTTCCGTTCCTCCTTGCTGGAAGCTTGCTCTTTGACTAACATGGAAGCCCGCATATGGACTTATCAGTCATAAGTTATATGTTTCATTGCATTCGAACCATATGCTAAGAAAACGTCCATTCCAAGTAGTGGGTAATGGACAGTTGCTGGTATTCTGTCGATCAACGAAGTTCCTACTATTTATCTTTAGTGTTCAAATTTGTTTAAATCACTTATGGAATTACAACATTACAACATCATTCGGTAGGTGACTTTTCCAAATTGACATTTGGATAGGTTAAGGGTCGGCGCCTGATACTAAAAGCTGTTATAGACCTTTACAGAAAATGTCGCTGTTATCTTTCAATTAACAATGGTTGTCTGGTAGACCGGTTGCAAACTTCACATTTAAAGAATACGTTTTGTTTTTGAGACAGCTTGTTCAAGTAAACATTCATTCTGTAAACCAGTATTAATATCAAATCTTTCACATTCCATAGGCAGCATTACTAACAAGATGATTAATAATTACATACTATACTAGGAAGCTTTTGTAGGTCTTTCTGTGCTTTACTGGTGCTTGGTATATGTATCAAATATCAAATTATTCTGGCTTTTCAGATGCACACAGGTTTACTTTCATTTTGATAATACTTTATGAGAAATAGCCTTTATAGATGGTGGGTTCTGTTGAGTCAGGGGGTGATGGTACCGTCTGTTTTTTAACGATTTCACATATTCCGTTAAAACATATTTGTATTCCTGCTTAATCCGCCTAGCTATCTGTAGCAGTCTGAAATATAGTCGTAGTAATTAGACCTAGAATTAAAAGAAAAACGTAAGGCGTTTCAGAAGAATTTGTTTTGTTTTGGGGGCTTTTTTTCTATGTATTTAACGTCTTCTTAAAAGTTAGAGCCATATAAGGACATGTGCAAATGAGGCACAGCACAGAAAGACAGACCATGAAGGAAAAGAAAGAAAATATTTAAGATCCAATGTGTTGCAATGGAGGGAGAAGATTTCTTTAAAGGAAGACACGGGAAAAAAAATCCTGATTCTTCAGTGGGCCTCATTTTTAGTCGCCTCTTACGACCTGTGAGAGATACAAAGCATTTTCTTTGCCCGCTTCTGCGCGGTTGTTCAGGAAGGTAAGCAATGTAATGAAACATACTTTTGCTTTTTGTTCCGCTTGTTTTTTCGAACACTCTATTTCGTTTGGTGTGTTCAAGCCTACCACTGAATGAATGATTTAAAAGGTTTTGATTGCATGTGGTTTACGTGGGGCAAGAATAATTATCGTCCCCATACAACCGTTCCGGTACTTCATCTGGCAATTAATGTATACATATTACATGTTCTGTAACAATAAATTAAATCAATAAAGAGTTACTGTTCTGGATAGATCTAGTGATTATCGCTTTTATTGCACCCCAAATTGCCATTTAGGAAAGATGTTATGTAATATACTTGAAATGTCAATGATTAGTAATGCTTTAGGATAAAATGAAATTGCAATTAGTTATTTTTGCCTGCTTTAAGGTAATGGACATTATAAAAATTGTGGCTGCAGATGACATTTGCATAAATAGGCCACGGAAGAGGTATATCCTCACCATAAGCCGTTGTTACAAAATGAAACACAATATTGTTTGTAAAATTTTTTTTTTCAAGAACAAGCATATTTTAAAACTATACTTTTACTCTTAGCCTTTGCTTACAACAATTCCTCTAATATAAAATTAAATCAATAAATTAATAAATGAAAGGTTCGCATTCTATGCACATAATACCGACATAATAACGAAATCCTCATCATAACTCAAAATCGATACAACCGAGGAAAACAATGAAAAATATGCACGGTTACCATTGAAAAGGATAAACGTCTTCTATTTCATCAAAGACACCTGCCATGCATATCAAGTTCAAATTAATGTATTTCATATAGTCGTACTAAGAATCAGAGTGATGACAACACCATCATCATGTATACCAACGAGCTTGAACCACATTTGACCTCATACTGGATATCTAATAAAACATTTAGCAATAATGTCGTGACGGCGACCAATAAAATGTATACATTAAATCAGCATTTGACAAACCATATGCTGTTGTTTTTTCCTCTTCAACAGGTGACATCGGTTACGGGTTGGTGATATTTTGAAGAAATCCTAGTATATCGAGTCGGCATGTGGATATGTTACCACCATAGGTAAGGGAAGAAGGGATGTTCTATGATTTCTATTGCTGCTTGGTTGAGTAAAAGTGTCATAGTGTCCATACCTATGTACAATTTGTTTCATACACGCATACTTGTTTTTTTTCTCCGTAAATATCAATAAAAATGTCCAACAGCATATCTTCGTATGATCCTTATTTGGTTTTAGTTTTAACTCAGTCAAAAAGTTATAAAGATCAGTTATTACAAATTTCATTGAACTACACTTACCTAAAGATTACCCAGGGCGTTTTTTT
Source organism: Pecten maximus (assembly GCF_902652985.1). Lineage (NCBI taxonomy): Eukaryota > Metazoa > Mollusca > Bivalvia > Pectinida > Pectinidae > Pecten > Pecten maximus. Next base: position 48,357,171 of record NC_047015.1, read on the forward strand.
TATGGTTTTTACGACAAAATGATCTTCGTCTCAAATATAGATGATATTTTTGCTTTTGCTTAAGCAAAACACTCTAAATGAGGGGCCGAGGTGACCGAGTGGTTAAGGTGTCCTGACACTTTTTCGCAAACCTTCCATCTCTGGGTCGCGAGTTCGAAACCAAAGTAGGGCAGTTGCCTGATACTGATAATAGCCCGCTTGTTTTTCTCCGGGTACTCTCCGGGTTTCCTCCACCTCCAACACGAGGCACGCCCTTAAATGATAATGGTTGTTAATAGGACGTTAAACGAAATAAACTAAACCAAACCAAACGCTGAAATAAGTTCAGTGCTAAAAGATGTACGTTTACAGTATATACGCACTTCATACTGCCGTACAACATATAAGGTATCAGTTCTTCAGTAACGTACAGTGATGGCATGTCTTATTTCAAACTTCATTTGCTATACAAAACAGGGGGCCGCGGTGGCCGAGTCGTTAAAGGTGTCCCGACACTTCATCACTAGCCCTCCACCACTGGGTTGCGATTTCGAAACCTACGTGGGGCAGTTGCCAGGTACTGACCGTAGGCCGGTGTTTTTTCTCCGGGTACTCCGGATTTCCTCCACCTCCAAAACCCTGGCACGTCCTTAAATGATCCTGGCTGTTACTAGGACGTTAAACAAAAACAAACCAAACAAACCAAAATGTTATACAAAACATCCTTTTAGAAACATGACTGTTCGTAGATAACATGACACTAATCATTTGGGTTCCATAGTTCGTTTTTAACTTAAATGATTTCATAATTTTACCATAAATGATTTACCCAGTATTGTAATACTCTCTGAATCTCTGAATGACTCAAGTTTGGTATAATCCTATGACATGCAACCATGTATTATCGAATCATAATGGAGACACTTGTCTTCCGAAAATTTCTTCAAAATACGCAGGTTTCCTCATTCCAGCAGACAATCTATAGAAACACGCAATAAGTGCATTGTAGAGTAAATGACAGCTTTTACGAAAATCATTTTTTGTAATAGTCTAGTCATGTTAAGAGTTCATAAACAGTTCATGCACGTAAATGTTTGTCACATATGTCAAATCAGACGCGAGGATCAAGCTAATATTTCACAGCGATTTTAAAATAAAAAACATGTAAATAAGTTATTGATAAATGACAGATATGACGGTAGTTGTTTTGAAACGAAGGCTTTGTATCTGGCCACAATATGCAGTTAATATTGTTAAAAGTAAACAACATACTGTATGAAATGACAATGTGCAGCTTGATGTGTTGCTATGTAATTGTCGCAAATATCAATTTCACTTTTGTTGTGTTGCTATGTAGCTGTCACAAATATCGATTTACTTCTGTTGTGTTGCTATGTAGCTGTCACAAATATCAATTTCACTTTTTGTTGTGTTGCTATGTAGCTGTCACAAAAATCAATTTACTTCTGTTGTGTTGCTATGTAGCTGTCACAAATATCCATTTACTTCTGTTGTGTTGCTATGTAGCTGTCACAGATATCAATTTACTTCTGTTGTGTTGCTATGTAGCTGTCACAAATATCAATTTCACTTTTTGTTGTGTTGCTATGTAGCTGTCACAAATATCAATTTACTTCTGTTGTGTTGCTATGTAGCTGTCACAAATATCAATTTACTTCTGTTGTGGTGCTACAAGTGTATGTAGCTGTTACAAATATCAATTTCATTTATGCTATAATGAAGATTAGTCATACACTTTTGAGAAGATTGGTTGATTTTGCCTATTTCGAAAGTCAGCATGATATCATCATTGTTTTGAGAAGTGCCTATAAGGTTCTAACACTTTGACGGGCCAAAACATGTGATTTTGAGAAGTGATTATTATTTTGATAAATGCATGACTATATTATTTATTTAGATTTTAAATATTACTCCGTGCCTTTTTTAAATGACTGCTCTCATGTCCCCGATTAAAGATGGATTGAACATAGATAAACTGTGTATCAGCAGAAAGATGGAAATCTTCTGAAGAGGACGACTGTAGAATTATGTAGGTAGGTGGATATCTTGCATTGAAATACAGAGTTTGAAAAAAAAGAAAATAATTCCAATCGATTATCATTCATTCTCGTCTTTATATATAGGTAGTTGGATAGTTCGCATGGAAATATAGAGTTTGAAAAAAGTGTCAGCATTTCAATTGACCATCATTCATTCCCGTCTGTATATATATTTATATGTATTTCAGCCGTGCTGCCAAAATATAAACTATTTGCAAAAAATGTTTAAAAATATTCACGATAAGTGAGTTATCACAAAATAAATTCAGATACATGCAGTTTTAAATACAGTTTTTAATGTCTTCAAATGTTCAAGAGTATGAATTCACAGTTAAATAAAAAAAAATTGATACAAATAAGTAAAAACAAAAACATGTAGGGTACTCTTTGAAGTTCTAGGACAACTGGCTCATATGTATACTATTGTATTTGTTTGTATGTATGTGCTTATATGTATGGCGACTGTTAAAGATGCAGTTTGTGCACGATACAAGCGATTAACTATATGGTCTCAGTTCTTTAATATTTGAATGTTACCATACAAACACGGTAGAAACAACCAAAAAGCAGTGTTGGTATAATGCCGTTTAGAACCTGATGTCAATATGTTTTCTAGCCTGAATCAACTGAGATGGTCAACGCCCGTTTCATATTAAGTATTCTTTAAATATACAGTGTTGTAGTAAAGACAAGCATCTTCCAACAATCATATACAAACTGTACGTATTTCAGGGACATTGGGTTCATTTAAATCATTTCAGTTTTAGATGACTATTATTATGACATTTACGTTACTTAAAACATAGGCAATTGTGTTTACCGTAAACTTATTCCTTTCTTTTAAAAGAATCTAGCAAGAGTGACAACTTATGTAAAAGTTTAAACATTCATGGGGTCATAGCAGCAACATTGGCTTTCTGGACATATTTACCATGAATCGTGCTATGATCTTGTTTATTTAAAAGAACACGAGAAGAAAAACAAAATCCGTTGGCTAGACTGCGGAGAGTACTACCAGTGGTAACGCGGTCCCCAACATTACTACACACTGTGATGAGGCTAATGTTGTCATGAATTATGATACTATTTTCGCCAATGCTTTCAAACGTATTGAATGTAAATATAAGTATAATGATACATGGTAGATAAAAAGGCAGCTCTTATTCAACCTCTCTCAATGATTATTTCTGATAACTTTTGTTTGGCGTAATAAAAGAAACCCAAAAAAGTAATTACACACACCCACTCACACACACACATATATATATACCAACTCTGTGATAGTAAAAAAACATAACATAAATATTCATGATAACCATGATATTTATCAAGAAAAGAATCGTCATATTGTTCAACACACTGTGTGTTATCTCAAGAAATGCTAGAGAAATGGTCAGATCATTTTGTTTACCGGGCCCCTGAAGCTTGTTAACGTTGAGTATAAGAAGGGATAGCGTTTACTCCATATATCTGTCAACTCATATCAGATCTGACGCTGTACGGCTTGTCATTCATACACAAATCACATTCGCAGACATCGTATACAAGTTTAATACATGAGTGTTATTATCAGACACGCGCGGATGTCATCAATGATATTGTCATGTTACGGAAAAGAACGGTTCATGTGGAGTGCAAAAAGGTAAGAAAGGTAAAACAAAAATGTTTTCTGTTCAAAACGGATGTTGTAAGACGCTGATGATCTTGCATTGCATTTTTGCTGTAATATAAACCAGTTCGATAAAACTCGTGTTCCACAGATTGTCTGAATAATGCAAATAATGTTACGTGCAGTCACGAGGAGGCAAACAAGGTGTACTTGATTTGTAGTCGCCATGTTCCCGAAATACTGAAATTATATTGCTCACCATACGACGATTAAGATATTATTATATCTAGTGGTCTACCAAAAATCGACCAACTCTGTAAAATTTACCTAGTAGCCCAATTCCACATAAGGGTCTGACTATAGATTTTACTTGAAACTTATATATCAATTTAAGTTACAATATATCATAGGGCACGTGAGATCATGTGTAGCATAGAACTCTCGCTTTAAAAGGAACCGCATCCTTATCATTGCATATAGCTTATTCCTTTCGGAACGGTCTGTAAGATATTAATTTGTAGGGATTCCAATATTTAGAGAAAGAAAAGCATGTTTATAATCAATTGGTAATTATTTAAATGTTAAAAGATAAGACAAAGCTATCAGCTTTTCAAAATTCGATGTCAACGATGCGCAATAAAAAAAACCAAGATTGATTTGGTGAAGAATGAGTATGAAGTCAACTACGCCATCCGACTGTCTATCTACCTGTGTTTGTGACGACGTCATTGTACCTATTTAAGGTCATGCCCCTTACGACCTTTACAAAATTCCCTCGCCGCTACAACAATCCTAACTATCGAGCTGTAATGTCTTACAATTTTATCTCGGTAATTTATTCCGTTCACAGCACCAGGTGACATGATGCTTTAGCATTTTACTAAGGTATCTACTGTACGACGTTAACAGCACGCCATGGAGTCAACGTCTTAAAACTTAAGTTGGTATTTTAGTAATAGTAAGTCGCCTTTTCTGAAACCGAGAAATTAAGTATGCAAAGAAACGGTTTAAATGCTATGCTGTATAGAGTATTTCAATCATAAAGCAGGTAAGAACACGTCTTTTGGGAAATAAAACGAAGATAGCTGTAGTGGAATTAGTACATCTGCTTCAGAAACAGCCACTCATTTTCGCTGTAGTATAAAGCCATTGCTGTATTGTAGTTTTTGTAAGTTACTTTTCCAAACTGAAAGCTCATATGGAAGTCAATTGATCGTTTGGTTCGTTTACATTATCTATTATTGGTAATTGATTCCATAACATATCTAAATGCCTATCCTAGGGTTCGAATACCACACCTCAAACGTACTAGTCTACTGCTCAGTCGATCGAGATAAAGAACTGTTCTCCCTAGCCGGTATATTGTGGATACTATTTGCCAGGGTAACATTTTAAAACTTAAAGGGGAAAACATTGATGTACTACGTCATAAAAAATAGTAATTCAATTTTTTCATATGTTATTATAAATTCGATTAATTTTATGTCGTCAAATTTAGGCGTTTTAGTTCGTCTTAACAAAGTGGTTTCATTTAAGTCCCTAGTTGTACAAAAGGACGTTAGGCTAATCACAGTTTAACAACAATTTTAAAATACCGATAAAATAATTTCTGGTAAAACTAACTTGACAACATTTTATGGAACTTAAAATTCGTCAGTCTCGTTCTAATGTGAGGAATACACATACTCATGTTTTGAAGTAAAGGAGAAATGAAATTTTCACTAATTAAGTGTTAAGCTAATCACCTTTTGAACAAATGGGTCCTGGTGTCTAAACGTTTAGCGTTTAATCACACCTGTGTCAAATTTTGGCCACAACAGTTTTCCTTGCTCAGCATGGCGTAGTTCAGATAAACCTGTGCAAGTGTTAACGGCCTAATTAGCAAACATTTATGGCTTCGTCTCGGCTGTTTAATAAGGAATCGATCGATATCATTCTACTTCAGCTACAGAATGAGCAGAGCTGATTTTTACACAACCAATATTCAAGCGAATGTTTACAATTAAAAGACATTATAAAAATATATTCATCAATCGTACCGTTATTGAAGGATGATAAAACGACACATTTCATGCAAAACCGCTGATACAAAATACACTGTTAATTTACGGAAATAAAACCACACTACCTAATCGCCGAGCCGGAAAACGTTGAAATCGGAATGTCAACAATATCCCAATTAACGTTAATACACACAGTCCAAGGACGAAATTATTCTGATATATACCATATTTTCTCTTTATTCCAGCAATTTCTAATAGAAAATGCATTACATAGTTCATACGAGATTATCGGTAAAACAACGCGTTATACATTATCACTAAAAAAACTAATAAACTTACTAACCATTTATGTAACATGACCAAAAACGTTACAGAAGTTCGAATTGACACGAAAAGATATCTAAGAAATCTGTGCTGAATACATTCCTTCAATTTCGATGGCTTCTAGCTTATAGACAAACCAAAGGAACTTGGAGTGAAGGTATACTGATATACTACTTACCAATATATTGTTTGGCTTTAGGTAATTACTTGTTTCCTAACCAAGGTTCTGTTTTATAATACGGATGAAGGCTAATATAGCGTTAAACCTGATCCCAAAGGTACTGTATATTGGTCCGTGACATTTAAGTTTCGAGTAAAATGGAATCATTTTCCTATTAAAATGGTACATAACCTATAAATTATACTTAAAGGAATGTAGGCGTCAAAGTATACTTAAGTGTTTTACATGTTTGTTAGGTTTATGACACACCCTTTCTCCAGACAACTATTGTATATATATAGATTTAAGGATGGGAATCAGGGGAATACTGAAACTTAATTAAACCCATGATTTGATTGTGAAGTCAATAAAGCTAGGAATGATTATGTACAAAAAGAAAACAAAATTAAAATGAACGGATTTCAAACGTAATATGGTGAAGATAAGGTCTAGTTTTCGTCTATTACCTTGTAAATTGATATGTAGGTAAATTAATGTAGCAGGTAACATATGGTATAGCCTTGGTACTAGTTCAAACAACATTGTTCTTCGAAGATGATCACAAAATGCAGTGTTAAAACACAGATTTTATAAAAAAATATTTGGTGACAAAAAGCTTACATATATACTAGGAACATAGTTCATAGTTATTAGCTAGTATGTGAACCATATTTACTAAAAGTTTTACGTAAGCTTTAACATTCGCGTTCAGGTGTTCCGGAAGAGTGGGCTTGTAATATCTTAACCATTATACAAATAGAGATCAAAGCATCTATCATACTCAAAAGGGAATGAACTGCCCTTAGTTATCAACTCGAACTGCATTCATATTTGTCCTACACAATGTATGCTTCAGAGCAGTGAAAAGGCTACCATTATAACATTAAGAACATTGGTGTACTTATACGGTAATGAATAAATTGGTACACATATAATCTGTCGTATGGAGCACATTGGTCAAGTAGAGGTGTACAGAGGACAGACGAATAGAAAACATTTTATAAACAAATGAAGTAATAGACACAGCATATCGATAATAATAATATATATATATACTGCAGCATTCAGCGGATTCTTCCTTCTAGGACTCCATTATGATAGTATGGACATCATACAGCTAGTTCGTCCTTCTAGGACTCCATCATGATAGTATGGACATATACAGCTAGTTCGTCTTTCTAGGACTCATCAGTGATGCTATGGTCAGCATACGACTGTGTCGTCCTTCTGGGACTCATAAGTGATGCTATGGACATCATATAACTGTGTCGTCTTTCTAGGACTCGTCATCCTTTCTATGGACATCATACGACTATTTCGTCCTTCTAAGCCTCGACAGTGATACTAGGGACATCATAAAGCTAGTTCGTCCTACCGGTACTAGGACTAATCAGCGATGCTAGGGACATACTACAGGTGTTTCGTCCTTCTAGGACTCGTCAGTGTTTCTATGAACATCATACAGTTGTTTCGTCCTTCTTGGACTTATCAGCGATGCTAGGGACATAATACAGCCTTTTCGTCCTTCTAGGACTCGTCAGTGTTTCTATAGACAGCATACAGTTGTTTCGTCCTTCTAGGAGTCTTCAATAAAGGTAGTGGTACTATGGACACCATAAAGCTGTTTCGTCTTTCCAGGTCTCGAGATTGTCGTCGCATATTACGAGATCTGCAAACTCACCTAATTAACCTCGTTTAATGCTCCTTCTGCGTTATACAGTATCAAAATACCACCAAATATGCTGCAAAGACTTTTCGATAATATGGCGGACATATATGGTAAATAGAAGTATATTTTGATAAGGATATATGAGGTTATACGTTTCGAAAATGGTACTTATTCAGAAAATATATTCCTAATTGTTCATTAAAAATGGAGAATTTGTTGAGTAATTTGGTAATTTATATGTTTACTTTCTCGAGGCTGATTGAGAGCTTCCCCTTGGGTTTTCACACTTTCTATCACTATTATCACCGAGTTCCACAATAATAAAGTTCATTTGTACTGTACCTAATGTTGAATGTACTTGACGAGCTTGATGTATGCTTGTTGAATGTCTACCAAAGGTACTAGTATCTAGACAATGGCCATTGTTTTTGTGTGACGACATGTAATAATCGCCGACTCCTTCGGTGGTATCTGTCAATTATTGATAGTATCGGTTGAGGCAATGGAACCTCTCGATTTGTTAAGAAGTTTGGCGCCACTGAAGGTAAGCTTTTATCAAAGGACGAGTACTTTAGGATTGATTTTGGCCCTTTGTTTTTGGGATTGTATATTCTTAATGGAAAAACTGCTAGGTCAAATCAGGCTCTGGGGCTCCTAGTGATATAAGGGTACATGGCCTAACTTCGCATTTATTTCAAAATGACTTCAAAATATCAATATTTCAGATGGGTAGTTTTTTATGATACGTATCTATGAGTACGTCAGTGATTTTTTTCTCATATTAAAACATGCTTCTTATTATAAACAACTATGGGGATGAAACATATATAATATTGCGTCATCATATAGCTGTCACGTGACCGACACGGCGAAACTTTCATTTCTTGGTGAACAATAATCTGCACAAAATATAACAGTTAGTCTAAAACCATGAATGAAACATAACTAAAAAGTGATAGGTCTATAGTACAGTCTTCATGTAATGTCAGCTCGCGATGAATGCTTGAAAAAACTAAAATTATGAGCATGAGACATGTTTCTTTGTCAGTCTGTTCACAGACATAGATACTGGTGACACGCAGTGTTCCAAGGTTCCTTGTGTTCACCAATGGGCAATGGTTTTTGATCGCGATAACACTGTTTCAGAGAAATGCATGTAATTAAGGAGTATACGAAAGCTGTATGTTGACCGCAACCTTCCAACCAGATGTAATCTATATAACCTAATGTTTGTGTATGGAGTGTCACATCGATCACATATATATTATATGGATTGATGATTTCATTTGTATACATGTTTATTTCTCATAAAATTTAGTGAAAATGTTATATTATTCAAACATTTATTGTTATACCATCCCGTCATCATATTTTATACCCGATTGTGTACAATAGAAAACAACTAATTGCTGACAGAAACCCATATATTGATCATATCATATAATACAACGGTATACTACATAATGTTAAAATCCTGTAATAAACTTTAAAGTATCCAGTCATGTAGTATCATATATCTGATGTGACAGCTATGGAGCTCAATATAGGTATGGATGTATATAATGTGTATATTATACAGTACATTGTGCGGAAACTCATTATCAGACATTTATCACATAGATGCCTGATTCAGAATTGCGCTAACTGTTATATATCCCACTTGTTTTGACGCCAATGTCTAACTAATGCCGACTATATACAGTTTTTAGTTCAGTTTTAATGGAAGTATTAAGCACCAGTAATATCTCGTATTTCATGGTTCTTATTATAGACTAGACGTTTCATTACATCACTATTAAATTCCTCAGAGAGGCTTTAACACTTGATTTTAAATGTCTTCACCATAAAATACATTCCCTGAAAACTCAGTGTTTTTTTGGAATAAGATAATGACAAACAGCCTAATCTTGGTCCATAGTTCTACCATGGTACCTCATCCTTATACTTAATTTCCTTTGAAATAGAGCAAAAATAACCCAAATTAAAGAAACATGATGTAAATTTAAAGATTGGTATGTGTTACTATTCAGTTCCGTCAGAATGAAATCATTATTCTAAATTTTGGATTATTTAGCAGGATATTTTAAGATAATTACAAAAAAAGTTTGCTACTGTGAAGTTTTAAAAAAAGATAATTCCTAGCGTCTTTGATTCCCAAAGACTCCTTTCTTTCCAATATAACAAGAAGATAATCTAGAGTTCACGCGTTCGAAGATGTAGATGAAAACGGAGATCCACCCTTAATGCTTATATTGTGTATTAAATGTATATCGATGTCGTGTAGTAGGTTTCGTAGTAGACAAACCATGGGAAATTCGTCGTCTCTGAGTATAGCAATGCTATTTGATGATGCTGTATTTGTCAGGCATTAGGGGAAGGACGTAGAATGTGTCAACCTTTCCAATCAATGCCATCCATCAATACGGCTCGTTAAATCCTAAGTATGTCTTCACGAGGTTTTTTCCTCTTATTGCGATATTAATAGCTTCGTTTTGGATCCTTTTATATCCATTATATATAGACTGTGTCATTGTTTGTCTGAGGAACAGCCTATCAATGATCCATTTACAAATCGTATGTGTTTTATAGCTTTATACAACATTCTTTTCAAGGACGCTATTGAACTGTACATTAGCAATACTGGAGTTCTCGTTTTATCTTATCTTGTCATATCATAAAAATACACACATAAACTCAAGTATATATATATGACCATAAAATATATAAAATACATTTTATTTGTATCGGTATATATTTTTAAAGCCATATGTCGCACAAAAAGAGATATGATTTTTATCATTCCATATGTATATATAACGCGCTAGCAAAAAACCAACCAAAAAACAAAAAAACAAACAACAACTGGTTTTAATATAGTCAAGTGACAAATACACACTTTAGTTATAACAAGTGTTTGGAGAATTTGAGTTAACTACATTCATCTAAAAGGAACGAGAGACATGTTTGCCGTCTATGGAAGCCATAATGTTGTTCAGCTATTCTTCATACCCACAGGGATGCTAAACGAGTTATTTTATTTTGTGGTCCATATTCCTTGATCTCGGCGAACTGCTTTCGTCCTCTCCATGTTTCAATCAGCTAGCCAATTGATGCTGAATACGTGCCGGTACATTCAGGAATGTGATCAACCAATTGTCTTGTATATTAGGTGCGGCAAATGTATTTTCATCCCCAACCATTAATCTTATCATGCCACTATAAGTAAGTGCCACCATTAATAATCAGAAAATGTGTAGTAAACAACAGCGTAGCTTTCAGCCATTATTTATAAAAGTCCTCATATATACATACCTCGCTTTGTAAGAACGTCGTGCTCTGTATGCAGCTGAATTAGCTATTTCTTGTAAACATATCAGATAGAAAAAATGTATTACAATAAAGATAGTTCATCAACTTTAAAATAACAAGGTTAAAACTGCACCCTCCTTTAATCCGACTCTTTACTGCTATATATTATGAATATCTTTCCCATATAGGTGTGTATACTGTAAAGTTTGGAAATTTTGCGGTTGTACAATTTCGCGATTTTCTATCTGTAACTTATTTCGCGGGGGTTTAATTTCGCAAATGTCTGAATTTAGTCTGTCCAGTATATGTAGGATATCTCTACCGTTCTTCGATAATACTGATTCTTGTATAACATTATCACGAGTAGAAGTAATTTCATTTATGTTTTGATTTTTCGTTTTGATATAAGGTCTACCGGCAAATGCATAGATGCATTTTTGTGATTTTAATAGAATATTTTATTCTGAGGCAGCGTTATTTCATTTGATATGCAGAGGTGACATGTGAAACCTAGGTTCTATGACCAATATCTGAAGCATATTCACGAGATATGACATTTAGCGAAACACGCAAAAATAAAATCCTCACATTTATTAGCAACTACTAAACAGCATCCTTCAGAAACCCAGCATTAATTATATTTAATACTTCAAATCTATTTCGTAAATAAGAAAAACGAAATAAAAGCAATAAAACAAATTCCCGTATTGTTATACAAAAGACATAACCGTTGTTTGTGATGTTGTTTACCTTATCGACCAACTAATTTCAGGAGGCGAGGTGCACTATATGAAAACGGTACCAAAAGATAAAATATGTTTACATAGAAGTCTTTGATATCTACGGCAACGAAACGAAATGTTACTTCTAAAAAGGTTCTGTTTTACCCGAGGCGAAGCAGCCTGTGCTGTCGACAAGGATGTATCTTCTGCAAGACACTTAATGGAAAACGGTTCAGGACAGCATGCGAGCGACATAGCCTGCAGGTGACCCTGGCTTCTGCTATCGCTATAAATACATGCTTATCAGAGGAAGCGCTCAACTGCAAGTCGCTGGAAACTTTAAAGTCCACAAATTGGCTGTCGATTAGGTTTAAGAGAACTCCACAGTAAGTGTCGATGACCGTCCGAGAAAACTCGTCTGTGCTGACATCGTCAAGACCGAGGATTTGTTAGTGGCAAATCTGTGTAATAGAAGATGGATGACCTCTGCAACTTTAAGGAATACCATAGGAAATCGTAAACATAGGCTTGATCCTCAAACAGTGAGAAAAATAATGTATTAGGCTAGTTGGCTACCATTGAGGAGTAGTTTGACCACCAACACCTAAATGAATTGCGAAATGCAATAAGTAAACCACGTACATGCGGTATTGCTCCGAGGCGTTGGTGACAATGCTCTTCGTAGACGATTCACATCCTGATATTATTCCAAGCAGAGGGCTGGAAGTGGCGTAATGATTAAACTTACGTTATATCCAATATTTATTCGGACGGCAGAAGCACCAAGTGAGATAATTTAATGAAATCAAACAATTCGGATAATATTTATAGCGCATTATTTACACTAGAGAAACATAATATATTTCTCGTATGTCCTTGAGACAAATTTATCTTCGTTTTGGTCTGATGTTAAGCTTCACGTCGATGAGATTGCGTTATATTAAATTAGCCTTTGATGGAGATTAACCGATCTCCTTCATATGCAGGTAACGGGTCCTGTTAACATTCCATTCCATGAGTGAATTCCATCATAAACTCGATCTAAGAAACAAATTAAGAATCCATAACACCATTATGTTTAACCTCGGTATCAAAAATGCTTTTATTTGAATTTTGATTCATGCAGGCAACTACCAATCATGAACAAAGTCCCTTTTTCGTTATAAATCCGGAAATATTACGCACAGATATGTTAATTTCCATACAGAATATCATATACTGGATTTAAACTTAATCTCTAAAGAATAAGTTTATTTTAAATTTGTATTAAAACAGTTTAAATTCATGGGAAAATGTTTAATAATTTTTTATCTTTTTTTCTCAGCGATCTGTAATATGAACACGGGGCTGAAATTTCATAAAAAATGTTGAGCATCGATCGTTATATCATTCGGAATGCAACCCACATACATGTACTCTAAATCATAACTGGTGTTGTTTCCGGATACCTGGGGATGATACTCTAGAACTCCGCCTCTTATTGAACAAAATCAAAGAGTTGCAAAAAAAGATTGGTCGGGTGGCATAGTGGTATCACACTTGCATTTCACCTAGGCGGCTGGAGTTCGACTCCCCGATCGGATGTGAAAAGGCATGGGGTCACCGGACTGACCGGTCCGGTTTTCTACCACAGTAAGACCCCTCTCGTGCTTCAATCCGGGGCAACAAGAGTGATTGATAAACGTTGATATAACTCGTTTCGTAATTGTTGTAAAAACAAATAAAGTTTACATTAAATACATCAATAAAACCTTTGAATATGAATCAATATTTTGTTGATAAACGATAAATGCACTTATACTGGTAACTGTGAATAGAAATGAAGCCTGTTTCTTCAGATATTAAACAATTATTAAACCAACTGTACAAGTGCAGTAAGAAATATTTAAGATGAAATAGCCATAGAGTAGGTAGGAACGAAGACAGTGACTTTAATTGACATGATTTCACTTCGGTATTATATATGCGGTTTCATACATTAATCTCGACCTTAACGAAATATTCAATACATTATTACCTACAAACTGCACATAGATATAAAATGATGCCTATTTACATTTATATGCATATATAATCTTAAATGAAAAATAAAAGTTCTTAAATGGCATTTCATTTCATATGAAATTTCAGAAAATGAGACTTAGAATTCTGCATTATTGCTAGCCTTGGCGAGAAAAAATCACACTTCAAGACGAATTTCCAAAAATCTCATATGATATGAATATCAATTTAAGATAAGAGGATCTAATCCAACGGAGACAACTATTCTGTCGTGTCATTTACAATTTATGACGTCACTGTCCATATTATGACGTTACAATCGATTTAAGAAACACTCAAAGTATAGTACATAAATGCCATATGTAAAAATGTTACATACGAATTCAATGTTTAGCAGGCCGAATATGTGACAACGTCAGATATTATAGTGGTTTGCCTCGAATCGACTTCTCACAATATACAGTGCATCTTACCCCTATGTAGTTATACGACATTTAAATGTATCCTAATTAATTAAGTTGATTTGGGTGGTAAAAGGTGTAAAATTCGTTAAAGTAAATAAACTAATAGAAACTGCGATTCATTCTATATCTGGTTTGTTTGTTGGAGAGCAGTGTTAAGTCACTAAGTACTTCGCGTTGGCGGATTATTGACTGAAGTTACAGACAGCGTCGTTCCGCAGTATTCCCGCATCTGTCGCAGAGAATTTGGTGACAAATCGACAACAGAACCAATACTAGCACCAGACTCGCGGTTAATTGGATCATATCAAGTCAGAAACAAAACACTGTCAGCTTTATTGAAACTAAATTCAGTACAACATGTATATAGCACTATTGCGACCTGTCTTTGAAGGCAATATTTCGCTGATAATTGGTTCTAGAACAACATGGGTCTATAGGGTGAGTCTTGGCAGACTTTTGTGCAACATATCACACACAACTGAATAGCCTCTTTGAGTAGGACTTAAGTGCAAAATCTCACACACAACAATAACCCCTTTGATTAAGACTTTAGTGAAAAATATCACACATAACTCATAAGTCATTTACCGTTTCGGAACACCTTGGTACGTATTAATTAACCTGCACTCATGCTTAAACAAACATGCTGTACTCTGACTCTTGATGATATATCTGGTATATGAATTGTTAAATTTTATCAAATGACGAAAAGGCTATAAGTGAGGTATTATTTTGAGTCTTAAGGATCTTCTTTTTAACTACTGTTTCCTGATTTACACCTTTAAGGAAAGTTGCATTGAGCACATATTTAATTTTTGAAGGATGAATGAATAGTTTCATGAATACGGAGCCGGGTCTTATTACCAATAAATATAGCTTTGGATATTGGGTTACGCTTTTGATAAAATTTCGGTCTTTCCATGTTTCGTGTACATACAAACTATATTATTACGTATACATGTCTACAGGGTCGTACACTAATCACTTTTGGGCTTTTACACGTGAAGTTCCGTAGTCTATACTCTGACCTGTCGATTTGATTACTATCTTGTACAGTTCACACCTTCGTGTACATACGCTTCACTAGTCATTTGACTGATGAAGGTGACAGACTACAATACCCGAAACGTCACGCATAAAATCCAATATTGATTTTGATATACGAACTTCTTTTCACATTCATGCTTCCATAGGACATTGTTAAGGTTATAGGCCTTTTATTTAATTGGCGCAAGAGTAAAGAAAACAATAAACCTTTATAAGGACAGAACAATGCTCAAGACTAACACTTTTGTCCATAACATCGTTAAGAAGTTATCAAATGAAGATTTTAAGTACAGAATATATAATTATTTATTGTTTTATTTAATATAATTCAATTTTGCTGTCGTCATCTGTGAAGCTGTTTTCTTTTGATCTTTTGAAATATACTCGTTTACATTTATGCTATTCATAAATTGTGTTTGCCTATCAACAACGCACGCTATATTCTATGTAGTAATTAACATACAAATATGACCACACTCTCGGATAAAGAGGTACCCGTTACTCGACCACTTACTGGACTCTTAGCTGCCCTCTGGTAATATCAATATTCCTATCTTGAATTGCTCATAATGAAAAATTACTAACGATTTGTGGCTCATAATGATAACAGTAAAAAATCAATAAGATAAACAACCATTTAACAATTCATTTACGTCAATAAAGCGGTAAGGCTTATGAAAAAGACAGTTCACCTGAATGGAGATTCGTATATATTTCAACATCACAGAGCTCATTGAAATATAGTTCAATAAATATTCATTATTTACCAATATCATGATCTTAAATGTGCCATTGTGCCAAAAAGGGTAAGAATGATCGAATGAAAACAAGAATTGGTTGTTGTATATATATTTGTACCAAAAATACAAATCACACATTTTCCGCTATAACCTTCAGAAATTTTGTATTCATTTTATTAAAAATTTGAATTTAGATTGAATAACTAGTTATTGATCCCAATTTTATTTTTATTATACTCTGCTTCTATTTTTTGGTATGTATCTGTACCCTGTCGGCGCTGTAGCATCTCTAATGGAAAAAATTGCATATGATGGCCTGAAGCCATCCAGATGCACTTGGCAGTAGACGTCTTTGACATCAAGTGGAGTCACAATAGAGAGAAATCACCATATACCAATCCAGACATTCACCAACATTTTTGTGAACATATATATATATATAAATTGGAAATCAAGCTTTTGGTCAAAATGTTGGTGATGACTGGGCCCAGTAAAATATTTAATATATCATGATCTACTTACTTCGAGAAGAGAATTCTAGACATGCTTATGTTTTCTTTGTGTGAGAAGTAATGTCATCTTAAGCCTTTACCATACTAACGGAATGTCGAAATAGATGCACTTTAAACTCAAAATGTCAAAGTGATTTTTCTTATTTTACAATTACCGTCGAGGTTTTCACGGGTTAATGGTGCTCATTAAGTTTTGTATTGTTCTTTATGATGGATTTTACGATTGAAAATGTGTCTTAATTAGAATAAACCCGTATGAGTCCTGACTAAATTGAATATATACTAGTTTCGGATTGGACCAGGAAGGGAATAGTAAGAGTTACAATTGGCGTCATCAACTACTAGTTAGCTTAAAAAACCGGTAACAAGACGCTTCTCATTATTATACAACATCACAGTGATCTGGAAATCCACTTCAGTTGATAGTACATATATATCCATAAAACCACATTAAATAAAATGTATACGTGAATTCGGACGGCATTTTGAAATGTCAGAATTACGCGAATTCCCATTCCCGCTATATAATATTACTATTACCAGATAAAGATGTACATGACCGTATGAACTCAAAAATGTTGAATGCTAGAAGCCTTTAGATACAGTACGAGGAGGGTGATTTGGTACGCAAACGCTCACAGAGCGTTTGCGCTGCGCGAGCGTTGGGGATTAAACCCCGCTGCAATCCCGCTCTAATCCCGCGCAAGCGATGTCGCTGCGATCCCGCTCACGCAGCGATTCCGCTCTGACAAGGAAGCAACCCGCTCAGCCAGCGATAAAGATCCGGCAGGCCTGCAAACCCGCTCACGAGGCGATCCCGCTCTGGCGGATTAGCAAAACCGCTCAGCCAGCGACCCCGCTCCGGCGGGCCACAAACCCGCTCACGACGCAAACCCGCTCACGAGGCAACCCCGCTCAGCCAGCGAACCCGCTCACGAGGCGGAACCCGCTCACGAGGCGATCCCGCTCCGGCAGGCCAGCAAATCCGCTCATCCAGCGATCCAGCTTCTCTTGTCGCTTCCCTGGAATGGGCATAAGGAATCCTGTGTTTTATGTTACGATGAATAAGGAGGAATTCACATTTCTTCCACCAGAAACGTCTGCAGAATGTAATGTAACGTTTACAAAATGTGTTTCGTAATCACTTGCTTGAGTGATTCTGTAGCGTTAGTGAAGAAATTGATTTGACAAAAATACATTTTATATCTTTGTTATTGTAAAATCACAGAAAATGGGTTTAACACAAAGTTATTTCTTTAAACAACATCTTAAAATCTAAAAGTGTGCATTAACGGTCTCAATAATAATAATGTTCATGTAGTTATGCGACAACGGGCTGGTATACATCGTAAATGTACATTGTAATGAACGATTTCGTCCTTTGTGTTCTGATGGTGTCGGTGACGAGTATCATTGTTTATTTATTTGTAATTATGAAATAGTATGCTAAATTAGAAATGTATACATTCCAAACTATCATTGCACATTTGTACATACCCAGATCTGGCAAAAGAGAAAGGTGATTAGTTTCTAAATACGTTAGTGTTAGTAGAGAGTGGTTAACATTTGCTGTGTTTCTGCCATGTGTAAGATTTGCTTTTAAGGTGATGCTTGATCAATTCTAATCAATTCATTTGATTACTTTCGGCTGAAGGGAATAACATACAAATGTATGAAGACAACAACATTGCATAAACTTACACGTTGTAACACACATATATACGTCTGAGCAGAGACTTGCATATACATGTACATATATATGTCAAGTAGTAATAACGACAGTACAGACAAGTAAATTGTCGAATTTTCGAGGCAATCTGCTCCTTTATCAAGACACAGGTAAATCACATACGATCACATATAGACATAGAACACGGAACAGTTACACAAATATGGAAGGTAAAAAAAAAATCGTAATGTTGTAAAAACGATCCCCCTCGGCCGATATGTAATTCGCCGAGGGCCTGTTGTGCTTAATTAGGAAACATCTTAGGTGGTGTACAGATGCTAAAAGTAAATAAATAAATAATATAACTTAAAGGTTTGACAAAATAACATTGCGGATTATTACGATGTGACGGCAGCGCGTGCTGTGTCGTGAATGTTTTTGTTGTTTTTTTTTCCGCGATATGTACACACACACATATATATATATATAAATATATACATCTCCGGTCTGAGAAAGCTAAAAATCTAACAAACGATTTAATTTGAACGATAGCGCAGTGGGGCAGTGCTGGTCGAATGAGAAGGCTGAGCACATTGACTTGTAATCGGAGCCACTGTAATAAGCGCATATGTACATGTATAACCTCACCTGTGACACTGCGATACATCTTACTGGAAATTTCCTGCGATTCGCAGTAAAGCAGGAAATGTATGTATGTTTGTTACGAGAGTAGGGTACTGTAAATGATGTAGCTCATGGCGAAGGAAAATGAGTAACACGTGTACAATTGTACACTATTCATACATGTATATATCTACAAGCTATGAAGCATACAAAATATGAATGACTTATATACGTGTACTAGACGTCTATATCTTACAAAATATCACGCACGCCAAGAAGTACCGGGGTGCCTCGTTTTTATAACCAGATGACACAGAATTCGACGCCATATTGTATGCAATGCCTCGTAGCGTTTCGAAATACACTGGTATGGAACGCCATAGCTGCCTTATGACCAAAGGTCTTATATCATCATGTCACTATGTTATATCATCATGGCGACATAATACTATAACGTGATGATATAAAATGATGATATAAAACCTTAAGTCTTTAGGCAGCCACATGTATGGCGTTCCATACACTGGGATTAAAGGCCTATTTTGTGGCGAAATAGACAGAAATTAAACGCAAGTCACACGTTTGATTTCTGGTTTGGTATAATTTAATAAAACTGTGTATAGTTTGATATTATGAGAGGGAAAGAGGTATGGTCCTTTTCCGCTTATCCTGACCTAGGCCACGTACAGCGATAGTCTGGGCTAAAAATACAGGTGAAATATCACGTGACTCCAGTGATTCCCTCAGTACCAAAATAGATCGTCATGGTCCATTGGCGCGCTGTGTGTTGTGAACGGATTATGTAGTCAAACAACACCATATGAAATAAAGTTTAATCGACATGTTAAATAGGAATTAGAAAGTTGCAAATAGCTCGATGATGCAAATTTACGGCCATTTAATGAAATATCCATTGCATTAAACGAACATTTTTTTTTGCAAATAAGAATGTTTACATGATAGAGATGTAAGGTTTGTATTCAAAAACTCGGTTTTTAACATTTATTTTTTTGATTTTGAAAACGGTCACCGTTAGGTCGAAACAGGTCAATATGCGCCATACCTCTTTGTCTTCAAATAAAGGTCAATGATCAAAATACAAAATACTTGGTCAGAGAAATCCAAACTGTCTAGGATACTCTGTGTTTTCTAGTGAAATGAAGTTTTATCTGTTGAATGCTCTATTTTCTTTGACATTTCATACATTGTTGTTCTTAACTTCAAATCGGTCTGACGTTTAGAAATTTTTTTTTATTTTATATCGGAAAACGGACACTTTCACGTTCTGAGGAAGGCACAAATTTCGCGCTACTACGCGATGGATCGAAATAACCAAAACGCTCCTAATACAATTTTTCCAGTGTAGCGATTATGTTATAATTGTAACATTGTTGTACACTTGTTTGACTGCTTGTTACACACCCTCAAGTCTGTCAGGAAGTAATACAAATCTTAAATGTTGAAGTTTTATCTGCTAAATGATATATTTTCCTTGACATTTCACAAAGGATTTTTTTCAATTTCAAACTGCTTTTTACAAAACACCATGTTTTATATTAGAAAACGTACACATTCTAACAAAATTCGTTCTAATTTACCATAAAATTGATTAATTGTGAAAGCACCTTAGTAAAACATGCTTCTGCTTGTTGCGTCCACAGACTGGTGTAATCATCGGTCAATCACCAATAAATGTACATTAGTTATGTGTTTACCATTTCTTACTCGTTACCAAAGAAAGCAACACAGCATCAACATTTTTAACTAAAATAATGTGCCATTTCATTCGCAAATTAATATTCAAATAAACATACCAACAATACAACAGTTCTGGATACTCTGGTTTGTGAGAAAAGACGAACACACGTACAGTAAATCCAAGCGTTATATTCTATACAAAACCCGCTTTAGTCATGAAGGACACTTAATTTAGAAAGTAATATATTATAATCATCATCATCTACAATATACTAAATCTCTCTCCCGTATGAATACCAGTGTTAAAGTCTACAACAAACTTCTACATATACAGATTTTATCCCTTATTTTACATGTCGCGGTCTCAGGGATCAAAGACGATTAAATGCTTGAGAAAGACATAATTTATATACGATCGTTGTCAGTGAAATTATATAAAAGTGAGTCGCAACAATTATAATATAATTGATACTTTCTGTACAGGTATAAAGCATAGGTACTTATCAAAACCATTATTTTAGCTCCGTTTTTAATGATAAAACACAAACAATTTATTTCATCGAGACTAATCATAATTAATACTAAAACTTATAAATTCGTAATGATTTTCGTGTATGATTTTTTTTTCCTCCAAATTTTATGTATTTTTTGCTATTATTTTTGTAATTGTGTCATTATCATAAAGTGATCGAGACCCTTGTGGTTTTGCTTTCAATTCGTGTCGCAAGTCTTAAAAAAGGACTTTTAAAAGATGTATAAACATGTTCGGAGAATTACGAATTCTCAAGTTTTAATTGGTTAGTATACCGCTAAACAATTACCAGGTGTGAAATTACGGTCCACAAGCTCGTCACACCTGTCACTGCACCACAGGTGTCCGTGATTTCTGGTGTTCTAATCGGCACACGCCGATAATTGCTTGTGAGTTCACGCGTTTGGTTTCTGTGCACTTCAAAGGAGTTCCGAAGGCATGCTTTTACAGGTTGTTTGTACATAAATCGAGCTTGAATTTTATTAAGAATTGCCAGAGACATATATACAGATGTATATATCTGTATATATGTCTCTGGAATTGCGTTTATACTATAGGGAATACATTTTCAAGTTGTTGAAATCAAACACATTATTTTTGGAATTCAGTGAGTTTCGTTTTCCATACAAACGAAAAAAAAATCATATCTCAAAGGTTTGTCTATAGAATAATTAACCTAAATTACCTCATTCATATATATATCCATGATGTTGAAATTTACTCTATGAATCTTGTCTGGGAGTTACTGATCTTTCATGGACAAAAATCCCAAATAACGGTATAATTTCTC
Organism: Pecten maximus; assembly: GCF_902652985.1. Lineage (NCBI taxonomy): Eukaryota > Metazoa > Mollusca > Bivalvia > Pectinida > Pectinidae > Pecten > Pecten maximus. The sequence continues at coordinate 48,379,083 of NC_047015.1, forward strand.
TTTTGGCTAATAAAAAACCCCAAAATGATTAGCATTTATTTCACATCTTGAATGAATTGAATTTTTAACTTGTGTTACTAGAAGTATTATAACCGAAATCAATACTGGTACATTTGTATGTAACAAACCGGTCATGCCCTCATAATAAAGGCTATATGATGTAAGTCGTTATAAACGGCCGGTTATTCAAATGTCATACATGTTACAACGACCCGTTAAAATAAAAAATATAAATAAAATATTTTAATATACATGTTATATACGACCTGTTATAATAGAAAATAGGTAAGATGATGCATGTTGTATTTGGCCGGTTATGATAGAAAATTAGTAAGATGTTACATGTTGTGTATGGCTCGTTATGAGAGAAAATTAGTGAGATGCTACATGTTATATATGGCACCGTTTAAAAAGAAAATTATATGTCCCTGGTTTCGGTAGCACTTGTTATTAACTAATTCACAAATATAACTCAGAGAGTTTATTCAGCACTTTCCTTTTTGTTGTCTTATTCGCATTAATTACAGGCACGTGTTCACGTTTGTTTCTATATATTTCCTATATGGAGGCTCCGATCGTGTTCAACCTGTGACGTCACAGGTCAGAGGTCACCAAAACGAGGTATTCAGGTGTGTTTTTGAGAAAAATCACAATTACTCGGAAATTGGTCGGCCGATTTTGATGCGGTTTTCTGCATTCTTGTTTATTAATCAATACCAATAACATATTAAAATAGAATTTTTCGTTCAGGGTACACTTTAAAGTAGAATGAAGATTACATAAGTGTATCTCGATATGGATTTATATAAGTTTTGCCTGATGTCCAATCATTTTGACTTTAACGTCTCGCCTATACTGATAGGCTGTATGGCCTAAAGCGAATAAAAAAAAAATGAATCAAATGTGTCGAAATTAAAAATATGGATAAACCTGCTGTATACTGGGTGTTATATATTCTTAAGAAACCTGTCATAAATGGTTACCTTATTTTTTTTTTTATTTAAACTTATTGCTATTCATAACTTATGGATACAAAGGCACAATTTACCAAAACTTACATAAAGCCCTCTCCTGACACAAATATACATAAATAATACAGCATAATTTAATATTGTTTACTGACATACTTAACAGAGATTTGGTGGAATTTTTGCACAAATACGTAATTACCGTTAATATACACTGGTGATTGACGTCATGATTGATCACTGTCTCGAAAACGCTTTAACCTATGATTTTTTTATCACGTGATTTCCTGTTCCCTGATCACCGGCTGGTTTTTTCGTTGTATTAATCATTATTGTAATTTTTTATTAAGTAACTATAAACAACTGAAGCAATCTGGTCTTAAAATATTACTTAATATCTGAACGAGTGACCTCGTAAGTCGTATACATGTATATCCATATGCGATAACCTTTTTTTATGTATCGCAATGCCATGTAGATTAACCATTTTAATCTATGAACAATATAATGTTCCCGTGTCTAAGCTTTAATATTAACCACAATTCAATACAATACCCGATCATATTAATCATTACCATAAAAACGACCCAGAATGAATACATCTTTAATTCACGTGGAATGGTACCACTGAAATTGAGCGCTGGAGGAGATCACATAAAAAGGATAAGATATATATGAGGAAAAAAAGATAAAAAAAAGAGACAGGACAAACGTATTGTACATGTACAGTAGGTGATTGATATTTAGATAATTGTTAAATTGAATAAATTACATGTAACTGTTATATTCGACTATGTGGCGCGACAATAACGTATCATATCGATGAACTGGTGCGTATGTGACGTATTTAAAATGGGTTCTAAGTATTTTGCAACATCCGACTTTTACAAGATTGTATTGGGTTCTGAACGATTTGATTGTAGACATAGGATCAATACATCGATCAGTTGTGTGTACTTTTCTTCGGTAGTAAACGTATTTCGTTCCCACTGAAAAATCATAGCTATAAACTTCCAGTGTACAGTTCATGTACAAGATGTACATAACCGGCGCGTGGGACAACCCTCGCTTGGTAGACGGGATATTCGCAGGAATTATAAGATATTGAAGCTTTCAATTAACTTTTTAAAAACATGTCCATGTACCGTATATTTTTTAACAAACTTGGTGATTATGTTCAATGTACAAACATATAATTGTCAATGAAAATAAATACAGAAACAATAATCGGTAATTTCGAACAGCATATTAACAAAATTGTACATTTTATACATGTACAAGTACATGTAATTAAGATCTAGAATATCTTCAAATGCTGTGTGATTTCCGATAAATAATTCTGCCAATAGAGCTTTAAAGCACATTTCCCCCCCACATATTTCAGAACAAAATTATAGATTGTGGTTTATTCACGATATCGAAATGTATCCTGCCGGGTCAACATCCTTTCATATTAGTTTTGCTGAATAATATGCATTTAGCTGTTTTTAATCACTCACTCTTATGAAAAAGATATACATTTTTATCCAGATATTCTTTATGTAAAATGTCATGCTTAAAAAGCTATACGTTGGTAAAGTATTAAAAGTAACATCAATACCCCAGTTTCCGTGGCACTGTCATCATTCATGAACTTCCTAAAATATCATCAAAAATTAATACTTAAATCAAACTTTGAATTCTTTCAATGAATGAAAACGGATTTTTTTTAAAAAATAATATGACGTTGAAATTCAAAGTAATCTGTTAAACCAACAAGGTTGATCAAAACAAGGTTATGAAGAAATTAAGGAAAAATTCATAAGCAAATATAGACAAACCAAATTATGCGATATGTACAAACAGTACGCTCGTTAGATATTTTGATAGGGTAAATATCAATATAGGCAGAAAAATTATCTAATGAAAGTGACGGAACACAATTTTGTAGACAGATTCATTTATCGCAAATCGTTACACTCCTCAGAGATAAATACAATCCAATGCAGTCTACCTAAAGGAGGCGTGATCTATTAGCAGTCAAATGATACATTTACAAGTATTTATTCAGCCCCGTACACTAAATGACGACTATACCCAATATTACTGGTATATACATGAAAAGATCTATCCAAACTGTAATAACTAAATTATTTCCCTACAAATAGTTTTTATTAAAGTGGGCTAACATCAAGTACACTGTTATACTGTACATTAGTGCGAATATCATTCAACTTATAACTAAGCGGTCGTGAGTATTAAAGTAATACATTACACATATGAATTTGTATCTCATAGTTGAGATACATTTTCTAATTAATACTTACGATGGACTTCACAACTAAAAAACATATACATGTTGTTGAAAGTCTACCGTCATCACTGATTGAGCGGGTCTGCTACAAGTCCGCTCGAGCGGGTCCGCTACAAGTCCGCTCGAGCGGGTCCGCTACAAGTCCGCTCGAGCGGGTCCGCTACTAGTCCGCTCGAGCGGGCCCGCTACAAGTCCGCTCGAGCGGGTCCGCTACAATCCGCTCGAGCGGGTCCGCTACAATCCGCTCGAGCGGGTCCGCTACAAGTCCGCTCGAGCGGGTTTGAGCGGACACGTAGCGGACCCACTGGAAGCCCGCTCGAGCCCGCGCACGAACCCGCTGCCACCCCGCTCGAGGCCCGCCCAAATCCCGCTGCAAACCCGCTCAAATTCTGAGCGGATGGCTGCGCGGATCAACGCTCTGTGAGCGTTTGAGTACCAAATCACCCTCCTCGTACTGTACGTGTCTACAGCTATAGGTATTAGAAAAAGTAAAGAATCGCAAAATAGGAACAGTACATATACTTACAAAGTGTAAAAGCAGAATTATTTCACAATGAATTAAGCCAAGAGCAGTATTTGATCTTTAACTTGTTCGAAAACATGCATTTCCAGGACATGGTTTAATGCTACAAAACAAAATTACTAAAGTATGACGGAACAATACACTTACATCATTACTATTATGCTTAACTTTCGGTAATTTATTCGAAATGTCTTGTATATGTACTACTGTAGATTTTGTAATTTTCGCGGGGGTTTAGTTCCACTTTTATCTGCGGTCATTAAACATAGCGCGAAATAAGACGATCAGTGAATTTTAATGTATAAAAGCAATTGTGTAAACGTATCTATAAAATATCTACAAGGCGTGATTGCGCGTAAATTAATATCGGTAAACAAGGACCGACCTGGGCAAACGCGAAATGATAATGAAAAGTATTCCACATTTATAGGTAAGTAGCATAACACTAAAGTAATGTTAAAAGGAAATGTATGTTTTAATGTTTAAACTGATTTGACATAGGATAATTCTAAAATAAAATACAATTATGCAGTACGCATCAAGAGCGCCATGTCCCCGCATGGATGCATTTTTTCTTTTCTAATTAACGACACACATATTCCCTATACCTTTATCAAGGATTCCATTTACAGTTTACAGTAATGTATGTACTAATGTTAAAACCTATTTTAGGTGACGATCCGATTTAGCACAGGATTATTCTAAAATAAAAACAGTTCTGCAGTTCGCATTAAGACTGCAATTTCTCCGTCTGAATACGTCTTTTCTTATCTAATTAACGGCAGACATATTCCGTATACCTTTATCAAGGATTCCGTTTACAGTTTGAGTTTGACCAAGTAAGTCATTAAGCAAACGCTGTTCGGTATTCTTTTATGGGCAATGCCGAAATAAAATGGCTTCTCCTTGTTGAAGATCTTCTCGTAAACAAGCTGATGGATCGTGGATACAAAGAGACACGGACCTGTTTATGCTTGATGCAATCACAAAGAGACAGCTTCTTCGGTGAAGCATCGTCTCCTCGGTTTGTTCCTGTTTGAGATAATCACCGAGTCAAGTAAACGAGGATAGTTAGTGACACAGTGACTTCTCCATATCTGAGACAATTTGTCAGAAAAGGTCAAAGGTGATACCGTGTGAAATTGGTCAGTTAATGTTGAGAGACGTTCGTGATCGATACTTGAAACAAATTGTGGTATGCCCTGCAGCGGTACAGATTTTTAAGAAGTTTTCGTTTGGAATGGTATCAAATATTAGTTAATATGTTCTACACGTGCACATCTTTATCAAATATGTAAAATTACATGTAGCGCTTTCAATATTACATAATTGTGTAGTTCTTCCATTTTATAGTGACTGCCATTAGTTTTTAACGACTTCTTTTTCGTAATTGCTCGAGAAGGATGGCCATTTATATTGTATAATAAGTTTTATACCTATCGATGATAAATATTATAAAGCTGATGTAACTTCAGATACTGTACCAGTTTGAATTTTTTTAGCAATACCTATTTGCAATATATTCTAGTCTAATATACCGATCTGTTTTAATCCCCTACGTAATTCTAAAGCTTATAGCAGGCTTGTAGTAAATTGTATTTTATCACATGGATCAATATCCGCATCAACTGCCGCATTTCTCGATTTTCTCATTTTCAGTTACTAACAATATATTTTTTATTCTTACCTTGCCAAAATAATTTCCTTTGAAACCGACATTAAACAAGACTGTTGATAAGTAAAAACGGGTATTATTGAAGTGTTTTTTTAGTCATATTCGGGATGGATATTACGTGGACCATTTGATTAAAACGGAGCTGATGTGGAATAAATTGTTTTACTAGCAGTCTACATGGATAACTGTAGAATGAAAAAAACAATATGGCGCGATTTCAGAGTCCATTTTAAAGGTAAATGTTGTAAGCCTAGCGCACGATTATGACGTTTTCTCTCTTTGATCATAGCTATTAGATTGACAATATCAGCGGCATTACTCAGGTATCCTTTGATCCTACAGCCATCTCTATTTACCAGACAAGGGAATCTATTTAATGATATTATCTCAGCAGCAGGGATGAAAGGGACATGCATTTTAATGACAGTGAACAGACTTTCACCTGCTTATCTGGGATGCACATATTCAGACATAATTATGTATTCACATAAAATGTTTGAACAATATTTTGTAAAAAAAAAAAAAAAAAACACAAGAGAATGTCTACACACAAATATATATTTGACGGTCCCAAATGCTGCATTGCCATTTTTACCTTGTTGACGTATTAATTCAGTTAAAGATGATGAATGGCTAGATTAGAACCTAGAACCGTGTTATAATTAATTATTCATGGTATTCCTTTAAATGTTTATCGTATACTATCTCATTGAACATTAAAAAAACATCCAAGACGTGGCAATATATATATATATGATAGTAAATAAACCAAGCCTAGCTGATAAACAGTGCAATGCGATCACCATTGTTACCAAAATTAATTGTTAAAAAGCTTACCTGGGTAATAAACACTGAAATGATATCACAGGTGTAACAGAAGAAAAATGTAAGTGTATGAACCTTATTTTTTTCGTAAGCAGTACACTGGAACCAGAACCAAGTTGTTCAAAAGGTGATTATGCTAATAATAGTTTAACAACAATTTCAAAATCATGATAAAATCATTTCTGGTAAACCTAACCTGACAATATTTTACGAAACTAGTCCACACTTTAGTCATTTCCATCCTGCTTATTTTAAGGAATATACACACTAAGGTTTTCTTGTAAAGGGGAAATGAGTTTTTAACTCATCAAGTGGATTAAATAACCCCCTTTGAACTATTTTGGACAAAATGTGTCAGTAAAGAAAATGTGAACACAATTCATATGTTTGATAAACAGGTGGTCAATGGCATCAACAGTGCAATAAAAGACATCCATGGATAAATATATCTAAAGTGGCCTAGAAATGATCATTTTTGCCAAAGTACATATATAAATGAGAAATATGTTCATAACTGATTGCGGTATATTCAGCAATTTTTAATATATGTTCTCCTAGGAATCTATGTTGGTTTTGATCTTAGCAATAGAACAACGTCAACACGTCAATACAAGCGAACGGAAGCCCCCCAAACTCTAATTATGCCATTCAAAAGTACTTGATATCTTGGCATTTAGCTTTGGTGTCAAATCATAAGAGATGGATAAATACATTCCAAGCTTAATTGGATGTCAGAGTTGGTCGAGACAATACACTTCACAGTTGTCTCGCATACGAAGTGCTTGGTGAATGATCCTATATTCCTTATATATAAATCATTATCTACACATATTTTGAAGCCTGGTTAATACCTACATCTCTGAGAATTGATATTATTATAGAAAATCTGACATTAATCACATATCATAACGCAACTACAGCGCAGCAAAGCAAAATCTTACAACACGAAACCGTAGAATGTTATCATTAGACCTCCCTGACAAATCCAAGGGCTTTACAAACAAGTTTACTGATAATGAATGTCGGGTATGCTGCACTGAACGCCCTCATTTGAACTATATCCATGATAATCAAATATCACCGGTAGTAGATTTGATCAACAGGTGGTAACATCTGTGATACTGGCACTTTCATTACTGATAATGTGTTCGAGTATAGACTTTCGCCATTTTTTGTCTTGCTGGTTCCTGACAACTTTCAGACACAGAGACATATATACAGCTGCTTGGGTATGATCAAAGGAAAGCTGTGGCAACAATTAGGGATTTATGTTACTTATCTAATAATAATTTAGGTTAAATTGTACTTTTACATGGTTTCTCATAAATATGTTTACGTTTGTTATATTTCTTACGGTACTCTTTAATTTTAAGTAGTTGCAATTATTGTTATTTATCTGACGTATGAGAGAGCTTTACATCTAGAAGATCAGTTCAAGTTAAATAAAGATGTTTCCATTACAACATTGGTAGATTTTGGTCATGCGTGTGATATTTCGATAACATGACAGTTTAATTATAAAGTTCCAAACGTACTGCTGCTAATTATATTTCAGGAAATCATTAAAAAGAATTAATTGCCTCATTTCAATGAGTTATATTTCAGGAAGTTTCAGAGCATGAGACACAAAGGCACCATATTATTTATTACTTTGATAACTGATTTGTTGCCCCAGTTAGGTAAAATAAATAAACATTGTCTGTAACAATGACACTCGGGATTATTTTTTTACTAAAAGACAACTATCAGTATATTTTTTGAAGAGAACAAATTAAATAAAGAAATAATTACATGTTCATGAAATAATTCACGCGGGCATTTTTTTTTAAAGTCGTTAGTTTAGTGGAATATAAGCTCGCGATAGCTTAGTGTGTATTTCATGATTTACATCAAGGGAGATAACCATTGTAATATTAACTTATATAGATATATATATTTAAATGATAAAAAGTTTAATATCTTTAATCATAGAAAGTTATCTATTCCGGGAACGTTTCGTAACTTTGGTTTGATTTGGTTTATTTTGTTTAACGTCCTATTAACAGCTAATGTCATTTAAGGACGGCCTCCCGTGCGTGCGACATGCATGCGTGTGGTGAGTGCGTAATGTGTTTTTGGAGGCTGCGGTATGTTTGTGTTAAGTGTCCTTGTGACAGGCCGGAATTTTTGCCGATTTATAGTGCTACCTCACTGAAGCATACTGCCGAAGACAGCCAGCAGCACACCCCATCCGGTCACATTATACTGACAACGGGCGAACCAGTCATGCTCCTCCAAGTATGCTGAGCGCTAAGTAGGAGTAGCTACTACCATTTTTAAAGACTCTAGTATATCTTGGCTAGGGGACAAAACCCAAAGCCTTCCTCACAGCGGTGAACGCTCAACTAAAGGCCAAAAGTGAGGCATTATCAAGGGAGACATTAGGAAGGAGAAAGTTGTTAAGAAAAAAGAGAAAAGATAAGATCCCAAATTTAGTCGCTTCTTACGATCATGCAATTGGGGCAGCATGTACAATTCTTACGACCTACCTGCAGGGCAGCGTTACGCAACTTGGACCTGACTAAGATTTTGAGTAACATCGGTGTTGTCGTTGATGGCAAGAAAGACGTCTCCCGAACACCTAGTATGTTTGGCAATTATCTTTGTTAATCTATAGATCCCCCCTTTTGCCTTCATCTTGTCGATTTTTAACACACTTTTCGGTTTTCCTACACATCAGTTATCATTATCTTGTGACAAATGGCATATCCGCAAAAGTGCCGGCCTATCACAAGGAGACTTAACACGAACATACCGCAGCCTCCCAAAACACACATACGCACTCACCACACGCATGCATGTCGCACGCACGGGAGGACGTCCTTAAATGACCTTAGCTGTTAATAGGATGTTAAACAAAATAAACCAAACCAAACCAAACCAATATCCATTTATTCCAAGCTATCGTGTCGGGGTTTAAATACCTTGAAATTGTCACTGGCTCTAACCAAATCTGATAAAGAAGGTAATACTACATTGTTTTATGAATGGTTGTAAACTCACATGACCCTACCTGATCCAATGACCTTGGTCCAGTAGCAGACAATTATCTCTTTTACCAGACAACAAAGTAGTAAGCTTAGCTTGAAAAAAAGTCGATAACTGTCAGTCAATTGTCCATTTTTGTTCTATATATGTGTTGTATGTATTTTTTACTAAGTTTCCACTTCTACGTTACAAATTTTACACTTAGATTTATACGCTTGTCAGGCATTTCAAGGTCTCCATGTTTTAGAGCGCTGAAAGGTCATCGGTGCTCCTATATAAGAACTATTGTCAGCTTGAAAGGAGGGGAATCTTCTTTGACGATGTCGATTATGAGAGCAAAATCTTGGCAACATTAAGGAAATAAGATATAGGTATGGGTTCAGAAGCAAACAAGCTTCAAATTTAGTTCAAAGGCGCCTCACGCCTCACGTTTAATGCCTCATACATCACGCCTTACACCTAAAGTCTCACGCCTAAGACTTCACACTTCACGCGTCATAGCCGAGTATGAATTAAAACAAGAAAGCAACATAGCTGTATCATAATAATAAACATCCCTTCATGCACTTTACACGTTGAACCTCACTGAGAGCTGTTCTTTGACTACTAACATGCCAATTACTCAAAAAAACCTTGATGACAGAGTGTCCATGAGCTTTATTTTGATAGACAAGTAATTAAGTTTGCACACTTTAGCTTCTTCCCTCCCCCCCCCCCCCTTTCTTTAATGAATCCATCCACTGGTAATGCGATTCAAATATTAGAAGCTATATTTTCTATGATTGTGTTATTACATGAGTCTATATGATTAAGTTATGGAATTGCAATAAGTGTGAGGAAAACAGAATATTTTCACAATATCCGATATTCATTTATAAGAAATGTCAACGTGTCTGCATAGGTTATGGGCAGTCAAGTGCATTTCATTGTAGAAGTAACAAGCAATGCAAAATTTTCTAAAGTGTTCCTGTCCTTTGGCGTCGGATTATACAAGTGGATGAACACAGGAAAGGTCATGTGATGATTTGAATTCATGTATCAACACTTTTATTAAAATAGATTGGGAAATAGGAAAAATTAAACAGGATCTTGTTTCACTACTAACACAACCGAAGTATGGCATAGTACGCACACGGCTCAACATACGTCACTTCAAAGTTACAGAGCACCAAATCAAAATTGTACAGAAATGCAATCGGATTCAGATTCAGATTTGAAACTCTAAATTGTAACTCGATAACTTTATTATAACGGAGGGACACAACAAGTGATAAGCATTTAATAAAAGAAAACGTTTAGCATATGTATAATTGTATAGCTTTTTCTGAAGCTGACAGTAAAAGTTTAAAAGCTTCCATTTGCTATACAACATTCAGAATGTGAATGTTGTGCCATCTCGATATTCGACATACGACATTCTGAATGTTTAATGTGGTATGTTGAATGTCGAGCAAGCACAAAATTCATATTCTGATTATTGAATATCGTATGTTGAATGTCAAACTGGCACAAAATTGAAATTCTGAAATTGAATGTCGTATGGTGTTTTTTTGAGCCCGCTGTCATACAGCTAACTAAGATAACTTAAATCAGTATTCAGAAATCGTTTCCGAGATATCCCCCTAGAATGACAATATTTTCTCGACGCATACCCCGATGACTCTTTCAATATATGCGCAAAGTGACGCACTTTACACTACATTAATACGTCCGTTCTCGACCTCTCCACCAATCCCCATCCATGTATCCATGGATATCGAAAGTGAAAAGATTATTATCAGAAATCGGTTGCTATTAATTAAAATATTTACAACCTAGAGATAACAATCAAATATAAAATCACGTATTTTACCAAGTAAGCGTAAGCACGATGCATAACAAATACTAGCATGTTATACCATAAAGAACGGCAATATAATATTTTTAACCCATATCTATCGAGAATAAACTCGAGCGAATGCAAAGTTGTACGACAGTCGACTCCTGTGATTATACTGGTTTCAAGTGCTTCAGCACGTAACCTAGCCACGATAAATATGTTTAGGATTTGTGTGCGAATTTGAGTTTGCTTTGAGATAATTTGGAGGATAGCTGAAAGGTACCGACCATCTTGTCTACTCTATTACGAGCTCAGGTACGTGCGTTGTCATTCACATAATTGATCAGGTCATGCAGTGTAGAATACTTATTGCAGAACAGTAAGTATTGGTGTGCATGCAAGTATGATTTTAGTTAGTTACATATTTAACGCCTACACAAGAATCCGCCTGTTGCTAGTTTTCATCTTACCGATTACAGCAAGTGTTCTGTCGGCGTAGCAAAGTTGATAATATCAAGGGACGGGTTTACGTATTCGTCTCCAAGCAGAGCACAAACTAAAATGTCAGCACTTCCTTAGATAAGATGACTGGAACATACTGCTGTCACAGGGGAATATCCCAGAACCGATATCTGAATATTAAATATGTCCTTTTTTAATCTTAATTGGAATCCTTTAACTTGCTCGGTCAACTTGTAGTGACATAGACCTCGCATCTGTAAAACAAGAGCTTATCAAAGCTTAGATTATCAGTTCGATGTCATATGCATACGATTTGGTGTATCCAAATCTACGTCTTGCTTTTACAACTACAAAAGTGGAAAAAATACAATTTGATCAAAAATTACTCAATATACCACAGTGGCCTGTACAAAAGACACACAAGTTACTCTAACAATTCTAGAGGATTATACGGCAAGGAAACTATGACGGTCGCATTTTAACATCTTCTTGGACTAATTAGTGATAGGAAGGGCCATTTAAGAGGCGACCGAAACCTCAGAAAGGTAGGAAGCAATGTCGAAATCTGGATAAGGAGGTACAAAGACCAATGATTCAATACATTTTATGATTTTCTATACCTGGATATCAAAATATCGTTAAAGACACGTATATTCCAAACAGTGTTGCTCTACAAATGGAGAATAAACATGTGACAGGAAGGTAAGTGTTAACGTCTTGGACTGAATCGTCCAGCAGATGCTATCTACCACCTGCAATTGCAAATGACACACACGAAGAAATCACTTTTCACAAAATGTTAGGTGTTAAATACGGTAAAACCAAATATATCATACAGCTGTTCCGCCATTCTAGGACTCGTCAGTGATGTTAAATGTTAATATATGATAATAGAATGTTTTCTTCAACCAATCCTACTCTCTTGATACATCTGGTATCGTCTGACAAGAATGACCTGTCGCGTTGACCTTTTCCTGGAAAAGTAGGCGATACTTTTTGTTCACAGTTATATCAACCTATTAATTGGTGTTTCGGTGAATGGAGTACATAACGCACTTGTACACAATGTAGAGTAACTTAGCTGTTAAATGATCTCGGTAATGCGATGTTGTATATTGTATACAAATTATTCACAAATTAACATACAAGCGATTTTGGGAGACGAACAGCTAACAGAGGAAGACCTTACAAAACTATGCAATATAGTTAAGCTTACTGAGCCTGCTATCTGTGTCGCACGCTCAATGTGCCTATATACACAGGTAAGAAAGAAAGAAAGAAAAAAGACAGAAAACAGATGCGTCGTTGATTAATATATATATTAAATAACATCAAACGTATTTACATATTTGAATATCAAAATTTGTAAAACGAAATGTTCTCGTTAGTTGAGGTATCTCGTTGAGCAATGTTTGATATGTCAATAGTTTAGGCACATAGTCAAGTTGCAAAAAGTATGACATCAATTAAATGTAGCGTTGAAAAAAAATCAAATGTAAAAATAGAAGACAAACGAAATGATACCTTATAATGCGGAATACTTTCGTAACGTACCGCATGATTGATAAATCAATGCGGGGAGTCTTGTACATCCAGATAATATACAATGATGCAATGCATGTATTTCCCCATGTGAGTATCGTCTCGTCTTCAATCAATATGCTAATCACAATTCAGCACGACACGTATTAAAAATCTATAATCAGACTCGAGTTCAAGGCTTCAATATTTTACGCCCGCGTTTTTAATGAAACTGAAATTGGCGAGTGTTTGAAAAGAACATCTACATTGCCATTATCTATTTAATGTTGATAATTTGTGCCTATGAATCTTTCCCGTAAATAATCAACATACTCAGTGATCATGTCTTGGTAAATATCTCTTCTTCCAACAAGTCATGTTAGTACATGTTTGTTTGTCTCTGGGAATACGTCAGTTGCTATCGACAGAGAACGATCAACATATAACGGCCCTAATACAGCACCAGACAAGGGCACCAAATCTATTAGGAATTATGAGAAACAAATGTACAAATTGTGGTTAAAATCCCATCTGTCAAGTATTTTGATCACACTGATTGCAATTACGATGTTTTAAGTCCAACAAGAAGAAGGAGGATTATATCTCATCTCATTATTTCTGCGTTAACATTGGCCAGCCATGCTTTTCCTTAGATTACTGCCCGTTTATGTTGACATGTGGGTAGTTATTTGTTATATGTTACATTATCGTGCTTCCAATACACTTCAATTAAATCGCAATCGAATGCAACATGTAGTTTCGTTGCTTGACAAAAACAGACAAAGTTGTGTTTGAATCAGATACGTAATTACTTAGATCCCGGTTGGAATGGCAACATGCTAGCCATATACGACCATGTTTTATTGCACCTGCACATTTTTGTTTTAATTAAAAAAATCTTTATATTTGCCCAAATGTTATTATCAGATGTTGTTATTTGTTTTCAATCGATAAAATATTTTTTTAAATAAAATGTAGTGCTTCATATGATGACAAGTGTTTCATCAGACGAATTACAGATCAGTTTTCAGATTAGTAAAATAAATAGATAATTATTATTTTATTTTTTCATATATTTTTTTTTGAGAAAATCTCATCCCACAAATTGATTATAACCTAAATAAAACGTCAACTATATCAATAAAGAATGTTGATATATAACATAAAATATTCGATTGTCGTCTGTAATTTCATGCATGGATAGTCATTCAAGTTACTATAAAAAGAATTGATGAGTTTTGAGTAGCAGACTTTAACTGCTGTCGAAAACAAATTACTTTGCAGGATATTGAGAGGTTGACGAAAAGTATCGAAAAGGTTTCTTGTCGCCGTCGTAATTTCATTGAGGTATTCTCTATTTCTTTGTACGATATGAAGATGTCTGTTGATGTTTGATTAAATGCCTACTTTCGATATTGCTACTCCTATGCTCATTCTCAATGCATGGCATGACTTTATTCTATTAATTTTGATTTATATATCTAGGCTAAAGCAAATAGAAAACCTTTTCCGGAACAAGTCTTCGTCTCATTCGGTGTTCATAAATATCGTTTTTGTAAATAAGCTGGCCAGGCTAAAGGTCTGATTTTGGTTTATTCATTTATCGCTATTTATTTTCCTTTTCTTTTTAAAGCAAAACAACCCCCCGAAAATTGCTTGGGAAGCAACATGGCAAATTGTAACTGTTTAAGCATAAGAACCAGTCGCAGTAATCAGGGCGGTGAGCGTTTATTAAGCTAAGCTCCGATGGCTGTTTACAATGCATCCATCAGGATATTTGAATAATGTCTTACAAATCTTTTTCTTAATTCTGAATTGACTTTGAGTTAATTATCACGTAGCGTCCGTCACACCCACAACAAAATCTGATGTCGAAAAACAGGTGTTTACTTACTGTGTCACTACTGTGCCTGTACTACGTGTTCTTATTTGCCAATGAACTGCCTCAACAGCGCTAAATGTGACATGGGTTGCTCATATTCATTGAGTGGTCAAGATGGACATTGGAAATCGACTATGAATATGAGGAATACTTGACACTTAATTGGAAGTGTATAAAACACTTACAATCAATAAAATATGACGTTTTTGCCACAATGTCCATTTAACTATGATATCGACTGGTTTGTGAGATTAAATCGAGGCTGATATTGGCCATGTCGTAATGTCGCATTGCCGCCCCAACAATGAAATGAAAGATAATACAACAGTACACCATGCAAAAAGTGAGAGTGCACCATGCGAAAAGTGGTAGTGCTAAAGTGCGCTAATAGGAGAGCGACAGTGCGCCATGCGAAAAGTGGCAGTGCTAAAGTTCGCCAATAGGATATCGAAGACAAAAGCGGCAGTGCGACATAATCATTCTTTTGTATTGGCGGGGTGTTTTAATGACATGGCGCATTGTCGCTGAAATAAAAAAAAAATAAAAAAAACACCACAAAACAAGGAAAATACCACCAGATGTTCCGGAAAAGTTATTATTTTGCTTAATCAACGACATCCGCAATTGCAATATTGGTCAAATGTCGACTAAGATTCCTTAAAATCCTTAAAATATATTCATATTTTCGTAACATACAGTGTAGATGTTATGTCAAAGGTGTTAGAATACAGTATGGTCTTCATAATTGCAATTGAAACCAGGTAAATACCTACTTATTATGGGAATCTCTAATGCGGTGCTCCACTCTCTTTATGTAAATGAGCATCGGAAAATATGCCATACAAGCATGTTCAGACTGCTTTGTCGTGAAGAATGGCGGTTTGGCGATCGAAGCCACGCATCAGAAGCCCAAAGTCAATCAGACGTATTGGTTACTGCCGTGAAGTCGAAGAAAACGATTGAATAAAATCATAACATCATCTACGACTTACAGAGTAATTGTGATTCTGTAAGACAAAAAATAAAGTTAATGTTAATGTTAAATGTGAAAAACCACCATAAATCGGCAGTGTTTCTTCTCAGCAATTAATAAGCATACCTACATTTTTTGTTGATCATTCGAGGATGTAACTTGCCGCACACAGGGTTGGTTCAAGTTCTATTTTTAGATGTGTTACATACTTTAATTATGAAATGTTGACGTAACGAAGATTTAAAAGAAATCAATTGGAGATAGACCCCTATAGGATTATGCAATTTATCATGATAAAGTTTCATATTATTGATAAGCAAAAACATAGAGGCTAATGTTGGTTTACTTCAGGCCACCAAGACGATGTCTGCAAAATTAAATACTACCCATGATCCATGTTTGATTGAGGTACTATAAATAGCTGCGAAAAGATTTCTTCCTATTACCTATAAATCGGTTTCTGTGTCAATTTAGTATTTATAATTATACAGTTCACCGGTTTAAAAGATAAGCTGAACCATATATTTAAATTCTTAAAAAATCAAAGCAGGATTGTTTTACGTTCTGTTTTTATATGTTTATTACATACTTTAGCAGGGTTGCAGTCATGGTGGCCGAGTGGTTAAGGTGTCCCGACACTTTGTCACTAGCCCTTCACCTCTGGGTTGCGAGTTCGAAACCTACGTGGGGCAGTTGCAAGGTACTGACCGTAGGCCGGTTGTTATTCTCCGGATACTCCGGCATTCCTCCACCTCCAAAACCTGACACGTCCTTAAATGACCCTGGCTGTTAATAGGACGTTAAACCAAACAAACCAAAAGCAATCATGTAAAATGTTCCAACAAAGTACAAGATTTAACACTTCGCGTTTGCTTAATAAGCTACAATTATACCTGAAAATACCTTTGCCAACACTTTCACAACACAATGAAATACCTACCTTTGTAGGATTACACAATTGACGACTATGACCTAGGTTTAAAAGAATAAAGTATTTATGATAGAGATTTCACGAAGTAATTATTTCTCTGTAACAATCGCCTGAAGAAAAGGAGTTGACCTTTCGAAAGCGTGATTGATCTGAGTGTAATGCCATTCTCTTTAAGTCTCCTATTAGATTTGTTACCGAGTAACAGTCTGGTCTGTCTTAGATTAATAGGACAGATGTGTATGTCGGCCGTGGACCTGTCGTGATAAGCATTTAACTATTTACGTGTTAAGTATTACGCATGTTGTAAATCAATATGCGAGTTGTCTGTGGCAAAGGAAATTGTTTTTGAAATATCATCCAACCCTCGAGAATGAATTCAATTTATCGAGAAGCAGTCCTCTCTGTTCACACTGCAGGCATGCCTTATGTTTAAGAAATACCTCTTGATAACTTGACAGGATATAAGAATATACGCCATGAAATACAAATTGGACGAAAGAAAGAAATATTATTTGCGCTTTCCACCGATTTCTATTTTACGTTGAAATGATCTTAGAACTGTAGTTGCCGAGACTTCAGCAGGACTGCTTCTTTTGATTTGTGCAATGAACGATTCACTCTCTTTCTATCAGACTACTCCTGCTTAACACTCACCTAGCATTTTAGGATGTGCCGTGGCTGGTTCGCAAGTTGTCATTATAATGTGACCTGGTGACACACATGAACATACCATAGCCTCCAAAAAAACCCCACAAACACCACAGGTATGTATCATGCAGACAGAAGTGGCAGCCCTTAATGACCCAATGTCAAGGATGTTAAAACAATACAAAACCAAACAATCAAGATGGCAGGTTATCAAGTTGACAAAAAAGACATATATTGGATTCGTTTAGACAAAATTCGTTTGTTTCTTAGTTTTTCCTTAATGTTGTTCGCCTCCATCGGCGATATAAACGCAATAAACAAAGGTTATAAACTTAGAAAATAAAACGAATGCAAATATACAAATAACTGATTTTAATGGAGCATATGCTTGTTCATGAATCAGAAGAATGTTTACCATTTTAGCTGGCTCGAACGGGAAACGGAAATAATAAGGATAACATTTTTGTATTACAAGCGATATTATTGATCATTAAATGCGAGACATGTATTTATATGACTAAGATTAGGTACATTTCAAAAGTGTTTCTCTGTAATCTTCAACTTAGACGTATACTAGATTTATATGATTAACAGGTAGAAAAAACATCATAACACGGTTGAAAGTTACTGCTCAGGTAAGGTATACTGACTGGAATCCTATGCTGGTTAAGTTATCGTACCATTGATAACCACTCCATTGGATTGGGATAGTATCTTTTTGTTTGTTTGTTTTTTGTTTAACGTCCTATTAACAGCCAGGGTCATTTAAGGACATGCCAGGTTTTGGAGGTGGAGGAATGCCGGAGTACCCAGAGAAAAACCACCGGCCTACAGTCAGTACCTGGCAACTGCCCCACGTAGGTTTCGAACTCGCAACCCAGTGGTGGAGGGCTAGTGATAAAGTGTCGGGACACCTTAACCACTCGGCCACCGTGGCCCCTAGTGGATAGTATCTAAATACGAAAGTTTGCACATTGTGTAAGACTATGGTAGGGTTATAAGAGTCGTTTATCATTGTCTATGATAAACAAAGCGCATGTTGTTCAGGGGCATGTTCGTTTATAGGGAAAACCGATTTGTCAATTTCAATTTTAACATTTCAGGCATAAATCATGACGGACATTAAGATATTAATACAGGCATTGGAAGTCTTTGTCAAGGCTCTTTCATAATGATATGATCACTAGGTTCTTCATTATGTCATGAACAACTGTTTCAACCAGCTGTACCACGATAAACGAACACGGGCAAGGTCTACACAATTAACTTGATTTATGTTTTAGACAAAGGCAACATCACTGTTTTTTATCCTTTGTTTACGTTTTTTCCCCTGACTTGTAACTGGTCTATGTGAGGTGTTTGATGAATTAGTTTTGTTGTGAGGGGGAAAAGGCTATTCATACATGATGTTAATTACAATTCATCCTTATTTATCCTCATTCAATATAATTGATTTCGGGAATACAACATCTTTAACTACAATAGAAGTAGTGGCATGATGGCGTATCAGTGGAATGGCTATCTGTTAGTGTTTTTTCTCGGTAGTTTAATTTATATATTATTTTGCCTCGGTGTTTTTCTGGCAAAAAAATCCCAGTTGCAACTGATACCATTATTTTGATTCCATTAAAGTATCCAAGAGTATTATTAGATACGATATAATTCAATTTAGCATACACATTCCACCAGTCTTGTGTAGTTTAATAAAGATCGAATGTATGAACCTATCGATACTAATTTCCCGATTGAACACAAATATCCCTCTATTTTGTTTGACCATATTCTTCCGTCTTTATGGGAACACATTATTTGATTTTAGATAAATTCGTGATTTAGGAACCTTTCCTTTTTTTCTGTAATGCTTTCCTATTGGAGGCTTTTAGGTAAGGACTTCACTTACAAAAGTAATCGTTTTGTCCTGGCAATCTGCATTCTTGAAAATATAAAATAGCATGATTTGTCTTCGCAATCTTTTATGTGTCTCTAAGCTGCAGTATGTGAACCAGTAATCCTGTTATTCCATGCTATCTACATTTTCCTTCCACGATCCCAGATGATGACTAGATGATAAAGAAATTAGTCCGTGATCAGAATGTGCGGGTTATAATTAAAGAACATGCCGGTTACAGACTCGCTACCGGTTGTTTATTATCTATCCTTCGACAAAAGACTTCCAAAAATTTCCAAAGTTCATCTTTACCTTGAACAATATACTGCTATATATACCTGATATTTCTTGTCTTGAAGACTTTGTGTCATGTTACCGTATTGATTGCGTAGCACTAAAATCGAACTATTTTTCTCAATATCTAAAAAAACCTACAGTGCACATGTCCTTGCTTCACCTGATGATGCCCATATATGATGAGACACTTTCCAACATGGTCCACATACTTTGCTCCTCATTCGATCTGCGTCATTCTAAAGATGTATAGAAATCAGGCATCCTTATATTTCTACTGTTTATTCGTCTGCAACGTGTTTTCTTTATTTGACTGGAACATTGTTCTAGTTTGCAATACCACCAAGGTTCAATCAGTCATTCTATCCAAGCCACCCCCCCCCCCTCCTATTTTAAACCGAAACCGAAGCAACAAAGCACGTAGCGTGAAAAACAAAAAACAATCGGCAGAATTGGGTTATTCTATTTGATCGTATGAATGGGCATTAAAAGGAGACATTCGTACAGAAGGTGACACAGATGAAGTCAATCAGAATTCGAAGTTTGTGTATTATGCCATTTTACCAAGGCGTTTCCTGATGTTTTTGTTTTTAATTCTGCCTTGTTCACACATTAAGCTAATGATCGACAATAATTCACTCTGGCTTTTCAGTTTACTGATCGTTGTTGTTTCAAACATGGAATTTAATTTCAAATCTCGACCTGCCTATCATAAGTCCAATGCGCATTTGATGTTCTAATCGACAGTTCATTCACTGAAAACTGCATATGTTATAGTCAGAATGTAGTCCAAATCAGCGACAACATTAAGACTTGATATTGGCATATTTAACAAAGGTATTCTCTTCAACTTTGCGAAACCTCTACATAAGCCATATATCCAGCCGCCGTTACTGTGATCCGTTCCGTCCAACAGTCGGATATTTTCATTGGCGTCTGCGGCTCTGACCCATCACATGTAAGGCATGGTATTGGCATGACCAAAAATTGAAGCCTCGCTGTCAAAACCATTTCTTGAATCAATAAAGCACACAATCATAAAAGTGCCTTTTAAAATCAGAGAACATGGAAATGTGTATATTACTGCACTGATATAAGTCCGTGTACATTATACATCGGCGTTATGGAAAGAGGAAGCTGACATATTGATAGATCGCTGAACTGAGATTGACTTTAAAGCATCACAATATTTACGCTTACTCATACATGACCCAAATAACCTGTGAACAGTGGAGACTTTGACTGCTTAAACATTACACCGTAAAACATTCATTACTATCATATTTCATAAAAATGACATTGAACATACTCGTTATAAAAGCTAACGGTATATTGATCATGACACTAAATTTGCTATTAAAAGTGTGTATAGACATTTCGTAGTGACTTCAAATAATGAAGAAAGTACAGAAATATGCTACTTTGATTAAACAATTTAAGCGGTCGCTCAATTTGTATCTACATGATCTGAACACAGTTGACTAGGATGAGATGCAAATTGTATATAAGGAGAAAACACAGCTTCATAAATCTAGTGGATGGGATGTTTTAAATTGTCCAATAATTGTTGATCACACAAGACTGCAAAACATAAAAGAGATATCACCATTACCCAGTACGTTCTTGTTATACCGACTGTTTTCATTACAAAAAAGCTTAAAGGGATAAAAATAAGATCATTTTAAAAGTACGTGTCGACCTGTCTCACTTCAACTTTATTTGAATGTTACACATTTTATGTTTTGCTATTTTTCAAATCACATCCTAATTGGTAGCTTCATAAGCTTATGTCTACTCAGACTCGTTTAATCTAGTCTTGTCGTCTTATTGGTTTGGATTTTAAGTCAACCTACTACGTTAATGAGGAAAAAAGCGAGTCCTACAATCACTGCTGTCACAGAAGCTTCACAACCGCCCCATAATTGTGATGTTCTATACTCATAATAAGACTGACGATCTCTTGGATCAAATAACGTTGCAATTGCAATTAAAAATCGCAATTTGCATTGTTCCAATGGATGTCGTTAGAGAAGTATTGACATCTTTATATCAAGCATATAGTGTTCAATTGCCACAATTGACAGTCTTTAGAAAATAAACGTCTTTGCATAATCTGAAAATGTTCTCTTTTCACTTAATCACTACATACATTTATATGCATGTTTTTAGAAAACGATGTTCTAGCTGGATGTTTAACGAGTGCGGTGACTAATAGGAGACACACAAGTTGAATCGGATCTCTCTGAGGTTTACGTAGGGTAACGACTGTGTTAATATAAGAAAGCTTTGATTTCTTTTCCTTTCGTTCCATGATGACTTGTGATGTTCAACAAGTTCATAAACAGAGGTAGAAAACAATTTTTATTGTTTTATGTCCGGATTAGACTGATGCACGAGGAAAAATTGACATTAGAATATTAGATATTTATCTCCCTAATTGTATTTAAACATCTTCCGTGTTCTTATTTTGAGAATAAGACTTACTCTAGAGTTGACCTAGATCATTATAGCGGACGTTAATGACGAATCCTTTCTGGCCTATTGGTTGGATGCGTCTTGTGCTTTTTAAACGGCCTCCATGCAAATCAATAAATTTGTTACTATCTTGCGCTGGCTTTTTATTTTAGTTATATTGACGGCTTCGTTTTTATGTCGACATTCTCTGTTGTTATTCAGCGTTATATCATAGTGTTTTTAATTTATTTTTTGCAATCATAATTCTTGGTAATTACATTGTAGTTGTTGATATAACCACTGTATGTCTTGTCTCGTGTCGATACTGTGGTGCATATGTTGATATAGAATAAGTATATCCCTAAGTCGTCATTTAGCAAAGCGAAAAGATAACGTATGCATTGGTGTGTATTTCATGATTAATATCATTTTAGATTCGAATGCTTCTGAAACCAGTATAAAGTATAAACAAGTATTTCTAATGGCTAGAATAATGTCATTACTACAAAATATAGGCAACAATGTTGTGATGGGAACAATAACGGTATCTGAGGAAAGATTACAGTATGGACTAATCCAGCCATGTAATTCACACATACGCCGTCTCGGTATTATTTCCAAGGCATTCCTGTAGGTCAATTTTCTTCGGAAAGAAATGTTTTATATTGTAATGGTACCAAATGACGAAGGTATTTCATTGTTATAAAAGTATGTGAACACGTTAATGCAAAGAAAAAAGTACGACATCTACAGGAATTTAAACAGAGAACGATATAACCATGCAAATGAAATGAATTGAATGATCGAGGGAAAAGAAGAGATGGTGAATACTCTAATGATTACAAGAGAGCGCATTGTTTGTAAGTCCAACGGTAGTATCAAACAGTAATTCGCATTGAGACCCCCCACCCCCATCCTGGGTTTAACGCTAGTCTGTTTCTAGAGGTGTTTGTATCTACTATACGTTTATCTGTCATAAATATCAACATCAGACAACATAGATTTGCCCACGTTATCGGTGTTATGTAATGAAACTATTGATATCAATGGTACAGACTGTCTAAGGTTTGAAATGACATTGTAACTTTAAAGTCATTTTAAGCTATGAATCATCGATAAAATCGGACGAAGAAACAATCTACCATTAATAAATGGAACATTAAGTTGTCTTTTTTATCAATAAATAGTTGTGAATATGTGACCATAAAAGAGATTTGCAATCATGACCGATCCCTGTGACACTGGTACTATCGACAGAGAATAGTTTAACAGGATATTAGTTATACACTTTCCCATGATAGCTATATGCAAGGATATGATATGTTGTTAAATAGAAAATAATTTTATTATTCCATCTAGAGACACAAAATCTGTCTGGTTATTTCAATGTTCGTAAAAACAAAAAAAACCCATAACAATGTCATTTTAGTCTTTGACTTCTTCTCCATTTTCAATAAATAGGCACGACCTTTTCCCTGAATGCTGGTAGCCAATACATTAACACCATACAGGTACTAAAGGATTTCATTAAAGGCATATTAGTGAACTATTTTTCAATGCTCCATGAAGAAAGGGTTATAAATTTTCATTAGCACGGTAATGACATTCCGAAGTACCGTAAGAACCGACAGTGAAGAGAGGACATTGACGAGACATAATTTTTATATTTGCTTTCTAAGACCTACTTATAACATCCCCTTAAAAAACATTAAAAATAAATAAATAAATAAGAAGATAAAAACCAAAAATAAAGCATACTACAAACCGATACCCTACAACCCTAATTATGTAATGCTATCTCTTGTGTAATTAAAAAAAAATACATTGTTTATTTCTACTTTTTTTATTCATCTTATTATTCTTGTTTCTTCTGTTAGTATTCGAGTTGCTATGGTTATTGCCATTGTTCCTCTTGTTCTTATCTTTTTGCTTCTCTTGTTCGTGTTGTTCTCTTTGTTCTTGCCCTTCTTTTTCTTGTTTGTTTTAGTATTACTGAAGAAATTGTTGAACTGTATTAGGCGGGTCGTGTCTTTAAAAATGTAATTGTGTACTTATTTATTTCAAACATATCACCCATGTCATGGATAAGATAATACCGATCACTAAACAAAGTCGATATCTAACCTAGACATTATATTAAATCGGAGGAAAATTGAATCAACTTGGACTATGTAGATCTTAATCTTAATCTGAAGAAATTGAACTAAAATTACAAAACGAAGACCTTATTTAATATCTGAAGACAATTAGCTAACTTGGACTAAAGTAACTATATAAACCACACCTATTTTTCTTCGTGGTATATATACAAACTCTTGTATTAACACGTACTTAATAACCACCGTTGGTATATTTTGATCATGCAGAAGAAGTCAAGAGAGAACGCACGATATCGAATCCTAAAGTCACATCGAAATTGGCTGTTTTTAATTCTTGTTAAGTACACAAAATGTATCAATTGCTATTTCCATATTCTAAGATGCAATAGCGGTGTCGTTCCGAAAGTTCGAAGCCCGCCAGTTTTGCTGGAACCAAATCATTGATATCGAAAATGAAACAGAGAATATCGACATAATAACAAAATCGAAATTCTTCCAAAAAAATCAATAAAACGAGAATGAAATATGAGCAAAGATTACAACCTTGCTTGAAAACCCTTGGGAAAACATAAGGATAATAAGACCAGATGTTTTGAAAAAGTAAGTTTTTTTCTGTTTCGTCGACGACAACCACCATTTCAAACTAGGTCAACTCCGGGTTAAGTCTTATTCTTATCTCAAAATGATAACTACGTTGGTGATAACGAAATCACATGGAATGTCAAGAAGTATAGAACACGTCATAACGCACACAAATATTTCCAAGTGAGATCATGATGTCAATAAAAAACTTACCCTTCCCTCAAAGATGTATTTGGAGCATAAACGTTTTCCAATAAAAACTATGTCGATATTTACATTTGGGAAAGGTTAATCACCCGACCTGATGAAAAAATGATGACGTATGAAATCAGATGAGGACAATAAAACCGGTTTTCTTAAGCTTAATAAACCAATATCCAAGAGTTTGGTCCGTATTTAAATCTTTTGAAAGCAAATAATCTCGTTAATATAAGAAGCCAAAAAAATATCTTTAAAAATCAAAAAGTTAACTGACTGACAATGCTACAGCTCGTGGGAAGTATGGCATATTTGAGATTCTATTTCGAATCTTCAAAAAGAAATGAAACGAAATAACTTGCCATTATCAATGTTGGAATCTTAATGCATCCTATTGACAAAGCTGAATCCTTAAATCTTAATGACATTATATTAAACATTGGTAATCTCTGATGTTTCCAATCAATATCTGTCACTGAAAATCCTGATCTCCAATTGATCCCCCATAACTACGCTTGTTTCACAACTGATATGCCACGTGATAAAATTCGTAACAGTGTGTTGTTGCTTTCGTCAACACACCGCTGTGTGTTAACACTTTCAAAGCCTCTTATTGGTCGTTTCTGACCCCAACAAATGTGATTGGCTAATCTCTGGCCTTCGACCGTTTTAACCATCTCTCATTATTTTCGTTGTCGTCTGCCAATCAAAAACATCATCATGGTCGCGTTTCTTTGATTCGTCGGCGGTCAACATTTGCGTAACGGACTGAGTGGGATGTCGTCAAGGAAAGATAGAATAATCTAGGGAGATTTGAGTCGTATGAAATAGAACTTAATGATGGTAACGGAAGTGAGACATCACATTGCTCATGGCAAAATAAACATCAAAGTCCGTGATTTCTGATATGAACAGATGAAGTCAACCCCGATAGTCACCAATCATAAAAACCAAACACAAATGTCCAACAAAATGGTTCAGTTACAGTCCGTAAGTCGTAGTCATTGGAATAAAACGGTCGCGACATCTAGCCGAGGTTAAAGCCTCTGGACTTCCGTTTCCCTAGAAGCCACCAAGGTTTAGGTCGGAGCTAAAATTTGTGTCCTGTCTTAATTTGAAAATTAATTAATCAAGGAGTTAGATAAACATGATCCACAACCGTCACCTGTTGGGGAGCCCCGTAATCTGTAAGTGAGAAATCACTTCTTTCCCGTGACTGTCTGCAACTGCTGACTAATCGATCTACTGAATATTAACAAATTCTCAGCCTCTTAAACATTGACTTCGTAATTCTTGAATTTGTCGCATAGAAGAATTATATCTAATGAGTTCTTTTCCTTTTCGTGTTTTTCGAATGATGAAGACAGTTGGTAAATATATGATCAGATCATTACATCATTGTGTATAATTCTATATGAGTTTCGCTGA
The DNA here is from genome assembly GCF_902652985.1 of Pecten maximus. NCBI lineage: Eukaryota > Metazoa > Mollusca > Bivalvia > Pectinida > Pectinidae > Pecten > Pecten maximus. The sequence continues at coordinate 48,405,573 of NC_047015.1, forward strand.
TTGATATGTATGGTCGCTACCTTGTCGTCGGCAAAGCTCTCATTGTGAAGAAGGTGTCGCCTATGAAACTGACAACGCTTGCTCTTCCAGAACGCTTCGTTTTATTATCATTTTTATTTTTCAAGGTTCTCACATAAACATGTTAATCTATACTCGTTTCAAATGATGACCTTTAGCTTGGATTTGTGTTTTGCTTACACACTATGATTTTTTTTTGTAAATGAATATACTAATCCAGTGGTAATTTAGTTGGTGGCGTGTTAATAAATGCTCTTAAACAGTCTCTATATTGGTGATGGATTTCGAAATAATTTGGTTACACGTTAAATGGCCTTAGCTGTTAATAGGATGTTAAAAAAAATAAACCAAACCAAATCAAACCTTGATAAAGTTAAACAATTGAAAATGTGTTTAAAAAAATCCGTGGAATATTATATCTCTAGATAAGTTATACAACAAAATGGAATCAAGATGTCCACCTAGGGACTATGCTATATGCCAGTTACTTACTATATTGGATGAAATTGATAAAAACTTTGATACATACACTGTAAAATGGAGTGAAATGTATCATGGAATAATAAAAAATCTTTCATAGGTTCAATCTGAAACCAAATTCCTGTTGTATATATCAAATACATATAACTTTCCTGAAATAGAAATGAATGAAAATAATAATAATAGAAAACATAGTATTGAGTTGCCTCCAACACAAATTATGCCATAAGCAGGAAGCAGTGTATTTCTATTATCGAAAATGTTCTGGACTTCGGGTGATCAATGCATTATCTGAATAGATACAAGGTGTCCAGCGAGATGACAAGACCCAAGCTATAACTGCTATCAAGTAATTCTGAACGTATTCAAGAGAAGAGACATGACGTATATCTACCAGAGATGTATGAGTAATGCGAATTGTGAAATATTATCCTTAATCAATATGATGTTGAAAAGTACTGCAATCTTGCTTCTGCACTGAAATTGGATAAAAAAAACAATTACTAAATTCAAATGAAGATATAATAGCTAATAACATTATTAGAAGCATTGTTGTTTTGGTTATATCAACCGATCCATTTCTCATTTGAATACGCTTATTTTATCTAGATTAATATGACTGGTATTGTTAATAGAGTAGAAGACAGTTATTCTTACGGAACACCTAGATTCATTTTCCTTTATTTTTTTGAGGATCTCTGTGATAATCAATATTTAGAGGATATTTGTATTCAATGTTCTCAATATTAGTGAAAGAATTTCTAATTAATGTTGGAAATCTCTTGTTTTATCGAATTCCAAAAATATGGATAAATACGATATACTCGGTATTTTAGAAAACCAACCTAACGATAGTTTTAATCATTCAACATGTCGGATTTGACACGAATAATATTGGTAACTGATATTTCTTATATTCAGGTACGAATTTACCTAACTATATAAGATATGAAGATGAAATTATTTAAATGAATGGATAAAACGATATGGGAAAGCAATAGGTTCTGCAGATACACACAAGGATTAATAAAACTCTCACACGATGCAGAACCTCACCACGTTAGAATTGCGACAGTGACCACACGACAGTTAAATTCCACAGCATGTGTACTATTCACCATTCACGCGGTGTACCATGTACTCATAAATCACAGATGTTTAATTGTTCATGACAACCACACCATGTTTATGCCGCCTACAAGTGTGCTAATTGCGACGTCAGAGATGTTTCTTTGGCCAATGACTGTTACAGATAAGAGTACATGGAACAGATAGAGTACATTGTGTTATACCAACAGCAGATTTAAATCATAATCACATTGGTCTGTTTTAGGGACTGGGATGTCTAAACCCGAGTGTACGAGTCGCCTAGTGCTGAGAAGCCAGATTTTGTTGTTGTCACGGAAACAAAACAATGCCATAACAGTTTCAGTACTATGATTCCATATTTTCAGCTATCCCCTACCTTACCCCCTATGAGATATCTCTTCCTTAGCAACAACGTGATCACCAATTGAAGTTGATGACAAAGACATTCTCAGCCACGTTGCCTTGGTCATTAACGCCTAGTTGTTTGAAGCATTGTTTGAATTTAATTCCCTGAAAACAGCTGCTATTATTTAAAGGGCATTGCATCTTCCCTTTGTTATAGAAATATGACAGTGTATCGAGTTTATGCCATGTTGCATTAGTGCTCTGAATTTATTTGAATGTAATCATCGAGTGTCTTGTACTATTTTCTTAAATTTGTCCATTTCTCCATGGATGGTTCCTCTAGTTGGGCGATATCCTTGGAAACATTCTTTTGTGGCGTGTTCCAGTGTTTTTTGTCAAGTCATTGCTATTAATCTGTTTTGCCAAAAAGCTGACTGCAACCATTCATATGCAAGGTATTTCTGAAACATTATAGCCAAGTGACTTAAAAGCACAGATAATAATACGGAATGAAACCATTCAAGCTTAGGTATTCCCTTCATACATCGGTGCCTCTTATAAAAGACGCCTTTACAATGGTAATTTCAGACTCGCGAATGCCCTACAGTGTTAGGATATTGGATTGTTCGGGACTGACGTCCAGGGCTCCCCAACCCTGCTAGCCCGATATGCACATATAAAAAAATAATAGTCTTCTTTACTAGAAACTTATTAATTTGAACAGATCATTTAGGTATCACTAGTTTTCGAGCACATGAACTTGATCATGAGCAGTTTGGCTAGTGAATTATATTACACTTTGTGTTACAATTGACTTAAAATGTAACATGGTATTGGTATTTATATTGGTCAGTAGAAATAATTTGCTGTCTCAATATAAAGCCACCAAAGGCCGGGTCTCCAGATGGCCTAAAACGCAAAAACGATAGCTTGTTTGTATTATTGGTAGGCACTGTAGTTTACAAACAGGAATCGAAATGCAACCATTTACATACTCAAGAAGATAGTGTCCTTTTTGTACCAAAAATGAAGCAAACGTATAGGTTTGGCAGAAAAGACAATAACATTTCTTCATATTTTGAGAAAACAAAACCTGAACATGTTGATAATAGCATTTCAGATATCATATACAAAGCAAAAAGGTTCATTTTTAAAAATATTATCATCAGGAGACAAAAATGTGATGGATTTTGAGTAAGAACGGTTCCTTTTTACATTAAGCTAACATTTTTTAAGGTCAAAAATACTACTTTCTATTACAGTCCATTTGTAATTAGGTGCTTAACATCTTCAAACAGTTTAAAAGGAATTGCCGAAAAACATTAACTAGGAGTTTTGTGCAAAGTAATTAAAAAAAGATTGGCAATATTGATATGTAAATTTAAAAGGTGCATAGGAGAAAATATGTTTTGCATTGAAAAAAGTTAACAGAAATAAAATACTTGTTTTAATGAATGCACATGGACTGTCACACACACGAATAGCTCTCTAAGATGAAATTTACACTTTTAAAATAGCCGTAATATTCTCTGATAACCATATATATTAAATATTGTTACATTTGCTCAATCAATTTTCAAACGAGAACGCTAGATGATAGATCTATATTGGTTTACACATTAGAACACCTTATCTGGAATACAATATGTCTTCCTCGACCTAGAAATTGATAGGGCGTGTTAGTCTCGGTCTACATCGTGTCTCCTATTGTCCAAGTCGACCATATCTGTTATGTCCACTTTTGTTATATCCGACATCAAAGTCAAAAAGTAATACTTTGCACAAATTGTAACATTTTGATCTTTGGGAAGGGTAATGGTAGTGATAAAACTCAATATGCGCTAAATAATTTCGAATAGACGGAATATGCAAGACATTCCAAATATCATTTGTTCACAAAAAGCTGCCCTGCAGGCAGGGCGTAAGAATTGTTCCTGCTGCCCCCATTGCATGATCGTAAGATGAAACTAAATTTGGGATCTTATCTTTTCTCTTCTTTCTTAACAACTTTCTTCTTCCTAATGTCTCCCTTGACAATGCCTCACTTTTGGTCTTTAGTTGAACGTTCGCCCCTGTGAGGAAGGCTTTTGGTTCTGTCCCCTGGCCGAGTCATACCATAGTCTTTAAAAATGGTAGTTGCTACTCCTGCTTAGCACTCAGCATATTAGGATTGGGACGACTGGTTGGCCCGTTGTCAGTATAATGTGACCGGGTGGGGTGTGCTGCTGGGTGTCTTCGGTAGTATGCTTCAGTGAGGTAGCACTATATATCGTCAAAAGTTCCGGCCTATCACAAGGAGACTTCACACGAACATACCGCAGCCTCCCAAAACACACATACGCACTCACCACACGCATGTATGTCGCACGCACGGGAGGCTGTCCTTAAATGACCTTAGCTGTTAATAACGTTAAACAAAATAAACCAAGTTCACAAAAAAAAAAAAAAAATGACGTCTTTCTTTACAAAATAACTTGTTAATGGCAACCCATATTGGAAAATTAACATTGCTGGAAACACCACCTTTTTATATGCATATGAAGCCGAAGATTTAAAGATTTTTGATAATCATTAATGGGGAATGAACGAAAAAGAAACCTGATGCTTTATCGCCAGTTTCCGCGTGATTGAATTTGCCTTATAAAATCAGCAAACATATTTCATCACGACTGCGGGAAGTATATCGAGAACAAGTATGTCGAGTACAAAGAGGCTAACAAGAATATGATTGTAAATTATATTCGCTTGGCTAACGGCAGTATACATCAGGATTGGTAAGAACCTTATACAGGGCACATGTCGACAGCTTCAGTAATCAAAGTGTCTTTTCATGCCGTCATTGTCATTTATGTTTATTCTCGTAGCAATCAAACGTTTGCGATATTGATTGTACTAGATTTTTATATTGCCGTACAGTATTTCTCTTGAATACAAAATATAACAGGCTGCACGATTAAACTTTTTTTGAGAAAAAGGTGATTCCGTGAGTGTGATTTTTCTTGTTTTCCGAATAGGGCGGGTAAAAGCGTGTGGACATGTGAGGGATTTGACATTCCAGAGCAGATGACACGTATGCGTGGGAACAAGCAAAATTCACAGCAACAGGTAGAAGTTTGTTAAATGAAATCCTGCTGGTTTGAAATTTAACACATAGAGCCTTGAAGTTGAAGAGTTGGTACACCTCTTTAAGAGTCAATACATTTAATTTAGGGTCGCATATTAAGATAACCTAGTAACACTAGGACTGTAGTGCTATTATTACGACAAATATAGATATCAATGTAATCACGGAGACATGCAATTAAAACTACATAATCAAAATCATGGTTGTCTTGGAGTTATAAAAGTAAATATGTTTTAATTATGAACACTAGTATATCACACAGGTGTCTCTTAAGACAGAGTGTAATTTACATATATGCTAATATAGCAAATAATAAAATTGACAGAAATACACTTATGTGTATCAAACACTGACAAGAAGTCGATACATAAAGTTATTTAACTAGAAATACATGTATCAAGAAATACACTTATACATAGTATGTATCAAGCACTGACAAAGTCGAGAAATAAAGATATTTAACCGGAAAAAAATCTTCATCAAAAGTAATTACGGCGGGAGCATGTATCAGGTGTAAATTACTTACATTAAAATTGACAGATAAGATACCAAAGGGTGACAACTCAAAGAGTTGAGTGAGTTCAAATACACACGAATAGTCATGGGTGTCCTAGGTGCGGAACAGCCGGCGAAGAGACCCGTTTTGAAGCCACTAAGATCATTAGACAGACAGCTCCACACCTGAGAGGCCATAAAACGAAAAGTTCTTTTCCCATACCTTGAGGTGTTCACCTTTGGAATCTTCACCAAATTGTCTTTCCTAAAATTATATATAAAAAAAACCTTTCTTCCTTTTAACATCATACAGGATATACGGAGGAAAACCGTTCAAAATCTTTAAAACCTCATTGGCCTTTCATTTACTACCCTTCTTTTGCCTTAGAATACAGTTTTCATGCTGGGTGTCTTGTACTTAGCTGACATTTTCTTATATTCGAAACTGTTCAATAAATTTCAGCATTAGATGTACTACGATTTGTTTATGAAGTGGGAACTGTATTATGCATATTACTGAGATGTAAACATACAAACAAACACCAAGTGTTTCTCATTATTCATACCGGCTAATTGCTTTGAAACTCTCTGTATGGTCTATACTGGCTAATTGCAGTTGATTTTAAGTTTGTCATGATTTATGTTGTTTTTAATCTTTGCAATTCTTTACGACCTACTCATGGCGGCTTTGCCGTAAACACAACGTCACTGTTTGGTGCCATTTAAGCCAAAGTATAGCGAATATTATATTGAATATAGTTACATCATATTCGAAGACTGCAACATTCACATGTTCTGATGTTGGCGCATTGCAAAGGTCATCGTAAAGGTCATAGTGAGAGTATGTGTTTCTGGATGTTCAACATAAATTAACGTAACTGCATGTACAGAAGACAAATATATTAGCGTTTTTCAATATGAATTTAAAGTTTGGTACAGTGGAACAAAAATGAATTACAGTAAACGAATTAATTTTGGCGCTCCTAAATATTCGCACATTTTCCCAAATTATTGGAAATTAGCACAATGTAGAATTAGAGATCATTCTCATATTTTCTATAGGAATAACACATATAAAAAGTTATTAGGGCAGTGTTTCAAGACTGAAAAACACTTAAATAAGTGGACAGTAAAATGTATCATACAGATGTTTCGTGGTACTAGGACTCATCAGTGATGTTTAGGATGAACCGTATTGAAATCGGGTATGTAACTAAAGAAACTCGATCTGGGTCGAAAAAATGTCGCAATATTGATACTTTTTAATATTGAATTGCAAAATAACGTCAACAACACGTGTATTTGCTGAGGTGATTCACTATTGGAAAGACTAAATGAATTAAAAACTTGAAATGAATATTAAAGCAATATAGTTTTGAATCAATTTAACAAATTCGATTTCCAACATATCACGAGCAAAATTCAACCATCAGAATATGCATCTCCTAGATACACGAACAAATGAAAATTACGTTACTCTGATATGACCAAAGAATCATGGGTGTATTTTTTTTTTTTTTTTTTATATTTTGACTAATTCCCCTTACTGAGACTACACACTGGGACAACATGATATCCACATCAATGATTCATATAAATGTCCATGTCTTTCTTCCATATTTCTATAACAATATTATCATATTGATCGGAAGACAATGATCTAAATATGATGAATTCATATCGCGATATTCAGCATTCTAACATTTCCTCTGGTGGTATGTATCATTAACGCTGACGTATGTTAGTGGGTGTTCCATATGTTTACTTCAAACTTTGGATACTTGATTACACCAATCAGCTAGCTGCCGACTCTTTACATTGCATGCAGGTTAAGAAAACTCCTTTTATAAGATACGGATTCAGTTAACCCATGTGTTCTCGTTTAGACCGAGTTCTTTACTCAGTTATTTTTTTTCTATATAGGATACAGATCAGTAAATCCTTGTGTTCTTGCTTCTAGGCTTTTATACACAATTGTTTTATATATATCCTTGTGTTCTTGCTCTAGTCTTTGTTTTATACTCAGTTTTTTTTCTATATAGGATACAGATCAGTAAATCCTGTTGTTCTTGCTTCTAGGCTTTTATACTCAATTGTTTTATATATATGTATATAGGATACAGATCAGTAAATACTTGTGTTCTTGCTCTAGGCTTTGTTTTATACTCAGTTGTTTTTTTCTATATAGGATACAGATCAGTAAATCCTGTTGTTCTTGCTCTAGGCTTTGTTTTATACTCAATTGTTTTATATATATATATATAGGATACAGATTATTAAATACTTGTGTTCTTGCTCTAGGCTTTGTTTTATACTCAGTTGTTTTTTTCTCTATAGGATACAGATCAGTAAACCCTGGTTTTCCTGATCCAGCCTTGTATACTCAATTGTTTTTTTTATATATATATAGGATACAGATCAGTAAATCCTTGTGTTCTTGCTCTAGGCTTTGTTTTATACTCGGTCGTTAGTCTTTATAGTATTTAGTAAACCCTGTTTTTTTCTTTTGTAACAATAATTTATTTCAGGTTCTGAAAGCTACTGCGCCACGTCTGCTTTCGACTCGTATCTGTAGTAGGCACCACTCTTTAAAAACACACTGATGTTTGATTTTATTGGGAATCTTTATAAATATTTTAACCTAAAATTAAAATACATATTTCATTGGGTTTTATATCAGGAAGAATATATGAATATTTTTTAATTAACCAACTTTTTTTATAACCGTTGCCCACATATTACCCTGGCAGTTTGGAGGACAGTGAACTTCAAAGAAACAAACAAATGCATATCAAACTATTTTATATATCCATGCCGATTTTTATGATTATATGTAACCTAAGATAGATAGCCTGGCCTGTCGTAAGTAAATATATTCACTTACTACGTTTACCTGAAATCCAACTGAACATTAAATAATTGACACAAAAAAATATAATACAACGTTTTATGGCCAGATAGGCGGATTGCTGAATCAAGCTTTCTTCTAAACCACTAACAACTGCTCTGAGTGCAAGCGTTACCGTAAAAAGAAAACAAGAGAATGAAGTTACAGCCGCAGTGTGACAATGCCAAAACCAGAAGTGGAGCTAAAGGGAAATATATACTGAAATTGAAATATAATGCTTGAATGCTAGTTTACAATAACTTTCTTTAAATCGCCAAAAAGACTTTCAAATAAAACGGCATAAAACTGGGATACGTGCTCTGTTTCTCCTATTGGGAAAATAACAACTCCATTTTCAGACATACATAAGAAACCTATCGGTCATGTAAATTTCTAATTTTCCTATTGTGAACTTTCTAGTTTATGACAAACATAATGATGCTGCATTTCTTTAATAATTCATATTCATTGGCTTGATCTCTATCAACGTAACACTGAAAAATATTCTATATAATGATGCGACCAAATAAATAAAGAGTAAGAAATATTGTCACAATACACACAATATATACTCGTACAAATTGTGACCCTGCTTTATGGCACTTTAGTGCGTTTAGGTATACACATTGGATATATGGATTTGTGCTAACTTTATCCATAGTAGATTTTAACGTTTCCCCGAAATCTGTAATTGTAAAGGCACACATTTTTTTTTAGATAAAGATTCCGCTTTTTTTTGGCTTGCCGAACCAAACTTCATTTTAAAATAATAACGATTGCAACGAGTACAAGCGTTATAGCAGCAAGAATGAGGGTTACAGTCCAAATGTGCCACTACCTACTCCAGAAATGAAATTTATAAAATTTACATGAACACGAAATCTTTGATTGGATTACTGGTTAACACTATCTTTACCGAGTTTGTTATTTCCTATAGAGAATTGCCATAATCACGGAATAAAACTGCACATTTCTGGCTTACATACTTATGATGCTGATGTAACAACGACCATACCCCAGGCTTCAATTTTATTTTCAGAAATGTCGATGGTGTATTGATACCCCCCCCCCCCCCCACCCCCCTCAAAAGAAAACAACAACAAAAAAACAACTTTTCTTTTGTTTATATCTCCTGAATGTCGCGGCATATATTGTTATGACGACGACTTGTTTATAATATCCTATAATGAGTTAATCTTTATCTATTTGATAAATTTAGGATTCGATATAATATATTTCTACATTTAACTGTCATAGAATGTCCTACTTCATTGATTATGAATACAGTAAATAGTATCATTTAATGCGTTTTTTTTTCAAATATGAAGTACCTATTAAAAGTAATATCCAATAATTAGACATACAGATCCAGCGTTAAACTAGTATACCATTTGCAACTGAGTCACCTGGAACACAGCATAGTAAAGTATCTTGTTCATGGATATAACACATTACTTGTGTAGGGACTCGAACTAGCGACCATTCGGTTACATTACGTAGTCCAGCGTAGACCACCGTACCTCCATGCCTTATGATAATGACGTCACATCCCTGATGTCATTACAAAAACCGCCCCATATAGAGTTTATCGTAATTAAAAACTGACATCAGATATTGTTTTGTAGAACAGGGTAAACATATTTTACTTTTCCTTAGACAAAACTGACATGGGGCGTTTATTTACGCTAAAAGTAAGTCCGAACCTGAACACAATTTACGAACTGGGGTTGAATAATTTGCCCATCATAAAACATCTCGCGTAGCAATCTAAATAGGATATGAACATATGTATTCACACAGCAACCTCATCTATCTCCACGCTATATTCCAATATACCATTACTAAAGTTTGGCGTGTTACCAAAGCGAAGCTACTGACGAGACGATAATGGTTACACGGCCTAATGGGAAGACAACCGTATTAGTCGGTGTTATGAGTGCCTTTATCAACAGTTGACATCCTCGATTTAAACTATTCTCACGGTATGCGGACTCTTTTCAACGTCGTTACCATAATAATGAAATTTTGACAGCCCCAAAGAATTAGGTTAAGTTTCATGCAGCATTGTGGTGATACATACTAAGGCAGCACGCGTGAATCCTTCCATTGTCTCAATTGCATCCTTAAAGGACTGCACACACAAACCCTAAATACGAAGTACAATATGTGTAGCTCTTTTAAGGGATATCGCCAAGGGTATGCTCATTACTATTGACAAAACTAGAATGTTTTAACATTTTATAATTAAAAAGACAATACTTTTCAGGGACGTAAGAACAAATCTGATTTGTGCTTCAAATTTACTGTTAGTTTAATTTGATTTGTCTATTTATCAGGATGTTTAAAAGCTTAAAATGTAATATGTATTAAAATAGTGACGTCGCCCATTTCATTCAATCCCGAGGCTTATTTGTCCCTGCATATCTCTTGTTAAAGGCTAACTACCGTTTTGGAACGATTTCCAAGCTTGCTAGCCCAATTGAAATGAGCCGTTTCATTTGACATTTCCCTTATGCTTGTTATTATATCTTAATTGACATTTAACGGTAAAATTCACAACTGCGTCTTTTTCAAAATCCATTAAAAATTACAAAAAAAAGAGATATGATTTCACACTGTACCTCAAAAACAGCGCAAAGACAAACTCGTTCGTCGATGTTGCACATGGCGTCATAATAAAATCGAACTTGCATAGTTTAAGGTTAATGGTAAATGCATTGTCATTCTCTGAATGGATTTCCCAATATTATCTATACTGTTTGGCATGAGCGATATATCAATGTTTATTGTTGACAAGATGGCTGTTATCAGTAAAATACTGATTCGTTTCTCCTACATATCATAACATATGAACCGCACCCTTGTAGGATCCATAAAGAAACCCCCACTAATGCGTTCTCACATTCGAGATTATCTTTTTGTTTATGTATGTACTGATATTACTTTTATCACTCACGGCCTACCTAATTTTGTCGAAAAATAAACTAATGCGGACTGACGTCACAGCGAGTCTGTATTTTGTTAAACTATGTATGCTGTTCAGGGCGACCAATCGGTGCATTCATGTGAGTAAAACATTCACTCAGCAATATTTATCTGAATCAGTTCGATTGTCGCAGTGACACATCCATTACATGTCATTCTGCAGGAAGTAAGGACGAAAAACACCACGCTAAGAAACATTTCCGAAAATATTTCCAGTAATGCAATTTGTTTGAATCTCAATGCGCGGTTTGGAAAATTTTCGGAGACAACAGCTCGTTCAGAGTTAGTGTCAATAGATATGGATTGGCACGACCCCACATACACCGCGAAAGCTATCAAAACGATATTATCGGCTAGAGGTGAACATCAAAGCAAATCAATGTTGATGGGTTTAGCGTCAACGCTGTTCCCAACTGTCTTTACCAATATCCTGTATGTCTTCCTTTAATTCAGATATTCCTATAACATGTAAAAGCCCGATACATGCCCAAGGCCAGGTCCACATTTTATTTGGCAATCTGTTTCAGCAAGCCAATTTGAACATGTTTCGTCATCACAAAGCCTCCCTTAAGTCGACGTCATTTAGAGAAACCCGATTACAATACAGGTTTTGTGCTCTTCTGTATTTGGAGGATAAATCGAATTAAAAGCAGTCAGATTAGATAATATCAAACAACATATTGACGTCATTTTGTCAGACACTAAACACAATTAGATTTTCGGAGGAGAATGCTGTGTTATATTGAAAATATCTCCATTGAATAATGTTTTGCTCTGATCGATCAGATGTTGTAAACAAAACACAATTTGTGGAGATTTTTTAATACATGTTGCTGTGCATTTGTTTTACTGATCCTTGGGCCCCTGTAAAGAGCTAATAAACCTCCTAAATCTAGTGACATATTATTGAAAGATTAAGAGACATATAATGTGGGATTTTTTCTTGTTTTCTTCTGTTGATTGCACATTTTAATACATCTAGAAAAGTTGAGAAGGCATGGACAAGGGTAACAGCCGAAAAATTGCATCTCGACTGAAAAAGAAAGCCAAAACAGACTGGTCCGTTCAGTCAAGGGTAGTGACACAATCAGCTCAGTAAAACGACTATTACAGGAAAAGCATGATTGCAACTTGAAGATTTCGAATGTTGTGATTAGATAAATAATTTTCTTTCAACCTGTTACCCGCTTAGCGTTGTGTCATCTCGAAAAATATCGAACGTCGTTAAATCGTGTTGTTTTTGGAATGTCATACCAAACCCATCGAGGGTAGCCTACAACGGAACGTCGGTGAATCAACGCTTAGAAAGGTATACACTTGTGGAAGTGATTTAAGCTCCTCAAACATTTCATTTAATATGGATAATAAGTATTTGCTACTCCACATGGTATATACATTACGATAATCCAAATGCCTTGCAATCACACTCATATTTCATACTCATATTTATTTACATGATATTGTCATAATATGTCATAAACTATATTATATTTCATTTACAAAGATATATTATTTTACGTTCTTTTTGTGACATGTAAATACAAATTACATACCTTATATAAGCAGAGTCCTGTTAATAGGCGTTCATCTACTTATTTAGTTATTGGCGTATTGCAGCAAAGCAACTCATTTCTTTCGTTGTGTTGGTTGAAATGTTTCAATCATATTGGAGTTTCTTTGATTAAACAATGACCTTAGCTGTTAATAGGACGTTAAACAAAATAAACCAAACCAAACCAAACTTTGATTAAACCTAGTATGTGTTGGGTGTGTGCGCAAAACAATTTTATGCAGAGCGTATTTCGAATAAAGAAATTTGATTTGTCTCGTCTTCTACAATTCATTTTGATTTCAAAGATATAAAAATAATTCAGTAAATGTAAACCAGCACGAAACATTTTCTGGATAACAATATTATCTCATTATACAAACATGTAAGATCCCTGGGAAAATGGCATATCTAAAAGAAAAGACATTATATGGAAAATAATGAAATTTTATATCATTCTTTTATCTTACGCAAAAAAGTAATGTTCTTCTTTTTTTGAAAACTTTGATTAATTATCTACGACATCTTGCTACAGATAAATCTAAACTCGTCCTTAATATACATAAAGCACGCACGTGTGTTCTATCCGTCAGGATGTATGCGTAACAGACGGTGTGCCTAATTGTTACTCTGATGCTTAGAGATCTTATCGTTTGATATATCTGACAACCCGTAATCAACCAAACTAGTTGATTTGACATTTTAATTTTAAGAAGAAACATTGGTAAGATATCCATGACGGGGAATGAGGAGTATGAAATATGAGTCGGTATAGCGGAAGCATTTATTCGAGCTGAGACATAGTATATGTTACCACTAATTCAATCTACAATATTTCAGATGTGCAATAAAAGTGGAGAAGGGAAATGTTACGGATGTATGTAGGATGACAACGCGTTACTTTGCGTAACAAGGTTGGGTCCATACTGCAATGGAAAAGTCATAGTTTGTTGTAAAGGTCAAAGTTATTGGCCTTGGCTATAGCTTATTATCATTAAAGGAATGTCAATGAAATAGTAGGGATGTACAAATTATTGATTTTGATACGTCGAGTTTAAGTTGAGGTCAGATGTCAAAATCGAAAAATATCTTTCTGGAATATAACTTTGAGTCGCTTCATGTCAATGCAGTTTTATTGATATGTGTTCTATGGCAAGGCGTTGATTTGCCTACAACGTTTGGTCTGGTGTTTCACGACGTGTCAGGTTATAGAGGTGGAGGAAAGCCGGAGAACCCGGAGAAAAACCACCGGCCTACGGTCAGTACCTGGCAACTGCCCCACGTAGGTTTCGAACTCGCAACCCAGTGGTGGAGGGCTAGTGTTAAAGTGTCGGGACTCCTTAACCATTCGGCCACCGCGGCCCCTTGACAATAGAAATACATACTGATATGTATATGGTGTAATGGTATACCTGCATATCGCCACATGACTGATGTAAATACTGTAACCGTATATGTTTTAGCGGTTAACTTTTCAGCGCTTTTCGCGTTGTGAGCATTCCGCTTAATTACGATTGCTCTATGGAAGTTTCTTATATTTGTTTCCCGTGACGACTATCAATATTGCGCCAATACATCATTGCGATGATCCGTTTAAAGTAATTTTAATGTTCACATTTGAGTACGTGAAAAATAAGTACATTAACAGTAATTAAGAAATGTTATTTCAATTCGAAGAACAAAAGGCGATAGGTCCGCTAAACATCTCTTTCTTTGTCTTTGAATGTATTCATCATTCAGTTCTTTACTTAACATACGACAATATATCAGGCGCTTTAGTTCTGATAATTGTACTGACATACGAACATATAATGACGTTCTATTAGTTATTGCCACAAAAGAAATGATAGGGTCGTTTACTTTCGTCTATCAGGAAAAATGAGCAGCTGTCGTATTTTCTAAATCTGTATCAAACTCATTATCTGAAGATATCTCTCAGTTGTTATGATCCTTCTAATTACTTTTCTGTAAGGCCATATCCACTCCTTCGCTTCCGTTTATTCTAGTTTTAGATTACATAGACCAGTATATGAATGGTAAAATATAATAAATTTCATTTTTCGACAAGAATATGATGGCCAGTCTACATATACGTCTGATTAACTGTAGGAACAAAGACTAGCCTTGTGTGAGCTTTATGAGGTATAATCAGTCGTGTTTAGAGAAAATATGCGTTAAAATATTATTGTTGTATTATCATCTATACAAGAAGAACAAGTGTTATCACTACTTTTTATTTTATATAATTTGTAATACAAAATGATAAGCAGATCGAATGTCATTTAAGATAACTAAAAAGAAATTAAAAGAGATGTAAAACATATAAAGGTAGATAGAAAGTGTAAAATTATTATTATTATTCGAAAATTATGTAACTATCTCCACGTAAAATGGCCTTAGATAACCTTATATTATTCAATATATAACCTTTGTTATTCTCATAACCATATCTTTATCGGTTTTGAACACCTAAGTGTTAAGGTAAACAAGGGATGACGTCATATATACCTTAACCGTTCTTCACCCATCATGAACATGTCACGATGACAAAAAATCTTTTCATTTAAATCACAGATTGTAAAATGTACAGAAAAGTATTAGTAGTGAATCGATCGTCTTCGCATATTGATTTTAATCAACACACACGATAATGGCGGCTTTCTCTGAAAACAACAAGATTAACACAAATTGTTAGGCTAGTTCGAGATGTACTGCCTTTTAAGGTGTTGTCCTGAGCTCCACTGATGTAAGGGCCGTTCGAAATGCCATTTGAAAATACTCACTCCAAAACTGTGATTTTACCGGAAATAAAGTAAGACTAGTTATAAATATCTATCTACATCGTGTTCAATGTGGAAGTTTCTCTAGTGAATGACGTCATAGTCTTTGGCGCATTGGTATTTGTACATGCGTGCCATAAAGGTTTGGTTTGTTTGTTTTTTGGTTAACGTCCTATTAACAGCCAGTGTCATTTAAGGACGTGCCAGGTTTTAGAGGTGGAGGAAAGCCGGAGTACCCGGAGAAAAACCACCGGCCTTCGCTCAGTACCTGGCAACTGCCCCACGTAGGTTTCGAACTCGCAACCCAGAGGTGGAAGGCTAGGGTTAAAGTGTCGGGACACCTTAACCACTCGGCCACCGCGGCCCCTGTCATAAAGGAATATCCATATATATATATTGGTTTAATATCAACTGTAGATTGACGATAATCTTAGCAAAAACAGGTATAAACATAAGTTTTTTTTGTTTAAACGGTATATACAGGTAACTAGTTTTGATATCTATGTAGTTTTCCCTTTAAACTTACTAAAGTATCTTGGATTTTTCACCACACTAAACCGGAACCGGACAATACATACCACTCGGCGTTAAACTACCATTGTCTCCAAATATGGTGCTGACATGTAATGTTGAATAGTAAACGTTTTCAGATATTAACAACAGGGGCCGCGGTGGCCGAGTGGTTAAGGTGTACCGACACTTTAACACTAGCCCTCCACCTCTGGGTTGCGAGTTCGAAACCTACGTGGGGCAGTTGCCAGGTACTGACCGTAGGCCGGTGGTTTTTCTCCGGGTACTCCGGCTTTCCTCCACCTCTTAAACCTGGCACGTACTTAAATGACCCTGGCTGTTAATAGGACTTTAAACAAAAACAAACCAAATTAACAATTGAAGCAATACAAGCATGTCGTTAATCGTTGTCTAGAAGTCAGGTGGGTCGTAAAAAAACTTCGAGATATCCTGAATATCCGAGTTCACTGAGCATACTTTAAATAGTTTTTACTGTTGATTTTTTTTTACTTTTTACTTCGAATTATAGGAACACCAGGTGACGAAGTTGGACTGTATATATTATTTAGCGCCATGATACTGCATGCTGTGTTGTGACAACACATTGCCAGTTTCATATGGCCACTAACTACATTTGATTTTTGTCGTACTATATTAAGTCGACACGACATTATATCTTCGAACGTTAAGAGAACATAATTGTACTTTTTTCGTATGAAATCCATTAGCGAATGTCTGGGTTTTCATATGGTAATAGTGCGTTAAGTTACGTCCTGCTGCTATAGGAAATTATGTCCGAAACAGAATTGCATGTTTGTCAGAACAATCATAAATGTGTTTCGGTATTAGTTGTTGAAGCGACTGCCTGTCGAGATTTTATATTCCATATCGAACTCGTGAACTCTTAGATAACCTTTATCTGTACATATCATTTTCCTATATTTAGCAATTTCAACATATATGACTGACGGAATTCAGAAGATTAAATTGTCTTGATCTCACAAGAAGCATGATAAAGTATGAGTATGATGACACCTTGCAATACATGTATTGTTT
Organism: Pecten maximus; assembly: GCF_902652985.1. Classification (NCBI taxonomy): domain Eukaryota; kingdom Metazoa; phylum Mollusca; class Bivalvia; order Pectinida; family Pectinidae; genus Pecten; species Pecten maximus. The sequence goes on from NC_047015.1 coordinate 48,422,891, forward strand.
CTTTCTCAAATAAACTATTGTGTTTTCTTTGCCATTGTCTAGTTTAATACGAAAGTTAAGACACTATCGCTACAATAGCAGTTTTCGTGCAATTGTTTTGAAAATTATCTTGTTTTGTTTGAGATGATGTTCTGCGTTAGAATAATAATGCTGTTATTTTCCATATCTAGATGGAATTGTGTTGAAAATGTTTTTAGAAATACATAATTGTTCAACAATTGTAACAATTTTACTCGAGTTAAAAGACGCCATCACAATTTACGGTACTTATCTACAAGGAATGGTTTGAAAGACATATAATATATTAGCACATTTCAAAACAAATTCAGAGTCAGATATAGCTAATGTTTCGTCCTTCTGGGACTCGTCAGTGATCCTGAAGTGTTTATGATAAGGAGTGACAAACTAAAATGGGAATTCTCTCTGATATAAATTTCCCCCATGCTTTGCCATGCAGTAAATAAAAAAGCAAGACGTGTTGATTCAAACGCGAGGGCTTAGGGACACAAATCTTGTTACTATTGCCATATCGACAATATATTTCAACATCTTGCATTAACGGTGTGCAGCATGGAAATATGCAAGACCACATTTATGTCTTTTTTATAACGAATCAGAAAACACGAGATTATTGCACGGACAGATATATTTACTCATACGCAGGTGAATATTTTCCTCTGCGCAATAAATGTGTTTTGCTTTTATCATCATTGTACCTTCCGTAATAGTTCGAAATCGGTAAAAATATTTTAGAAACTTTGATATTTATTTGCAAACCCTGGGAACTTTTCAGTTTGCCTCGTCGGTTCGAACTACTTCCGGCGACAACAGTCACTTCCTAGAGGTCAGAGAGAGAAAAAACACATAGTGCCGATTTTTGTCAAAGACTTTCTCATTGGTATTTAACTAGTAAAACCAATACTCAACAAGAACAACACAGCTTTGAAATATTTATATGGTTAACTTTTTTTCCAATGATTGACAACGGTAAATAGCAAATTAAGAAACATTCACAATAAGTAAATTCTTACAACTCGCGATATCGCTGTCTGACGTCACTCACTGAAACTCAAATTTTCCCGCGGTAATACTTCAGTTATAAAAATCGGAGTCCGACAACTGTACTATGCGTCTATACTTACAAGGAGGTAAATGCTGTCGTATATTGTGAGTGAGATAATATATGAAAGGAGATATTGAAATTATCGCCACATATGTATTAGCAAGAAAATATTTCCTTCGCTTACGGATGTGTTTTTCTCATTGAATTTGAGATGCTATTGTTTGCAAAACTGTTTTCCCTCGGGTACACAATGACTTCTCATTGAATAACCATGCCTTTGTATTTGTGAAAGGAAACATCGAGGTAAACAGAAATAGAAAACAAGAAAGTGAAAATCGACATCAGGACCCTAGACTTGGATTGAGATTTGTGTCCAGAGCCTGTATGCTATGAAAATGCACACTGCGATATCACGGGTACGAGGCCAAAGCAACCAACACTGTCAAAACACATTGCTTTTTTGAAAATATATCTAAATAAATAATGCCACAAGGTGACTAGACACTGGCAAAAGTATTGGAACCGAATGGATGGTTCCTGGTACAATATTTTTGCATTTTCGAAACTAGGTAAAGGTTAAACTATGTAAAGTTAAAAAACAAGGTAAACCTGACGCAAGCTAAATGTAAAACCAGGTAAAAGTAAAACTAGATGTAGGTAAAAATAAGGTTAAACTAAGTAAATGTTAAACTAAGTAAAGGTAAAACTAGGGTAAAACTAGATATAGGTAAAACCTGGGTAAAACTAAGTAAAGGTAAAACTAGGTAAAAGTCAAACTATGTACGATAAAACTAGGTAAAGGCTGGACTAGGTAAGGTTTAACTAAGTAAAGGTACAACTAGGTCCAGGTAAAACAAGGCACGGGTGATAATAGATAGAGGTTAAACTAAGTAGAGGTAAAACAAAGTACAGATAGACCTAGGTTAAGGTTAAGCAACGCAAAGGTAATTAAGGTCCAGGTATCTTTAAAGGAAATAATTTGATCAGTTTGATTGTAATATGATCAATGCATATCTAAAATGGTGCATATACTGTACCAAAATGAAATCTTTTATGACGCAGTTATTTTGCATTATAGCCCAGCGGATCGCAACTGTCAATGCACAGCTATCATATTTCTTTATTCGCATCCTGTTTTGCTGTATGTCGGTTATATAAATCAGACGAAACACGATTTGATTTTTACGTACACATGTAGCTAGACGTATTATACACGCGTACACTCGACTTGATGAAACCGACTTTGCTCTGATCTGCACAATTGGGTTAGCTATGAGGCTGATGAAGCTAAGCGCATCTGGTTTTAATGTATAAAAGCACTCAGCGAATACCGGATATCACGTGTCGAATTTCATCGCATACAGCTTCTCATTTCACATAAATGGTATGTATGCTCATATCGTCAGGAAGTCAATTTGAAACTTGCAACAAACAAAATGAATATGTACCTCTTAGTAAGCAAGATAATATTGATGGTGATTTAGATGATATTTTATCGAGCATTATAGTTACATTCCAAGAATTATTTCTAATATATGTTTGACACTGATAATTTATCATTGCTGTTACTGATACATCACATGACTGCATACTGACTTCCCATTGGCTCATTGAATATACACATGGGTACTATATGTGGCGATAGTGACCATATATCATATTTGGCGCGAGATTTGACGTGAATCTATTGTGACGTCATTGTTACAAGTACTGTTGTGCTGGAGACAGACGACGAAAATGGCTGACTGACAGGTCATACGGTGGTAAATTATGAATTTTAAATATGAATTATAGCATTTAAAAAATTTAAAAAAAAAGTGAAAGGAATGTAAATTGATTTGTTTTTGTGTGGTATTTATGATACATTTGAATGCCAGAACTTTGCAAGCAAACAAATGATAATGTTGCTCTGGCATTCAAATAGATCATAAATACCATACAAAAGCAGTTCAATGCTTAAAAGAGACGAAAGGAAAATTTTACGACGTTTTGTACTTGGTGACTTTTCAGATCGAAATTTTTGTGATAAACGAAATGATAGTTTTGCTAACGTTATCGCTACGATCCCGATTGATCGAGGAATAAAATACCATTATCTAACATTTTGAACATAAACAATATTTTTAAAGGCCGATTCCAGACAGAAGCCTTTTTTGGCTGGTCATCATCTTGTCTGTGGTGAAATGAGTCGCATCATTATGAGTGTGAGTTAATCATTTGCCATATACAGCTATATTACTTTGACAATTTTCGTACCGCGGCTCAAGCATTTTCCATATAACTTGGTGTTTAGGATGTTTGCCTCTGTGATGTGAAAACGTATAGGATGCACGCTTTGCAGCCACTAATGCCATATAACATCATACCGAAAGTAGCATAACGGAGATGGTTGACGAGGATGTACTATGACTTCTGGTAATGTAAACTCCCCATTTGTACATGCACTGGACAAACAAAAACATTCTTCCGTATCATAGGGTAATAGCCTCATACATTGTAGTTGCAGAAACACAAGCACGGTGACTGTTGATCTCTGGAAACTATCATTTAAGATTATACCAATTCCCTTCCGGCATTTCACGTCTATATGTCTTTTTCAAATGAATAATAACTGATTTTCCGGTAACACTCCTTACATCAAAGGCCGACTTCATATACGTGCGATCTTCCCGCACTCGTTTTGGTGAGGCGTCTGCTAATATCAAATCAAGATTAATGTGGGTTTTTTGGGGGGAGTTTCAGCGTCTATTTACTTTTCAGGTAGTACTCTCCAGACGACATGTTTATGTATTTCTTTAAAATATATGTATGAAGAATTACTTGTTTTCATAAAGAAAAATCCGTTATCTTTATACGTCCTTATGTATGATTTCCATATGTTACTCTTGTCAGAGCGATATCAATATGTACTGAATGATACCATATAAGGCAATATACTGTTAGGGAATTTCATGTTTCAAAAATTAAACTGAACAAATCACTAGCTACTGTTATATCGTTTCACTGTTTATCGATAAACCAAGCTCTTGTCTATATAAACTAGGGTTTATGATTGATCGTAATGGATTCTCTAGAGTAGAAATTTATATTATGAAAACAATGAAAGATGACATGTTCCGAGTTGAAATCTTAATCTCGGACATAAAACTAGAGAAGTTTTAGTACTTTCTATCATTACATGGTGGCCTGATTTGAGATGCAACTGTAGCTGAAATATAGCTATATACGGTGGTACACATTGTGGAAATGGTAGACGTCTGGTCACTTCCTTATGCGATATGAAGTCGGACGTATTCTATATTTGATGATGTGCCTAGCAGTTACGTTGTCATCACCATAGTTCTTATTTTGGGCAAAGTCTTAACACGACCAAAATTTTAATGACGAGCGTCGTAGATGAAGCAAAAGACGCTTACATTCAAGGACCATCTGGTCTATATTATCCTTGCACCTTTTTAAGGGTCTCCAGGCAGATCTATATTTTTGTTCATAAGTTGCCCTCGTTGTATCAGATTTTGAGCTAGAATTACGGTTTCGCTACCATGTCGGTATTATCTGTTGGTTCTATGTAAAGCCAAACATTAATACTTTTATCGTTATTACATGAATTATCACGTATTATGTCGAGTGTACGGTCAAAACTTTCAATGATATGCAATTGTTTTAATACCACATACATTGTACGTATTCCGTGGTGCGCGTAAGCCTCTGGTTAACGTCCTATTAACAGCCAGGGTCATTTAAGGACGTGACGGGATTGGAGGTGGAGGAAAGACGGAGTACCCGGAGAAAAACTACCACAGTACCAGGCAACTGCCCCACGTGGGTTTCGAACTCGGAACCCAGATGCGGAGGGCTAGTGATGAAATTTTGGGGCACCTTATCCACTCTGCCACGCGGCCTCCTGTTTAGTTTTGACTCTTTCACAAATATGACCTGCAGAAGAAGTGTAGTACTGACCAATCTTCCATGTCTAGATTTCTCTCTATTCCCAAGCTGGTCGATGTAGCATGTCACTTCACCAAGGTAAGTTACACTGATCCAGTCTTATCAATGAGAACAGCCCTGTGCAAGGGATTGGTATTTCTTCAATATTGTGTACATGAGGATACCAGAGAAACCTTACATTTCTAATAATGGGTATAAAACAATGCTGTTACTGTTTTAAGTGCAAACTATTCGTGGAAGTTATTAATTCCGTTTTGCAAAAGTTAATTGATATTGAATATGCGTAATATCAAATCGATGCCAGGTTGCACTCGATAGCATGGACTAGAATGTATTCTGAAGTATGCGCCATACTTGTTTTTGTCTATATTTTTGGTTCAAGTTAGTGTGTGATTGATGGTACAATCCAGTATGTCTAGAGGCGTCACCATTACTACGCAGTTCTGATATTGAAGACTTCCAATATGGTTAACGTTTACACAACGTTTATTGTCGGTGAAGCATGAGCTTAAAACTTCCGGTATGCCGGATTTTGTTCTCTCTTCTTTAACATCACGTGTAATATTGCCTCCATTTAAGATTTAAGAGCACTGACAAAATAACAAAATCGTTATTATCTCAAAATCGACTAAAGGAGGACAAACTAAAAAGAAAAATCATGAATACATGTTTGCCTGGCAAAGAAAAAAGGTAATACGACCGGGTGGGCCACAGGAGAAAGCGTCTTCTCCATCGGCAACACTCGCTATTAAGTTCAAGCAATAGCGAGTTAAAAGGTGGATATTTTTTACACGACAATTTTCTCTTATTAATAACTACGCTTGTCATCCATTAGCAATTATAATAGTAATTATAAAAGTATGATTCATTTTTTTTCATGACGTTTGATAATGATCACAATAATGATAGAAACGATATTGCAGAAATAACTGCATATTTCAATTAGCAAGATATGCACTATTGTGTTGAACCTTTCGTCTGTTTATTTATGCAACTCAATCGTGATGTGGCATCGTAAGAAACCTAGAATACGGATAAAAAAGACGACTAGTACCTCGTGTTAGGTCGTTATCAAAAGATGGTTTCTAATTGAAGTAATAGGCAAAACCAGACACAGATGCACAGCATATAATTTTTTTACCGTTTCTCCTCAATTAGTGATTAAATTGCTGATTTGAAATAATGAAATTCGAATACTTAATGTTAAAAATGTCCAACGTAATGAATCAAAACAACTTCCAATTAAATTTACCGACACATCATTTAAGAAGACAACTTTCCCGACATGTACTCTAATGTCATTTCGTATTGTTTGAAGATTTAAGTGTGGCAATACCATGAAATATAGGAAGTTTTAAAGCCGTTTTAATTAAATTTTCAAATGAAATTAAACACTTTTTGAGTACACGAGGAAAATTCCTACATCCAATGAAGTACCAGGTTTAATCATTAACATATATATTTTTTTTTAAAGTTTAACTTTTATTTTTTATGCTGCTTCAATATAATCAGACATGGCTAATTTGAGTTTTCTGAAAAAATCTTCCCAACATGAACAAACAGAGTGGATTTCGCAGCAAATGTAGTTCATTAGTAGAAATTGAATCAAAGGCTACTTGTCACTCAGAAATCAGATTTTTATGTTGATCATACCTTGCGGATATAAATGAGTTTGTCATTTAAAACGAACCCCTGTTTTTGCATTTCTTAATTACAGTTTCTGAACCTTAATATTAAAAAAAAAAACAAAAAAAACAACAACAACAACAGGGGATGTCTAAAAGAAATTAAAAAATAAGGTAATTATGAGTATTCTGCGCTCGAGAGGTAATAACATTTTTTTCAAAACACCTGAATATGTTTTCCCAATGTACAATGGATATATGTGACAATGAATTACCTGTGACTACAGGTAGGGCGTAAGAATTGTACCTGCTGCCCCAATTGCATTATCGTAAGAGGCGACTAAATTTGGGATCTTAACTTTTCTCTTCTTTCTTAGCAACTTTCTTCGTTCTAATGTTTCAATTGACAATGCCTCACTTTTGGCATTTAGTTGAGCGTTCGCCCCTGTGAGGAAGGCTTTTGGTTCTGTCCCCTGGCTGAAACATACTAGAGTCTTTAAAAATGGTAGTTGCTACTTCTGCTTAGCGCTCAGCATATTAGGAGTGGGACGACTGGTTCGCCCTTTGTCAGTTTAATGTGACCGGGTGGGGTGTCCTGCTGGGTGTCTTCGGCAGTATGCTTCAGTGAGGTAGCACTATAAATCGGCAAAAGATCCGGCCTATCACAAGGAGACTTAACACAAACATACCACAGTCTCCCAAAACAAACATAAGCACTCACCACACGCATGCATATTGCCGTCCTTGAATGACCTTAGTTGTTGATAGGACGTTAAACAAATGAAACCAAACCAAATAAAACCTGTGACTTTTACAAGTCACTTGTACCTGTGACCATCCTAATAGGATCGGTATTCAGAACATTCTCTGTTTTTTGTTTGTTTATTTGCTTTGTTTTGTGTTTTGTTTGTTTTTTGCTTAAATTTATATTCGGAGAGGAAAAGTAAAATCAATTATAAATTGTCCGGTTTACTACTTGAACTTAGAAATATGATAAAGAATGTTTTCAGATATGTTTTCTATAAGTCATGCATGCCACGTCAAATCTTTTTATGAATATCAGTCTTATTCAAGAATAAACGCACTTATATTTAAATTATCCATAGTTTTCCAATTTATTCGGTCATGGTGTAAACGACCTTACCTTTCCATTCTTCAGTTTGATTTAGAAGGATTCTATTTCTTCACCTCAATTTTAGAATACGATTTTTTTGGTACTTTTTATCCTTGATGGACAAATCAGGTATTTGACTTTGTTTTTTTCACAGTTCAAGGAAGCACAAAACAATTACTTGATCTGTAATAGAAATCCCTTACCATAGTAAATTATCTTTTCGGTGTTATATCATTTAATTTACTGTCCCGAAGGCTGGGAAGTTCTCTGTATAACTGATAAACAAACGTCTATTGCACATGTATTTGATATGGCAGTAGTATTCTTTGCTTCTTAATATCTCATAGTTGTTTGTGTAATTGGCCAATCTTCTATTAACACAAATATTGTGTATTTCATTTTTTTGGAATATGCCGTAATATTTTTACAGTTTTCGATAAAATTGGTAAACTGATATTGCCAGTATAGGTGTAAACTCCCTTTTGATTTCCTAATTCCTCACAACTGGGTATCACTGATAAACTTCTGAGTGTAAACACGTAGTTCTTCTTCATTAATTAGAATGGGTTTAACAGTTTCACAACACTTGATATAACTTGTAAACATTTTGTTTGATATTACTCTCTGTCGGTTCCCTAATGTATCGCAGTTTATGCTTTACTTATAACATTAACACACAACCACGCATATATATCTTAGAATTATTCAGAATGGGTTCATTCTAATACTGGTTAGCTTAGATTGCAAATGTTAACTTCGCGTGGGTCCTTTGTTTCACTTCTAATCGTTAACGGATCCACACCGATCAACCCACGCAAACACGCACACATAACCCCACTCTCTCTCAATACACCATCTCACCTACACACACCCTAACCAGCATCACCCCCTGACAAACCCACACCTTCTACGAGTAATAAACTCACCCCTTACGCACACTCTTCCATGCACACTCACATTACACACACCCAAAATCACATATACAATCACACACCATCTCCCACACAACCATCCGCCCCCTCTTCATTACTCAGAATAGGATAAACAGTTTCTTTTTTCTCGATCTAATTGATAATCGTTATTTTAAGTGTGAATGCAATTCATATACGTTTCATTATGTCGCACACCTCTAGGTATCTGACAGTACAAAGTGTAAACATATATATGGTTTACTGATATTTATACTGGTATAAATGCTAAATACCAGACTCATATCGGTAAATTACATGGAAGGTGTTGTATAACATTTAATTTTTTATTGTTATTTTTTATGCAGCGTGTTAATACACACATATATCACTAATCTGGTAAGCCGATGACTTAACATGTAAAAGAAATGAATAATGTATCAGTGGTCGCAGTTACTGAATTAATCGCCCTAAAGCAAATTTCACGGGGCGTCTTAGGACAATTATAGCTTCACTTGTTCCATACATAATGTCATGCCTGGTGGCGTTGCCATCATTTTTTTTTTTCATTATTTTGAAACTGTTATGTAACCCGGAATCGACCTAGATATGTATGGCGGGTTACGTCGATAAAGCAAAAGACGCTTACTCCTCTGGAACGCATGGTCTTATTCTCCTCGTACTTTTTTTCAATAGTCTCCATGCAAATTTTTAATTTGTTCATATTTTGCCCTCGTTATAAAGGTTGATATATAATTTTGGTTTCGGAATTATCTCGGTTTTCTCCGTTGGTTAAATTTGATGAGATTTTTAATTTAAATTTTTTTTCATTTAGATGCTAAATTGTACGTATAAAATCAATGCATTTTGATAGTGGTCTTTATACGCCTCTGGATGATTTAATTTTAAATATAATGTTTAGGCAGTAAGGTTAATTATGATTCATTTGATTATTTATTTTTATTCTTGTTACCTGTTTTACTGCTGTAAAATTTGTCATTATGAATGAGGAATGCTGGTGACATCTACTCCTCGATGAAAAATTAATATGTATAATTATGTATACTCTTAGAAGTTCAATGACTCTGTATAATTATTACAATTCGACCCTTTGACAGATACATATTATTGTTGCTAAACATTAAGGCGAAGGTTGTTTACCTTTTGTAAATTAATTGTAATGTCTGTATCATTGAACTTTTGACTTGTATCTATACCCGTATCGACGTAACTATTGTAGATTGTATTTTGAATATCTTTCAGCAGTATACCACCCTACGGCCATCCCATATTAATTCCTACATGTATAACTATGTTGTACGACGCCCATGATCGTTGTAATCGGCGATGTCCGTACGATACCATATCTGAACTAAATGAGATGAAAAGATGCTACCGATATTGGACTTGCTACGAGCATCTAGCTAATTAATTTCTATGATACATTTGTATATACATTATACATATCACTCTTCGTCATCATGTCTTCTTTGTTCTCGTTATGCATTACGACCAGGGAAGAAGGGGCTCTGTGATCAAATGCTATGCTTTCCCGCTGGGATACTATCATTGTTGTCATGAATAGTGATACGTCCTCCACAATCAGTTTCCTATACCTTCACCTCACATAGATGTGCTTATTTTGCTTTGATTGATATTTTTATGTGTCACGGTGTTGACTTGACATTCATCCTATGGGGTCTATAAAGACTTTTCCTAGGTATACAATGTCAGAACATGCCATTGAATTTGATTATTTTTAGTTGGGTCTTCAATTCATCTGATATATCGCCACATAATTGAAACTTGATATTATACATAAACGACTGTATGTTGTATATTTCCAATGTGGCTTTCTGATTTTGATACAAAAAATGCCATCCATGAAGTTTTCAGGTCTTAAATTTTTGACGTGATTTTGATTATCCACTCTGTATATTGACTTCTCGTGTAGTAATTAGATGACACTTACACATCAAGTGCTTTATATATAACACTTTATTTCAATTAAAAGATAAATCCCACTTCATTTCGTACTATGGTTTTATACAACTCGCTATATTTATGGTATATATCAATAACAAAACGTAAACATGTATATAAATCGCACATTCATATATATATAGTCTTTATATAACACTCACATATTATGTGTATGTAAATCTCTTATATACTTTCGTATATACTTTTCTTATATAACTTAATCTATCTTAATTCTATGACATCCATTTTTACATTATCGGTGTACCACTATCGTTTGTTTACTGTTGTGAAGGACGACCGAATACAACATACAACAAAGTATGAAATGCCAACAATAGCTAGTGTAGTCTATGATCACGCGCATACGTAAAGACGACGGCATTCTAGCTTAATCAGATGTGTTGTAGACTACGCCGATTGTAGTCACACAGTGGCCCAACATTACCTTCATGACGGATCATTCATAACAAACTCTTTTATATCATTTTAAAAATACTTTATAAAGTACATTTTGTACTTGTGATATTATTTTGAAACCGCCCTGTTTGTATATTACGATTTTACAAATTAATATTACTATTCATAAGTCACTCAAGTTATATCACATTCTTAAACCTACATATATAATACAATTATGATATCTTCTTTTGTTTATTTTTCTTTTTTTTTTACCGCTTTCAAATCTTGAACAAGTATATTTTATGAATACACTCCCGGGCTTTGGTTTGGTTAGAAGCAATTACACACATAAAACAAGTTGATAGCATATTTACTCGCATATTATTGTAATTGTGTACATGTTACGAAATACCCCGTATCTTATAATGGCTGCATTTAATCAACCCCTGGTTACTACGTACGATTTTGCCTTTGAAGTCTCACTTTTATTGCGCTCTCTTTTTATCTAAACCAAATAACATTGCGTGTTACAGGAGAAATAAGTTGTTAATAAAAATTGTAATTAGTTGAGATAATCTGCAGGCTCTGACTGTAATATGTCAGAGGACACATATCCAGTGTTGATTTTAATCATTTGAAAAGTTTAATATCAATTAACCTGGCTAGCAAACATTGCTTTCTCTTGGTATGATAGCGAATATTTGCAGCGGTCACATACATTTTCTATCAGTATCACGGTACTGTGGTACAATAAGGTATGCAACACTACACAATAATTAAAAATTAATGAACATATGTTCATTAACGCCCACACCGTTATCTTATTATCATCATAGTCTAGAAATAATAACAATACCTAATCGATGTATTAATATTTCAAGAACATTCTCCGGGTTTTTTTCATATTAAAAGTGTATGACTTTGTAATTTACAAATATAATAAAAAAATCTATACCGTAGAAATAATGTGTTCCTCCCAAAGAACATAAAAGCCTTCCTATTCTGTGGAATGGATTGTAATGCGATACATCGTCAGGTTTTAACACTGACTACTTCTGTGAATTTTGATATCTCAATTTTAATGCATTACCTCAATGGAAACCAAAGTAACAGAAAGTCGAGATCAGAATTCTTGAATATGATAAATTAGCGAGATGAATGCAAAATGATACTATTGTATCGCCTTTCTTTACTTCAAAATAAAAACGCTTGCTTTATGCATCATACTAGAACCACCTTATTTAATAGAATTTTATTTCGCTGACAACTGACAATTATTTGGGTACGAGATAAACTTCATTGCATGATAAGTCCAGGGTTTCGGCACACATTTCCATCCCACTGACCATATGTATGTCTTTTAATTCACAAAAGTAAACCGTATGTTTGAAAATTCCAGTGATTTGAAGACACATTAGTACAATTTCAATACAAATGAAGAGTTAGACAGTGGAGCCAAAATGAATTAAATCGCATTAAATATAAGTTTCGTCATTTTAGGTTCTGTCAGCGATGCTTAGAACCAAGAGAAGCATTGGTTTGTGCTACGATTAATTAATCCAAAACGGGGAAGCATGTAAATTGGTATCAATTTTCGTTTGCGTGTCATTTACCTATCATGAATTGAAATCAACGTCGCTGTTTTTTTTAAATAGTCGAAAGGTGTTCGCTCTCATATGTAATGAATACGGGACAATGCTGTATCGCATCATGTAATACACAGTAATCAACCAATATATAGAGTTACTCATGTTTGCGTATTATAGTATTGTACTGATATACGGCCCAATCTACGTATCCTGTATGACCGTTGGAGCTTGCTAAGTGGTATGTTCTGTTACAGGACATGGTGTCCCTGGGGATAACAATTACCGTGCATATCATGTTTTACCTATTATGAATAAAGGCGCTAGTTTAAAAATTAATGATCATGCACTTTTAAAATGATCAAATATCTGACAATTTCGAAATTGATTATATCATGGCATGGGTTAATGCAACGACTCGTGTATTACAGAAAAAAGGTAAACCAATAATTATTTTCAGACTGATGGTCTCCAGTATTACTGACGAGTCCTAGCAATACGAAGCAGCCATAAAGGGGTTATTAACTGATACCTCAGTTCGTACAAGTCCTCAGTAACAAAGAATACCGACATTATAACGAAACCATAATACAAACGTAGAATCGATTAAACCAGGTCAGACTATAAACAAAAACATACATTTACTCGGAGACCCTTGAAAACGTAAAACTAGAATAAGACCAGGTGTTCAAGTCTAGCAAACGTCTTTCACGATACCCACCATACAAATCTATTTTAAATCCGGGTAACTAACAATCTGTAATGAGAAGTTTGATTTTTGACAACGGAACCACTCAGAATATTGACTAGCTTTCAAACACCACTTACTTCATATCGCATCAGGAAATGACATATGTATTTCAAAATGAGATCAAAATGTCGAACATAGAAGCTTTTCCATTGTCTCCTTTAACCTGCAGCTCTAGAAACATTGCCTTGTTATTTTTTTCCTTCAGTAGTCGTCATATGTTACACAAATAGTAATCATGGGACTGTGATACACACAAGATGTGTTTTAACTTGGACATATTAACACCGTAAGTTGGAGATGCATGAGCGTTGCTATCTAGAAACGGGAAAGTAACCATTGGGTAATAGAAAACATCTTAGGTGTAAGCTGTCCCTTCCGGCTACTTTGTAAGTGAAACCGAGGTAAAAGGTTCATGTTGTAGAGTCTGTAGTGTCCTTGATTTTAAATTATACAGGGTATATGCAATCGAAATGGTAAATGAAGTTTTTGTTATTTAATGATAGCATGGTTGATAAACCTATATATAAAATCGAAGGAATTGCCAGGCCTCTGCTACTTATTCAGATTCGCTTTTCAGTATAAGCAACTTCGTATGTAAGCAAAAACAAGTCAGCCAAACGAGGGCTGCCCTGCAGGTAGGGCGTAAGAATTGTACCTGCTGCCCCCATTGCATGATCGTAAAAGGCGACTAAATTTGGGATCTGATCTTTCTCTTCTTTCTTAACAATTTTCTTTTCCTAATGTCTCCCTTGACAATGCCTCACTTTTGGTCTTTAGTTGAGCGTTCGCCGCTGTGAGGAAGGCTTTGGGTTCTGTCCCTAGCTGAGATATACCGGAGTCTTTAAAAATAGTAGTTACTACTCCTGCTTAGCGCTCAGCATATTTGGAGTGGGACGACTGGTTCGCCCGTTGTCAGTATAATGTGACCGGGTGGGGTGTGTTGCTGTGTGTCTTCGGCAGTATGCTTCAGTGAGGTAGCACTATAAATCGGCAAAAGTTCCGGCCTATCACAAGGAGACTTAACACGAACATACCGCAGCCTCCCAAAACACACATACGCACTCACCACACGCATGCATGTCGCACGCACGGGAGGCCGTCCTTAAATGATCTTAGCTGTTAATAGGACGTTAAACAAAATAAACCAAACCAAACCAAACCAAATCAACTCAGGGGCATAGCTTGAGCTTGTTCCCATTGAAAAAAACATTAACTGGCACAACAGAACACATATTACTTGTATAACTAAAATAGCTCTGGAAAACACCTCTATTTCAACATTTGACAATTTCACGATCTTAGTAGAGCTCTTTGAGGCTTGTGATTGGGCGATTTGAACTACAGGATATAAAATAGGCATTTACGTGATAGTTAGGTCAAAGTATTATCAGTTTATCTCCAACGATAAAGGATAATACAGTGATGATGTCATGACAATTCAGATATAGACATGACAGGATTCTACCGCAGTCTAAGACAAAATATCTGCCAATAAGAGCTTCGTTTATTACATAAATACCCATAAATTATTAGTCCAATGAGAAACAGTATGTCAAACAGAGCTTAATTCGACCAATGGCAATATCATTCAAGGGGAATATCGATAGAGCAAGGAACGAGGAAATGTGGCTGTATGTACATCTACTTCATATCTTAACCCTACCTCTGTTGGAATAGAGGGCCGCAATAGGTCAGTCGGTTGGATCGTCAGCCACGTGAACTCAGGTGAAGGGTGAAAATCCGAGGAGCGTGGTTCAACACTCCCTATCCGTGTCGGGTTGTGTTTCTCGGGAAGCGGGATTGTATGTTGCTTTTATTGCTGTACCCTCTATGCACCATATCAATTACTGATGTTGCAATGAATGACGATAAAAATATGTAAAATTTCCATTAACAAAGACAGCATCAGTATATCAGGTTTAACGTTCTTTCTACCACAATAGGCGGGTGTTATTCAGCTCCCAAGGCATGAAATAATCATTACAACTGTTAAATAACAATCAGTTTATACCGCACGTGGAATAAACCCTTAACGCGTTTTGATTGGTTGACACGCTGACCCGAACTGCAATTGTTATTAACGTCATCAATAATCGAATGACGTCACCTCACTGGGTTCCGGCCGTTACTGCACACCTTATTTGCATACGTGAAATCAGATTTTGCCACATTCCCTATTAATTCAAGCCGATATAATTGTGGTAGACACAGGTCACACGACTCTGGATTTTTGGATATGAAATTTATTTCACACTCGTAAGTTATTTTTTAAAAGTTAAAAAAATAACTTATTATTTTTTAAAAGTTAAAAAAATAACTTATTCGAGTGAAATAAATTCCATATCCAACAACCACTGGTTGTGTAACCTCTATATCACCAGCAATGATTATTTAATGACGGTCTGGCATTTCCGCGAAATGCATGCGTGTGGCGTGTTTTGTTAAGATGTGGTATGTTCGTGTTTGTCTTCTTATGATAGCGGGGATCTGATACCTTATATATCGAGCTACCTCACTGAAGCATATTTCCGAAGACACCCAGTCGGGCACCCAAAGAAGGCAAATTATACGCCGGATGAACCAGTCGTCCCATTCTCAAATTATTGACCGTTAGAAAGGAGTAACAGCAACCATTCTAGACAGGTAATTCTTGGCCAGGACACAGAATTTACAGCCTTCCTAACAGAGGCGAATACTCAACTTAAGGTCATTAATGAGGCAGTGCAAAGTGATACATTAGGAAGTATCTCAGGTACGTTTGACAAATGTACAGATTTTCCAGTATACAGTGAAACCTGACTTTACTGACCACTTACTTTAACGACACCTGTACTATCGAACCATATCAAACAGATCGGAAACATGTTTCACTGATATTGCCGACACTGACTAAACTGACCACTGTCTTTAACGACACCTGTACTATCGAACCATATCAAATAGATTGGCAACATGTTCCACTGATATTGCTCACACTGATTAAACTGACCACTGTCTTTAACGATATGCTATAATATTCGACCATGTCATCCAAAATGGTGACCTGTCCCATTGTCATTGGTGACACTGACACTACCGACACACAGTCATATCCAACACATAGACTCGATCCCATACATTGCCGGTAAAATCAGGTTTCAATGTATATGGATGTGAATATCTATATATGCCTAAAAGATTATTTTATTCTGATTTTGATTGCCTTGACACAAAATACACCGCATCATCAGAATTTATTCAAACTTTACTACTAACCAACATGTTGCATCATGCTAAATACAAACAGAATCATATCGTGTTATTTTGTTATAAGATGTATTAACACAATGTCATAAAAAATAAAACCAATCGGATGAAGTGGTAATTTCATTCTAAATTTGTATATTAAATGATTTCATCTTTAAAGTGGAATTGAAAAATATGTAAATTAATTCAATGTACCAGATGTGTAAAAACTGTTGGTCTTGATAGATTTTGAGACCTTGTTCTGTAAAAGGGATCATATCTCGTGACACAGAAATAAATCACCAGTTATAGCCAAAAGCCGTATCCACATACAATGTACATCGTCCCTTGCTCCATTTGCAATTTACGGCTAAATTGACTGCGAGGATACTTGCCTCCCATCCCTTAGTTAAAGATATAAACATATCCAGGGTACCAACCACCTTAAAAACCGTTATTTTACGTAATAGTGTCGTAATTGTAATGTACGGTAATTTTGTACACCTGCACTTGTGTATTTTTAGTTTAATTCCCATCCCTAGAGTTATATTTAACAGCAACAGATACCGTCTATTCCACTTTCATTCATCTTGTGAGGTAATTCGATAAAGATACATTTTTACAAAATAGAACTCATCGAGTGTTGACATAGGAAACACACCTGCTGTCATTCCAAACCCACGGATAGTTTGAGCAGTACAAACTGTGAACTTTTTGACCTGCGTGTCACGTTTTAATTCATCTAACTAGAGACACGGATAAGAATCTTCACCTGCACGTAACGTTCTTTTGAAGTCAACTTTTAAAAATTCATAATTATGTGGGTTCAACATTTGGCCCCAACATAAATGTATTTTATTTTTCACAATTTGCAACAACATGGACATGAACCATAACAACATAAATGATTAGTCATTATTATTTTCGATAGTCGTAGTTGACCTTCTTTCATAACACCAAAATTATCAACCATTTTGTTAGAGTACCCCCTTCACTCAACTTGGAGTTATGCAAGGAGGTCCACTATGACTATCGGTTGATATAATTATTAAGCATGTATGCGATTATGGTTTATGTTTATGTATCTACATATGGAGAAAAAATGAAAGAAATCGGAGTGGGGGCCGGCGCTAATGATAAATTTCCATAGACATTAACCCCAACTTTTTCAGTTATCGGTCTTTTGCCCTTCCCTAACAATAGCATTTCTTTTGACCTATTTGGCTGACTCTTGTGATCAACATTTTAGGCCCTAGCATCACGTGCGAGTCCTAGGAAGGTAAGAATATATCATGATGCAGTTTAAATGAGTTTGACTTTATCAGACTCTCCATTCCTTTTTGAATATTGCTAATGGCATGGATGTCTTTTATACAATTCTTTAATGCTGCATGTGGTAGACATTGCCCGTGGTCTTTTCAGTCCTTGATGTTTATCGTAACCTTATGACCACGTTTTGATTCATTTGAATTGATATAAACATTGTATTATTCCATATTGAATTGCGTGAAATGACAGACAAAATTCAAATGATAGCATCATTTGAGCAAATGATAGGATTATTTGAATAGTGTCACGGTTCTTTTGAAATCATTCAGATTTTGACATTTATTTCGGCCTACTTTAGGTTTTTGTCGCCTCCCTTACCATCATTGACGACTTCGAGAAGGGCCAAGCAGCCGTATTGTGCAATTTATTTCATTATGACTATATGAATAACTCATTTTGTTTTTAAAGCTGCCAATATCGTATGTGTCTTTAGTGCTGTTTTGATGCTGCCATGTCATATCATTCTTGTAATTGTGAAGTTTTCCTAAAACCCGAAATAGAGCACCAGCGTCAACTGATCTTTGATTTTTTATTATGACAAAAAATTTTGCAGCTTTTAAAATGATACTACATACGTTATCTGATCTAGTGGCACTACAACATATACGCATAAAAAAACTAGCCTAAATTCTAAAACAATATGAAAACCTGTAATCGTTTATTAATCACTCTGTTTGTTCTAGAAGGGTAAACTGGTATTGATCACCTTGAAAAAGCCGACGTGGTCGGGCAGGTGACTCTCAATTTATTTCACCTCCGATCGAAGAATCTAACCACAGGTCGTCTTGGTGAAAGACGAGTGTTTCACAACGAAACTATCCAGATTTCCATGAAGACATGCAATTAATAACATTTAGCTTTATTCTGATACACATTGTTAATAGTAGTATTCCCCCGGTATGGTGATCGAATCTTTTTACGGAGTTTCTCATACAATAATCTTTCCCGAACGATAAGTAATTATCAACACACATTAACATGATTCGGTTTCCCCCAAGCGTTCAATTCATATTGTCTAAATTATAACTTATCCACTTTTGTTTTGGTTGACAGTGCTTATTTTCAGATTGGGAAATTGGAAAAATATTACGAAAAAAGACCAGTCCCTAGATCACTAACGTTCATTAACACACAAAAAAATCCTTAACATCAAATTTCAGATGGGAAAGGATTACGGAATTTAAAGAATGTTTTGTTCTTATGATGATACCTTGACCATGTTCAATAATAATTGAAACATATGTTTCATCGATACCATACTTTAGAGAGGATATGTAAAAGTCATATGATATCATGCCTTCATGCTGTTTTACAACTATCTTAAATCTTTGTCACTTATAATGAACCTATATCATCTCGAACTTACTTAGAAAGCTGATGGCAAATAAAATTTGTTTTATACAGGTATGCCTTTGACCTGATAGTTGTGTTTTATTTGAAGTAAGAAATTGATTTTAGTAATGTTTGAAGACTTTTGAGTGACAGGAAATGCACAAGAAACAACGTTATTTTGTCAAATGTAAACAAAAGTTTATGAATAGAATTATGAGCCAAAGTCTCGTTGAGACGTTAATCAAAAGTAGACTATATCTATGGCTGTATTTATTGTTTAATAGTAGAAAGAATGATATTTAAAAGTATTTTCCATGAAATAATAATGCATTGTATCACAATATGCTGCAGTACGATATTAATATACAAAGGAACGAATATTCCTTTGTATATTAATATCGTACTGCAGCATATTTGATATTTGCTACTGTTGGATTCACAAATAAACAGATAATAAAGTCAATATCAATCTAAGGTGGAATGTACTCTGTCGAAATTAGATTCTGATAGAAAAACCACAAACAAAATCAACCCCAAACAATCATATTAGGAAGTGAATGGATACACGATGACCTTTTCACCACCTAGCATGCGAGGCATTCACACACAAATTGATTTTTGCGTTGACAAATAAATCTCTGATAGTTCAAGGTTATATTCTGTCTGTTTGCGATGTTAACAAACTGTCTCGGAGAAGGGGTGATGTTTATTTGGGAGCAACGTTTTCTATAGGTTGATTTACTGATGATTCGATGATCAGATAACAAAAGAACGTGTTAGGAAAGGCTGAGTTAAGATCCTGCCAGCATAAAGGTTGATGTTTATACAGTATGTATATATAATTATATACATTTTGCACAGAATGAGCCTATATTGTAACACGATGCTATAACAACAAAAGTGTTAATAACTTCAGTGTTATGCAAGGAGGTCCACTACGACTATCAGAAGTCATAATGACTTATCATTTACGTGGTTATGGTTCGATGCTATAACAACAAAATTGTTAATAACTTCAGTGTTATGCAAGGAGGTCCACTACGACTATCAGAAGTCATAATGACTTATCATTTACGTGGTTATGGTTCATTTTCATACCGTTGCAAATTGTGAAAAAAAAATATATATATATATTTATGTAGGGACCAAATATTGACCCCACCTTTCTAAAATGTCTAATAGTTGACTCCAAAAGAACGTTACATTCGTCCTTGAGTTCCCGTTCCCATTTTTACAATCCTCGTTTCAGATATTACTGCCGATCTATTTCTACGGTTTTCATCTCATCAGTCAGGTTTGTTTCTGTCACTCATATCGCAGGTGCTATTGCTGTTTTCTTATCTTGTTCCATTCTTTCTGTCACCAATTTAACCTTTTCTTTTTGTCGCATTCCACTGTGGCGATCCTTGTTTCCCCATTCAAAAATTGTTGTTACTGTTTTCTCATTTCACCAATTCTGTCCTTGTTTGCACGTCCATAATTGTTGTCGCTTTTTTCCCATTGCATTGCTTCGTTGTTTCCTCATTTCACTTTCTCATTTCACAAGTGCTGTCTTTGATGCCGCTTTTCCCATTGCATTGCTTCGTTGTTTCCTCATTTCACTTTCTCATTTCACAAGTGCTGTCTTTGATACCGCTTTTCCCATTGCATTGCTTCGTTGTTTCCTCATTTCACTTTCTCATTTCACAAGTGCTGTCTTTGATGCCGCTTTTCCCATTGCATTGCTTCGTTGTTTCCTCATTTCACTTTCTCATTTTGCCAGTGCTTTACCTTTTTTCTCAAAAAAAGTATTGTAGCTGTTTTCTCGTTTCAGCTCTTTTCAGTAATTCCGCAATTCCGTCATTGGAATTTTCTCTGATTATATATCATAATGATGAAACGATATCTCAAAACTATAGCTAGCTAAAAGGAGCCGATATACACTGTTAAGGAGTTGTGATCAGTAACCAGACAGACGTTCACGTGCCGGGCAAATCTACCTATTCAGATCAATAGCTACATCATTACATTAATTATTTTACCTCGACTTGGATTATAATATGAATTAATTGATGTTTCCAAGAACTCCTGTTTCATTGGCGATAATGCAAGATCAAAGATGGTTAACACTGTAGCACTATTCGTAAATGAATGTAGATATGTCTGCATGTCTGAGGTCAACGCTATTGATTTCAATACGCGTCTGTGTCGATATCAGCTTAACACAGATGACTGCGTAAGCCTTTTGTTAAATGACGACAAAAAAAAGAATAAAAAAAGAAAAAGAAAAAAAAAGAACCAAAAAACAAACAAGCAAAAACACAAGAACACAAAACTTCATTCGCGAGATTCCAATAATTATTTTCTTCCAAATCCATTTTTCTATGGCATATTATGCCCTTTTGAGTTTCTCACTGCTTTTCATCATTACTTAATAAAAAAATAGTTTGTAAAGAAGAAACTACATAATTTGCTTGTTGTATTATTTAGGTTGGTACTTATGAAATCGACTTGCAAATTGGAGTTGGCACTGCTCATATCGCGCACGCAAAGGATCCGTATTCATATTTTGTATCTTTGATTGGAAACTAATTATTTGCCTAAAGTTTGCAGTCTTGTGGGTATTTTACTATTATATATATATTATATAAAACATATTATCTGTTTAAACATCATAATTAGCAATCTATGATTTGATATCATTTTTTAATACTCGACTTAGAAATGTAACCAATATATAAAGTAAAGTGTGCCATTAGCTTTAAAGACCTTACATATGTGTCTCTGATAAACAAGAATATTTGATATAATTGAAATGTCATTACGTGCTACACTGAGAAGACCGCAGAAAGAAGAAGACAAATATAATCTTGCATGGGCCTGTACCAAGGACAGGGTTTGGTTTGGTTTGGTTTATTTTGTTTAACGTCCTATTAACATCTAAGGTCATTTAAGGACGGCCTCCCGTACGTGCGTCATGTATGCGTGTAGCGAGTGCGTATGTGTGTTTTGGGAGGCTGCGGTATGTTCGTGTTATGTCTCCTTGTGATAGGCCGGATCTTTTGCCGATTTAGAGTGCTACCTCACTGAAGCATACTGCCGAAGACACCCAGCAGCACACCCCACCCGGTCACATTATACTGACAACGGGCCAACCAATCGTCCCACTCCCAATATCTCGACCCGAGTATAAGAGTTTGATTTGTCACGAATTTTGACTATTTACCGACGTATTTAGAATAGATAATACATTGGTATATAAATAGAGAGACTAGCGATCGTAGTGCGCTCAGGATTTATCGAACTATATTATTATATCAGTGATCACTATAAATCAAGTAATAATGATAATGATAATAATAGGTTACTGAGCACATTTTATTTTGAATTATTTATGTCGGAACTGAAGTTTTACTTCGGGTTAAACAGAGTCTTCGACTTATCGGAGTTCGGTATGACGTATGACTGTATTAACATTATTTTTGTCACTTAATGTTGTCCTGAAAAAATAAGCTAATGAAATATTAATGTGAGTTTGTATGACAAAATGAAAATATGTTAAGATATATATTTATAAAGAAAAGAATGCCTAAATAAGCATTCAATTATCGACTATTAATAATTGTCATAATTACTAATGTATGATTTTGCAAATTTGATTTGCATATGCTAAAATTTGATCGGAAAGCAAAAAAGTCTTTAAAGTGTAATTGGTGTTTAAAGGTTTTTGTTCTTCGTTATTTGTTTAGATTATGACAAACTTGCGTAAAAACATACCTTTAAACATGAATCAATAAAGAAAAATCTGGCGTGTTTCATAATTTCTTACCTAATTTCTAACAGTATTTTTACTCCAATATTATGAAAAACCTGAAAATTTGGCCTGTTGAATAACATCCTTTGCAGTATTTGTCTCTGAAGTAATTTTCATTACATACTAAGAGATTAGGCTGTGACATATTCCAATCACAAAATATATTCACTTTTAATGGAACTGTCAAAAACGTCTGAACTATGGAACCCGTGGACCCATGTATACCTATTTTATGACATTGGTGTCTGACACGACATTGACAACTCATATTCGTCCCTAGACATGTAAACGTGTAGCTGTTTCTTGCATGGTCTTTTGTTGTGTTTTGGTTACCGAATAAAACAAAGGTTAATTCTTCTCCCTGAATACCACCACTAGTTCGGCAAAACTAAAATGCCTTTGGAATGACTACCTGGTGACAATATTACTCAAAAACATTCATACCACAAGTGACCATGATGTCTTGGCCGGTGGATTCCTAAGGTCTTTCACGACAAAATAAATGTAACCTAAGAGCTCTTCTACTCCCTCGGTGACTGTAAATTTAGAAAGGATCACCAATACTCATTTTAAAGTCATCAGTTACGTATTAAACTAAGGTGATTATTTCTTATAGCTATCAAAAACGAATTGATTCCAGACTGTTCTTTTCCAGCCAAAAAAAAAAAAAACTGTACAACTTGAGAACAATTCTTTATCAATATAATCAATATCTCCAGATAACAGAAGTTCTCATGAATAGACACATTAGAATACCTTTCATGTTTTTCCCCTTGAAAGCATTTTGATGTTTGTCTGTATCACGTGAATATCACCTCTAGATTTGTTTTAAATAATTATTATAAAATTCCCTCACAGAAATAGAGTGGGTAGGTTGATATATTTTGGAAACATAGAAGCAAAAATAGTTTATACGAAATGATGTATACAAATTGCATCATACATCTGCTTTGTCATTTCACAGATTAACAGAATAAAAAACAAAAGGGATGTCTGGAAAATAGAAATAGGCTTAAACAAATAGTTACAATATAGCACGGAACAGGCGTACACCACATAATGTAACCAATTTCTTAGTATTTGAGAATGTTTGATTAATCAAAATAAAATATGAACTGAAAGAAACATCAATGAATAAATAAAAGATATATAAAAAACAATTTGTATATACCAAGGCAATCATCGATCTGAAATCAACTTACGAAAGATACAATAAATTGGCCTTCTTTTTAACTCTGGATTACATCAGACACAAACGTTAAAACAACAAATCTGAGCCATGATTTAGTACGTTATAACAAAGCAACATTAACGCCTTTTCCATACATACACAAAGTCCGTACTTCTTTATTTAAGAGTTTAAGTACACACAAATAAAGCAGTCAGAATTTTATGTAGCCAAAAGCTGCAATTCGTTTTGATCAGTTTCGTCATAAATCTGTCTCTACCCTTTAATAATCTGAGGCCTACCGATTTGATGCCTCACAAAAAAACCGTTCTGGTGATATAGATAATCGGCACTGCAGTAAAGTCAATCATTCAAGTGAAACATTCACTTGACTAGGAACTAGGGTTTCATATTCTACTTTTGGGCCTCGGCCATAGTTATCGTCTGCTATTTCAGACATCGTTGACATGCTCATGTGGAACCAAATCTGATGTTTGTGAAGCAAAATCAGTTTAGAGTCTGGAAATAGATATTGATGTCAATTTATCAGATATACCGACAAAAAATGGAACTATAAGAATTACCAATTAATTCGACAAGGTCAAACAAAGAGTCTTCTGAATTACAAATGTTTTTCTGTAAAACATAACATATCATGAATGTTATATCCCCTAATATAATAACCGTAGATTACGTTCGATGGTCAATTTCGGCTTTTATTTCTGTTATATGACGCATGCGTCACAAGAAATTTCCGGTGACCTTACCATTTTGTTCGTTTTTCTGCAAATTTCTTTTATCTTCCCGTTTGTTTTGAAGTTTTCATAAAGTAAACGCTAGGAAATGCGATTATTTGTTAATGGTGCATTCCTTTTCAGAATAATTCAGAAAAAGTCTTTTTTTTCTTGATCATTATGTTTTAGATACAAATATTGAAATTAAACAAGATAATGGATGCAAATTTATACGAATAATTACCTAATTATAGCTAGAAAATAGTTAAAATTATAATAACCTACCAAATCTTGAACAACATTTTATGTGTGTTTAATCTTACTTCCTATATACCTCTGTCTACAAGCAGATCTGGCAATCATATGTTTACCAATGGCCGAGTATGGTGAGCTTATGAAAAATACTGAAACACTATCATATTAAATTATTTGTTAATGGTGCATGACGTTTTCGATTAATTAATCAATATCGCCAAATTATCCCCTTGATCGAACATATCCGGCCTGATGTTGCCCGTATAGTTACTAGTGGTTCTAAATTAGACTTGCAAATTTATTCTGATCCAAAAAGCATTCTGACAATCATCAGCTCTGTCGAAAGAGGTATCATAACGTAAAACCACCATCCTTCTTCCCTGAATGATGTTATCAATACAAGATTCCTGAGATCCGGACTACCGTTCCAGAGAAGCAGTAATATTCGTTCTACTCGATGGAAACAAGTGTATGTGTCAACTTTCTTTTAACATTTATTTAATAGATTGTTCACTGTAAATTTATCGATCAATATCAGAATGCACTGATTATATCAAATGATTACTCCATTAAATTTCAGGTCCAATATATCAAACTTTTATATCCAAATCATATTACTGCAACTGCCTAGTTATTGAGTCTATCAATAAAAGCGATGATTCGTTAGCGAGTTGTCCAATTCTGCGTATATGAATTCTTTTTGGAAAGTGGAAAAGGTCTTTCGAGATCCACAGGAATAAACATCATTTTACATTATCACATTTGTAACTAATAAGGCTCTCAACTGAACCCTCACTTAATATACCGCTGTCACTTTTACAGCTGTTCCAATGCGAAACATACAGGTTCGAAATCATTGTTGACATGTTTATTGCACACCAGAAACGGCCAGCGCACTCCCTTTTACATCTCTGTGCACATAACATAACATAACCGGTCCCTTGTAATTTACACTACAGCCTGAGATATATCCATCTTCCGAGATTCTCATTTAAATCTTTCACATATCTGGTAACGTTATGATAATATAGTGCATAATACGTATCTGTTGATAATTTACAAAAGCGACCTTGTAGAATTTTTGAATTTCAACAGCTTCGGTAATGTTTAATTTGTTTCAGTCACTCGTGTTGCAAGAATGACGTGTCTTGCTCATTTTGTAGAGATCCTTCGAATGACAATGACGAAAATGAAACATGTATGGAACATGAATCGTTACGTATACCCTAATCACTTGTGTGCAAGAATAAAAGAGAGTGAAACATCGAGTTATTTTTTTTCTATCATATCGTTAATACAAAATGAATAAATAAATTACAATTTGTAATTAAAATAAGATAGGAAAAGAAGACCGTCATGCAATTATCATGAACATTATGATTCGAAATCGATAAGTCAGGGGAGGGGTAAAATATAAACAAAAGAGAATATGAAGACCCATGGAAAAATACAATGAGAGTAAGGTCAGATGTAACGCAAATCTATGGTTATAAAATATGTTGTTAGATCAAGGATATTTGATGATAAGTTTGTACCAAAAAAGCGACAATCGATTGTGAGGAAAACCGTCTTTTAACTAAATACTGCAACTATCATTTGTTAATCTACACCTGGATGTGTGATGATATTTCTCAATTTTACCAGTGACAAGTGTAAACGAAACTGCTATTATAACTCCAAATCGATGATGTTACACCGGATACGAAAAAAAGGACTAAAAAGGATGGGGACAAAGTCACAAGGAGAATACGACCGAATATTATGGATTATGTTTCTTCTGCTTCGTTGAGGGCATCAGTCCTTGATTTTACTGCTTGGGTGAAGATTTTGATTGACTTGAACATATTTGAAAGTGCTCTTTTTAGCTGTTTATCAGGCATATGAAATATATTCCAAAGTATTCCAAATTGTAGTCAGCGTCTTATCTTACTGAGAGTTATAGAAACGTTACTGTACTGTATAGATCAAGGTTAAACAACAATTTACAAAGGGTGAATATTCTGAAGATTTCAACATTTAAATGATTTGTATCTTTTTCTTTTTGAAAGAGTTCCTTTCCAGCCATTCAATCGGCATAAAATATATTCCAAATATTCCAAAATATTCCAAATTGCAGTCGGCGTCACATCTTATTGAAAGCTGTGGAAGCTTTAATGTATAAATCAAGTTTACAAAACGATTAACACAAAGTGAATATATTCTGTTTACGTAAACCTGATTTATTTTACAACAATTGCGAAACAATTTATACTTTCCTATATTATTAACTCTTCTTTGCCCCTAATGGAAGCGCGCCAGGGGCCATACTGTCGTAGGGAACCGGAATGCGACAACATACCTTTTCACGTCCGAACTGGCTACCAAGAAAAAAAGCTGTACCACTGTAACCACAATTAACTATTGTAATAATACTGGAAAATGGCGTTTTGGAGGATAAGTAAACCAATATATTGGAGGATTGCATAAAATGAGAAGGGGCTATTGGTATCCGGGAGAACAGTGATATGGCAAACTTAAATATAAATGTAACAGAGCGCATGATTAATTAAATTTAAATCACTGCCTCCGCTAGGGATCGAATCCGGGACCTCTGGCCTACTAGGCGACCTTTTCAAATGTTGCAGAAAATTCGGGATGCGTTTGGACCGTATCCATTTACATTTACAACGGTTGTCTTTCGGTGACAACAAAAGCACTTTATCTGGTTGATCTAAAACATGGGAACAATGATCTTATTGTCGTTACATCGAGAACAAAGTACAGAATATGTACTCAGAACAAACTCCACAGCAAGAACATCAAAATGGCTGTGTCAATTTCAACTGCCGGACACCCGTATTTGTTTCATATTGTGTTCAATAAACAGCTTTCGGTTATAGATATTTGAATAAACAGACAAGAGTGTAATGGGTGTTCGAGATTTTTTCAGTGCCAGCTTTCACTTCATTACTGCCGGCTGTAAGTGGACACCAAATCCGTGTTTCTGTCAGGTTGCTGGTGATAGGGACGAACATTTACGAGAACATGTTGTATGTTGTTCCCGAATGAATAAGAGCGTGTTGCCCAAAACACCCTTCGATCACGTAGCATTTCAGGAGTGGGTATACAAACTACATTATTATACATACATCTTACACCTAGCTCAAAAGAGGTGGATACATACATATGGTTTACATTAGCAGAGCTAGTAGGTTTTATATATTATGCATTTCTCGTTTTAGTTGTCTGTGTTCACGTTTTGGTAAATTATGTTGAAGTGTGCCTAGACACACACACACACAAAATGGTCAAAGGTTAAGCCATTGATATAAACATTGATTCCTTTCAATGCTCACTGCCATACGATAATTGCTTACTGGTTGTGGTACACGACGCCTGTTTTAACTATATAAATGAATGCAATATCTAACTACACTGACAGCATTGGTGTTTTAAATCCCACTGGTGCAAAAGATTTAGGGGAGAAATAAAAGTTATAAGATTGAGAACCACTCTCAGTATTGTTAGCACAAGATCCATCATTCTAGAATTTCCCAAAACGTAAAACATAAACATAAAATGAATTTTTAAACGTCAATAAGATCTATTTAGAAAGATTTACTGTACTAATAAGTCTGGTTCTATTTTATCTCGTTTATGTTATTGTTGTGAAAGTAATTTCCGTTATCTCAACTGCGATTTTGATATTGAGAGCCTAGCATGACCAAATCTATACTAGATTTACACTACTATTGTCGATGATGAAGCAAAAATTCTTACCTTATTAGCCTTTTACATTTCAGGTTTGACCATATAAATCTAAGTAGTGCTTATATTTTGCATTTCATAATCGACAGGGATTTAATGTGAAGTTTTGAAATTTTTACTATTTTTACTATTTTACGACAATAGTACAAAAAAGTTATATCAACTTTCTTTAATCACTTGGATTGTAGTTCACGAGGGATCATACTGTGGTATAAAACCGGCGTACCCTCAGAAAACGTACGGGGTCGGGCAGATAACCCCATGCCTTTTCAGGTCCGATCAGTTCAATATGACCCCGGCCGACTAGGTGAAAGGCAAGTATGTCACCACCGAGCCATCCGACCATCCCTATCATCAGACCGTCCTGTGAAGTTTCTGAAAATAGAACATAGTTGTATTGTAAGTAATGGGTTTTGATGAACAGTCTTAGTTATGCAATATTCCAATAACGGATCTCGCATCTATTTAAAAAAAAAAAACGAATGGTGAATATTAAGGAGAGACAATTTTGGAATTTTAAATATTTTCCATAGATTAATTCCTCTGACAAGTACTAAACTTTAAGGAGCTTAGAAAAAGTATCCATACTGAACAGTAAAGACTTATAAGTAACTTATGAAATATATCACGTTTAACAAATTTTTGGATTGTGAAAATTCAATAACTACATCTGTATATAATAAATGAAATGCCCAATCGTTCTTGCTGTTTAAAGGTGAGTCAGTTACGCCGCTTTAGTGATGTATAAATCCACATCAATCATTAGTGAGTGTATATCTTTAATTTAAATGTGATGTTTGCATATCAAACAGGTATGTCTGAGACAGACAGGAAAACCAAATGTACTTCTGTAACTTGTTTATCAATTAAAAATACATATATGTTACGAGAATCTGGAAATGGTATGCGAATGGTTCAGCACTTCAACGAGCAAAACTCATATAATGTGCAACATACAGACATTCATACTTAACAGGACTATTTACCTTCGTCAGAGAAATCAATTTATAACTCGATTTTATTTGATACAACGTCTTAGCGTAATCCGGAATCCAATCAAACATACATGTATATAATTAAAATGTGTTTACAATTCAAAATCAAACACATTCCGCAATATGTATTTGCCGATATAGTCAGTTTCACAAATCTACACCCTAATTATTTACTCAGACGTATTGAGTAATACGTCTCTACATGGTATCGTCGTAACTAATATTATATGAAAATACATTGTTTTGTAAATATATTTTTGAACTTATAGTATAGTACAGTGTATTTCGTCATCAGTCAAAATAAAAGTATATAAGTACCGTTTAGTGGCGTCATGCAGGAGGAAAAATACTAGTGACAAAAAAAAAATTGTTCTTGATTACCTTTTTTATTGCTATGTGACTGCAGTTCGAACTCACAGAACATGGTTATAATGCTAACACATATCTATCATACAGCGGTATAGATTACTGTTGTTTTTCAGATCTAATTAGTGTACAACGCTGGTCACAACTACTGACCGCCGCGTGTTACTGTGACGATGGTGATAGGCGTCAAAATTAATCTATATGATTAAATATATGGCACAAACAGACACTAGGACACACCGAGATTTTTATTTCTCCTCAATGTATTGTGACAGTCACAACTATGACAGGGAAGTGTATGTATACTACATCACCCGTAGTCCTATCGCACATACAAATTAACGACATCCTTGTAAAAAATGGAATACTGCTAAAATCAGATGAAGGCAGTCACCTTAACAATGAAATATTCATAACATGCAAATATTAATTTCGCTACCTCTGATACATGAAATAAATCTTGAAATGGTCAGTCCAGATTTTTTTCTAGAAACAATACAACAACTCTTAGTCCAGCGTTTACAAAAGTCAAACATGTGAATAACATCAAATGATAAGTAAAGCTACTTGTGTGAAAAAAGTTGCATAACCGATGTGATTATCAGTAGAGAACAGTGCAACAACTATTACTGTAGAATGTACTCAAGTCGGACACCTGTGAATCTTATGTTTTATCTTGATGATTTCATACATGAGTTATCAGGGAATTCCGAATAACCGTACCCCTTTGTTGGTGCTGTAATGTGATACAAGGGGTCAAAAACAATGAACGTTAAGAAAGTATAAATATAAGTCATATATAGGGGAGACAACTTCATGATTTAATCAATTTAATATTTTGGATCCAGGATTGTGTAATTTTGATATCTATATATGGCTTCTTGCAGATTAAAGACAAACTTTCGGGACAAAAATCACGTCAATTACTTCGTTAATTAACAAAGGATAAAAAAACATGGTATACTATTTCAAAAACATTTTGATAAAATATATGCAAACTAAAGAATACGTATATATGACCAATGATTGTAACGAGGTAATCCATCCCTTAAAGGTTCGTCTATTTCTTTGTCTATCGCTATAACGTCATTGGTAATATGTCTGTTCGTTAGGATAGAATACCTACATACTGATCATCGTGTACCTCGTGATTCTTTTAACATTTTCAACTTATATGTTGTTTGCTCTTTCATGACGTGAAATAGTTCAGAATCTAATCAAAGAAATTCGTTGCGGCAAGACGTAACAATTAAACAAGGAATATCGTGTAATTAAAGTCAAGGGCTTCCACTTCATATAATGCCTTTTTTTCCATTTCGATTTTCTAATAAGAATTATCATGTCTATCCCTGTATGTCAAGTTAATAAGTTTGGATCTCATATTCAAAATAACACTTTAAATGTATAAAAAAGGGTTCAATGCTTTCCCTACAGCTTGTATTTATCGTCTCAATTTGTTTAGAAAAGTACTAATATCGTGTGTGTCTTTTGCAAAATCCTCTGAGGGTAAAGTTAATTGTTTTGTTGTATAATTGCTGTAGCTAAATTATCACTGAAATTCCAGGATTTCATTTACGGATAACATAGATAATTAGGATAGTATGACACAATAATGATACGCGTTTTGTTTCCATTACACATTCTCACGTCGAATTGACGTAGAAGCAAACCAAAATATGTCAGTTTTTAAATGTCGATACATTTGTTTTATTTACAACTTCAAAATCGAAATGCTCATGCCAGCGGCCATCTTAAGTATGTGAGGAATTACACACCTTAGACGTATATTGCATGACCATATACAGGAAAGTCTTCTTTAAAAGGGGTGATATGATCGTTATGCTGAAGCTTCACGACCTCTCAGCAGTCACTGATATAAGAAGCTTGCTTTGCTGATGGACAATGATGAAATAACACAGAGCACGAAAAGAAAGAGTAGACGTGAACGAAGTGAAAAGACAATGATAACATATATTACAAGGGAGCAGCATATCAAATGTGTGCTCTTCAATGTCGCACAGCAGAAGACGACCGACTCGGCATTGAGTCGCCTCCTAGAGTTGATTACTCAGGGAAAATCACTCTTGCGTGGCAGTTTTAGTATCATCTTAGGGCATGTCTTTGGATACAGCAGTAACCTGTCCCTCCACGTGTTACTTTGGTCCTGGCTTTGTTAGCAATTTTTGGTTGACATAGATGGACCTCCTTATGTTGAAAACGAAACTGAAATATTACATAACTGGCCTGCTCTGCCATATTAGACGGCAATATCATTAATATCGTTAGACACATGTGTGACAACTCTTTTGTGACGTCATGATAATTCATTTCGTCAAAATAAGCATATGACGTCACATGATTGCCCCAGTAGAGAAACACTTATCTTCATAATCGAAATTTGAATGTCTTGTATAGAAATCAATTCAATAGTGTTTACTTGTATAAACAATCTTAAACGCGTGGATTGGCTAAATGGCATTTATTAAACTGTTAACAAGTTTTATATAGCACTCGGCTAACTGCTCGTGGCATATCAAATCATTTATCCACTTGATTAATTCCAAATTACCAAGCCACTCAGGTATGACCCTCTAAATACATTACCGCGATCCCAGCATGAGACAGTTTTAGATGTCAAGTTTCAAAATTTGATGTGGTCGTTTTTCTACAATAGAGATTGAATATTGGTTAAAATTATGCTGTTTTCTAATCCTTTTAGTGCAACTTTGAGTTAACAGTGCAGTTTTACAGACAGTCCTTAGAATTGGTGCAGCTGTAATGCAGTTTTAAATTCTGTATCATATTCTATGTAAAGTTCTTACCTCGTGCAGCCGTCTACATGTGCATTAAGTGAGAGTCTTAACATACATTTTATCTTTTACTGTTGTCTCTCTGTGTGGTTGGTTGAAATAATAGTAAAATCGCTCATCTGTCTATAGCTGTGTACGTGGCCGTGTCAAGAAGAAGTTTAATTCAGCAATACTCTGAGTCTGCACCGGAAGGAAAGATTTGAAAATAAACCCGTATGTTCCTAAAGATAATGCGTCTTCTCCATCGACAACTCCTAGCGTGTAGACATGTTAATACATAAGAAATATCGCGTAATTGTTAAACTGATTTATTCATTTTGAACGCGACTAACAGGCTTAACTTTGAATTTAGTAAGTCAACCCCAGTTGCATTTTCTATGGACGCCAAAGGAAAGTAAAATACATATTTTATTTAATGATATAAATATTCGCTAAGGTAATTATCTCGTACGAAATACTGGTTTGTCATGTAAAACCATACATACTTTCAATCAAAACGTATCAAAACCACAAAATCCTGTCTATTGGAATTCTGCAGTATCTTGTATTTGATATACTGGTTATCTGCCCTTTAAAACAATAGCATATATGTGTTGTAATACATTTTAAAATCCCAGTATAAAATCAGTATAAATGTATTTCCTAATGGTCCAAATTATCTCCTCATATAATGCCTCCTTCTGTATGATATAGATAGATCTACCTCAAACCGATGGTAAGACTTGAACAGTTTATCGTATGTATGACTTTTAGGTATGTTATCGCGATTGTTAAGATACCCTGTCTGTCTACGTTACACAGGGATAATTTTTAACTCTCTCATATCTCCCTGTCGTTAGACACCGTTAGTTGAAATTGTGACCCGAATGCATTATTCCTAATTCGAAGCGGCAGAATTGAAGATATTACTCTTCTGTGATATGGTTAAGCTGTCTAAAGTTAAGACTCATCCCATTTTGAGTAATTGCGTGTATTTTAATTAAAAGCGCTTGTAAACTATCCCTTTCCCTAGACAGAGGAACATATTAGTTTTATCTTCCCTTTCTGAAACGGAAATTTATCTGTGAAGTTTTAGGCAATAGCACATTGATTGTTTCCCAATACAACGTATGAAATGAACGGTGATTCTTATATTATAGAAAGCTGATCAGAGACCGCAGCTGCTGAGATCTGCTGGTATCGCTCTACACCCAACACACCTGCTGTTTATAGCGTTACTGGGGCGTGATTTGCTTTCCCTGCCTGGCTTCGACTTCCAGCTCTCGCATTGTGACATTGGATGCTATCAGAGGCGGCAGGTTCTATCCCCTAGTAAACACAGCAGCGATTCCTGCCTTCTAGGAAACCACGGCTGTATGCGACAGTTAAGCTATGGACTTTATAAAATGTGTTTGGCAGAGCAAATGATACACATGTGGAAACCCAACATACAGATTCACCTCATATAAGACAAAAAACACAGGTGAGACTTTCTTATCGGTCGTCACATTATCAAAAGTAAAAAAAAAAAAAAATTATCGAGTTTAATGCCATAAATATTCATGTTTGAGAAAGATTGCTTCTAGCAGACTCTCTGCTTAGTGCTTTTTAACAGATAAAGTTGCAAATAATCTGCGATAAATATACAAAACGATGTTCTTTTGTTTCTATAAGACAGTTTATGCACTTTGCAATCTAATAATGGTCATATTAGTCGTAAGGTAAAATCTGAAGGGAGAGACAAGCGTCATATAGATAATTAACAATATTTCCAACTCTTTTTCAATTTCGCTTAGGTGTTGTAAGGTAATGTATTTAAGAACTCGTATGTATCAGATCATTGAATTGTACATTGTTACGTAACAGGTAATATCGATAATTACAATGCAATCTTTGTATTAGAAATATATATGTATAATTACTATTACGATACTGATTAGGTGTATGGTACATAACATTACTAAACATAGAAGAAATTAATGTCAAAATACTAATTACGTATGGAATAAGCATTGCACTGACTAAGTATTTTTCATTACATTACTTGGTATATGGTATTCTGTAATATATGTAATTAACATTCCATTACTTAATAACTGTGTAATTCCATTACAATCCTGCAAACATTAGTAATTAACATCACAATTCTTAATACATATTGATTAGCAACACAATTCTTAATTAATGTGAAATTTACATCACGGTACTTGATATATATGTAATAAGCATGACAATAATTGATACATGTAAAATCAACATCAAAGTATCTAATACAAGTGTAATTAACATCACGATATAATTAGAATTACAATTCCTCTTTTCTTTGATTTTTGTTTTGGTATTTCGTCCTCAATCTACTTCATAACATTTACAGATAAGCTCTTTTAGACAGAATTATTTAGACATAATCCCTGACCAGATTTTGTTTCTGTCTTAAAAGCATTTTTACGTAAACAACTTTCCCTAGAGTTGATTATATCCGTATAGGGTTTGATCCGTATCGGAGAGTGATTAAAGTGAACGGCACAAGATGGATTGTTCTTTCATGCATGCATTAAAACATTGTCCGCAATCACGATGTTGATATATGTATACAATCGTCAAAATCAGATAACACTATTCTGAAATCGAAAAAAACGGAATATTTGCATAAATATGCAAAATGATTCACATGTGGCAGCAACCACTATTCTCCGTCATTTGTAGTAAGTTTTGGTGGTGTTAGATAAAGCTTTCTTTTGAAGATGCTTATTTCAGA
Organism: Pecten maximus; assembly: GCF_902652985.1. Classification (NCBI taxonomy): domain Eukaryota; kingdom Metazoa; phylum Mollusca; class Bivalvia; order Pectinida; family Pectinidae; genus Pecten; species Pecten maximus. The sequence continues at coordinate 48,458,759 of NC_047015.1, forward strand.
GGGGTTAAAACAATACGTCCAAACAATTTATTAAAAACACAACACATGTCGAGAGATAATTCCGTTCTTTGTTGTTGTCGGTCATTTCCCGCAATTTTAAGAAACTCTGATTTTCATCTTTATGACTTTATGGCGTGATTAATTTGAGCTTCCGGTTTTCAATAAAGAATATGAATTGATGTTTATAGGATTTGAATCGGACTGATTAGAAGATGAAATACGATGTTTAGTACATGATATAATATTTGCAGAACATATAAGATATGTATGAAGCATAAATGCGGATTTGTAGAATATCAGACCCAGATATTGTAGAACACGAACGCTTATCATAGAGAACATAAAACGAGGTGTTAAGTCGGGGAAATAAGAGCTTACAGGAACTCCTGTTTACAGTTGTTAAGTCTATGTCATGTTTACTTTGCTAATTTGATAATACAGCGCTATGAATACACAAAACTGACTTTTGATGTTTGTGTTTCGAAGCCAATAAGATAATCGAATGTGCCTGTAGGGGCTGCGTTGGCGGTCTAGCCTATGGGAGGTCAGCATATTTAGTACTGGCATTGTGCGTATGTACTATGTGGTATTTTGATCAGATTATTTAACTCATTAAAGTAAGGAAGACGAACTAATGTTGTATTTCGGACGGTCAGAATAACCGACGAACTCTTAAAAATTCTTATCTGATTTTACGGACTATGTTGACTGGATATACTTCTAAAATTCTCTTTCATTTCTGGTTTTTACACAAGAGTCGTGTAATATTTGACCAAATTTAAGTATCACTTTCTGAAACATTGATCCGAGAAAAATATCTTCTGTACTTTAGCATGTTTTTCTATAGCCTTTTAAGAGTTCTGACACATACTGCCCTAATCACTTAACATGATGTTTGATCATTTCAGGACGGCTTTAAAACAAAATATAACACCCTTGACTTGGAAAATCGCATATAGCAAAGACAATAGTTTCTATACATTGTACACACTGCAATTTAAACTTGATGGAATACTTAAAATTTGACTTCAGTGTAAATGAAATATTATAAATTTTGACATCAAACACAATTCAATATTAGCAATGGAAACATTAATCAAATGTGTTATCCTTTGATTTTGTATTAAATATTGTTCCACCAGTCCTTTTCCCGAATGACGTAATTCTGCCTTATCTTTGAAAATGTCTGCTAATTGACTCTACTGGTGGTGCTGAAGGACGCTGATTAAAGTTACAAGACCATTACCCGCTTTTAACGTGACAACTCTAAGCGGTATATGTACATATATATATGCACCTTCTTCGATTTTTGTGATCGTTACTTATTTCAATGACAATGACAGTCTAAATTGATCTTAGGTTATGTTCTTGCAGCATACTCGCGCACACGTGTGAAGTATATGTAAGCTAACGTTATTGCTGCAAGCTGTCAGCTCTATCGCTTAGTTGAAAGCTTCCTCCGTTTAGATGAAAGTCTCTATCCTGCAGCATACTTTTGTTGTGCTACCGATTGATGCTGTCACGCATGCTTTTCGGCCGTAATCAAACCTGATACAGTTTGCTTCCAGAATTATTAATGGGGAGCAGATACGTAATATGCAAATAGGTTTAAATTAATAATATCTTTGCTTATCATTTATGAATCGTATTACTTCATTTGGGTAATAAAAATGGCTTTGTCTATTCATATTTCTGTAAGATGTCTACGAACAAAGGGCTTTAATTCTACTTTCTGTCGTTACTGGAAACGAAGACATACATCCAATATAAAAAATGCCTGTAAATAAAACTAATACATAAATAGATAAATATATAAGAATTAAACTTTGATATTGAATCAGTATCTACTTTCTTGATAAAGAATGGATTAAATTATATCATGTGTATTTCATCTTTATCATAGGCTGATAGCATGGTTCTGTTTGAATGTATTTATGTCATTAATCAACAGATAGCGCGAAGATTCATCAGATAGTAATTACGCATTGTCCTTGCCTTTGATGTTTCTAAGTATCATCTTTCTGCCGGAAGTGCTTCCTCCCACCTTTTGGAAAGCGAGAAACACGAATGAACAAAAGATAACTAATGCCTTCCTATATCTTTAGGGATGAACAAATTATTCGGTTTTTGAAATTCAGTTTTCACCAGTATCTATGGTAAGAGAAAGGTGTCGATCATTTTGAATGTGTCCTTAAAAGTTATTACCAGTGTAAGCTACTGCTTTGAATTAATTAAAGTGGAATTAAAATATCCCTGAATAAAAACCTACTGATGGAGACTAAATGAATCTCTAAGACGCTTCTGTTCAAAAGAAAAGAAAGGAACCATACGAGTTTTGCTGTTCAGTATACGCATGCCCCGCAAATTGCAAGTTCGATACGTGTTCTTATATTAACTCGCTGTTCATAGATGTCAACAACGTTTATTTGCTATTTATCAATTTGACTTTCGTAATCCAAATATAACTTCGTAATACATCACGCTTATTGTGCCTGTCTCCTTCAATAGAAGTTCAATAACATAAATTGTGTGTTTTTCTACCTTCCTTAAGTTTGTATTCGTATATTGAACAGAGTGGTATTTTCTTCCAACAACCACTGGTAAATACATTGTAGGTATAGATAATTAAGCCATTTTCTATCTTTCATGTGACTTCATTGTTCATACAAATTGATAGAAATATCATTTTCACTGATAATATAAATTCAAAAGTCATATATCGGCATTTGACACAAATGCATCTGTATTTAGAAGTTATATTGGTATTGAAACATAACCTGCAAAATTGCACATACTCAATTTGAAAATATTATTAAACGCATTATGAAATCATCCATATCCCTGTGCAATTTTGGGTGGCATATAACATTTTAGGCACCCTGTTCCGTTTTCATTACCCGTCTCTCATTTAGAGTACATGACATTCTCTGGATTCGAGGCAGATTAACATCCCGGGTTGAAGCGATGAATCAGAAAACATACACCCTTATATTTTATCTCCTTTGATCTTTTAAATGATGTTCGTTTTAATCTTTTTTGTTTTGGTGAGATATTTTTGAAACTTTTGAGATAGGAATATTTATTCGATCACACATCTTTATTCCTTTGTTGACGGTAATTCTGGCTCTATCATCTTAAGTAAGGTGATTGACTGCGGTAGTAGATCAACCTAAAGCACTGACAGTGCGATATCCTGGTTAGGTTATTGACAGTATTTGTTCAAGTTATATTACAACTAACTTATATTAACTAATATCAAAGTAACATACGTATATGATTTTATCTTTTTAACAATGGAAACATTCTTAATCAATGTAGAATGTACTTAAAACACAACAAAACGTCAAATTAAATCCTCATCAGCGTCGTTAGATAATTAAACACTAAACAACAATTACATATGTCTAAACTAATTGATTACAAGGGATACCGCCTGTGATATGTTATTGGGTAATTGGTATTTATTTCACACAGAAGTATCGTCCGACGCCAAGTAATTGATAAACATTCAGTTAACTATATCATGAAAGGCGAACATAATGTAAACTAATGATAATATAGTTTAGGCAGATGTCCTTTCTTTGTTGTATCTTCTTAGAAATGTACATGTATGCACTTGGGCAAATCGTATGTATCATATCTTTTTAGTTTGCATATGTATTCAGTTCGACCCTAGATATAAATTACACGATTACCTATCTAAATAACAACTGCAAGTGTTTATAATTTTGATAGGTTATGTTGGATGGTAACTTAAAAAAGGAACATGTTTCATGTAAAAGATTCTTCATACATCTCAAACATGTTTTTACTTCTTTACAAAAGATAATCAATAACAGCAAATAATACCGACAATATAACGACCAGGTGTTCCGGGATAGTAAACGTCTTAGCTCGTTGTCCCGAAAAGCCTTTTCCACCCAAGCTCAAAACAATTCGGAATCCCTCATGTACTTTTCATATCAAACATCGTGACAAGGGTGATAACTGCACACCACCACCATTTTGATTCTCAAATGTCGATAAGTCTATGTGATTTAAGCGTTTAACAACATAAATGTGGTACTCATATTAATAACATGCTGACATCTATTCTGACATCAGGGAATGTTGAGTTTCCTAAAAAAAAACAAAAAAACACAACGTATATATCATCTAGTATAAAATTAACCAGCAGTGTCCAGCAGACCAGTTTTACTGATATCGATTACAAGTGATAATGTCTAAGAGAGTGCGGAAGCTAAAAGGACGTATATTAGCCAGCTTAGATAATATAAGAGTGGATTCGATTTATGTCAACGGCATTGCATCCGGTCTAGATATGAGTTATTAGAGTTCAATAGATCGATTTTGATATTTGGTAAATATTTGTTTATATGGGCATTAAAGTTGTCTTTCTTTATTATTGTACATAGGTATTTTCTGCCGTAACCTGTATGTTACATTCACGTTTTTACTGAACTTGAATCTCGACATGGTCCAAAAAATACAAACACATTTGACGTTCTTTTGAAACCAAATATCAAAAGTAATGAAACATAATATATTACGAGCGTATTGTACCTCCAAATCCTGCTTTTAACATATCTTTTATTTATATTGGGTTTTGCCCGGGCGTCCCATGGTAATCAACGTTTAGCAGAAGGACAGAACAGATGCATCATGCTGTTTACTTTATATTTTGGCTCTAATCTAGCCCCCAGTTTCCATCGAAATGTACTTATATCTTGTGTGCCATTTGTACAATCGTTGGTCGTTACGTTACTAAGCAATGTATGTAACACGACACCAGAACCTTAATCCTTCGTGATGTAGTTACATGATTACGAGACCTATCGCAGTTTAAAACGCTTCCATCGACTAGAGCTGAATATATTACGGGGACCAAAATGGCTTCTTTAACACTGCCTCTCTAATTGCTAGAACACGGATATAGATGACCGCGGATCTCGTCTTTCCACAACCTAATGTATCTGTAACAGAACGCCTGCTTCTTGTGACCACGTGTCCTCGTAGAAATCGATCGCATTTCGATGGACATATTCAGTACATACCGTTGGGATGTTCCCGACACATGAGTATCAATTACTTGTATATAACCGGAAACTTGAGCTTTCGATACCACAAAGATCTGAAAAAGAGGAACGGAGTTTTGTTACACAAATTGCTGCCTTATAACAGGTATTGCATGGATATGACTTGACATCCTGTTACCCAAATTGATTTTAAAATCTTCAACTCATATTCAATCTGGTTTCGTTTTGTCCCTTAGTTTAGCAATATATTGGATTTACTATGTATATAGTTATCATAATTAATATTTCAGATTGATTGATTATGTTACGCCCGGTGTTCTGTAACGCTCTTAAAAGAACTTTACCCAGAATGAAGATTTTGATTCATTAAAATAACATCAATTGTGGTATATCATTAGCATTGTATGAAATTCGGTATATTTGACAAATAATAAGTTTATGAATATTAGGCTGAAAAATACCAGCAGTTTATACAATATTTCCTAGTGGATAGTAGTACTTTTAACACCAACACCAAAATAACAAAGTACTCGCTGGAATGTCAGTATTTATTTTATCATTATCGCTAATATATATTGACATTGGCAAACATTTAAAAATACTAAAGAACGTAGGTGTGAAGGCAAGCGCTGTAAGGGAAGAATAATACACAAGCTGTGTAAGTAGTTTTGGCAATGTAAGAGAAATACATAGACAAAACACCCTCGTAATATAATAGTCTAATGATATGTGTATTGGCAACCGGTCTAACTGCTGTTTAGTGGGCACACCCATATAGTATGTTTATATATGAATTCATATCATGTTCCATTGTTTGGTGCCATCAATTGACAACAACATCACAGACAGGACGACAATAAATAGAAAAAATACAAGTTGATCGACTGAAAACCTTAAAAACGACAAGGAAAGGCGCCACCAACCGCCACAGCCACCGCCACCATCGCCCACCGCCCACCGCCAACCATAACCACCAACCCGATTTTTACATAATTTTTTTGTTGATTTATTACATAATTGCGTAAATGCTCATAGCTGTGAAAGGGGAGGCAATTTGTTTGAACTGCTAGTTTGTGGTGAGTGCATGTGTATTTTAGGACGCTACAGTGTGTTCGTATTTACCTCAATATGATAGAGCAGAACTAATGTCGGCATTATAGCGCTACCTCATTGTAATATACTGCTGAATGCAATAACCAGCTGGACACTAAATCCGATCAAATTATACTAAATATGTGAACTAGTCGTCCCATACCTGCGTTAAGCAGGAGTAACACGTACGATTTTAAAGAATGTGGTGCAATACCACTCGATCAAGAAAAGAACCCAAAACCTTCCTCGCAAGTATTAACGCTCAACTAAAGGACAAAAGTGAGACAGTGTCAGAGGAGACATAACGAAGGGGAAAGTCAGTTACAGAGAAATAATAATATTCAAAATCAAGTCGCCGTTTACGAATGATATAGTGCGGGCAGGAGGTAAGATGAAAACGTGCCACCTTAAAGGGTAGATTAAAAAAAACATATACAGGATTCTTTTAAGAGGTCGGAACCTCATAAATATTTTCTTTTCTGAAAATAAAGGATTTTGAGATTATAATGTGCAAAAGTTTTCAAAATTTCCATTTCATATAAGATTTATATACGGACTTGCAGTTATAGGTATGAGGCACGTCCATTTTCATTGAAATTAATGTAATATTCTATAGTATACCTCACTTGTGCCAGTGTAATTGAGTGCCATCTGTAGAACAGAGAAATAAAATCCAATTAGTAATGTGTCCTTGTGGTATATCTGCTCATGACACGAGTGTTTACGAGGCCTTTTATGGGTTGTAAATGTCCAGAGCGAGATGGATATGCTACAATTAAGTCTAAATGGTCAGTACTCGTGGCGCGTGAGGCAATAAATGAGTGTTAATACGACATTGAACAATTGCGAAAATCTATACATTCAATAACCGAGATATTGATTTACTTTTGGGTAACAAGTTCATTCTGGAGATAACTAAAACATGTTTAAATCAAGGTATTCGATACGCGAATACGAGTAAAATATATGAAAGATTGCCACAGTGAACTTAATGTCGAAATTAAGTTATATATAGTAAATAACAAAAATATTTCTTCAATTGATTCTATAGACGTTTCAATGAAATCACTTTGTATGGTAGTATTTCGTTTACAAATTTACAACTGTAACTAGCGGACGATTATATTCGTATATCGTACAAGTGTTCATGATTGGAGAAAATGTTAATGATAAAAAAAACAAAAAAAAACGTGAATGCCAACATCAACATCAATTTGTATTTATAACTCAAACTAAAACGAGGATACATTATTGAACAAAAACTTATTTACATTGAGCCTCGATGAAGTGAAAGATGAATGCGACCAAGTGTTCCATGAGAGTAAGCGTGATCTGTTTAGATTGAATTTCTAGTTAGTGTATGGTAGAAGAAAATATAACGATTTACTGCAATTCTAACGATAATCACGTTAGTTACGTATGTAAATGCATGTAATTGCTGATATTGTGCCCGGGTGTCTTGGATGTCGTCTTCCTATCAGATAGTTAGTGGTAATTCGAACAAAACCCAACTTTGTTTCGTTTGGGAAAACGTGGCTTAAAACATGAGTTGCATGATTCATTTGGCAAAAAAAAAAAAAAAAAACTAAACTAAATGCACCTGTCAACGCTATTTACGACTCATAGTGAAATGAAGTGACAACAAGATGATCAGACATGACAATATCATTGATTATGACAAAGGCATTAGGGCTTTTAACCAAGGTTACAGTCTCATAGTTAAAATGGATTAGTACCATCACACACAACAGCGAAAAAGGTGTCGTGTGGAATGTAGCACAATTTAATGTTCTTTATTAATCATCTTCCTATGGATGCTATTTTTTATTTAATAGTGCATGTATAAAAAATATATATTAGGGACGTAGTTTTGTCAGTGTGTCACACAGGCCTTCGAGTTCCGTCTTCCTCCCGGGAATAACTGTGTTGTTTAAGTATTCAAACACATAATGAAAACTGCTTATGGTGCCACAAAGGTACAGTAAGACACATAAACAACAGCAAACTTGTGAATGCATTGGTGCACATGACCTTGCGATAGTGAATGAGATCAAGGATTTCCTGCCATTATTAAGTAAATTAGATTTGCATCAATGCATTGGCATCGCCTTTGAGGATGTTGATGTAGGCCAGTCTAGGAATTTTGTTCGACTTTTCAGAACAGCAAATACCATATACTAATAAAAGGTGTCGATTGAAGTAAACACATGAAAAAGCTAATATATTTTTTTCTAATTTTGTAAAATGGATTGTTAATAATGCATCATGGACTTAAACAAGTCACCAGACAACAAATAAAACAAAACAAAACAAACAATATATATTCATTGTTTACAATGTTTAAGCTTTCATTATGGGATGTAAATGGAGATACTCTATATGTGATAATAACATTTAAATGACTTCCGTACATTTGGATAATGCATGCATTCTTTATAAAGAGAGCTGAAAAAAAACGGAATAAAATGCTTTGTAGTTCTACAAGGATTTTCCAAATACAAATAAATGTATGTAAATAAGCTAGAAATACCTTTATTACACCACCTGGAGTTTTGAAATGTTGTGGTGTATATGAATTATCTATGTATTGGAGAGTACAATGTATATAGATGATTTAATATTCATTCGAATGCGAGATAAATGTATATATCTTCAATACAAGCTTTGTAGATAGCATGCATAAATTCTCTAATTATTGATTATCAGTTTCGCAATATAAAGGACACAAGCTATGATATATGAATGTTTTCTGACAATATGTTATGTTAATAGATATAAATAGAATGCAGATATGTCTTTGTTCGGTGTCTATCTCTTTTACAGTCCAGTAGCTATAACCCTAACAAGCTGTAGAAGACACAGAGAATGAAAAAGTAGATATCGACCACTACTACAAAGAAGAAAATTAATTATTAAAGTAATGAGAGGAATAAGCCAAGCTACATACTGTACAATTTTTATTTATTACCAAAGTTCAAGCGTTAATAATGATTTTTCATTTTTATTTTCGCATCAGTTATTCAATATAAATGAAAAAGGACGATGGAATAAAAATGTAATTTTGATCAAACATGTTGACAAATGCGCGGTGCCAAATATAATACACTTCCTCTGTATTCAAATACCCTTATACCATAATTCACTCCCTGTATAAAAATATGTCAAAAGAGCCATGAAATGCACATTTCAAATAAGACTATTGTTCACGATAAGTACCAAACGTATGTGTACAACAGGGATGTATACTTTTTCGATATAACAATCATCACACATGTCGGCAGTTTGCAAGGGAAATCAACACTGTTAAAATTGAAATCAACATTTGGATGGTACTATGTTTGAGCAATTAAAAAAACCTTATTTCCACAAAGCTTAGTGACCGACTGTACTGTTTGTACTCTTAAACGCAATGATCTTTTTCCCTGACACAACAAAATTCCAACCCCCCCCCCCCCCCCCCCCCCCCTGTCATTTCCAAGAATGTTCACATCGATACACATAAACAGATAAGTCCCATACGTGTCCTAGCCATATCTCTAACAATGCCTTACCAGTCCTCTCACAACGTCCACACTGTCCGCAAATACATAAAAAGGCACGCCAATTGCAGGAGCCTGCCAGTGCCAAGCTGATTACATGCATGTTACATACGGCCTTGAACTTTGCAATTGACGAGCATGACTGGTGAAACCTACATGTTTAGCGGTCGTTTACGCACGAGTATATGTTTGGCCAGTTTTGTTACAAACCGAGGAATATCTAATATGCCAATAGCCATTATCATCCCGATATGATGGTGAAACATAATTTCATACTTGTTCTCTACATTTAACTGATGCATGTTAATACACGTGCTCCAAAGAAGTGCGCCCAGCATTTATAAATCACTATCGTTCCTTCCTTACCAGGTATGTGTCTCCCAAACTGGTCGCATCATTTGGTCATTTTGTCTCATGTGTGGGTTAATGGCTAATTCGGAAGGCATACTTCTTAACTGAAAACCCCAATAATGTATACAGTAGTGCTCAAAAGAAGACTCAGAGAATGGTTAGATTTACGAGATTCTAAGGCGATAAGTATCACCCAGGAGATTTCTTCTGTAAATGAGGTTGTAATGTTTGGGCTAAATTCCACAGCTCTTCAAAACCTTATGGTAATGCTCCACCACGAATCCCAATGCTTTTTCGGCGGATTTTATAAGCGGCATGAGAGGTTTGTTTTTTTAATTTCCTCATAATTTGATTTCAATTGATCAATACTGAAAGACCTTTCTTCATTAAAGTTAAAAAAAAGCTAATCAATTGATTGTTTTTCTAAATTAAATCGTTATAAGATTAATACTTTAATACATTAATACATTATGATGATGATTTTAATGTTTAAGTAGGATGATGAGACTATGATGATGAAAAATATAGGTTATGATGACAGTGAAGATGATATTATGAATATGATGATAGCAAACCATACATATTGGAATCGATGTGTGTTTGTGTGTGTGATTCTTATGTATTTATGTATTAAAAATGTCTTGAAAAATAAAATAAATATAAAAAAAAAGATTAATACATACAATACTGTCAATGTGATTTTCACAGAGAACAGTTTTACCAAAATATACCTCCCCAATCCCTAAGCATGTATTTGTATTACGAGTGGAAGTATGATAAACGTGATATTAGAAACGACGATATGACAAATAACAACAAACAGAGTAATAATAACGTATACAAGGATAACTATATCAGGAGTACATATCAAATGAGTTTTAATGTATGGTATTGTGGTATAAGGAATATCTATAAAATGCGTAAAGGAATTACAAACAGAACGATTGTCGATACAAAAATTGTAGTGCAGTTACTGTAAAAGGCATTAATTATAAATCCGGACATAACATTCTGGTATAATGAAAACAATAGATAAGTAACAGTTTACTATATAAGCCTAACGTTTGGCAATGTAAAGCGTGACGGTATATTGGGATACAGTATATGGAGTGACAGTAAAAGGATTGACGATATCCGGAGTAACGGTATAATGCGTGACGGTATAGTGCGTGACGGATTAAGGAGTCACCTAAACTGAATGTCGGTATAAGTAGTGACGTACAGCTGTGACGTAATATTGAGAAATGTTATAAGAATTGATAGTATTAGAAGTGAGGACATAAAAAGTGACGTTAAAAGGAGAAGTTGTTTATATAGTGACATACAATGAGCGACGGTGTCAGAATTGATGATATCAGGAATGATGGTATCAGGAATGATAATTACCGCAGTGACGATATAAGGGGTGATGATGTAAGTAGGAAAGATATCAAGAGTAACGGTACAAGGAGTGTACAAAGGTTGATATAAAAAGTGCCATTATATTGCGTGAGTGTATCAGAAGAGACGGTATATGGTGTGGCGATATAAAAAGTTATGGTACAAAATTTGACCACGTCAGGAGTGACGTCATATTGACTGATGGTATACATATTGACGGTATGAAAAAGTAACGATGTAAATAATGATGGCATCAGAAGTGACGGTATCAGAAGTGACAGAATGAGGGGTGTCGGAATAAGGAGTGACGGGATAAGGAGTGACGGAATAAGAAGTGACGGGATAAGGACGGACGGAATAAGGAGTGACGGAATAAGGACGGACGGAATAAGGAGTGACGGAATAAGGAGTGACGGAATAAGGAGTGACGGAATAAGGAGTGACGGGATAAGGAGTGACAGAATAAGGAGTGACGGAATAAGGAGTGACGGGATAAGGAGTGACGGGATAAGGAGTGACAGAATAAGGAGTGACGGAGTAAGGACGGACGGAATAAGGAGGGACGGCATTAGAAGTGACGGAATAAGGAGTGACGGAATAAGAAGTGACGGAATAAGGAGTGACAGAATAAAGAGTGGCGGAATAAGGAGGGACGGTATTACAAGTGACGGAATGAGAAGTGACGGAATAAGGAGCGATGGTATATGGATTGATGGTATATGGATTGATTGTATCAGAAGTGACGGTATTGGAAGTGACGGAATAAAGGGTGACGGTATATGGATTTATGGTATCAGAAGTGACAGTATTATAAGTGATGGAATAAGGAGTGATGCTATATGGATTGACGGTATCAGAAGTGACGGAATGAAGAGTGACATATTAAGGAGTGACGGTATTAGAAGTGACCGAATAAGGAGTGACGGTATTAGAAGTGACGGAATAAGGAACAACGGTTTATGGATTGACGGTATCAGAAAGGACGGTATTAGAAGTGACGGAATAAGGAGTGATGCTATATGGATTGACGGTATCAGAAGTGACGCAATGAAGAGTGACGGTATTAGAAGTGACCAAATAAGGAGTGACGGTATTAGAAGTGACCGAATAAGGAGTGACGGTTTTACAAGTGACGGAATAAGGAACAACGGTTTATGAATTGATGGTATCAGAAAGGACAGTATTAGAAATGACAGTATAAGGAGTGACAGTATCAGGAGTGACGGTATCAGTTATGACGATATCAGAAGTGGCGGAGTAAGGAGTGGTTGTATAAGGAGTGATTACATAAAGGATGGTGTTATCAAATGTGACGGTTTACGGAATGGCGGTATCAGGAGTGACTATTAAAGAAATGTTGATATAAGGGGTGGCAAGCTAATTGATTGCGATAAAAAGACGATTCTTTCAATCTCTCTTTTGTTAATGAGGTTTTGATCATTTTGCTGACATATTACCATTTCTTCTGGAATTACTATGACATTTCAATAATGAAAATGTGTTACTTGCTGTTGTCGATTAATTTCGCTTTAGCATATTTTTTTTTATAAAGCATGCATCTCTTCATTCTTTTGCTCTTCCTGTCAAAATCAATTAATCGTAACAAATAAAATCCCTATGAATATTTGTGACTTGTTTTTTTTATTAACTTTTTTATCCCGAGTTTCACGAACAACAGCGAATACCAACACGATGACGGAGCCATATTTTCAACTCGGCATAGTTTTCACTCCGTCATATAAGAAACAATGCATTTATTCAAACACTTTCATTCTGATAGTTGATGTATTCATCAATATGACTTTGTCTTCGTCAATCAGCCTCATTTTAGAGAAAAACGTTGACTAATGAAATCTTGAACCGGCCCTATTGCGAATGTAGGACATCTATATTACTTTATAGAACAGGAAGGATAGCCGACTGTCTATTTCAAAACCTCATTTGTGACGGATATCGGATCAATATAGTATAATGCGGGTTACTTACAGAAGAATTAGCAGCCACAACCTAGCAATTCTTTGAGGTATTCTTTCGTTGTTATATCGTATTATTCAATGGTGAAATCGAATCAAAATTACTCAAAAGCCAAAGCATATAGTAAGGATCCACATATTTATAAACGTGATATTGAACAAAGAAGGTTAACAATTAAAATTGATTATGTTTGTTATGAGTTACAATAACAGCATAGTTGGAAATCAGGTTATAAAGACAAAGGAAAAAAAACACAGATAGGGCCATCTATATCTAATCCATGTGGGGATTAATTCATATGTTGGAAGGATACCTGTTTTAGGTTTATTTCAATAAGTTGTGATTTCTTTATTTCTTATTGTTATTCATAATATTTGGTATAACTGTTATATAAGATATTATATATTATAACTGTTATATAAGATATTATATTATATATTATAACTGTTATATAAGATATTATATATTATAACTGTTATATAAGATATTATATATTATAACTGTTATATAAGATATTATATATTATAACTGTTATATAAGATATTATATATTATAACTGTTATATAAGATATTATATATTATAACTGTTATATAAGATATTATATATTATAACTGTTATATAAGATATTATATATTATAACTGTTATATAAGATATTATATATTATAACTGTTATATAAGATATTATATATTATAACTGTTATATAAGATATTATATATTATAACTGTTATATAAGATATTATATATTATAACTGTTATATAAGATATTATATATTATAACTGTTATATAAGATATTATATATTATAACTGTTATATAAGATATTATATAATCAATTTAAGCTAAAATGCTATCGTTCCAATCTGTTGTTTTTGTTGTTTTTGTTTTTTGTTCTTTAAATTATTTTGGTTTTTTCTTCTCTATAGTATTGAACTCAAAATCGTTCATTGTCGAGCTCTTTCATTTGCGCAGAATCGAATACAATGTCCTATTTGGCATGCTATTTAGTAGGGTTTTAACTTTGCGTGATGAATCATTTCTAAGAGTTATAAATAGTATCAGACATATAGCATATATCCGTTTGTAAATGCATAGATGAGATTCATTTAATACGTCGATTTATAAGGATTCTGTTCAATTTTGATAATGGAATTTTCAAGGAAATTGGAACGAAGACATATAAAGATAAATCTAACCTATATCAATATCTTGGCCTTGGTTGAACTTACAAATAATAAGATGATATGAAGCCAAGTGTAATGCGTTGCACGTTTTTACAAAGAAATTGACGTAAGATGTATCATTTACATATATACGCGTTTTCCTTTCCGACAGTTTAATTCAGTTTTGCTATCATATTTCATATAATTTCTTTGTTTTTTTTTTCATTTTCAAGAGATAGAAACACATTAAGTGTTGCTTAGATGGAATATTTTTTTCCATATCGGCCGGTAAATGTAGGTGTCAATCAAACAGCACAGAAAAATCATAATAGAACTTGCAAACATGCAATTACTGGAGAGAAACCTTAGGTTCTAGGAAAATGGTATTCCATACCTTATTAGTCTACTGTTGTTGAGTAAGCTTCCAAATACTTTTAAGAACGACATAAGATTGAATGTTTTGTATAAATCGGCTGATAAATGTAGGTGTCCATCTTCTAGGTGGAAAATCAAAGTCAACATAAAAATGGAACATGTATACATGCAATTACTGTAGACACACCTAAGGCTCTATGGAAATGGTATTCCTTATACATCTACTGTGGTAGAGCAAGCTACCGAATACTGTTAATTGCGGCTTAAGGCGTTAGGCATACATCAGTATTTCAGTATCTTTATTCATGCAATTTACACTGCTCTATTTTTGTGGAACTGATTGAGGTAGCAAACTACCCGTTGTTTTTCGTATCAACTCATATAAAAAACCCATAAACAATTCCTAGACATTTCTTTACATTTATCCCATCTATTCAATTTTTGAAAAAGCAAAAAAACAAAAAACAAAATAGAAAAATATAGTTTGAGAAACATATGATTGGTTATCAAAAATGAATTGAGTGTATAGAATCACAGAATCACAGTCTTGGTGTTGTTGAAAGCTTGGTTTAGCCTTTTGTTGTCACTTTTTCGTCATTTCTTTAAGGAGTAGTGGTTACACCACCTTGTATAGGTATGTTCTTTAGGGCTACAATTGGTCATACTATGTTATTATGTTAGATGTGTTGGTCATTCGTTGTTGATTGGCCTGTTTGTTACGTTGTCATCTGTATTGTTCACGTGTTAAGAACGTGATGTAATTCAGATTTGACATATATTTGTATGGCGTGCATCATGAAGCAGAAGATACGCTTATCCTGCCGGAACGCCAGGTCTGATTTTCTAAAGTCTCCATGCAAATATATATTGTGTTCATAGTTTGCCCCTAATTTATCGATTATGCGTTTCAATGCCATGTACATATTCTCACTTTTTTATTTGTTTATTGTATTTTTGTTTTGTTTTTGGTTTGAGGGATTGGATGATAGTTTATAATTGATCATTTTTCCCTACGAGTACTAAAATTCTTATCATTCTGTATTTACTCTGTCCACGCGTAAACATTGCGCCGGTCATTATTTCATGCTACTATTTCACAGAAAGCTACCAAAGTTTGCATTTTAGTAAATCTTGGCTTGTGGAATATTTGCGAACTTCAAATGAATGAGTCAAAAGCCCCATGTATACCAACTGTTGGCTGTGTATGAAAGACTACGGATTTTATTACGCCGTAATAATTAGCCATTAGTTTGGTATTAGTAGTCATAATGAGTAATATGGCAGTGATTGGTAATGATGAGATAATCATCGATTGATTATATAGTTCATTACTGGTGCGTTACTATATAAACATTTGATAGTCAGAGAGTGCACCAATCTTATTCCTTAGAGATGCCAATAACTAGCATCATTCACTTATCATAAATATGAGATTAGGTATAAACAATATTATGGAACATATTTCAATATTATATATGGTCCGATTTCCGTCAATTTTCATTGGCGAAGCATGGTCAAGTTGAAATGATTCTATCATTAGAAACACTGATTCAATATTTCGTTTTTGACGTCATAATAATTGTGACATCACAATGTCCCAATTTTCCTTTTTATGTTATTAAGATAAATATAATGTAATTCCACCGTTTTGCAAACACTATTTATATCTAATATTAACATTAAGTAAATTTTATTCAGTTACAAATATTGTAGAATCAAATATCAACCGAGGGCTATCTATAGAACATAAATTGTGAATGACTGACACAAATCTGGCTTATTTCTTAAATAGCAAGCTTTCTGTGCGTATATAACAAAACGTACATTATAACGTTTATCCGGCTTCATCACAGATTATTCCTCAACAATACCCATTTCATCCAAGCAGTGTTCTAAGGGAAAGATGTATGATGCCGAACCTATGGTCTTCAGTAAAAATAGTAACATTGGTTTCTGACATTTGGACACTCTTCGAACTGTACTAACAGAATCATTTGTGTTCTATTTATAGACATCTATTTTGCTAATTTCCCAAGCATGAACGTGTACAGCTCTTTATTGACGCCTTATACGCTGATGTGCTTATTTTGTGGTGTTTCCTCAGTCAGTCAGTCAGACAAGAACATTCCATAAATGGAATATTCGGCTCCCCTCATCAACTGTGATTTAGAGCCCAACAATGATTTACTAATCTAGCCCACCATGCATGAGATGGTAATTTCCTTCCCGCCAAACAAGAAGTTATTAGGATATAAATGGGAAACCCATTTAGTAATACTTCAGTATAAGACGGTAAAATTATTTTACATTATCAAACAATATTCAATGTAGCACTCCTTTAAGTTAGAATACGTCATTCTCAGCAGCTTAACACTATATGTATGCTACACTGTCATTCAATATAATCAAAAGATTTCGAAAGATTTTATTGTTGTATTATCAGGACGATTTGCTGGTTCTGATGCACCTGACTAATATCTCCATATGTGTGTTCAGAAATGTATTGTAGCTGGTTTTGCGTTAGACCGTGCTTTCAACGATCTTTTAAACGGTGCTTTTAACGGCTTTTCCCCCCTGTGCCACATCACTTGACTGTTACAACACATGTATAGTGCCGCCCTGCTTATCACTTAATATCAAACCCCGCTTTTATTTCAGATCCGATTGCAGACAGGAAAATCAATCTTGCAAAGTTTCCTGCAACGGCGATCTCGGCATTGAACCCTGGTCATCTGGGTGGACGTCGGTAATTCTTACATGTAACCAAAAGGTCAAAACTGCTTCAATTCAAGATATTTTCCCTTTTTTCGGCTGAATCAATTAATTATTTAGACTTTTCCACACGTTAAAGGAAGATCGAAATTTCATCAACATGTAAACACGTTTCAAGTATTGAGAAAGGGGAGACATTTGGAAGTAATATTTGACGATATTTAACCGTTTCGGCCTGGGTCTGCGTACTGCAATAGAATAATAAGATTATATATTAAGATCCAGTCTACCTAGAAGTATAAATGGAAATAGTATTCTGGGAAGTAATCGAATGAACGTTACTCGTCTTCGACAAAGGAAAATGATTTTTCGTTGCACGATACTGGCGTTACGTTGTATGACGCACATTATTTTTTATTTGCCCGCACATGACTAAAACAGTACTATTTATTCCGTGTTAGGGAATTAGGAAAAATGGATTCTCATGGGAAAAAAGTGTTAACTTCACCGAGAAAGTGTAATGTTACGTTACAAAAATTATAACCAGCGGTTGCGAATTTTAATCATTTATTTCACAACAACAATGAAGAAAACCATCGATTGATATGAAAAAACACAGCAAGTCATGGGATGGATGTTATCTTTTTTAAAATAAATCTGTTGCTTGATCGGATGCAGTGAGAACCTTTTTATAAGAGAAGGTCTGGATGGTTCGGCGCTCAGCGTTTGATGATGTTCGTCTTTAAGACATTAGAGCAACACTTTAGTTTGGTAAATAAGAGCTTCAATGTTGTTTTAATGAAAATGCTTATTTATTTCATGTTGATATTCGTATTCATTTAAGCGGCATGTGTATAGTGTACTGGTGGTTATGTTCGCTTTTGATTCATTTTTTTTCTATGAGAATTATCATTTAATATAGACTGACAATGTCCAGCGAATATTATTTACCGTCACATCTGCCTTAGCGACCACTTGACCTAAATGATTCCCATTCGTGTGCAACCGTATTTTTTTCTCGAACATTATTTGATATACTAGCGACCTTAATTAAGCGACCATCTGTCAAATTGACTTACGACCATCATTTCTGTGTCCCAAATAACGATAAAAAAGACACAAATGCATAATATTTGCATGATAGTGTTACGCGGCATGTTCTATCCGTGATCCACATGTACTTCCGACTGGGACAACTGCGAAAATATATATCCCCGTGAATTTTAACATATTTACAGTATACATAGTAACTGCACCATTGAGAACGTGTACCACGTATGACTATATTTAAGCTAGACAAGTTCCGATTGGTTAACACCGATAAGACTTGCTAACAGGAATCAATAAAACACAGAAAAGAGGAAAAATAAAAACAGAAAACACAATGCGTTTAATTCAATATTCTCGTCTGCAAATAGCTGCCGAAACATATTTGTCGCTTTAAGGTCGATGTAATGAGGCATCGTCAGTGGGAGAGATCTTAAAATGGATTGGAGTTTAAAACGTCAACATTCAGATTCAGTTTCAGTTGCTAATCCTGTAAAGTTTCACGGTCTATTGACTGCTCAAGTCATAAATATGGAATAACGTCGTGGCAAAAAGGACGCCCACAACAGAAATATTTCATGCCGTTACTAGAAAATGACTTGTATGACAAAGAATACAATTGCAAAGGTCAATCAGAGGCAGGAGCCATAACTAAGAAACAGTATCACATTTGTTTTTAATATCTAAATGCCAGGAAGTACGTCACTGTAAAATGAGGATCGCAAACATGACCATGTCCAATATTGAACGCATGCGAGCTGCATGTGACGAGGGGAGGAGAACTATCCATTTGATAGTGGGCATTGATCCCTCCAGCCTCATTAACAGCTTTCCAAAGCCTGCCTTTACAAGAAAATGGTCTTACCGTCAGTTCTTTATAGATTTCAACATTGGGGACAACTCCGTGTGAGCGACCACACAAAACTAGCTATTAAGCTTATCACTGACGTACATCGGCGCGCAAGACCGGATATGGTCGAGCCAATGCTCGGCATATTCCGAATATCTGCTGAGATCGACAAGAGAAAATTGTGGTTTATGCAGAAACTGAGAAACTGATCTCGTTAGACTATTCCTTTCTTATTAAGCGGATTTGCATAACATGCCTTTATTCGTTTATAAACATGCAAGCTGGAATATCTGTAACCGTTAACACCAAATGACACTTCCAGATATCACCGAAGTGTACCTTGATACATATCTTCAGACGTATGTTCCCCCTCCCAAACGTCAATGGAAGCGGCTAGTGAAATCTGCTATATCTTCCACCGAAAACATGTCACTAGACAATCGTATGGCAAAAGATCGGGATTTCGACCTGTTCCGTGCGTGTCATTCGTCATACACAGCTCATGATTGCACTGTGAGTGCTTTGTGCAGTCAGTCCTTCAGTGATGGCATGATTCATGGCTGCTCCAACTGCACGTATTCGAGTAATCTCCGTTAAATTTTCTTGCAAGAACTCCTGGCTGAGTTTGGACCGCGCATTTCCAACGTTATCAAACATACAAAAACGACGTCTCCTTCTCCAAAACAATATTAGGTGCCACGTTGGACGTCCCATACGAAGATGGTGTTACCAGGAAGCGATTCCTAATTAAAGCGGTTAGGTTCATCGTTCAAATTACGTGCTTGATCCCAGTTAAAATCTAGCTTTCAATTTTGAACGCGAAACAAGTAACCTGCTTTGCAGTTTATCTCTCAATCCGCGTTAACTGAACTGTTCTCACTATTCATTTGTATCATTATTTTTTTTCTGTCGTTTTTATTGTATTCACTAATCTCCTTTAGGAAGAAACAAAATTTGATGGTATTGCAAAGGTCAATTAGAGGCAAAAGTCATAATTAAGCTACAAGACACATTATCACATTTCTTTTTAATAGCTAAATGTCAGGAAGTCCGTCACTGTAGAATGTCAATCGCAAGAATGACAGTAATACTGTTTATTGATTTCACGAGAAGACTACTATCTTTACACTACTGTCATCTCTACTGCTTGTACACGAGCCCGTTTTCGGTTCGAATTCAAAGAGTTAACTATGTCCTTCTTTACACTAATGCCAATACCAATTTGTCTTCATGAAATTTGTTATTGCGGGTTTTAAATCTATTCTGTCCGTCGGTTGTATCAAAAGCAAAATTTAAACAAGCCAGACAACGTTATGTTTACCCGATATGTAACATGCTTATGGATTTTATATAATATTTCCATTGTCTTCATAACTTTTGCAACAGGTGCATTGATACACATTGAATGTGTACGAATTAACTATTTATATCCGTCAACTACACATATCGACAACGTGTATCCCATTTAAAACACATTATCACTTTTCAGATAAAATGAAACAAGATTCCTCTCGAGAGAACAAGAGTCAATACTACTGCTTGTTTACTGCGATAGTATATACCGGACAATTCAGGTTCGGCGATAAGACCTGTGGCAAGACTCATTATCTCGATAAGGCTACAGATGTGACTGCCTCATTACCTCGATCAAGATGATGATCGTTGTTTAAATCAATCTCCATTCTTTGTTTACCCAATAATCACCACTCAATGTCTTTTTACACATTGATCAGGATATTAGATCGGTTATCCCTCACTGCTTCCTCGCAGATGGTTTATCACAAGGCAAACATTGTTTGGTTTTAAAATTAACATAGACCATGTGTCATTATTAGGTAGAGCTTAAATCATTGAAGTAACTGACTTAATATTTTTAGTAAAAAATAATTGAAAAATTGGTTTTCTGATGTTTTTATACATAGTTTATCTTCCGATGCTATATTTAAACCCAGAGGGGTATCATATATCATTTTGGTATTTAATGTCTTATCTTATTCCTGGTTCCTTATCTGCAGGATTCCTCTCTTTAATCTAGCGCTTTTTTACTTCCTAATTTACTACTCCTGCTTAGCGCTCAGCATGATGGGAGTTAAACGACTGGTTTGCCCGTTGTCAGTATAATATGACCGGGTAGGGTGTTCAGCTGTGTGTATTCGGTAGTATAATTCATTGAGGTAGCACTACAAAGTCGGCATACGTTCCACGCTATCACACCGGTGCAGGTGTCCCGACACGTTAACACTAGCCCTCCACTTCTGGGTTGCGAGTTCGAAACCTACGTGGGGCAGTTGCCAGGTACTGACCGTAGGCCGGTGGTTTTTCTCCGTGTACTCCGGCTTTCCTCCACCTCAAAACCTTGCACGTTCTTAAATGACCCTGGCTGTTAATAGGAAGTTAAACAAAAACAAACCAACGCGCTATCACACCGCAGCCTCACAACATACACAGGTACAAACATCACGCATACATCTCGCGCACATGGAAGGCTGTCCTTAGATGACTCTAGCTGTTGATTAGGACGCTAAACAATTCTAAATCAAACCAAACTTTCGATTTTGTTGATTTTTTTTACAATATGTTCTGTGAGGCTTCTTTATGACTTCAGGTCAAGTATATTGATGGATTCCACTAATATTCGACACTTGCCTTCCAATACTTACTAATTTTGTGGCATTTCCTTTCTCTCTCGTAGAATTTTAATGTTTTTTTTTTTTCATTTTCACAAACTATTCTCCGATTCTTCTTTGCCTTTCAATCTTTGGAGACTGTTTATTGGAGGATTCCACAGATACACGGTACTTTCTCTCTGCGACTTCCTAATTGCCCTTTAATTCTTATACCGATACTTTCTTCTGATTTCTTTTTACCAAATGATACCGTAGGGGTCTTTCAGTGTGTCCATCGTTTGTCTTTTGGTTCCCTTGAGTTAAACAGCTTTCTTCCTTCTTTTTCATGCTAAACATGTTTTAGGTTCAGCTAATTTTATTTCCCATCATCATATAAGAAATTCCAGAGTTTGGAGCCCTAGGCGCATCTGTCTTCGTCACTTCAGTATTCTAATCATTCTATAATTTTCCCTTGAGTAGGTGTTCTAAGAGTCTTCTCTTAATCCGTGAAAAAGTTTACGCTAAAAATGTTTAGTGGTTTCCCCTCTAGAAGCAATGCACTAAATCATCATTTCACTAAAAGACCGTTTTATATACTGTTTCTAAAAAAAAATTGCGCGCCGGTCTGTGTCAATCATCAATGCGCTAATCTGTTATCTGTTTAAATTTGGAATTTTTTTTATAACTTGAGTGCGCCTAACTACAATGTAAGTACATTTACTGTATAGCTCAAATTCAATTGTCAATCGATATATTCTTTCTACACATGGTATAATAAAAAGGAACTTTATCTTATGTATGATTATGCTAAGCCTTTTTGGTTTATCATTTATATAAATTTGTTTCTGTTAACAAGATGACTACCATTGTCCATTAATACGTACATGTACATGCGCCATACATTGAATGTTGCAGATGGTGTATCTCTTACCATTATGGTTTTTGTCAGGTTTGTTTCTGAAAGATAATTCGTCTATTTGTTTCAAGAGCATTTTGTTATTGTTTTCTTTTGGTTTTACTGCCTCCGAAAACTGTTTGTGGCGATGTGTTATTGGCTATTCATTTAGTGCAGATGCATAACTTAATCAAAATCTCAATCAGTTGAAATGCTAGATGACATATAAAGTTCCGAGACAGAACCGTTATAAATATTTGAAGAAATGTTCCTTTTATAGAAACATAGAATACCGATTAAAATAACGAGATATTGAGATAAAATTAAACCCCCGATATCTTTAATAGTAATTTGTTTTAACAAGAGATATTACTTTTCACACGAAGACTTTTTGTTTTAAATTGTTCTTGGATTGTCTGATACCAATCTCTTCAGAATACAATTCTTCCCCGCTTTCGTAATCAGTTGCAATTTCGCAAGACCATAATGATCTCGTAGCTCGTCTTCGCTTAGCAAATGAAACAATTACGATTGAATATCAATGGTATATTGGGTGACTCTGACGTCAGTTCCACTCTACTACCTTTGAATTACTTAATTTGTCCTGCCATTAGCGCACGTTTTATCTTGATCAAGCAAAGTAGGTCACTGATTGATAAGATGATACGGTAACGACTCTCTGTATGATTATATTGCTCCATACGTCATAAACACGACATATTTAGTACCGATATAATAACAAAGTATGATATATCTATTTGCTGAGCGACAAGTGAAAATTACGGTTGCTTTTATACCAAACGTATGTAGCTGAACTCCAATGGTGAGGACAGATGAGCAGGTAGCATGGTTTGAACTTTCAATGCATGTCTAGAGACCGTTTGTCCTTCAGATATGAATTGTCTTAAAATTAAATACTGATATCTTACCATGTCCTTAAGACGCCTTGTATAACAAAAGATGGCATGTTTTGATATATATAATATTCAAGACATAACATATCTAATATAATTGAATTAAAATTAATGCAGACATTACAACATCCCCCTTCACTGGACGGGGCCAAAACCGCAAAGACGCTTCAAAAATGGGGAGTGCATACATGTTCAATTTCAGAGGACCCGAGTTTGAAAAATACACGTGGAGGTGAAAGGCGAGTGGGTCATTATAGTATATACAATAGTACATAGCGTTTATAGTTACCTTTGTTGAACAAATAGCTGATATAAGCCTACCTTCCGGTAGGTAATCTATAATTGATAGCATTGTTATCATTGTTTTCCTACGGGTCATCAATTTCTAGCATTGTTGATGATACAAATAAGCGATGTAACAACATCACATATTATGAAAACAGTAGAGAATACCAAAATAACAACAAAACCACAATTCCAACTCCATAAAATGATGGTAAGATTTGACAAAAAAAAAATGCATGGAAAAACTTGAAAAAAGGTTCATCTGCTTCATCGGATACACCCGCAATACAGTCAGTTTCTCCAAATGAGAATTAGGATGGTGACTGCAGAATCAATAGTCATATCAACAAGCATCAAAAACATCTTACGTCATAAGGGAATATAATATTTCGAGATCACAATGTCGATCATACAACTTTCATGTGGTCTCTGCAAGACATAACTTTGTGCGTATTAATACTGTATACCTGGTAATTTTCGTCCCAGGTTATTTTCGCCCTTGAGCAATACAAAACATATTCGCCCCTTTTAAAATTATTCGCCCTAAATGGTTTTCAAGAAATATCCTTTTCCTCGTTTGTAAAATCGGAAAATTCCGTTCGGAATTCTCAATACAATTGCACTCGGACCACTCGGGACTTATCGGGAATTGTCTTTCCAGCATGCGATCTTAAACTTAATCAGTCGTGAAACAAAGAACGTTTACATGTGCTCAGATTTTCTTTTAGTCCCTGCTGATTCAAGTAGTATCAGGTATGCATCGGTGATTTTAAGCAAACACGATCAATTGTACATTCACCGCACCGTGACTAATGACTGACCAGTGTTTTCTCTTGTTCACATGTACATGAATGGAAGCCACAATTAAGCGACGGTGAAAATAAGTCTTTTCCATGGCAGGAATTTGATGCCACTCTGTATTTCATTTTTATCATGACCGGACTACACAATTAAAAGTTAAAAACAGTTGAAAAGTAAGAGAGTATGTTTGTGATCTGACTACACTTGGTCTACGTACTATGATTTATAAATCCTTCAGTTCAGCTTGAAATTTTCGCCTTCATCTTAAAATCGCTCTATCTCCAAAGGGCGAATGTGGCAAAAAATAAACGGGGGCGAAAATTACATGGTATACAGTAGCTGTGTAAACTGTATTGCCACGTTTGCTTTTCATTATACCGCAGTGTAAAATTTAAACAACATGTAATATTTACGGCTAATACAATGGTCACTTTGATAATTCAATGCGTTGATAACGGGTTGATTTTGAGCCGAATTATGTCAACAAGGCTTAATTAATCTAAGCAAAACTATTGATACCTAATTGTGTTATCCTCATTACATTATGACGAAGCGTCACGTTTGACTCTCGTGAGCATTTGAAGTTGTCAAAACAACAATTACTGCATTCGTAGACTTTTAACCTGTCATTTTATGATACTTTTTACAAAATACAAAAGTAGGGAAAAAATTTAAAGTTGTATTGCTCTAATTTCAAAAGATAATATTTGAAAGCTCCCACTTAAAAAAATCACGTGAAATAGAGATCAAGCTGAAACTCCATTAGTGCCAGGAATCCGTTGTCTGGTAAAATCTTTCTAGGCTGAGATGAATGAGAATATAAAGATATGTAAATTTTCAGCGTATTACGTGTCTAGCTTTATTTTCCTGTAATGAGGAGCGTATTCTTATTAGTTATGATCCCAACTAAAAGCAGTTTAATTCTTAAGTGTATTGATTACGAAATGAATCTCCTCTGTCACAAACAATATAAAAGCTGGATAAATGCACACTTCAAAGACAACGACTTACTGCTTCAATATGTTATGGTAAAGCCTTGCCGTAAATCACATATACAGGGTTGTTCTTCATCATTTGTGTCAAGGGGAGTTTATAAAACAGCCTGGCAATAAGGGATATATCTCAGACGCAACGCTGGTGTCGCCCATATACCATGATATTACTGGAAGTTTATAGCCAAATCCGAGGTGATATATGGCATTATCCTTAGAACAACATTTCTATCGATTGGTCCAGTTGATAAGGTGATGAATATACATCTTACCCTCTTGCACTCTCTCGATTACGACAAAATGAGATAGCCATGCATGATATGTCGGTCATGATACAGTGTAAACTTATTGAGTTTTCTATCAGGTTCTGTAGAATGTTCATTTGTACATATCATGACAGATCGGGAAAAATCTGATTTAAACATCTGTCCATCTGACGATATATCAACCCACGGAGAAAATAATCACTTGTTGTAAGTTTGTTGTTTTGTGTCATGGTGACGTAATCATGTTAAAGTTAACTTTGCGAATTGCCAACAGCCAGAATATACAGCAATACACATGGTGTATTTATTTGTATATATGTACATCTGATTTAAGACGGTGTGCTATTTTAACGTTAAGTAAAATGAAATACAATTGAGTTAAGAAAACACTTGTAAAATAAAAACACACATAATGAACTAATTACACAAGAGGTAATCTGGTTGATGAACATATTTGCTAAAGAACACTTTTTTACATTGATTTTCTTACTTAATGGCAACTACGTAACACCCACATGCAAACAGATAATGGTCTATGTATGACTTCCTGTCACAATAATATGCTATTGTATTTCCTATTTGGGTATATGATCATTACTGCAGCGGTCGGAAGCATGTTTTGATCATTACCGTTCGTTTTTGCAGCTTGCTAAATGTTAAAGTGCAGGTGACATGCATTTTTCGTTTTACTTTATGAAAATATACGTCATGTTTCCGTTGAATATTATTTGAAAATATTTTTACACAATTTAACATGGAAACTATCGACTTTTCGTTAGAACAAACTTACAGTGTACATTTGTTCCCGGTATTGGTTCTAATTTATAATTAGCCTATTAAGGTAATTTCTTGGATATAATGACACTTCTTCAACCTGACTGCAAGGCAAGACGTGCATAACGGTATACAGTATTTGTTTATTTTTTGTGTTCTGATACATCTGTTACAAGACATTTGTTCAATTGTTACGTCATCGCTTCATAGTAGTACATACTTAATGATCCATTTAGGAAAGAGGTAGGGAATGTAAATATTGTGATTGAGATATATTCTTTTCTGAAAAATACCAATCTTTACAATGGCTTCTCGGTTTTTTATATCCAAAGGCATTCTCTTTCCATTCTATAAAAAAAATATAAAAATCATCATAGATACGCCAGGACATCGGTCAAAAAAGGAAATCGGAAGTAATGTAGGACCCTTTACCAAGATACAAAGTACGTGATCTTCTGATTTTACAAACTGAATCGAAATACACCTGACAACCTCCATAAATTTAGGATGGTTCATACATTTAATCACGTCATATTATCATTTTCTTAAAAGTATTTCGTGTAAGAATTTCGAGAAGTAAATCGAATGACTTTTGACGATTAACCTCTTTGATAAGAGAGTAGATATCTAAACAACGCCCGTAGAAAACATCTCGAAAGGCGATAGCAAATGATAGATACCAACTGGCAAACAGCTGTTTTGTTCTAAACTTAAACGGGAGCGATTGAATAAAACGTTAATGATTTTCGGATTAATCTACCGCCATGGTTCTTTCTCTACAAATAGTTTTTCCTGGCGGTGAATTGTATAAAGCTGTCAGCCTCGCACGACGCGTATGTTGAGATATTTGCTTTAGCTTGCATTTGATAAAATCATTGAGCTTTTATATGCTACACGTAGCTATATGTAATCAATATATATGGTTAGCACCGAGGGAAATACCAGAACGTTCTATCATAAATCAAGCGTTGTACTACTGTGGAATTTCTTGGTTTGTTTGGCCACGCATGGGATATTTTCTTTAATGTCTAATTTGTTATCGTTAAATCAATTACAGAGAAGTTTATCGGATGTTTCATCAACGCTAGATTGTCGCGATGATAGTGGAGTGATGTTCGTGACTTTGCTTTATTTTGTTAAATGTTTCTCAAGCACAGCACCTTTGAAGTGCGTTTTGACTTGGTCACATTAATGCAAGATGAACTGTAATACAGTCTAATTTGATTTGTAACAGTGAATTTCATTGGCCAATCTAAATGATTTTCAACTGTATGATCGCAATAAATTTACCACCCGCATTTTAAAAAATCTCCTTTGAAGTGCTGATCGAGAATACAAATGACATCAATGACCACGACCTGATGACAACATGAAAAAATAACGTAATCCGTATGCAAATTCCATTATTTACAAATCATGTTGATATGTCATTTTTTTACTTAAACAAGCACAATAGTTTTGGTTTTACATCGTTTATCGTCATATGAACGGCTATGGTCATCCAATTCCGTCCTCCCCTGTGTACAAGATGCGTGTGTGTGCTTTGGGAGATGGAGGTATTTCATGTTTGTCTCCTAGTGATAGCGAGGACCTGGTGCCGATTTTACAGTTTCTACCACACTGGAGCATACTGCCAAAGACACCTAGCAGGACATCCCAACAGGTCTCATTTTAATGATAATGGACGAACCAGTCGTTTCAATTCCCCCAAAAATGAGTGTAAAGCAGGAGTAGCAACTACCATTTTCGAGACTCATAGGGTAGAAAGCAAGGTTGTTTTGGTTCATGTTGAAAATCAGTTACGTGATTTATCTTAAGGTAATATTGAGCAAGGTGTTTTTCATTAAATTTAATACACAGAAAGTCTTTTTCATGAAAGCTGAAAATCAGAAAAATGTTTTCATTAGAAATGACAATCAGCTAGATGTGTCTATTAAATTTGATACTTAGCAAAGTGTTTTCATTAAAGCTGTTATATGGGTGTTTATAGCATGGAAGATCAGCAAGATGTCAATAAATTTGATAATTTACTCAGCAAGGTGTTTTCATTAAAATTGGTGATCAACAGGGTGATATTCTTAACATTGATACTCTTGGATTTTATCTTCAAAACTGATGATCAGAAGGGTGCTTCCTTAACAGTCGTTGATCGGTAGGGTCCTATGTTTCTGGATAATAATTCACTCACTGGGTTTTCTTCAACCTTTACAATTCTAATGACATGTTTACGCAAACAATTAAGCCGATGTGTAATTATGTTACACGAGCGTGAATTTACAACCCGACCTAACCTATAAAACACATAATTACGACGCTAGTCCCGGGAAACAATAAATATTAAACGAAGCCATCATAGAATAGCATAAATAGTCTTCAACAGCAATGTCTCTTCGGTTGAATGTGTATGGCGATTTGATGGGCCTTTCTCAAATTCCATTACAGCTTGCTTTGAAATCCTTACCTTTGTCAATCAAATAATCACAACGTTTAACGGTCTCTGTTGATAAAGGAGAAAGGTTATGAACAGTACCACACATTAGTTTAATTATATCTTAACTGATTTGTACTTTTGCTTTGCTTTCTTGGCCGAAGCATGAGACATGAGTATGGTTTTAGATGTGATATTTTGTGAAAAAAAATTAGTAGTAGGTGTATTTCTAGATATCGGTCTTTTACGTCATTGGCAATGTAAAGATTTGTGCTAAGTAGTGTTATTAGCGGTCATTTTGATAATAATAGGTACACGTGCTTCAAAATTTGATTTGTAGCTTATCACAGCAAACGTTGCAGTTAAGATAGTGTTTAATTTGAGCATAAAAGTAACAGGCCTATTAGAAAGGTATTGTCTTTCCTTGGTCTTATTCACCTTGATAAGAGTGACTGTTGTAAGTCATTCACCTGATGTGCCCCATCCATATGATGCTGTCTCGAAAAAGATGTATTTAGCTACATAACATCACTGCGTGCCATTTTCCCTTTAAGCAGTATATATCCAGTTATTTATGTACTAGGTCATATTTCTCTACCGTTATCAGGAGCATTAAGACTTGCTTTCAAGTCGTATGTTCTGGAAACCCCAAAGGATGTCTAAATAAATATCCATTTGTGTGATTTCTGGTGGCATAACTTTTCCACATACGCTGTAATCTATAATTGTCCCCTCAACTGAAGTAAATTCGAAATTCGTTTCAGACACCGGCAGTTGCTCTTAACCTAATGCTGCAGAAGAAGTAGGTCATTCGTTACGTACATCCTTAATACTTTTCTAAACTTTATATTGTTTTGTTGATTTGCTCTCTGGATGTACTTCAAAATATTTTAATGAGAAGAACATAAATGAAAGTCCCCTCACCTAATCACATAAGATTATCCCTCATCTTGCTATCCTTTATTACCTTCCACATTTTTCGACTTGTTAAGTGATGATGAAAAGATAAAGGCGTGACGATTTATTTACAATTATTAAGTAATGGCCTAGCAAGTTTTCCCGTATAAAAAAACCTTTGTAAAGAGTGAACAAAATTACTGATTACACTTTGCTTGCTGTGCTAATGGGCTTGGTGTTCCGTAATTATTTTTACTTCAATTCTTTGATGAAGAGGTCCACACCAATAGATGTGATAATAATCAGAAGGGGTTATCCCTTGTATCATAATTCATCGTATTGTTCGTCCTGTCAGAAACAGATCAGTCACAATTAAAGAAATAATCTGGTGATATCTGGGATGCATTTTGCCATTTTTTGAAATATCAGATGGATGTTTGATGGCCACAGCTTAACGTCGGGATTCTATTTTTGCACCAAAGTGATATATTATGACCCCCATTTTCTTTTTTGGTATGCATTACTCTCCGAAGAATGAAGAATGTTGGTGTCATCTGCACAGCACATCTGAAATCAATAAGACAGTCCTCCCGGCGGGAAGACGGTATTTCTGAGATTACGTGGCTAGTGTTATACACCATCGGCATATTCAAGGGTGCATGTAACACTCATTAAAGAAGAAAATTAGAAGCAATTTTTTTATCTTGCCATTTGAGATAAAACGAGTAAATGAATAGAACATTTTATTTTTTTCTATAGGCAGATATCACATTGATCAGTGGATTAAGATACCATAACGTAATTTCTGGTTCATATATTGCATGACAGTGTATATGTAATTGGCTATATTTTCGTTAAATCAGACCATGCATCACAAGGCAAACAGTCTCTAGTCGCCATTAATCCGTACATTTTCATTCTCTATACAATCGTCCCTAATTCCGTCATAATTTCAAGGATTAGGAATCATCGGATTAACACGGTTTATCTTAAGATTTTAAACTAAAACGGAACAGAAGCCAATATTACGTGCCCACTTTTTTCGTATATCTGTAAAAATAATCATTACACTGGTTTCATCACCAGTAGTCATTGCGAACACTTCTTTTATGTGCCGTGGTTTTCGCTTCTTCAATTTATAATTAAGAGTTAAATTTAGTAATAGAACGCATGAACGTTGTCATTTTCATCTGTATTGATGGCTTTCATGCGAGACGAGGAAATATCAAAATCGGAGAAAAAGTCAAACCAGGCATGTGATGCTGAACGTGCTAGATATTACGACGTTCAAGGCAGCATACATGCAAAGCTTGTAATCGATCACTTGCACTTTTAAAGTTACACTCAACTGGTGACAATCGTTTGAACTACAGCTGTAACACCATTTAGTTAGGTACTGCCTTGTTATTTGCAATGCACAAGACGGCATTTTTCAATGCAAAGATCCAAGAATGACTCAGCACCAATAATTAAGCCTACTACAAGTAATATGTTTAGCTTGTATTTTATATTCTGGACAAGGTAATTGTCGGAACAAGTTCATTGATCCTGTGTTATGGTAGATGACGCTTAGAAAATTTTGATATGTTGTCATGTTGCTAGGATATGTATCAAAGCATCAACTATTCCATCCTGACCTATGCATTATGTTAAGTAGTTTGCACATCCACACTTAAAGACGTATACATCACTACCCTTGTGGTGACAAAGTACCTGACCATAGTTTCATCAACTTAGTTAATCATCTCCGTAAATTTTGTAAACGCTTTCTTTAGATTAAGGAATACTGATGGCACTTGCGTCTGCAACCATGCTAAAAATAAGTGAAATCATTGGTCTGCGACATGTCTGATACACTGGGCATCATAGCATGTTTAAACTACAATGGAAACTTTGAAGTTTGATATATAAAGAAGTATATTTTATTAAGGTGCGTTGGAATAAAGAGACATCTCATATACTTATAGAGAGTAAAATACCATTCCGTGATAAAAAACATTTTTTAAATCATAACATATTTACATACTATTTCATTTATGTATTAAAAACGCAAGTATGCATCTTGGTATTACCCTGATAGTGTGAAATATGACTTTAAAAAAAATATATCACATTTCCAAACACTTCACAAGCATGTTCCTGGTAAGATGAATATGTCTCTCAAGATACCTAATGCAAGGAAGCTTTCTAACAGATATTCAAAAGACACCTTTTTGCCCCGTCACACATTTCATGCGTAATATATGATAAGGTGATGCATTGTGGCTACCGTTACAAATAAAAGTAACGTAAGGAATATATGGAAGAAATGTCAATTTCTACTGAGGATTTTTTAGGAGTGCTATTTTCTTTTTAAGATTTATACCGCGGAATATAATGAGTGGTCTATATACATGTATATAGAAAAAACATGATGCACTCTACAAACCATTCCGCATTTTATATTGGGAAATTATATTGAATGGGGTCCCGATGAGCTTTCCTCTGAGACCTAATTAATTGGGATGACCTATCCGTTCGATCTGAATCGAGGGCTAACTTTTGATCTAAAGTCACGTGATCAATTCCTTGCCATATAAAGACAGGTCTTGCAAAGCTTCGTCGATTAATAGATGTTTGCCGTTTTTACCTTTAGTCGTTCCCACGTACATTACAGTGTAAACTTTATGTGGTATAAAACCCGGGGGGAATGTTTATGTAGCGCTAGAATGACACCTGTAATGGCATTAGGCATGAAACTGTCTTGTAAAAGGGCAACATACTTTCAGTGAAATGTTTCACATCAACCGGCGTCCACATATTCTTCGGTCATCAATGGATATGAGATATGGTGGTAAAGGACATATTTGGAAGCAAACACACACACACTAACATTTCTGAATTTACTGATTGACATGGGGAACATTGTTGTACCGAGCATTTAATGTACAAACACGTCACAGAATGTTTTTATTACATATATGATATATATATACTCCCCATGAGAGACTTGTAGACAAGTCGATGATTTAGTCCTGCATGCTTTGTTCCACTATTTTTAACATTTTATATAACATTTTGAAAAAACATTTTATTTTTCTAGAAGTCGTTAGTATTTCACTTGTACATTAAATTCGCTGACAATGTGCAAGAACATCTATAATTTTCTTAACTTTTACGTAACCATGACTCCTGGATAACATATTAACCAGGGGAACAACCACAACATTATCATGTAGTTACTCATCTGATTACAGTGTTTCCTCTCCATTTTTCGTCATTGCGATGGAACACCAAAAGGGCAATGAAACCGGTGTCAATTCGATACGACACTTGTGGTGAATACATTGATGTTGATATACAACACGGGATGGTAGCCGTCAGAGTAAACGAGTTTTAAGGAAGATAAATCATACACAGTAGTGTGTGTGTGTTCCGCTGTTTAAAACATATCACCCGTCAATCACAGCACATGGTTTATATACTTAGTGGTAGATTGTAACTGGTACATGTCAATAATGCACGCTAATTTACGCCGCCTTGCTTACTAGACCTTTCTCTTTTGATTTTTTCACTTTGCGTTAGTATTGAAGAATACAAGTACCCTCATTATTAACGGTCAAAAACATTAAAAAAAAGCAAAAACAAAAAACAAAACCCAAAAATTCGGTTAGTTAGAGGTGTTTTTTGCGTGTGGGCAACTTGATTGATTTCACGTTATATCTAATTTCACATATTCATGTTTCATATTAAAGTTCGCTTTAACTCTAAAAGTGCACTACATTTCCAATTTTTATAACTGTAAACGAATTATCAAAGACAGTAGGTATTTGATTATAAAATTGCATTTGAATGAGGGTTGTAGACATTTGTCGATGAACAGACATGATGTTCTGTTAATAGCAGATATTAGATAGCAAAAAATGTTTTTTATATGAGTAGAAATAGAATTGGAATAGAATTTATTCAAACGACAATACAGTAGTGTATGTATATATTCCGCATTTCACGCATAAACGATCATTTCCGTTTTACGTCACGTATAAATGTTTTAGCACTAAAAATATTTAATACTGGAATATATAGTTTTCCTGACGTGCATATGTTCTTAGAATATATGTCATTACTTATTTGTAGTTTGACATTTCAACATTCGATCACTTTAAAATTTCCATACCGCTGTATCAAGAAAATATACTTTTCTCATAAGCAAACAACGGCTTCATTTGTTTACAAAAATGAATAAATAGAAATAAATCACATTGAATGTTCCGTACATCAACAATCATCGGTAAAATAAATATTGAGTTTCATTCACTGTAAGTCTGAGGATTTAATATTGTCAATTAGTTGAACTATTAAGTGGGTTTTATAGATTTGTCTGTTGTAAATTATATTGCTTTGCATTTTGATTAAGTAGAAATCCATTCATTCGGTTTTATTCAATTATCTAGATTATGTTGATCTGATTACCGCGCCAATACCATCATTCAATAAGCGGTGGCAGATATACAGATGAAAACAGAGCAAACACATGGGGATACCACCAATATTGTGTAACCTCACCAAAGGAGTACCGACGTACGAGCGAGGATATACAATGGGAATTAGTGATTCTGTTTAAATGATATAATTTCTATTTGATATCGGTGATCTTAAGCAATACTTTGAGCAAAATATGCGTCTGTTGAATTATTGGAGTTTTGACACCCATGGAAAGAGTACAGCCACATGCTTAATTTATTAGTGGTTCGTTTTCAAGAATGCATCAAAATGTATGGAATCTGTGTCATCTCTATTAGTTCATCCTTCCTTGATCCAAACGGTTACTTGCAAATCAAATTTGAAACAAGAATTTCGTGTTGTTAAAAGAAAGCACTAATAGTGTCAGGTAAAAATACCGTCCTCTTCGATAGACATTGACATTAGCGAGATCCGCAGCTAGATTTTGTTTGAAAGCTTGAGACGGAGTTCGATTGGCTTTCTGATCAGTAGATTTAAATGGCTGTCAGTATAATTAATCACGTGCCTTAATGACTACACTCAACTCTCTATACACTCATGGATACCTCGTACGTTTATACAAGGAAAGTGGCCTAATGAACCATTCTTTTTAAGTGATGAAACTGTCGTCTTTTTGGCTGTGACAATAGTAATTACTTAGAGATGTATATTTCATCGGTTAGAAACCTTTTCAATAGTCTACTTTGTAATCATTATTTCCTCTTCTGAGTTGCTGAAGGTTATCCTCAAGTTGATCACCTGTTGAAAATTTATCTCTTTAACGTTTAAACGAATAAAATAAGATATTCGCTGTTCCTCTTTAAGTCTTTCAGCCTGCCATCTGTAGCCGCTAATAATTCAAGAACAAGCAGCTGCTTGGCTCGTGGCGTAATTGGCAACATTAGCTACAATACTGGTTTCGTCGTTTTTCAATTTGTATTTGCATGTGATTTTACTTCATTCCATTGCTTCAAAACACCTTGTCTTGACACCCTTTAATTAGGAATAATCGGTTTCGCAAATAGATATACAATAAACACTAGCACGTGTACCTGACTAGCTGAAGTTTTGAATAAAATGATACTCTATCGCCTCTCCTGTTCGGTGAATCGTGTTATCGATACCATTTACACCTTCTCGGCATTTCGATTCCCTTATCTCATGCTATGATGTCACGCTTTCTTGATGTATGGATACGGCATTGAGGTGGTCAGAACCTGACACAACCGATCGTTTTTTTATGTGAGTGAAATATCATGGTTCTGTTGACGAGATTGATACTATTGACCAATTCTACTGTATATAAAGCGAACAGTATTTTTCATATACTGCACTAGCAATATCCCTATCAGCTACATAAAATTACGATTTTTACAAGACAACTTTATCGCATCAATCAGGGTCGGCCTTTTTGCGAGAGCTGTTGTTCCCATCATGATGAATATGGTTTCATAATGTTATATGTTGAAATTGTGCAAAACGGAACAGAAACGGAAAAGGAAACATATCCTTTGGGAAATAGCGTGTTATAAAAATCATACATCGCATTGAAAGGATTTTTAAGTACAAACCATCTATCTAATTGCTACAATGATGTAGTTATCTCCATTGTTCTTGTTTGGCGTCAAGATTCGGTTGCGATGATTTTGAATATCACCGAAGAGTACATGGCTACTCTGACAGATGTAGGTTAGAGATGTGAAGGCGACATCAGTTGTCTGAAATGGAGCTAACATTCGTGCCACTATATATTATATTGACCATTACTCAGCGTACCATTGTCAGGAACAGTGATTATGGACGTCGCGAACTGCAATCCAGACGTCACGACATTGCTTTTTACCGGGATCACCGACTTTGACAGTCCAATTTTGATTCTGGTCAATTTGTTGGAGCAGACGTAGGCCATTATTGCTGAACAATGAAATACAACATAATACATTCACACGCCTATAACTTTACGAGTAATGGGACGATTCTGTCTACGTGCAAGTACAATCAGTGACCTGCAACGGCAGCTCAAATTGTAAATCCAGAGTTATGTCCCTTATGTGACTAGAGTGGACGGATAAAAATATTACACATCAACGGAGAGTCTAGATTTGCTCCACCATTTTGATTTTGGCAAAGTTTTATGTTTACGTCCTAAAAAACTGTTTTAGGTTCATGTCTAGCTATAAAAAGTAGGAGATGCTAATATAATTATTAAATACAACCCGATGTTTAATATACTTTTTTCCTTAAATATAAGATTGGGTTTGAATCTGAAATCCCTTTGTAGAAGACAAACTGTTGTACAGAGAGCAGAGTACAGGGAAATTCAAAAGCGGATTATTTTACAATGTTACAGTGTATACTTTTAATGTTGTCTCAGGCTGGTTTTATTTCAAAATAAAATAAAATAGTTTTGATAAAATGATATTTCAGACGTATGCACTTTCAATGTTTTGAAGCATTGATATAACGCTATTAATGGTAAATGACAATGGTTATCACGTCTCTGTATGTGCAATTCGGGGTCAGACAAACGGGACTGTTCAAATCTCAGATAGCCCGACCAGCCGTGTGATGGATGACAAGCTACAGTATTATTACCCATCTGTAATGAGTGGCTGTATATCTCTTGTTCCGTTATTCGGACACTGTCTGGAAATACTGCTCTGTCTACAAGGCCATTTCAGACCAATAATTCCTATTCCCTTGCGGATGTTAGAAACACATCTTGTCTGTATTATCACCTAAGTTTGTTTGCAGTACATGTTAACAATATTGATACCCATCTTCAGCATAAACTTATTTCAGATATCAGTTTTCTTTGAAAATAATAAGGAATATGAATAGATGAGGACATTGTTTTGTTTAAGCCCAGTTACAGCCTCGTTATAGTCTCGTAACTCTCGCTACATTTTCGTTGGTCTTGTTAAAGCTTCGTTAGTCTCGTTACAGTGTCGTTAGTCTCGTTACAGTGTCGTTAGTCCCGTTACAGTGTCGTTAGTCCCGTTACAGTGTCGTTAGTCCCGTTTCAATGTCGCTAGTCCCGTTACAGTGTCGTTAGTCCCGTTACAGTGTCGCTAGTCTTGTTACAGTCGCATTAGTTTCGTTGGTCTCGTCACGATTTCTTTAATCCTGTTACAGTTTTATTAGTCTCGTTACGGTTTCGTTAATCTCGTGACAGCTTCGTTAGTCTTGTTACAGTCTCGTTAGTCTAGTTTGAGTTTCATTAGTCTAGTTTCAGTTTCGTAAGTCGCATAACAGTTTTGTTAGTCTCGTTACTGTTTTGTTAATTTCGTTACAGTTTCGTTAGTACCGTTACATTTTCGTTAGTCTCGATCGTTCAACGTGCGTTAATATCGTTACATTCTCGTTAGTCTCGTTTAAGTTCGTAAATCGCATTACAGTTCCGTTTATCTCGTTACGGTTTCGTTAATCTCGTTACAGTCTCGCTAGTCTCGTTTCGGTTTCATTAATCTGGTTACAGTCTCGTTAGTCTCGTTACATTTTCGTTAGTTTCGTTATATTTTCGATAGTCTCTTTAAAGGTTCGTTAGTCTTTAAAGGTGTTATTTTTCCTCTAACGACCTCAATGGGAACAGTATAAATTGCGTTTCCATATTGAAATTGCAATGTTGTTCGAACCAGCAAATCGCCAGTTTTGTTATGAGTATAGCGCATCGCAATTAGGGAGTGCTTGTGAAGACGCCTTGTCAGCAATTACTTTTACAATTCACTTGCTTCTCATTTACTCAGTATATTGTCCAACGTTACAGAAGAAAAGACTAGCTCACTCTAGGTAGCTGCATACTAATGAAGCTACTAATTACGTTTAGAAATACATTAAAAGCATGTTAGCTTTTTTGCTGTGTGTGATTTGTGAAAGAGGAAAATGTAACGTGTTTTATATTGTCGTGTATTTACCCGTAAAGCAACTTTCTCTGTACTTTAAAAAATATCTTATTTTCTGATCCTGTTAAGCTCTTTGATAATGACAATATTTAGTAAAAAGAAACCCTTTAAATGATACTTAACATACCTCTATTATGTTGTTTTCTTTCGTGTGTTATACACAATGATATCATGGATTTGATAATTTCCTAAATTCGATACAGCGAGATTTACGGGTCAGTGATTTCTCCTTAACAAATAATACTTAGAACTTACCAATATCGGTCAATGAAATTGTCTACTCAAATTAGCATATTTCTGAACTTCGGAAATATCAGAAGAGCTACTAAATAAATGCATAAGGTTACTTGTGCTATAATCAGTTGATTCCATTACTAGTTGTATTAGACTCCTCTACTGGTATGTTGTACATAAAATACCCATTGTACTTTAAATCACCTTGTCTGGTCACTACCCTTCAATTCTATTTACTAAGTGTGTTCCTCCACTATGTGATTTCGTGTTTAGATTTATACCCTAAAGTGAGTTTGAAATGTTGTTCATGCTAAACTCCTATTAAACATCAACCAGTACGACACTTCAGCGCCGATAATCACAGCGCCACTAAAATCGAATGCTCACTTTGCTATTTGCATTCCCTTATCTAAAACATAGCTTGCAAAAAACGAAGGAAATCCAGACAATGTAACCAGGACAACAAGCTATTGTTCAATATAGTAATCTGTATTGATCTGATCACAAACGTATTTCTTTGGGTATTGTAACCGGATTTATAACCGCCATGAATAAATCGTGTTATTGCCAAGGGTATTTAATATGCCATAGCCGCCCTAGTTGCATAAATACTATACGCCCTGTTATTAAATCTGGTTTCATATACTTTAAACCATTGGGTAGAGCGGACATCCTACTCGTAAGGAAGTTGATGAACCAGCATTGTCTTTTTAGCTTATATTGATTTGAACTCATAGATACAAAGAGATCTACCAGCATAAAAAAAATGAAAAATCTCTAACTGTTATTAGAATACTTTCTCTAGGATCCTATTGATGCATTCGATAAACCTATGATCTACTAGGCACAGGCTGAAGTCATTCACCAGAAGACTACAAAAGGTAAAATGAATTCTTCTAAATACACATTCATTCTGGTAATACAGATTGAAATAAAATGATGAAAATGATTTTACCAACATCCTATAAGGATTATGTATAAGGAACATTTTCAGTGTGACGCTATCTGGTCAATCAGATTATGAGGGCTCAAGCTAGTATGGGCACAACCCTATAGTCCTAAACTATTGCTAACATTTGTTTCATTGTTTTCCACTGTATTGCATACCTATATATCTATGTTTTTATATATTCATCTATTTCTTTTATTATTCATTTATCTCTCTGTTAACTTATTTATTTTTAAAGTGTATAATAAAGATAAACAGTTATAGTTTATACCCATTTTGAAATGAACAGTTTTATAACCTAACTCCAGAGAAATAATCCGAGCGCGTATTACTCATGATAAAATGGTTGGTAACGAAAAGCCAACTATGGTCATTATTATTCCCTGGGGAAGCTTGCTACTGACATAGTCATGCACGATAAAGCATATCATCCCACGTATTAATTCTGGGTTTAATAAATTGGTATAATCCTATCGGATGTTGTATTCACAACCGAATTAAAACAATCTAAGATAATATTGATCGAAGAGGACGAACACCTGATGTTGGCCAGCAACTCACTTACTGTACAGTCCATGCAGTTCAAAAACTTTAGACACAGTTATTCATAAAGATCGCTATTGATTTATCTGCCAATACGAACCCCTTAGGGGTGAGATAGGGGGATCTCATCACTAGGGGCTGAGGGATGCGGATTGGGAGTGTTTAGCAGGTTGAAGTTCTTATCCTAAGTGTTAATATCCTATCTCTTACCACAAAGGCGGCATATTTTTTCTTTTACCCATGATGTCATTGCTAACGTGACGTCATAGGTGAGATAAGGAAATCTCACACCGGTAATAGTGTGGACGTAAGGGAATATCAAGTAGCATGACCATAAAGAGCCTTCGTTTTAAAACCCCGAATTATCATTTGAATGATTCTCATTATTAGACCAATTTTCAATGAGTAAACGAAAGAGCTAAAGCGCACATGTTTTTAGGTCTGCATTTACCCTTTAATACTTATTACGGAATGTAAGCCCATGACTACTTATTTCTAACACGTTAAATGTTTTGACCAGAGGTATTTCCTTTTTATTGCGTGTTTCAGACATAGTTACGTAGTGTTTTCGTGTGATTACTTAATGCTGAGTGGAGGACACAGGTTTTACAGCGATGTCTTGCCCAAGGCTCGTTGTCTGGGTCGACATGTCCGGCCGGCGATTAGCAAGCATAGACATCCCAGATTAAACCCGAACCACTAACGGGATGATACGACAATTGATTATTGGTATTTGTAATTTATTGAAATCTCTTGAAGCTTACACTGTCGGCAAATGCAAGTTTGGGGAAATATTGATGCAAGTTTACATATAAAGGTGTATGGTCAAATTGCTTTGCTTGTATGAAGTACCACGCTTAAACTGTCTAAGCTATTTTGCAGCCAGTTCGCTTAGTCATTATGAGCTGAGACGAAAAACATTTCAATATATTTATATAAAACAATGGATTTAATCTCGTACACATTATCGCGCCACTCACTCAATGGATTGTCCAGGTATGGTTGCACTTCTTCATTTACTATGTATGCCTTATCAGTTAAGCTTCCAATGATGCAGGCATTCTATCTGGCTTTTAATATTAAACTACACATTTTGTAATGGTGCACATTAACTATGCATTTGCCTTTTGTTATTTATTTTTCATTACGTAAATTGATTTTTCGTTTTCATAAAGCATTGCATACTTTATTCTTTTAGCAGACATATAATCAATGATTTATAATCAAAATATTTAAAAAAAAATGTCATGTGTTTGAAATGCTATTCGTAAGAAATGACATTAGACATGACCATTGGTAGTCTATGCCTTATCATTCCATTATCACGTTCTGGGAAGTGATATTCCCTAGATTTTACCTAGATTTGATAGGCAGCTCTCTGCAATGAAGCAGAGGACGTTAATTAGTTCGGAACACCTTGTATTATTTCCCTTATATGTTTTCACATGTCTGAGTGTGGATCAACATTTTTCCTCGTTTTGTGAATTTTGGATTTTAAATTGGAAATGCGGTTTTTGAGCATTTAAGGGGACGTTATTTCCGATGTTGGAGTCATTTAGATTTTGTTTAGATATTTGATGGCAATCTGAGACGAATTTCAAAAATAGATTTTATTGCCACGTTTATTTCTAGTTTCTATTACATTTCCTTTAACATGAGATGGTATTCGCTTATTTAATACTGTAGACATTTCCCTCTATCAGAATGTGCATATCAAACTGTATTTTCTGTGTACAATAGCACAGACTTTACGAATAGTTTGAGTTTTCCTTCCGTAGAAAGTCGTGCCCGGTACAGATCCTCATTAAATAAATTGTACCTCATAATTAGCACACATTCTGCTAACGAAACCCCTTAATATGGGCGCCTCATACTTCACATGAGGAAATTATCGATCATTGTAGAATAAGGTGTCGATATCCTTTCGCATTTGAATTGGGGTCAGGCTTAACTGATTTTTCAGTTTGTTATGAAGAAAATGGTGTGTAAGAATTCTCCTTTTCAATTGTTCATATTGCATTTAACCGTATATGTATCAATGATCGAATTCAATTTGACAAAAAAGAAAGGGTTAAATTATATTTAAATCATGAATCTTTCCGAATGACAGATTTTGTTCAAAACAGCTTTTTCTTTACAACACTTGACTCAATTAAATAACATTAGACCCTGTCCCTTACCATGACAAACGCTTTTGCTTTCATTGATGTTGTTGGAATTTTCACGAAAGCTTTTCACACATTCTGAATCACTGCAATATATACACACGGCAAATACACAAAGAATTAGGCTATGAAGTAGGTGGAATGCTGCATTTCGATTTGAAAAAGCATTCAAAGCTATATATGTATATCTCTACGTTATGCTTTTGAGGAACCGTTTACTGATGACTTTTGTCTATTTCGTGTATTCCTTACAGTTCCTGACCTTTTATATACTGAGTTTGATTTGTACATTGTAGTTCTTGCCCTGAATCCATTCTTTTTTCTTCATGTATCTTCACATTCTCTACAGCACTACATGGTGTCAACTTTATCCTCATTAGCCCTCTCCAACTTCCCTTGGTTCTGTCATCGAAACATAATTGTATGCCGTTTACGTATTTCTATTAGAGCTCCGTTGCTTCATCGTATCTGCTTCTGACACTCCAGCCAAACAAATCCTTCCACGTGAATACGGAAGTGATCAAGCAGCCTGTCCGCCTAACACAACCGCCATCTGTGTCCCATCAGACAAGTCTACGGAAAGATTAATTCCCAATAAATATCATGAAACCCTTCAGCCAGTCTTTCTACTTTGTCTGACCTTAGCCAGTTTCTTTACGTTATGTGTTTTGCTATCACAAATCGATCATTTCTTAACTACAGACTCGAAAAGCAATGACAACTTGCCCAACGAGTCTTGTACCACCGATCATATTTTCACACGAACGTATATAGCATTATATTTGACGATAAAATGAATAACTAACAAAACATTCGTTTATGCCTTTGGCCTCAAGAGAAGTTCCCCGGGTTGGCCCCAGCACCTGGTTGAGTTTTGACTGTTGAAACAACTGTATATCATCAACCTGGACAAGAAGCCAGAATCAAACCTGATACTTAATGACCGAATGAGAGCGGCTGTTTGGTAAAATATTTAATTCATATTAAATAAGTTCAGTTAGACCTATAACGGTATGATTACGATCTCGTAGTTTTGTATGAGCTCCCAATACGGTCCGGTATCATCATCGCTTTCTGGTAACCCCAGCAGACAGACCTCTAAACGTCGTTAAAAGCGAGCACCTTTAAATCAATATGACTCAAACTGGTAGTTTCCCTGGTGAGACAAGGATAATTAACAGAATCAACAAAAAATATTCCCATTTATCAGTCTGGTTAATTTACTACGGAATTGCTACGTAGGAATTATTGCAAAAAAAAAAAAAAAAAAAATGGTGAATTTTATAATTGTCCTCGAAGATCTACTGCTCGTGTGGCCTGAAATATAAAAACGTTGATTTCATCTGAAGAATAATAAAAACATTGCTGTAAAATATTCACGGCGGAATTAAAAACAAACAAACAAATAAATCAACTAATTTTGCTGCAATTTGACAAGGCAATGCAAACTTATTGAATGCGATTATCCTACATCAAGGCGGACAGTGCTGATTTATTAAAAAGGAGAATATGACACTGTGCATTTTTTTCTTGTTTACAGCATGAACATAAATTCAATATAAAAATCTTTGTTATATTCATATTAAAATGTATCAATTTGATTAGATAAACACTCTTCTGTTATGTACTATTTCGTTTTTATATTCACGGGAATTTATTTCGCTATATTCGCATTTATTTAATGCATATAATATTATAGAGAGAATCAAATACCAAGCGAACATGAATGTAAAAAAAAAGAGTCCTTAAGGGAGAAGGTTGCCAATGTGGTGTTACGCGAAATCTTATTCCCGGGAGAAAGTTCTTTCTGAGACATCCGAGAAAAAAATAGCTCAGTAATATTTAACAACTATACAGTGTTCGAAATGCGCATTTTTAATGATTGATTAAGTTTACCAGCTGATATGTTTCAAA
Organism: Pecten maximus; assembly: GCF_902652985.1. NCBI lineage: Eukaryota > Metazoa > Mollusca > Bivalvia > Pectinida > Pectinidae > Pecten > Pecten maximus. The sequence continues at coordinate 48,503,324 of NC_047015.1, forward strand.
TGTTATTTACATCATTTTCTCAAAATTTTATTATGAGCGATAACATACAAGAAACGATTCAACGCCGTTGATAGGAGAAATTCTAACGGCTCCCAATATATTAAACTCTATAACATACCGGTATATTAAATTCTGTATAATTAAGCCAACAATATCGGCAACTCTATGGTAACATAGTCTTTTATCAAGGTCGCACGCTTTATATTTTGTCGATATTCAAATAAATTGCTTTACATGATTTCTTGTGAAGAACTTTGAACTTTATGAATGAGAACATATGAACATTATTTCGTAGTGATACAATTTGACCTTTTTAATTGTTCGATTGAAGTTAAAAACAATGTTACCTTGAAGCAAATGAAATGAAAATACAACATAGCCGTAGCTTTAACCCATTGAAAACACTGATATTATAGTAAATCGAATACTATTCTTTTGCGATATTTCAACATTGCATGTGTCATTGACCGTTGCGTAATTTAAGTCCTCAGTTAACTTGGCGTTTATCTGGGGGATCTCCAATGCCATCTCGTTTCCTCAATTACTGTGCACATTTAGTTTCAAACGGTAAGTGACATGCTGCCATTCAGTATCTTGACATGCTGTCATTCAGTACGTTGACATGTGCCGGAGTGTATAAGGGCAGTGTTCTAATTACAATTCGTGAAGTATTTGTTCCATTTCCCTATACTTTCAATAATACTTCTTAACAATTTGTATGCCGCTTATATTATATACATTCTATTTTAGCGGAGTCTTATCTAAGCGCTTTCCGAGCTGTATTCATTCCGCTAAATCATAACGCTTATAATATGTGAATTATTTTCTGCGACAAGTGGATGCGCCAATTTATCATTGTGTGAATCTGTTCAAATTCATTTACATTGTACGTTGAATGCTCTAGAATGTGAGTGCACCAACTTCAGTACGTTGACACTAGGTTGACGACTGCTTTACTCTAAATGTAAGCTTTGTTCGTGTCAGTATTCTTTACGCCTGCGGTTCTGAGCCACGATGATTGGTGCTGACGATTAGGTTGCCTGAAAAAAATTACTTCCTCGTTCCGAATCTCTGACGGATTACTTTAGCTTGAATATAAAAACGATATTACACATTCAATTGATCGATCCTAGAAAAGTTTTGCTATTTCCAGTTTAAAAATACAACGTTAATTTCAGATAATATTTCCTCTATCCGGAATTTAAGGAAATCAAAGTTATGGTCAAAATGTATATTGTACCAATTAACAACATCGCAGATACTCTGATAGCATTCCAATTTAACTAGATAGAAAGCGCTTGACTTCTTATTGGTGGAAATATTACAGTGTTCAGAAGTATTTCTATACCGGTGTGAACCCCCTGTCATCCCAAGGGATTTACAGACACATTTCAAAGCGAAATGATAATTTGATCGCATACAACAGAGCCAAATTGAATGCAACTGCTTCATACAGTTGTTTAATTCTTTATGACTCGTCATTGATGCCTACGGCATCTTAGGCATCCTACATTGGATATAAACTATTGAACTGATATAAATTACTTACTCTTTCTCGATCTTATATTTTTGTGCAGCATCCACTTCATGTTTTCGTGTTGTTGTTTTTAGATTGTTTTAATAGCAGAATATAAAATCATACTTTTTGTTTTGCGTAGGTGTCGGTATGGATCATACTTTGCATAAAGATTACATTTTGTCTGACTTTCCAGTGATATTCCCTGACAATTTCTAGCATTCCAAGATTGATTGTGAAATAGATCCAAGAGTAACAACATTGTATGGCAAGTGTCGTCCTTGAATCAGAAGACGCCTACACTATATGAACACCTGGTCCTATTTCCATGTATTTTTTCAGGGGAGTCTTAGTCAATCTCAATTTTGAATTAAAAATACGGTTTCGTTACTATGCCGATATTCTGGATCTCATGGCTCCCAATAAATGGTAGCTTATTATTGTTTTCTCTTCTTTGTCACCAACGCATCTTCCGGAATTTAAAATGATAATGTGATACACGTTATATTCTTTTTCGCTGTTTAGTAAAGCACGAGTAAGTAGGTTTTTATAAACATCCCAGAGATGATCTCTCTGTATTTGGTTCAAATAATCAGCGAGACGTGACGTTTATGAATATAAATTAGGAAAAACGCCAACAATTCATGGATGCATAATAGGATCAAGCGGACACATGAATGTCGGTGAAAATAAGCAGTTTGTCGAAGTAATTGATCAATATTGAATGATAATTAATGAACATGTATTTTCCATTGGACTTGTTACCCCAAACCTAACGATAATAAAGCTCGTACATTAAATATGACAAAGCAAAAATCAAGGACATATCTGTATTTTGATGTTAAAAATAATCACCGACAGCCGACAAACAGTAAAGTCTTTATCAGGGTATATATAGACTGACAACGTGTTGTGATACCTTTGGCAGCATGTCATTCGAGTCGCGCAGGAAATCATAGAAGTCATAAAACTCCTTGTATGAGTTCAATCAAGGCTAGATCCCGTTTGGTCAGTGTTGCACCTGATGGGTTTCACAGACAAAGTGGCACGTGGCTTATTGATTTCCCTGGCATAAATCTAAATATAGCAGATAATACAGATATGTTGCTAGCAGTTAAGTTTACTTTAATATATACACATGTATGACGACCCCTAGTCAATATAGTATGCCTCTAATTTTTTTCAAATTGTTCATCCTCGTAACCAATTTCAAATGGCCTTGGCCTAATGGATAGCACACTCGCCTTCAAAAAGACGACAAAGTTTCATTTCCATGATCTGTATTAAAGAGGCACCTGGTCCTTGTATGCGAGTTGTGTCTTCTCCGGTACGCCAATTTCAATGTGACATTCTTTTGGTTTTGTTTTCTCGGGATTGTTGTTTAAAAGCGAGCGGATTGCAACCATGTTAGCGTGACAATGAATGCAATTAATCATGAAGGTTAAAGTACGTATAGTAACCAGGCGTTCAGCACCTTGTTTCTGAAATACTCGTGCGGACTTCTGTTTGACGTTATCAAAGCTCGTTGATATATATGTATGTCTTTGGACCATAATCATTATATACCTTGATGCAAGCCAGGGTTTAACCTAGATTGATGTGAAAATGCCGTTGATAAATCAAAAGACGCTGACCCTCCTGCAACATCTGGTATTTTTCTCCATTCCATTTATTCACCCGTGGTTTATCGATATTCCGTTATAATTACTAATTTGTTTATACATCGGTTATCGCTGCTTTTCGACTATCTAGTGATTACAGACGATATTTTTATTCTTTAGGGATAATCTAAAATGACGATTTCTATGTCAAATTTGGCTCATCAAGTAACCCTCAGACTGTAATGAATACCAAAACAATACAAGAGTAAAATAGTGTTAATCAATAGCGGTTGTATGTGTACTGTGATTAAATGAATCAATGTTTTATGGTGTATGATTAGAATACAAAAATAATAAATCTTTGTGTAGTGGACAAGGTTATGGGTAGAATTTAAATTCAATCAATAGATGTATAAGAATCTCATAAAAGACTCTGCAACCATATATTTATCCCTTTCTTCAAGAATGGTTCCGACCAAATTTGGACCAAATCCTTTCAATCCTGCAGAAAAGGATTTTAAAGAATTTGCTATATTTCCCGCCCCTCGGGACCTTTGGGCAAGACCAACCATTCATATGAAATATATATATATGATTACGATAGATTCGTCTTAGTATGACACGGGAACCAAGCTCAGGGTTTGTGGAAAAAAACAACCAACACTTTAACATTATCACACTACAGATAAGCACCAGATAATTTATAACAAGCCAGTCATAACATGGAACTCGGATTTGATTGATGATATAATCAATGTATTCTTGTATAATTTAGGTTAAACAGCTGTTTCTTTACGCGAATATCAGCTAATACCGGACATTGTTAACTTTTTAGCCTGCTTTAAAAAAAAATGGCAAATGATGTTTATTTTGTTTTCAACTAGGATTTCGCATGAGTTCGGTATGTAAATTTGTAATCACATATAATATAGATCTCTCAGTCGTTATAGTGGTCATTTGCAATCATGTTAGCAGCGGACAATGTTGGATAGCTGACATCGATTTCCAGCTCCCATAATAGAAATGTCAATTTTAGAGATGTATTTTCTGGTAATTCAGGAGGATAACGACTCTTTGTCGCGTCGTTCGTTGTTAGAGCCTAGTTTGTCAGGACGGTCAGCATAATCAAGATATTCCAGTTACCACATACCCATTATTATCTGTGACAGGAAAAATATCGTGTTTAGTCTTCATCAGCCCGACCCAGATACATAAAGTTCACATATTTTAGGATTACCGAATAGATTGTACTATTTTATTGATTGAATGATTTAGTTATTGATTGTTTTATTGATCGATTTGATAATATTGATTATCTAAAGTGATTTTTTTATTTCGTTTATTTGTTTATTTTTCGATTGTAATAACAATATGTTTACTTGTTCACTCTTTTAATCCATTGATTAATCTGATTGATTTATTTACATACCTAATATCTTAGACTATATCCTTATATTTCGTCATCAGAAAAGGGATAGTTTGGTCTGTAAATGATTAAATTACCCCATAGTAAAGCGGTACACGAGTCTTTACCGTTAAATTCGCCGTTTTTGTACATATTTTCGGGGTTAAAACATTGTTCAGTTCGGCTGTTGCTTGTAAACATGATAATGCTCGAATTAAGAAGATAGCCGAATCGGTCATATGGTATGACGGAAAGGATTTCCGATTGGACTATGATCGGTAATATTTCAATTAGATCAAGACCGCTCTGTTTTTTGTTTTGTTTTTTTGTTTTAAATTTTTTATTGTATCAGGAAGACTTGTTGCGGTCACTTTTAGTTAAAGTAAAAGATAAAAGTGTTGAAAATGGAAATTTTACGTTTTATAGCATTGTCTTCTAGTGAATTTTTAACATTATAGTCATTTTACCACAATATTTATGAATACCAGTTGTACAGATGTTAATATCTTATTAGCAAAATTCTACATTTTGTTATTCAATATCTCATATTCTAATATTTTCTCACTTTTTAACCGTGTTCGAAGCTGGATCGTTGTCACGGATTGGTAATATGAAATGGAGATTATACAAAAGACACCCAAACTATAACATCTTTCAAAACAACTTCAGAGTTTGATACAAGTAAAGTAGACCTGGAATGAAACAAACTACCCCATACAGCTGTTTCGTCCTCCAAGGACTCGTCAGTGATGCTAGGGACATTATCCAGCTGTTTTGTTCTTCTAGTTCTCATCAGTGATGCTAGGGACATTATCCAGCTGTTTTGTTCTTCTAGTTCTCGTCAGTGATGCTAGGGACATTATCCAGCTGTTTTGTTCTTCTAGTTCTCGTCAGTGATGCTAGGGACATCATCCAGCTGTTTTGTCCTTCTAGTACTCGTCAGTGATGCTGGGGACATCTTGTAGCTGTTTCGTCCTTCTTGTACTCGCCATTGATATTAGGGATATCATACAACTGTTTCGTCCTTCTAATATTCGTCAATGATGTTAGGGACATCATACAGCTGTTCCGTCCTTCTAGTACTCGAAAACTCAAAAAGGTCAAACAAATGTCAAATGTAGATAATAAAAAGAATTGTATTCTCTGACATTGGGATAACTTCCTAAGCACTCGTAGACAGGACCACTGAGTTATTTTTCTATAAATCATACTGATGAATAATTTAACTTTGAATAGTAACTTTAAATAGCCTCGATTTGCAGCTGAATGATAATTCCCTCTAAGCGTTGCCGCTATTTCTTATATAACCATTTAAGTAAACGCATCCAATGGTTACGGGTTTAATGCCAATATTGAACCTTGTTGTCATTCCTGTTTACTGCTTAGACCTAAGATACTTATAATATGATTTACCTTAAAGCGAAATTTTAATGTTGTGTTAAGCTATAAGCGTTTTAGAAATACACATTGTTAAATTGCTTTTTTACGGTTTACAATAAAAACCGTTTTACAAGCACATAAAGTATAAAAGGATGACTGAGATTCGATAACAAATCTATACCGAGGGCACTTTTCTCTGATCACACTTCATGTAATATCCATAGCCATAGAAATAAATTGTGATTTAGCCCTGATCCCCGTAAGAGTACAGGAGACGGTATACCCTACAGACATTACGCAATGACGCAGCTTTGGGGGAATCTGGCTTCAAAGTTCATTGATTAGATTTGTTTCAACAACATTTTAACAAAACGTGTTCGATGGTTATTTTCTGAAGCAAACTTGTTTACAATAATTGATTACCGGAAACCAATCCATATTTTTTGAACCATCAAGATTCATTAGTCATCTTAATTTTTATTCCAAATTGAGATCACATACAATTTCTGACATGGCTGTGAAATGTAAATACAGCTAACAAGATGATCAGGAAAAATGTCTGCTTTCATATTCAGTGTATTTTTTTTTATTGACGATGTAAAAATAAACAAACATTTTGAAAGGTTCACTATACACGAGTACTAACATAACCTTATTAACACATTACCGGATACAAAATGTTTCGGATTGATTTGAGGCTTATAGATAATTCCTCCGGATAGTATGTTACTAGTTTACGTAGCCCCATGCAGACCTCTTATCGCTAGATAAGACGATGTTCGGTGTTTATCCAACAACATCTATTCAAGCAACGATCTCCAATCAAAACAATGTTAACATGACTAGATCGTACATCAAAGATAACGAACAGCTGTAATAAGTAGAAAAACATCATACAAAACACTCCCAACTATCGATACAGTAAAATCAATAGTCAAGTACATGTGGTCAATTTCCTTGTCTGGTCGACTTGTCTTCCCTTCCTCCGTCCCTTTCTCCCTCTCCTCGGATGTGCAGTGGAAATGACGTTATGTAGGCGAGTTCACTTGGAGTACGTATGAATCTATCGGCTTGATTCTCTCTAAACAAATTATTGGCGGTACGAGACTATCAGCTGTTCTGTGTAATGAGAAGGGTTGTTTATTTGTAATCCTTCGTCGGTCGAGTGCCTAATTGGACTGATGCTTCCCCTAGTATAAACTATTTGTTGGCCTAACATATCTGTTTTCAAATAATGTATTCTCGTAATTAATCATCGTCTGATATTTCTCTGGCATAACTCTGTGCTCATGTCAAGGGCGCTTTTGATATATACCAAACATTTATCGCATACATTCAACATTGAACAAGTGCTTCCTTAATGCCGAAAGAAGCCATTAGCATCGTACTTTGCCCCTGTAGATGTGTTTCTTTGATTAAACGATACGTTGATAGATAAGCCAAGGCCGCTTTACTGACTTAAGTTGTTAATATTTCGCTGGGAATGTTTGATTAGAATCTTGAGAAAAATAAATCATTTTGAATGAGGTGTAAAGGTGTAAAAGTAATGTTTGACTTATAACGCAATGCCAAATCAGAACACGTGCATATACCATTTAGGAACGTCTGAAGTTTTTTTTGTTGTTGTTTGTTTGTGTGTTGTTGGTTTTTTTTTCAGTTAAATATTGTGAATTTTAAGGTAGTTAACAGTAATATTCTTCAGAACATTTCGTAAAAATCGACATATTAATGTATACACCTACACGTTTTGGATCATTAGACGGTCATAGATTTTTTGTATATCAAATTAAATGTTTATAACTCTCAGCTAGGTGATGTTCTTTCCACTTGTTTGAAATTACAACATGTATAGTCAAAAACACTGTAACGACAAAATATAATAACTTTATTTTATGTTTCAGGACGCAAATTATTTGAGACATTGCCATCGATTACGTCACAGAAAATTGTCACCATGGAAACGGCGCTCACTAACTCCACTAACGCGTCATACGAGTATGACCTACTCGAGTATTGTGATGAAGACAACACATCATCTGTCGGCAACAACACGATGGGTATTGCCAACGCCATTTCCAGCATGACTGTCATACTTGTGACGTCATACTCTTTGATATGTTTCATAGGTCTGATAGGAAATGGATTGGTGATATATGTTGTTCTTCGATTCGCTAAAATGAAAACTGTCACAAACTTATACATTTTAAATTTAGCTATATCTGACGCTTTTTTCCTCATGAGTTTGCCGTTTTTAATAACGACCTCCATTCTTCATTACTGGCCTTTCGGGGCTGCCATGTGTAAAATTTTCTTCGTCTTAGTATCAATCAACCTCTTTACTGGAATATTCACACTGACCGCTCTGAGCGGTGACAGATATTTGGCTGTCTGTCATCCCGTACGGTCAAGCCAATACAGGACCACGAACATCGCGTTCTTTGTGTGTCTATGTCTGTGGTCAATATCCTTCATAGTGATGTTACCCATAATTCTCTACTCCACCACAGTCAAGCAAATGGGCGAAGATTCCCACGAAACCTGCACCATCGTCTGGCCAAAAGGACAATTGATACCAGCTAGTAAGGCGTTTACCTGGTACACGTTCCTGCTTGGTTTTGCCATACCTGTATCGATGATATCCGTTCTTTATCTATCAGTCATCCTTCGCCTACGAACGGTGGGACCAGTTATCAAATCCAAGGAAAAGAAAAGAACACATAGGAAAGTGACCCGGATGGTCCTTACAGTTATCTTTGTGTATATAATTTGTTGGCTTCCCTACTGGGGATTCCAAGTTAACCTCACATTCATGAAGTCTGGATTCAGCCTACCGGAGTGGCGAGTGTACCTGTTTAGTTTTTTCACTGTTCTCACCAACGCGAATAGCATGCTGAATCCTGTGCTATATGCTTTCCTTAGCGACAATTTCCGTCGTAGTTTTGCGAAGGCATTCAAATGCCTTGGACGAGCCGACATGGATCGCAGCATATACACAAGGGAAAGTAGCTTTCCCGCCAAAAGTAAACAATGGCGCAACGATTCGTGCAAAGCGCAAAAGGGAGATAAGTACGAAATGGCTACGATGCTAACTAGTGCTGAGAACACACAGCAAAATCCTAAATCGGGAAGCAAGGGATCGATCAATGATGAGAGTAACTTATATGTAGACAAAGAGAGTCAAACACAATGACTCGCAACAGCGATCACGTGGTGATTTCCTTATATCAAAAATGACAAATCTACGGGAGGATAATTGCCACGTGTTGTGTCAATGAAGTATGAAGAAACGAGACAATTCCTCTGGTCTGTGTTTTTCCGAGATGGACGCTTTAGAAAGCGCGACATTATTTCATCAAGTACTGTACTTTACTTAAATATGTGAAAATGTCAATTGTTTACCGATTGAATCATACTGGTTAACCATACTGCCTTTCAGACAATTTAGGAACAAACATGTGGGGAAAAGTCAGGATCGTATGGGTGTTTAACATCAACACAGTAGACAAACGTGGAATGACGTAGATGTAGTTCCGGTTACCTGAAACACAGTATAACATGTATTATGTTACTAGACGTAGTACATGAACCGTAATGGGCCGAATTTACATGAGAAATTGTGTGAGACTTCTATACCTAAATTTCTATTGTACCGACTTATATTGTGACAATGTAATATATCTTTGGAAATTATTTGAACATAGCTCGCCTGTTGTTCATAGTGTGCATATGTGTGTGATACTAAGTAGTGTTGTCGTATCTCAGACCATGACACAGCGATTGTCTGAACTTAACTGGTTGATTGATTTATATATATATATATTGATATAAATATGAATTTGATCAGCCTTTCTTTGTTGTACCCTTGTTAATACTTAGAGCTCTAGTAAAGTATCTACTATATAGTATCCAACGAAAATATCAAAGGCAAAATCGAACTTGATACTTATTCCGATAGTATAGGCTCAGACAAATTCGACAAATTGAGTTTAAATAATACATAATCGAATTATCTTACACACAAAAATTTCGACAAACTGAAGATAAAGAATTTGACAAATAGAAGATAAATATTGCATAATCGCGAACAAAAAAAAAGGTTCGACAAATTGAAGTTAAGGAATTCGACAAATTGAACATATATATTGTATAATCGAACTATCGCGAACCAAGAAATTCGATAAACCAAAAATAAATGTTTCATAACCGAGGTATCGCACACAAAGAAGTTTGACCAATCGAAGATAAAAATAATTCGACAAATCGAAGTTAAATATTACATAACCGTGTTAGCGCACAAAAAGGATTTCGACCAATCGCAGTTAATAAAGATCGACAAATTGAAGATAAATATTAAATAACCGTGTTATCGCCCACAAAGAAGTTCGACAAATCGAAGTTAGGTATATTCGACAAATCGAAGATAGATATTACATAACCATGTCATATTGTATTGAAAACAAAAAAGGAGATTTTACAGTACCAGTTTGTTTCAAATCTCGTGAAAGAATCTTTTGACATTAAAGTACCAATTTGTGAGACGACACCAAATCGTCTTTATAATTTGTACACAGAAAAGAATAATTTTGAGTGAAATGTCCTTTGTCTAATGATTAATATATTTCTATTGTTTTAAAACTCTATTGTTATATATCTCTAACAAAGGATATATGATTCATTATCTTTGTTTTAATGGTTTATCATTGTTGTCGGCTGTGTTATCTATTGATAACGATGCTTATAATTGGTTATTTTTATTCTTTCCTCTGGCCATTTTCAGCTTCTAACTGTTCCTGACAAAAACTGTGTATGGAATGTTTAAGGAATGAAGCAAATATAAATATCATGTGTCGTTACATGGAATCTTGAAATTTTATTCTTTTTGAATGAACTATTCATTCAACGTTATCAAAATAAGTATTTGTGTAAATGTTGATATATATTTTAAACTCAATTATGAGTTGTTAATATTTTATTAACGAGTATATTTTCTGAATGTCATTAGAATGTGCTAGAATGGTTAACTGTTTATGTTGTTTGTGTAATAAATGATTGTTATATAACATGTTCTATTTGTTAATGATTTTGTCACTTAAAAACTGCATTCTTGGTAGTATTCGCGTGTATTTCAATTTCGCTGTTTCGCGGTCATTACATTTACCGCGAAATAAATAACCGGCTTATATTTATACTGCGAATTATAAATACATATCATACATACTCAGAAATGTATAGACTGAGACGTTCGCCTGTTAACATGACATTCGGTGTTCAAGTATATGATAAACAGAAAAGTACATGGTGAAATCCATATCACATGTCTTTCAGCCATCGGTCTGATATTGGGTCATCCGGCTGATATGGCATGTGATATGGATTTTACCATGTAATATTCTCTAGATCTATATATCATACATACTCAGAAATGTATAAACTGAGGCATTCGCCTGTTAACATATAAGTTTACATGGCTATTATAGGAGAATTTAAATACATTGTTGTATCTACATATGCATTTTCTCTATGATAATCGATTACCGTAGTTCTTTATGATTGCAATCAAAACAAGGAACTACCCTCTGAGTATAAAGAATCTCCAATGCAGTGCTCCACTTCTCTATATAAATGACCGCGGAATATATGCAATGCACGCATGCGCAAACCGGTTTGTATTGACGGATGCCGGGCTGGCGATCAAGACAACTAATCAGAAGCCCAAAGTCGATCAGACGACTGGTTGTTCCCACGAAGGCCTAGTGAAGAATTATGTAATTCTATAAACTCAAAACATCATCTACGACTCACAGAGTCAACATGAGTCTGTTAGACAAAAGATAAAGATACGTTAAACATGATATGCCGACATGAACTGGCAGTGAATCTTCCCGCCCTTTGATAGACAAACCCATGCTTTTCATACGGGGATGTAACTCGACGCGCGCAGGGTTGGTTCACCCACAGACAGATATTTAGTCTGACAATATACATAAAGCATTTTTACGTTCTATTTTAGATGTGTATTACATACTTAGGAGTGGTTGACGTAACTGAGCCGGCTTGACGGATATTAAATGAAGATAAAGCAGTAAGGGATTATATATTAACTTAATACAGTTTTATATATATAAGCAAAAACCTTAGAAAGGCTTTAAGTAGCTTCCTGTAGAAAGTATGTTCATTTGAAAGAATAGCATCTTTAAATCAAATTTCTGGCTGTGAGAGACTTGCAGCCAATCTGATATACAATACAAAGATTTGACATGACGATGATCAACAAAGCGCTAAAATGAATTGTTTTCAATCAAAATCCTCGCTGCGTTTGATTCATTTGTGGCGTATAACGAAACATTTCCATGAAGTTGATCAAATTGGCGTTACAATCCCGTCATTTGATAATGAATGCATCTATCAACTCATATATGTAGCCCATATTAATATTCAGGCAATGGAATATCAAATTGTGGTGTCAGATGTAAATATTATGATTAAACACATCACGTAACAGAAAGCTGGCTTCCTATTGGCTGCACATATAGGTATTATGAGGCGATAGTGCTCGCTTCCCCGGGCACTATCGATTTGGAGCGAGATTGAACGTGAATCGATTGTGACGTCACTATTACATCACGTCACTCTTCGTAGTGAGTGACACGGTAGGTTAAAGATAAATGTTTCTAGATGGTGGTAGTATATAGTATGCGCCATGTCAGTTTGAATAAATGTGTTTTTTAGTCGATTGAAGTGTGGTGGTGTGCCGTTTCGCTCGTGACGGAGTTGCCAACCTTGTACTTAACAGATTACACATACCCACCACTGTCATATATAAAAAAAAAAAAATGAAAATCTCATTTTCTATGCAAGCACCTGTGTACTCGATGAGTTCCGGTATCACCACTTTGGTTAATTTTTTTAATGTCTTGTTTATTCATGTTCTATTTATCTGTAAGGGATACGACTACTCTTTTGCGAGACATCCAACTTCTATGAGCAGTTTGGGATACACAACTGTATTTGTGTTATGAGATATACAGATATACTAGTTTTATGTATACGACTTGGATGTTAGGATACGTCCACTTAAAAATGTTGTTAAATAAAACTACAATTTACAATAATTTTCCCGGGACTTTTTTTTCATCTTAATAAAAAAAATAAATAAAAAAAGATAGAGGTACTAACTATTATTCCCTGACGGATGTTGGACACGAAGTTACAGGTTTTATGAGCTTTGTATTAAGTCTTGGGATGTTGGATGTCCTGCTTGGTTTCATTCCCATGCTGTTCTGTGGCTAATAAAATGTTTTATTGACAGTAACGTTTTCCCCCAGCGACCTCTCCGCTGACTTCATTAGGAGTGGAGACGTCCTTGCTGGCAACAGGACGAGGATGGTTATCTTTGATAGTTCCAGCACGTGGTGCCGTAAGATCGAGGTTTATTAACCGATCTCTGACTTTTACGTTTAGCCCAATATAACATGGTATCTCTTTTATTGGCTATCTCTTAATTGAGAGATGCCATAATGGGCATTGCTTTACGTTGTGTGACATCGGTTAAGGTTCTTCTCCCTAACACTTCAGCATGTACATGGATTTTTTTGTTTTAATATTGATAACATTACATTGCTAGTTCGTGTTATTTGTATACACTCAGTGTAATATCAGGCGAGCGTTTGAAATAAAACCTGTCACATTAATGATACAGTTGGTTGTAATTGCTGAATTGCAATCAATCCTTCAATGATTACTTTAGTCACCTTGTATGATCACAACCAAAAATAAAATTCAATTCGCGAAACATCATTAAAGCAATCAGTCTCTAAATCTGTGAAGTAGAATATAAAAATCTCACTTCACCGACTTATAGACTGATTTCTTCAATGCTGTGTCACAAATCGAATTATTTTTTTGGTTATGACCGTAAAAGTTGCAGTTTTGATGAAAAACAATCTATCTCGATGTTGAAAGAATTTACGCCTCAGATATTGGTATCGAATCTATGAAATCAACGTTGAAATTTTAAAATACAAATTTAGGACCTAAAGGTTTTTAGACCTGGTGATTGTTTGAATATATACAGGAATTAATAACTATATTAATACGAAACTATTTAATTCTAACTCAAAATCAATAAAGTGAGGACGAAAACAAATATCCAATCTTGGTTAAATCATGTCCTCAAAATGAGAACTTGGGTGGGACAATGGAACTACTAGGCATTTCAACAAGGACTCGAACACATCTGGCTATTTCAAAATTAGGAATTACCAAGTCAGGCATATTATTTCTGTGCTTCATACAAAAGAAATTGCGTACTTGCACTTGTAAACTAACTTGAAATATATTCAACAATGTGAAAAGGAGTTTTTTTACTGACCATTCTTTGTATTCAAATATTGAGAAATTGGGGCCGCGGTGGCCGAGTGGTTAAGGTGTCCCGACACTTTAACACTAGCCCTCCACCTCTGAGTTGCGAGTTCGAAACCTACGTGGGGCAGTTGCCAGGTACTGACCGTAGGCCGGTGGTTTTTCTCCGGGTACTCCGGCTTTCCTCCACCTCCAAACCTGGCACGTCCTTAAATGACCCTGGCTGTTAATAGGACGTTAAACAAAAACAAACAAACAAACAAAACAAACAAACAAACAAACAAAACAAACAAACAAGTATTTGATTTTAATCACCGATTGACATGGCACCCATTGCAATAATAGCAATCTGCGGCGATTTTCTCCCCAATAAATCTGCATTTTCTAAGCTTTGAGCTCAGCTGAGATATCACATTAACTATGCGCTTCATCACAAAGTCATATAAAGAAGTGTTAACTATTTTTGTTTTAAATTAAAGGAGTTAATCGCTTCTTAATAAGAACGTCCATTATCACTACTGGAAAACGGTGTCGGGAATAAAGTCATCAATAAAACACAAGCGAGTTACCGGATGGGAGCATTTCAAAATATCACTAATCGAAATTTTCTTTTCTTTGGTTTGTCACATGATTACCTCATTCCCTTCAATTCAGAACAGGAGTCAAACCAAAAGTACACTCACTTTGAAATTCGGTCTATCAACGATAAAATAGACATGTCATCCTCTTATTGGGTATAAGCGGCAGAACAATCATATCCCGTTGAATCTCGATGAACGAGAACGGGAAACAACCAACCAGACCATGTCCTCTGAGCCTCTAAGTTACGCCAGTTTTCGGTGTAAGCCTTTTATCATTGTGTTTTGTTAATTGGAAACAATATACAATGACATCAACAGATTTGATGAGTGACAGCTATTTTTATTTTGGATTAATTGCTTTTGGGATATGTATTTTAAAACGATGTTGAATAAGTAACATTTCAAATAGTTGTTATGTCGGATTTGTACAGAATGAGGTACAACAAATAAACTAGTAAATTGTTAGATTGTTTCCAATAGTGCCATTGTGTGAAGCGAAGACTATCACAACTGTCAGTGCGTGAATGCATATTTTCGCACAATTATTCGCAAATAACGCAAGCAAAATAATCCGAATTGCATCAATCACGCAGGCAAAATCCGGATACTTGCGTCAGACCCGGAATCCATTTTAGCAGATTAGAATTCATGTCACAATGACGCTTGTCGGGTAAGCGCGTTAATGTAAAGCGTTTAGATGATCAGCAGAATAGCAGCAAGAGACCACCACCATGTTTATTCACTTTTGGCATGCTGTTTTCGGCAGAAGGGAATCAAGTCTGAAAAAGAGTAAAAAAAATATATCGAAAAAAAGTTATAGGTAGGAGCAATCAAATATTTTTTTTCGAAAATGAAATAAAAATACAATTGTTAAAATTACAATCTCTTGCAAATATTACATTCGTTGCAATAATTGTCAGTCCTATAAATTATTTATGCTCCTAATGAAAATAAAACCAATTATTGATTTGAAAAACGCCATTTTATACAGATGCTTATTGATGATAGAAACAAAATAATCATTATCAAGCATAATAGTCATTATCATCAGAAGTATTTTGAAAAGGTCGTAATAAGATGGCTAATTCCACAACAGTATCAGAACAAAATACAAATTCTCCAAAGAATTTTACGATAATGAATATGACAGTTTACATACTTAGGTGGGTATGTACGCCCATCTATGCCATTAGGCCTTACCCTTTTACAAAATGACAATTTTATGATCGAAGCATAGTAATTAATATTCCCAAAATTACAACACCATTAAACCGTATTACTTATATAAGGATAGAATGAGAGTAGGCTTTTAAATAGCTTAATTTTAATATCTATTGCGAGATGCGTAGTAACAAAATGGCAATGATTATAACTTTTTTCACAACTGGCTCTGGGGTCCCAAACCGGGATACAAAGGCCCGATAAAGGGGCATAACCCAAACAGAATCAAATTTGCATAGCTTGCATATACATGTATGCGAATCAATAACAAATAAAAGCTGGCACGCGGTGTTAACACATCTTAGCATGGTCAGCTTGATCAAAACAAGACCAAATACAGATTTGGGTTTCTTATTCTTGAAATGAAAATAGTAATAACATTTTCTTTGACTAGAAAGTTTTCAACATTCAATAAAAATATGAATATATCTGCTGCTTGGATCCAATGGTGACCATAAAATGGCTTGAACTACTTAACATGAAAATGATAAATATTTGTGTTGCGTTAGCCTGGAAACGTAATCCTCCATTAGTAGGAAAAGAAGATACTCACTAGGGCTGGACTTAGTATTTGTCCGTTAGGTTTGAAATGTCATGTTTTATATCTTGGCATATGCTTATTGACAAACAAACTGTTCGACACAAGCAAGTAAGTTTTGGTATGATTTAGAAAGGGCGGGCCGCAAGATATATTCGACACAACCGCGGTATTTGAAAAATTTACTAAGACAAAGAAGGGAAAATTCGACACAGAGCAAAAATTGGACTCATCCGATGTATTCGATTTCAGCATATTCGACACATTTCAATTTTACTGCACATGCAAATAGATTTACTTGTTTTGGAATTGAAATAACAATTTTCACGAGCTTAGGCTAATAATTTAAAGACACCGTTTGAAATGACGTATTACCAAAGAGCTAAATCCATCAAAATTAATTGGAACGTTATTTACTGACGGCAGATTTTTATGCGCATGGAATGGAAAAAGCTAGAATTGTAATCCTCACCCAGCTGTTGCCAGAGAGGAGTCAATTTCAAACAAATTCACTAATCATTCCACCTATCATCTCTTGCATACGGAAAGGCGGACTAAAAGGGTCATTGTAATTTCACATACGACACTTGTCCTCTAACTCACATGGGTCTTAACTCTGAGGCTGGATGACCAAAGATGAATTGACCTGAATTAGGTCTGTATCAGCAACCGACCAGAAGACACAGCTTGTATCGTGATCCGATTAGGGAAAAGCCGGGTCATCGTGTGTATTTACTTCCTGCAGACCTGATTCAAATCAGTGTATAACGTATGATGCAGAAACCAAGTCGAACAGAGTAAAAGAGGTTGAAGACGATATGTTGATTTTGTCCCTTGGGCGTCCTGGGAACAAAACTCAATTAACATATCCCGAGCTCTATCTGCCATCATTTGTGATGGCGTCTTGGTCTAAAGTGTCTAAGGAGATATCTCACGCGAAAAACCCAACAAAAAATGACAAGTAAACAAAGTCGTAATTCTAAATCAAAATCGGTAAAGAAAGGTAGAATCTTCACAAAATTCCTTGAAGAAATACACATATAATTAGCTCACCTGTTGTTCAAAAGGTGATTAGGCTAATCACAGTTTAACAAAAATATCAAACCCTGATAAGATCATTTTATGTCTTTATGTTCTAAGGAATTAGCACACAGGTTTTGATGTAGAGGAGAAATTAGATTTTCACTAATCAATTGATTAAGCTATTTGCCTTTCTAATCACAGTTTAACAATATCTTTGAAACCCTGATGAAATAATTTACGGTATAGCTTACTTTAATAATGTTATGAAACTATAACACTCGTCAATCTCTACTAATTCGTTCATTTTTAATGAATACAGACACACAGGTCTTGAGGAAAGGAGAAATAAAATTTCCACTAATCAATTGATTAAGCTAATCCCACTGTGAACAACGTGGCCCTGGTGTTTTGAAAGCGTACGCGTCTTCAAGACCATGCAATTCATTTCTGTTTCTTTACAGAAGTAGGTAAAATTAAGGAATCAAAAA
Organism: Pecten maximus; assembly: GCF_902652985.1. NCBI lineage: Eukaryota > Metazoa > Mollusca > Bivalvia > Pectinida > Pectinidae > Pecten > Pecten maximus. The sequence goes on from NC_047015.1 coordinate 48,521,438, forward strand.
TGAACGAAGGCGGTCATAATCCTGCAAATCAAAGATATCTACACGAAAGAGTGAGTATTTGTTGCTATATTATCTAGCATTTCTATATAAAAACATGGGAAAAGCATGTTATAAAACTGTTGACAAACACGGAAACCCTGTCCATAGCTATATTACTTTCATAGAACTTCTCTTTGTAAATCACCCTGTACGATTAACATACAGATTTCAAAGTCTACCAAGCGAAATTTTGTATTCTAAGATGTCTACTTCGGGAACGGGAAACGTATACCATGCGATCACCAGTCCACGGGGATCTCTCAACGGCAATTACATACGCGCCATTGATTTCAATTATATCCCCAGCTGCCTGTTGCGGCCTTTCCGTTCACATTTCTGGTTATAACCAATGACCTACACGAGTCTTCTAAACATCGCATTTATATTCTACCGACATTTGGCTGAAACAATGCTTGATCCGTGATCACATCAACACGGTTCGATAGAACAAGTCTGATTACACCAAGGTTACCCAAAGAAAACAATATCACGAACATACACGTGTAGACAATAGCGATAAGTGTAGACAATAGCCTGATTTATATTGTCTCTTCCTATCACCACGTAAGGAAACATCTTCATGCATGTCACGCCACGACGTAATAAGTTATAGACTTTATCAGTTTATTTTCCGTATCAATATGTTGACATTTCCCCAGGCACCCGGCTTCATATGACCTTTGTTGTTGAAAGGGTATTAAAACAACGAAGAATATCGATATTATATCCAAACCATGAACTCAAAATCAATTAAACGATGGCAAGCTTTACAAACAATGATTTGCACGGAGAAAAAGTTCAAGGAGAATAAAACCACGTGTTCCAAAAGAGTAAGCGTCTTCTGATTCATTGAGTACACATGTCATACGAATCTAGGTCAAATCTGGGTTGAGTTACAGTTATTGTGGTGCCAAAGGAACCAATAGCCGCAGAAAAAAGCATCAAGCATGTATGACTTAACGTCATAAAAGAAATAGAATATATTCAATTGAGATCATAAGCTCGGCCATAAAACCTTCTCGTGGTCTTCATCAACCTGCTCTCTCGAATCCGTGTTTTGTTAAACTATGGATCGAAATAAATTTGATGTTTGCATTTTTACAGAACAGCTTTCTTTTGAAATTTATTCTAGCGAGATTGATCATACATGCTGTCGTTAGGATAGTAAAGGAGACATTCGTGCTATGTAACACCATTCAAAACAAATCGACGGTTAGATACAGTAGAGCCACAATGAATCAAACCGCACCATACAGCTGTTCCGTCCTTCAAGGAATCGTTAGTGGTGTTACTGGTCTGAAGTGGGTCCTAAAGTGTTGTTACCTAGGAGGCCTCCAAATACCCAAAAGGAGTCCAAGGAATTTTCATCATCTGGATAGAGAGGTGCAAATACCCTACCACTCAATAGCTATCATACTTTTGAATACTGATTTTAAAAAGGAACGTGTTACAGTTCAGAAAAACTAGGTGACAAGCAGGTTACAATAAGACACGGGGACTGAAAAGAACACCACCAGTGTCTACCACCAGCAATCTCCGAAATATGATATCAGCGTAAGGTCTGATTTCCAATAAAAACAGGATGCTATTTACATAGGCAACATGCTTCCTATGATCTTTGTCGTGACAGGGATATTAAAATAGATTTGTTATATTTATATTTTATGCAGTTGCAGCTTTCCTTTTAACTCCATTCTGGCATAATTGATATAACACGATGTGAGAAAATATATCGGAATATGATCTGGATATAGTTTCTTGTTTGCAATGTTGATGGGATGGCATTTCCTGAAGTACTCAAGCTTCATATGACAGTTGTTGATGAAAGAACGTTAAACCATCATTAAAACTATTGATAAGATAACATATTTGCAGGTCATTTAACATCCCGCCCTTTAACCTGTTATATTTATATTTATATAGATAATATATTTTCATCACGAGGCAATAAAATGTTATCGATTTGCACACCGTGAGATGTAAGCTATTGTAGCAAATGCTTTGCACGTCCTGTAACACCATTACAACTTTGTATTAAGCTTTCGTGTGATTCTGATTGAAACTCATTCATGAAATAAATACACCAGAAAAGGGAATATAGACTTTGCGCAAAAAGATCGAAGAATACCATAGAAACATCTCTGTGTTTCTAATACATTTAAGTAGTGCCATATGATTTGATCTGTCAAAGCAGAGTGACATGGAATGGCTGACAGACCTGTTTGAATAGTAAAAATCTCCAAATCTGAGATAGATGGTGGTCCAAGTCTACCAATAGCTGTGTATCATAGTGTATATATTAACGGAAATTGATGTATTTGTACATTTACTTGTACGTGTGAAGTCTGTGTGGTGTTTTCGCCATGAGGTATTGTCCTTTCTTTTGTGTTGATATGTGTTATTTTGTATTTTTGTTATTTCAATGTGTCTCATTGCTTATTCTACTTTGGCAATTTCATGGAAACTGTTATTCTATTTATATCTATCCAATTGACTGATAACAACTTTTTCAATAAACGTTGATGAAATGGAACTCGGTGATATTCTGTGAGAGTGCAGCCAAAGATCAACCTGTTTGCCAAAGTAAGATCAGTAAAGCAGAGGAATTCAGTAGACTAGCATGTTCTACGGGAATCAGCAAGTCGAGAGCAGACATCAATACAGCATCAGCAGCATCGGTCTATATACATGCCCAGTTGTTAAAGGGAGTTCAAAGCCGGGCTTTGCCTTCTCACTCAGGTCCGGGCTGACTGTAACAGTACTACCTACCAGTAGTAAATCCGCGTCCATCTTCTTTGCAGGATAAATATGGGGCATATGTTAAATTATAGAAGTGTTATCGCTAAATGTATATTGTAAATAACAACACTACATGTTCCATGTTATATTGACCTACCGGTGATTTGATGAGATATATTAAAGGAACTTTCTTCTTTTTTCTTTTGTTTTTAGATTTTGTTTTTAGATCAATATATATCATATAATAAAGTAAATGCAGACTTTAGGTTCGGCCAATCCATGGTTTTACGGACCTGCCTTCGGCCTTGGGGAATATTGTCCAGGTCAGGTCCGTAAAACCATGGATTGCCTTCAAGCAAAGTCTGTATTTGTATAACAATGAAGATTAATAACAACATCTGTGGATGTAACGAAGCTTAATAAAAGCATCTGTGTATGTAACTCATACTTATATATTGCTTACTTTTACGTACCTAACTAATGTAAATAATTTTTATTCATTGATTCAGCAGTGACATACCTAAAATGAATTTTAGAAATGATAATTTGATATTATTTGTGACGAAACTGCCTTATTGATTGTCCAATCAGAACGGTTAATTCTACTTAACACATTGAACTCCGATGATTTCTCTGTTCATTTGCATATTAAGCGAAGGTAATATACGTGGCTGTTTTGATGGATCATTGCTACATACAAGCAGTTAAAAAAACAAAGTTGATAACATCCAGGAAACGATGGAAATCCCGTTCAAAATGATGTTTTGAAAGTGTCGCGACATTAGTATACAACGTCAAAGATAATACTATTAATTCCTGCGCTTATCCCCCTCCCCCAACCCCCTTCCCCATTTTGCAATTTTTGAAACTTAAATGAGCAGAAAAAAGAAAGGTTTCCATTCAAGTATCAAAATAACTTCACTCATAGGGCATAATATACAGAATAAAACCACGTCATAAACATATACCTGCCTAAAGTATCAATGTATTCTTATAAAAACAGCCCCCCCCCCCCCCCCCCCCCCCCCCCCAAAAAAAAAAAAAAATACCGGCACAGTGTGATATTTTGTTTTTGTTTTTGTTGTTGAATTATGTAAATATTGTTATTGTAGAATCCATTAAAATTTAATTTGCAGCATGCCTAATCAGACCGATGAAATAACATCCAATTTGAAAACACCAGGTTTGAGTACGGAAGCAATTATGGTTACAGCTCGTTTATGCCTTTCATGTCTCTCTTTTTTCGAAATGTGTAGAATTTCTCGTTACACAACATAAAGCATTAACAAAGCAAATTAAACTTGCATCTTTGAAGAACTAAATCGCCCTAAATTCGTCTTGAATCCCATCAATTTTGAGTTGTTTTTAAGGCTTAAACAAGTACATATAACCTTTCACACTAGGGTACACTCCAACTACGCAAATAACTAATCGCTTATGATTTATTTATTCATTATTTACTGATTTATTTCATTTGTATTTATTTATTCATTTATATTATTATTTAATTAATGAATCATGAAAATGATTTTTAAAGCATGCCATGGCACCCAGGCACGGAGACACACGTTTGGCCTTTTATAGTGCACAGGCGTCATGCACGTAATATGTGTCTTGGCATTTTAAGGTCAGGTCCGCGCATGTTAATTGATAATTGATTGAGTGATAATTGATAATGTAACCGGAGAGGGGCGGGGCTGTATGAATGATAATTTATCTAAATAATTGTTTATTTATGTAATGAATCGTGATTATAATTTTTAAAGCATGCCAATGCACCTATTATATTAAATATGTACAAAGGCGCTTGCTCTTCCTGAACGCCTGGATTTATTGTCCTTGTATATATTTATGCAAATATATTTTTAATTATATTTTCCCTCGTTTTATTGATTTCAGTTTAAATTACATTTTCGTTATCATTTCGGTATTCCCCCCCTTTTTTTTTTTTTTTTTTTGGAATAGGATTTTTAAATTTCGGCTCATACCTCTGTTATATCCCATTTTGGAACTAAACGCACTACTACTTTAAATCATGATGTTTATTACCCGCAAGATGTACTAGAAATTACTTTACGGAAATGGTACATTAGGGAATTTACGTACGTACGTATAATCCTACCCTTAGTTCCCGTAACTCAGGAAAGAAGCGTAACACCAAACTTCTTGGCATTGTGCGTCATATGGATACAATAATGATAAAGGTTCTGAGGGGAAATGTTAGCAGTACTGTGAGCTGTAACGTAATATCTTAGCTAACTGCTCAAGTACAAACGTAGTCATCGGTATCGACACTGCAATAATCCAGCAGGATACGACCTCTTCGCTTCCCTGTTATTAGATATTTCTAACTAACGGCGTTGCAAGAACATTGCTCTGAACTATGCTATAGCTGGTTCAACTTAGGATGAGGAAAATGTCATTTCTGACTGACCACACCTTCGGTCAGTTTAGTGACATTGGTTTGTATTTGTTTAACGTCCTATTAACAGCCAGGGTCATTTAAGGACGTGCCAGGTTTGGAGGTGGAGGAAAGCCGGGAGTACCCGGAGAAAAACCACCGGCCTACGGTCAGTACCTGGCAACTGCCCCACGTAGGTTTCGAACTCACAACCCAGAGGTGGAGGGCTAGTGATAAGGTGTCGGGACACCTTAACCACTCGGCCATCGCGGCCCCTTAGTTTAGTGACAAGATCGCCCAACAGAATATTAGCATATCTATAGGAACAAATAGGTCCTGGCCAGTCTGATCGTATGCTTCTCAAGCACACACGTCCTTACCTGTTTTGGAAGACTAAACTTGTCATCAATGAATTCTTCGATCTGATCAGAACATGTCCTCCAGTTCCAGGTTCTGTTATATTGATGAAATTTATCCTTCAAAAACAAAACTTCGTGATCGTATTTACAGTCCGGAAATTGAAATCGATACTTAAAATTCTTCTCCGTCAGCCACTAATTCTGATATTTGTTAGTATTACTGGCATATTGATTTCAATACCTTATTAAGTTACCATTTCTGGATAACCATTTCCTGTTTTCTCAACATGATGAAACAAGGCGAGCGGTGAACCTTCCGGATCACCTAATCGCGTATAAAATGACGGTTTGGTTTTTATGTGTTGATATTCATTCTCGTATGAGTATTTTTATATTAAATGCAAAAAAAAAAAAATGTTTGGAATTAGATGTCGATTTACTATTTGTGTCATCAGTGTCAAGGCAATGATTTGAAAAGCTTAACATTATCTTAATATCTGCGTTTACAAAAAGAAAGTAGGATTAAAAATTCAATGAATCCTCGACTTCAGTAAAAGGTGTGCTCACGTGTACTTCAGTTCAATTTGTTGTTTACGACAGTTTCTCCGCATAGCAAGAGTTAAACACAACCACTAAGTTGCAATGAATACAACGTCTGCCTGTTCTGAAATATCTGATAATGCTAACTCACGCAATTTGAATATCTCTATAGAAGCAAAAACCAACCTTGGTACTGGTGATTGGTTTAATGGCCTATATGCCTCCTAGACAATAGAATCATTTCTGAGATGTTGCACTATCATTATCTCTTACATTTCAGGAAAAACAGCAATGCTTAGGGGAATTTATAGCAGCTATGGTAACTACTTATAACGAAAAGGTCATTTATTGGTTTGTTTTTGTATATTTAATGGCCTATCAATAGCTTTGGTCATTAAGGACGGTCTCCCCTCTGAGTGAGATTCATGCATTTAAAGTTTAAATATATATCTGTGTGTATTTTGGGAGGCAGCTTTAGGTTAGATGTATTTCCTTAAACGTGAAATTACTGTTGATTCTATAGTGTTACACCACCGAAGCCGAAGCATACTGCCTAGGACACCCAGCATGACACGTTTTACGGACAACGGACATACCAGTCGCCCCATTCCCAAAATGTTGTTGGACGTTAATTGAGAGTAATAACTGCCATGTTTATATATAGGTGGATATGTCTGAACTGTGTTCTGTATAAGTAGAAACTACATGTCATTTCTGGGGATGAAAAGGTACAAATGCGTATTGTACGTTGACACATTGTGTTATTAACAGAAAACTAGAATATTGATAAAAAAAATGGATTATCTATGATTTAACAACAAAGATCGTTTTCAGTTCTAATACATGTTTAAGAGCAATTGATATAATTAAAAGATGTGAGTAAACAGTGGCTTAATCTGCTTTGTTGGACCAGGGGAGTGTAAAACCAAGTAATGTCTCATCTGCCGTGTTTCCCAGAAGATTTTTATCTGATTGCTCCTTCATGCAACATTGTCAACATGTAATGAAGTTTTGCTTTGGTGCCACAAATGGCGACCTAATTCCCACGGACGTGCTACAATGAATAACAACGAAACTGTCTCCATTGTGCCGGATAAAGCATACATTGTAATCAAGGATCTATGTTAAAAACAGCACGTGGTATTTCGATTCTTCTTTGAAGAATTTCTCAAGAGTACACTGGAAATTACTTTTAAAAGATCCTTGGTGTGTACATACATTATACACACAAAAAAACCATTGATTTTTTTTACCCTTCGACTTTTTAACTGACTCATGGTTTTCAATAAAGACATCAATATTTGTCTTCAATTTCCCGATTTGAACATATTGTAGTTTGAAGTTGTTGAAAATACTATGTAATCGATTTGATAGACTTCTTCAGTCAAATGAATCATGCATTTTAGTTCAAGTATATATGAGTCATGACATATTCGTCGCATGACTGGTATAGTTATGGGCGTGTTTATCTTTTAATCAAAAATTGTAATTAAAAAAATTTTCGTATTATATTTAGCCACTATTCCCTATTTAAAGCAAAAAGAAGAAAAAAAAACAAAACATCGGCTAGGATCATGCCCTTAAACCTATTAATTTAACTTACTGGTCAATTAACAGGAACAAAATATTATTATCAAAATGAAACTCAAAGTGATTAGCGAGACACCTGAAATAGCCAAAGATGGGTATTGTGTGAATTAAAATCACTGCTCAGAAATATTAACCTTTCTGATGTAACGACAGAAATTCTATCAAATCCAACCAGTTGGAGAACTTTGACACTTACCTAAAAACAGCTGGTTATTATTATTGTTGACATTAATAAAATGCCTTTATATTGAATAGGAAGATATCATACCAAGCTATATTTTTACTCTATTTGTATTCTGGCTAGACGTTTTATCATACCAGTTTGGCTTTGTGATCCACGAATAGACTTATACTTCATATATACCCAACGACACAAACATATGACTACCGGCTACCCATTATCAAATCACACACGTACTTAGTTCCCAAATACACGTTATTCGATTTTCCGCTAAGCATAAAGCCAGTAGTCAAATACGTCAAATTAATAATAAAAAGTTAACTTGTCAATAGGCGTAAAACTAGGACTACAGGCTATTAGAAGAGTTGATAAATTACCGCGTTGGGAAATGTCAAAGGTTTACTGTCTATGTTAAGAAACATCCGTGAAATAACATTTTCTTTAAAAAAATGAACCGTTGATGACCGGATAATTTTGGTTAGATGTTTATGACAAGTATGCCTCGAGATACAAAACTCGTTCTGACTTCCAGAAATGATGTATTCTGTTTAATGACGTTAAAACATTGCAGTCAATTAACTCAACATGCCTTAAGCGCTTCTCAAAATAAAATATATTGTTAAAAAAAAAAAAAAAAAAGTCTTTATTTTTGAACACGGATGAATTTCTCCATCCCACATTTTTAAAGAATTTTAATAATCCACGGGATTGTTACAGCAACGTTACAGGAGTATTTCGCTGTTCATTTATATTAACCTACAGGGAACCACTCAACCAAGGACAATGACGGCAAACCGGAAGACATAACGAGCCCTATATTATCCTGTTAATAATAACACGTGTGGTCAAGAAGGTTACACCATATATTCCAGTCACAATTTCGGTCACCAAATACAACACACCAGTTCAATCTATCGAGATTTTTTTTTTTTTTTTTTATTGATTTTTTTCTTTCTATTTTTTTTATTGCGAAATGCAAAACAAACCAGACGGATATTTAATGGTCACATTATATTCGATGTTTGTTTGCAAAATGTAACTCAACATACTATAATTTTACCGACAACATCTCAAGTCAGTTTACAGATAGTATCAAATGAGTGCAATGTAATCAGTTTAAGGTACATCATATTCACCAGATGTATACCGAATTTGACATATGATTTAGAGTAAACTACACATAGAAAAATCTACCGACGAAGTAGAAAGACGTATGGTCCATCAGGTCTTCTTTGTTGACATATATGCATGTATCTTGTCAGTGTCAGAATATTTATCAATTCCCCAAGAAACCAAGCTCAAGTCTCATAAACAATTTCTATTTCTGAGTACCCCAATTAAGATAAAAAAAATGGAATCGAGGCATGTGTTGATGTAAAGGAGACTGGCATATGTTTTTATCAAACTGATCATATATCGCTACCCACTTGAAAACTAAACAGTGCTGGTTATACGATTATTCTACGTCTAACGATGTCATTTTCATCAATCAGAGAAATAAAGTCAATAATAATAATAATCTTGGATTGCACCTCGTGCTTATTCGTTAACATGATCAATCACACTTTTTAGAAAGGAACATAGCCGAACATATACGAGAAATGTAAAGTAAATGTCTTGAGATGATTTGCAGACCTGTATAACCATCATAGTAGAATTTACTATTCGTACCTAGGAGTATACTCTACATTTATAATAAAGCTCCGATATACGTATCATTTGGCAAATTTTCGTGATTCAGAAAGTTTTTAGAAAAATATTAATTATAAACGCTAAAACATACTTAAGCTGAGTTGTATCTAATAAACTTAGTGGGAGCATCTTAAGATATGGAATTAAAACAAAATGGGTCCCGATAAACAGACAAACCAATGTGTATACGAAGTTCAGAAGGACGCCCCAAAAAAACAACAAAAAACAAAAAACAAAAACAAACAAAAAACGCGATCAATCCGCATACTCGGTATAAAAAACCCAGAAGATATCTCATGGCAGATCAAAGCTAACAGGAAAGGAAACGAAAAGGAAACTGGAAACAATTCGTGGACAGACCAGACCAGAATGTGAAAAACGTTACTGATGTTGATTTCGGACGCCGAATAGTGTTTTTTTTTTTCAACATGTAGGTAGATGAAACATCGTAACTCATTGTATAGTAGTGGGTCTGTTATTTGAGAGAAAGGGTGTTCGTTTTTACATTGTTGTAGCTTAACATAAACTCGTCGTTTCTATAACCTAGCTAACGTCAGGGCCCCGATTCATAACTGAAAAATACACCTATAAAAACTCTTGGTCAGCACCTAGCCAATACGTTATAGACACACAATAAGGACGTAACAGGCAAACTTCTGTACTACCGCTGAATCAAGCTCTATTTACGTTTACGACTTTTGGATTGAGATCATTTCAAGTTCTTTATGTAGCCTATTGCTTAATTTAACAAATTGATTAGTTTTTGATAGCATATGGTGGCATATACTAGTTTTGTTGTGTGTGTTTTTTTAACAATCCATCATTAATATGTCAATATATAAGTATGACGAAATCGAAATTAAAGGACCTTGCACTGTCTCTCAAACCTAATAAGTTATACATTACATTCACGCTCATATCAACACAAAATCAATCTTGCCCTAAAAGGGGCATCTACCGACTACCGGTAGCTTGTTCCCATGGCATGGGTACACAGATGGACTTTTGGAAGATGCTGTCACTCTATTTTAATATTACATTTAATCTCGTATGTAGTCACGGTTGTAACGACATAAGGTCATCATAACATATTTCAAATATAAGGATTATCAACATCCTAGAACAGTCATCTTCTTTATGTTATTCTAAATGTCTTCGATATTTTTCGATCGCTAAGTTACCGTCATCAGGACCATCAAGCATAATTTACAATCCTAACCTTATGTAGTCGGTCGCCTTTCTTTAATGACAGGACTGACGAGAAGAATGCATGTCTGAAATTAGAAGTGTAGAGATTGCAAAAATTAAGTATTCTTATAAACTAGACAATAGCAGTCGATGAACAAAAAGGTTGCATTCACTCAACTCCAGTATCACATGGCAACTGTAAACCCTGATTTGATAGCACCGCCAATAACAGTTAGATATAAAGGCTTTGTAGAACCACCAACAAAATGCTGTTGATAAGGGCTTTTGTCAATATAGAATCCAATAACCTGAGAGTCATTCTATCCGGTAATCCGAATGGCAGTAATCATGTAGATGGATGGCTTAGTATTTCGTCTTCGGGTAATATGTATGTCTGATGTCCCTGGTTGATGTAATAAGGATATTGAAGACATTTTTTTGCGAGAATGAAATGTAAACGCGTTTTCAGATTAAGCTCATATCTTGAAACAATGCCATCATGATTAAGGTAATGACATTGACATGAAGAAATTAAAAAATAAATAGAACATTACTTTAGGTTTGCATTAAGTTGCAGTTGTTTAAAGGTGATATTACATTCCTGTTGAACTGAATTCAAAGTAGCACTATTTCGTTTTGTTTAGTATTATATCACATAGAGAATAATTTGCTATTCATTTTGCATTTAAGAGCCTTTCTATATTTTTACCCTTCATGAAAATCCTTTCATGAAGTTTGACTTTTTAAAGATACCCAGATCGGTAATTACTCAAGTGAAAATAAAATCAATAAAACGTTGGAATGATACTATTACTAAAAGGTAGTACTCCCGGATATAAAGATGCGATAACAAACCAAATTGAATTTTTATATTGATAAATAATCGAATATTTAAGGGTATGTCATTATTGATAAACGATTAATCCGATACAGCAGCACCATGATAATATTATCATTTACATAATAAAATCAGTTACACCATTCTAGACTTTTCACTTTTTTTAACGGATGTTTGCCATTCATCAAATTGCAGACAATAGTGACTAACATATTCTTTCACAACGAACTCATAAAACCCTTATAATGATAATATTTTAAGTAAAATGTCATTAAATCATAGATATACTGCTTGATCTTTTGCATTATATCATCGCATCTCGTAAATGTGAACATTCGTACCACACACTGTATTGTTTATTTCAGAGTGGCCTCCCCATGTAGTATATTTTCGAATGCAAACAAAATCATCTAACAAGCTTGATGTACAAAAGTTACATTGAAGTAAATGAATGCAGTTAATGCAACTGCTCCGCAATTCGCAATCAAATGTCTTGTTTTGTTTAGGTAAAGATAAAATTTACTAAATATTCCGCAATATTTCGAGAGTACAGCTCTTTTTTTCAACTGAAGACTGCTTAAGTTAAACACCAGGGAAAAGCATACGCATTATTCACTTGAAGAAAGGAGCTGATCACTCAAACCGTTATGCAATATTCAGTAAGTTTTGATTATGGCATGGCCTAAAAGACTAGAGTCAAACTTTTAATTTTAGGCATAGATATATATTCCTATGCATCCATGATATAATGTTTCGAAGACAGTCAGGTCAGAGCGGTCATATTCGTGTCCAATTATAGTATTTATTAGGCCTCCAATTACAGTAAAAGTTCTAGGTTTTTGGTAATAAGCATTTTGAGTGTATATTATGAATATCTAACTCTACCTTGAGGCCTGTACTTCCCATTGTCTCGTGTGATCATTGGTTTCTTTAAATTTTCGTCCACTCTCGTGGAACATACACATTCGTACTCCATATCATAACATATTGCGATATAAGATTCTATGGATGGTGGTTTGGAGTCATATTAATGGCAAATAAACAATGGTTTGCTATGTTATTTCTCAAATCAACAATAGTATATAATGCTCTTGATATTGGCTCACCTTTGGAATAAATTTGTCTCCGGCTGATTATCTGTGTAAAATTAAAGATATTATCTCGGTATTTAAACAACCTCTTTATTTAGACGTTTTATACAGTTTACGTAATGTTTATATTTTCTCTTAGGTAGCCGCTAGTCAGCAAGTTTTGTTGTTTTATCATAAATAAACAATATGTGAAATGGTGAATTGATAAACACATGGTCATACGTATATTTTGCTCAAGCAATTGTATCATTTCGCGCTCTAATCAGGATCAGGGGTCGTATATGACGACTCTTGATTATAAGTGAATACCATATTTTCCAAAGAAACAAAAAAACCAACGCGTAAGTTATAAGAATGATTTTTGTATTCACCTCCTCATTCATAATTACAAGACTCCAATACTCAGAGTATCGTTGACCATGCTTCAATCAATGAGAAACATCTATCTACTTGTTTATCAAAGACGCATACAGGAGAATATTCCAGATTTTATAATTGCGTAAGCGGCAGGTCACAAACAGGTGTGCTTGCTAAATCTTTGGCAGTTTGTGATAAACAAAGATATAGGCTATGACGTAAAAGCAAATAACTTAATACATTGTTTATTTTGCTTGATTTTGTAGGAATTTTGACTTATTTTCATATCAAACGTGTATAATAATGTACGCCATTCATTAAGCTTCAAATGTGAGCAATGTTTATCATGTCCTAATGTGTAAAGATCTAGCACCAAGTTAATTATTTCACTCAAATTTTACTTTTGGTCCTTTAAAAATAAAAGAGTAAGCGTGGAACCTCTTTTTTTTATTCTTTTGCATCTAACCCTATAGTTGTTTTAAAAGATGTTAAGATATTGCGTGCCTTTTGACAATCCTTTGATATCGCACGTGGTAGCCATGGCTAAAGGATATTTTGTCCCCGAGGTTAACCGTAACCGGCTTGTCAAGTTTTAATTCAATTGAATTATGACACTGTCCAGAATATACACATGTTCTCAACAATCATATCTAAAAATGACAATCATGAAATGTATTAAATTATTGGTCTTTTTTATCCATATGTTGATATCTCTTTTGGCCTATTTCGAGTTCTTTATCGCCTGTTAGTTATCAACACTTTAGGTCCTTAGTATTTCTGAGAGCCATAAAAAACGAAACTGTATGATTTTGATTTGAAAAGTGCTAATATTTTACCAGGTTTGTGCACAATCGTACAAGAATGTACGGTAGAACGTAACATAGTTGGTAGTTTCAAGTATTATTAGGTAAGTTTAAAATATTTACATGTGATTTTTATAAATCCTAGTTTTATTTATGCTTTTTGGTATATATGTCATGTATACGTATACTGCACCCATATACTTATGTTGATTCAACGGTTACCGTTCCAATTAAAACTGCTTGAATTGACTGGTTTTAAGTTTAAATGCAGTTCACTGTTCTATTCTCAGAAATAAACATATCTTTTCCCTCCACTAACAAAAGTACAGGGCAGCATATGGATTGTATAAAGCTGTATGATATTGTAAAGTACACAAGCATTGCCAAGAGCAGGTGCCTTAAGAAAATAAGCGACCTTGAATTATTGCTTGTAGTGGATTGATCAGAATCATTTGCCAGTATCTAGATTTTCCTGAATTGTTGGCTCGTGCTCTATAAACAAATTCATACGCTGAGTTAGAATGTCTCCGAAACGCTTCCAGTTATGAAAAAATACAATGAGAGGATGCATTATGATAACATTTATAATCACAAAAGAAATTGTTCGCATCATCTGGTGTTGAGATTGAGACAGAGAAAAATGAAACGTCAAGACCTTGGATATGATAAGAAAGAAATACACGAGGTTTGACGTGAAAACATTTATGCAATTTTGTTTGTTTGACATTTACATAGAAGCCTTTGAAAAAGTATGAGGAAAATACGAACAAGTAGTCCGGGATAATAAGCGTCCTCTTCTTCACTTGTCGACAACCTTTGTACCAAACTAGGTCAAATATGGGTTAAGTAACATTCAAGAGGCACAGAAGAATAAGAGACTTCCCAAACTCTATGTTCGCCAGCACCCAATGATATCATTGGCTTTTTTTATTTGATAACAGTTAAGGAGTTATGCTATCTCCGGATGTGAATATTGAATGTAGTATCAGGTAAATTCACTGTCTAATTTCAGATAATAAATCTTCAATATAAAGAGTAAAACAATATGACAACTAGCAGTTTTTATGTTTATAGTTGTCATTTACCTTTGTACTTCAGAAAATAAATATGCAATATGGTTGCAAATGAGAGAAGGAAACTCATTCATAAGCGCAGAGTAATACGAAATGATATTGTTATTTCTCGCCATTTGTGAATCTGAACATTAAGGAGATAGAATGAAACCAGGAATTGATGGAAACGTATGAAAAAAGATATGTATCTTTACTTCTCGTCGCTTGGGATGATGTTTTTAATGATGAAACGATACCTTTGTGCAATGGTATCAATGACATTTAGCAGTTGACGTTTGTTTTGTTAAGAGTAATGTATTGTAATTTGCAGTCATAGACAAGTGATTGTTCACACGGTGATATCAAATAAAACATGAAATGTTCATTCCTTTCTGTAGTTAAAGGAATTGATAAGATCTGTTTCATGCAATAAGGTAGGGAGTATTTCAATGACTGTTATAAAAGATAACGCACCCTTTCTACCTTCATTCATTCGAAGTAATTAAATAAATGTTAACGCTGATAAAGTTTTATTTATTTTTGTCTTTGTTTCCAATATCAGCATATGGCGAAGGCAGCATACAATTGTCATTATCTTGATTAGTTAATGAAAAACGATTTTAATGTCAGATTTAGAGATGTGAATAGAGGACAAATATTGCTGTTAAAACTTTTAAAAAACAATAGTTCATTCAGTACAAATATTGTTGCCTTAAAAACTTATTAACGGGGAATTCTGAGATGAAACCTTAATCGAATACAAAATCGAGTTCATCTGATTTCATATTCCACGGGGAAATACTGTAAAGTTGATAATATTCGCGTGGTATTAAATTTCGCGGTCATTAAATATAGCACGAAAATAAATATACAGCAAATACCTAAATACACATATAATGAAAAGTAGTGTTTACATCCCAATAATTAGTTTCGACTCGGAAAACCATGGAATATTTGCCCAACGAAAATGAATAACTAAACAGTATCAAATCAAAGGTACACTATATCTTAATTTAATTCATACAGTGTAACTGTTTAAAGTATTGCCGGACATAAACACATTGCAAGACAACTACACAGAAGAAATTTCCCTGTTTCCATGTTCTTCAATTTGTATCTCTCGAAAAACTGCTGAAAGTCCTTAAATATCGAACACGTTAGCAAAACTTCCTTATCATTGTCTTTATGCCTTTGGTACGATCGATTTGAGGTTAACTTTTCATTTATCGGTTTGGGAGACACATTTGTCGAGTATATTGGAAATATAAATCAGTCAATACCCTCAGCTTAGGTGATTACGAAGACAGGAGAACTCAACTTTTAATTAGATTTAATGATAAATGTACGTGAGAAATTTTAAGATCATCATGTCTACTTCCTCAAATGGTTTGCAGAACTTGTTTATCATGATATATAAACAGCAATTCTAAGTTTAAATGTTTGAGGAATAGCTAGTTACCATAACCGCAGAGTAATAAAATCTTCAACAAACACCTTTTCTGTAAATTCCGATATCACCACAACAATCTATGTTTTTTTTTGCGAATGTTGAAGCGTGGGATCCTAGACTGAAATGAACACGATATATATCGTATTTTGTGATTAGTGTTGATGTCGGCATTTCACAGCAAATTAAAAAGAACAAATGAACTTTACGTTTTATGTCATTCTATTTTTTCAACCGTATCGCCTTGCGATTTCGTGGAAGCTAGTAAGTTCAAACGACTGTATAGTGCAGTTTTGTATTGTTTCTTTGGCATACATGGTATCTTTTGCTTATTTGACATTTTGAAGTGATATTAACTTGTATGTTCTTACACAATTCATTATAACTTGCTTGTGGTATAAAATTACTGATCCTGCAACGTTAAATGCCACCGGTGTCATTTTCATGACTAATCCGATTTTAAGGAAAATAACATTCTTTGGTGAAAGATTAAACAAATTGAGTACAATGTTACACAGCAAAGGTAACTAAAAGCGCCCTTTGTTAAATAACGAAGCTAACAATATTGATAATGTGCAGTATAGGCTAGGGATGTAGAGGCATAGGGTTGTTCAATACGTATAACTACATTGTAGACATTATCGCATAATACATACACAATATAGGACCCCGAACACTGAAGAACGATATTTATCCATGTTTGCAACGTTGATGTTTTAAATTGTACCGGGATATGTTATTTAATTGAATATTGGCTAAGTGGGCGTGTCCTTAAATATCCATTGAAAAGTAGAAATGCGCCTAAGTCACACAATATCACAGGCACGGTAAAAGTACAATTTAAAAAAAAGTAATAGCATTGTTTCAGGGATGTTTGTAAGTTTCCAGAAACTAATGAGGCGTCAAATCTAGTAGATTGTTCATATATCAAATCATACTAGAATGATAACTATCACAGGTTTTTTTTTCGGGTGTTCTGAAGTTATTCTCATTCAGGCATCATTAGTATCGATCCTTCATTAAAAAGTAGTAGTCAATTCATTCGGTTTGTAATCCATTGTATCTTCATCAGCAAATCGAAGTTTCAATACGTCATAATGGTTAAATGACCGTGTGCAAGATAGATAGATCTAATGATATATTCCTGACGTAGATATATGCGAGGTTTGTTTTGTCAGATTCCATATAAACGTTGCAAAATACAAAAACTGGAGAAGTTTGAGGATACACTGTTCAGTTTTGCAGGTCATGAAGTACTCGCTCAAACAAAAGTCTATATAACGTCAATTTGAATGCTTAAACTGTAAAAGGATCGCAAAAAAATGTCTCTAAAAATGGATTGTAACTAAATCGGCTATATTCCACGGATAAAATAGGTTATTTTAATTCCCTGGGATTTTGTAATTCTATAGTGATATTAGCTCTGTCTGCTGACAATGAGCAATTGTTGTATTCTGATTTTTCTAAAGTATTGTTTAATGCATTTTGAAACCTTTGACATTTCCAAGTAAGTGCATTGTAGACTGCATGCGTAGAGTAACGTTTCCTTCGGGATTACAAAATATATCAATCCTTTGAAGATAAAAAAACTTTTGATGACACGAACAGGAATTTCTTTCATGTATAAATCTCTATTGAATCTCAGCATAATTGAAAGTATATCAGAGTAAAGAAATCGTAACGGACTACTTCAAAACAGATCGCATTTCTTGTAAACGTATTGATGAAAAAAGATGTAGCCGTCATATGGGAGATCCGTTGTCAGGTTAATAGTATACACTGAAAAGTATTTGAGAAATAGATTTCTCAATGTTTAAACAGCATTTATTACGTTTATCGATCTTTAATTCTCACACGTAGTGGCCGCGTCAGTCCTGAATATTCGTATACACGCGTATTTCGTTTTATTTCTTATTGGCAAATATCCAAAATTGATTAAATTATAATTTATCGTTACTTTGTGTTTTTAACATTAGTATAGACCTATTTTAGTTGTTTTTTTTTCAATCCGGATTTTCACATTAACTTTCACATAACAACACTCACGAGTCCCACATGGACGGAACTCTATCACGCAATTTTGAATTCATTTTTTAGAATATACTTATCTTGATCTAAACTCAAATAGATGCTTTACACTATTTCATTACTAAGTTTGTTTTTCTGTATAAACTAAATGTCTTCATTTGAATCCAATTAGATTGTGTATGAAGATTTAACCAGACGGAATGCTTATATTGATATACTCACATGAATCTTTGTCATCAAGGAAAAAAATTAGGATATTACCTAAATAAGCGTTATCAGAAAACATATCTACTACGCAGGGGAACTGCATTATATGCGAAACAGCGTGCTAGGCATTTTACGTCATTTTGTCAGTGTATAGTGTCTATTTGATACCTATGGTGTATAACTCAATAGTAATGTCCACGATACATTCTGTACGTAAATGTCAAAGGTTGTAAAATACATACACAAGCAGATTTTTGAAGAATCCGAATATTGACTTAAGCATCGGCAACACTTCAGTATTAGTTATGGAACCTCGAGAGAGGGATTGCAACTGATTCTGTTTTATTTGGGGAAAGAAGACTCCTTTTTTAAAAACCTCCCTCCTTATTGTAATATAATCATATCCTTTATGATTTTAGACCTCTCAAGGTGATGTTATACATATTTCAAAACATCTGAAGTTTTTTTTAACTTTTTTTATTTCTTTGACACCGTAAGTTCCTAAAAAACTGAAGAATCTAAAAAGTATGAAATGCATGCATAACATGAATATATAGTGGTCTCAAAATGTAGCATAGATACCAGGCTTCCGTTATGGCCTCGAAATGCAACATAAATGTAGGGATTCTGGTTTGGTCTCAAAATGTAGCAAAAATACTAGGCTTCCGATATGGTCTCAAAATATAACATCAATAGAAGGATTATGTTAAGGCCTCAAAACAGGGAATACCGACATAGCAATGAAATCCCAACTCTAATTAAAAATCAATATAACTAGGAGTTGATAACAAGGCATTTCAACAAGCACCGAACACGTCTGACTTCAAACCACACCAAGGGATAGAATATTTCCAAATGAGGTCATAAATGATGTCGACCATACATCTTTCTCATTGTCTTCATTATCCTGCATCTTCCGAAACCTTGTGTTGTTAATTTTTTTTTAGTAGTCGACATCTGACACGGAAATCTTGATAATTTGTCCTTGGATATAGAATCAACGAGGCCATGCTAACACAGCTGGTATGGGAATCAGGGATGTCATAGTTATGTTAGACCAGTCATAATTAATCATGTTAATATTTTCTGGCATAAAGAAAAACCCTTTTATCAAACCCTTAATTTTACATTTGTAAAAGCTTTAGTATATTTTAATAATAAAATCATTATTCATTATGTGGAAATGAATTGAAACTGTTGTTTTCATTTGGGATGTTCTTCTGTTTTGAACACGTGCACGGACACTCTCATCTGTGGTTCAAAATAGACATTAAGTGTCATCAGATTAAAACATGCACGAGGAGTTCAATACGATCACCTTTAGGCCCCCTGTTTGGAATAGACATGTAGATATATAAACATATTTTCGAAAATTGCTTAATATTTTAACTTGTGAACCATAGCTATCTCAGAAATATATTCTTACCACATGTTACCTCCAGTAATGTTACGTAGGAGCACGGTGGAAACAACAATTATGATTTCAAAATAATCAAATACAATGAACTCTTCCGTAGTATAGTAATTACAAAATATAATTAGTTGAAATGACATTTCTATCAAATCTATGACAAGTTCTTATATTTTGTCATTGAAATATTACTAAACAGATCTCAAAGTTATCAATGTGATGTCTTTAATAGTATTCAGTGATTATTGGTAATTCTTAATCTCTTCATGTATAAATAATTTTAAAAACGTCAATTAGTTAGAAAAGCTATCTGTAATTTCTATATGACTCACACATGGTGTTATATGTAATGCAGGCTAATCAACTTCTAGAAATATTTAATGTTCATATTTGGATTCATGTCACTTTTAAAATCATGTTAAAGTTTTTTTTAAAGTTTTTTTGTTTAATTTGATTTGGTTGTCATCCAATATCAGAGTAGGTTGTTAGCAGGTTAGCTGTTTCTTGGTTCTTGGCTTAGTGTCGTCCGCAAGTTCAAAGGTCATTTTTTGTGTTTGTAAACACTGAGGTATGCTTCGTTTTTCTGAAAGAGAAATTGTTACCCTCATCCTCCCCTAGCATCTTTTGCGTCCACTATATATTTCAAAGATGGCGTTATTTGTTAATTAACAAGGTCTGTATTTTTCATCCTACTATTTGACATAAGTCTAATGATTCTTTACATTGATGCTTTATTTTGTTTGTTATTGTTATGACATACATACTTTTAGGTGTGGGTACATCACAATATGTCTTTGTGTTGTTACTTGGCATATCGTAGTATTACAAGTGTGTTGTTTGTTATCAGTCACATGCTAAACACGAGTGTATAACTAGAATTAATGAGCGTAAATTATATATGAGTGTAACCATAACTCACAACAAGGAATACTAAGAATGAAGTTTGCCGAGCATTCACCGTACCTTTGCGTGCTTCATATGACTTACCGGACGCAGCATCAGCAACCATGTCGCATTGTAACACAGGTATGCTGTACAACTATTCTATTATTTTCAACTGACTTTGATATATATATATATATTGAATGTCCATTACCATAAATGCGCAGGCATGACCATCCGTTGATGGTTTTTAACATGCAATTGTATCTTTAAAAACATCATTCTGTCGGCAATAATCAATTTGTGTTCATAAATATCAAAATATTAATTCGTTTCCTTGAATAATTTGAAGATCAAGGTCAGACTATTATGAATATTTTATGGAAGTAACGATATTCCGATTAGGCTTGAAAGATGGCAGTATAGAGGTAATATTAGCTATGGTTGTTTTGCTATTTTATTGATGATAAATAACACTAGCAGACTTTATCGCGGCATTAGGGTAAGGTACAACAGCAAAAAGCTCATATCAGTTTTACATCACTATATATTGTACATATATTTTAATTTCCCACTTTTTTAACTCCGTTTTTGTTTTATTATTGAAAACCGTACACTCGTAGCTCTATTGTCCTAAGAGATACAGGTAAACAACAATGAGGTGCAAATGAAAGGTTATTCAAACGAAACGGAATAAATAAAAACATAAACCCTCACGGATACCATGGGCAACACTACACGAAGAATTTAATCTACTGTGACAGGAAAGTCCTTTGTCAAGTTAATCTTTATAAAATCCAGAAAATAACTTGAAATCAAAATAAAATATGAGGTAAAGACAGTGGCCCCACAAATGATACTAACCTGTCAATCAAAAATGACAAAGGGTATTCAACTATGAGAAGACGATGGCGACCTTGAACTTCACCAACCTGCATTACTTTTAACCCGTTGCTGTAAGTAAAATATACGTGTAGTAACAAAATGTTTACTTAATTATATTTTATCGAGCTAATAATGAACTGCTACATATGGTCTGTATCCCTTTTGACCTCCACCATTAAGACTTTCTCGGTTATCTCTATGGATGCCATCATATCGACTATTTGTCCCCATAGCCTAATTGTCTGTGCGTGACCCTGATATCAACAATGCTGTAATCTTCCATCGCTTGGACGCCCACATTTCCTGCAAACGTTATGTTAAGCGTCTTGATATTTAGCTCAAGTAATACAAATTGACGGCAATTTATTAAAAAACACTTCTATTTTTGGAAATATCGCATTACAGTGATGTTTCAGCCCCATAAAAAGTCGATTGCAATAACTGTTGAACGGATAAACATGAAGGTCCGCATTCCCATTGGATCTCCCTTTATATCACATGATGTCCATAAAACAAGATTTTTCGCCATTTCTTCCATTCGTTTGCCCTCAACTAGCTTCGTGTTTACTCAATGAAATGATCCTCAGGGGAGGAATTTTAACCCTAACTTAGTGCCTAACAAGAAGGAAAGAAACATTTCTTTACAAATTATTTAAATGTTTAGTATTTTAACTGCCATAATTATGATCTCCTGAACGCTCGTCATACAAATCTTCTTTATCTTATGTATTGTATTGAGATACCAGAAGTCCCACTGAACTCTTAGTATGTGTTTGGTGATAAGTCTCGTATTGTTTAAGTCATCACTATGTCATGCAATGAATTTCATGCAATATTTCCTTGACATACCTCTCTTCTCCTGCTTTGTTTTGAAAAGTCCGAAACCTTATCTATGAAAAGAAACATATGGTCCATAAACATCAAGCAATTCGCTTGTCTTGGAGACTAGATATGAACCTAACGAAATTGCGTCTGTAATCTACTCTAGTAATAAGTTTCCTTATGTTTCCACTAACAACCGCACAGACAGATAAGACCCGGTATTCGTTCTGCGGACACGGATTGCAATCATGCCCATTTTGTTTGATTCATGATTGACTGGAGATATAGATATAGAAGAAATAGACGTTGCCATTTGTCTATTAGATTATCCCGTGGTTTGTTTTCTTATAGTATTGTTTCGTCATCATATGAGATTGGTACAAGACCATTTCTATAATCAAATTCCCTTTGCAAATTTTGTTTTATTGGCGAATGTCCGCTTTAGAAGTACATGTCTTTATATATTGTCTGGTAAAATGCTTTTACAAATTGATATTACACGATATACATCTTTTAGATTAGACATAGGAAAATTATTTTAATCAAATTTAGTTATATGCAAATTTTATTTATTCCAATCAACCCTAAAAACAAAACACCTTTGCGTCTCGCTTGCTGGTTGAAGTTTTTTTTCAGATATAGTGTCTAGCACTTTTTTGTGAAATCTCGTTAGTAAATGTCGGAAGTGAAAATGGGATATCATCGTCCCATTTTTTATACAAAGATAAATATGTACCCTTATGTGAGGGGGCCGCGGTGGCCGAGTGGTTAAGGTGTACCGACACTTTATCACTAGCCCTCCACCACTGGGTTGCGAGTACGAAACCTACGTGGGGCAGTTGCCAGGTACTGACCGTAGGCCGGTGGTTTTGTCTCCGGGTACTCTGGCTTTCCTTCACCTCTAAAACCTGGCACGTCCTTAAATGACCCTGGCTGTTAATAGGACGTTAAACAAAAACAAAACCAAACCCTTATGTGAGATTCACGCGCATGTTTTAAAGCAGACATCAATGAATCAATAGGAATTTAGTCGGAGAAACCCTTCTAAAGAACAAATTGTAAGCACAAAGCGATTGCAGAAGAAATATCGAAAATAGGAGAAATATTGTCTTTTCTTAGAGATAACTGACCAAATGGTATGCAAAATAAACTCAAATTAAAGATAGGTTACAGCATTTACACGCTATTTGTTTGTTCTTCGTGAACTTATTTGATACTTGCTAATATTCCTGGATAAATTGGATACCGGTTCACGTTATTACTGCATGCAAATTTTGTTGGATAGGTAGAAATGTTTTATGTGGTATGTGTATTACGTGATTGCCTGCTAACTTGTCGGCCTGACATGCCGTGTAGGTATAAGGCGGGTACCGAGAAAAGGTGTTCTAATCAAATGTTACGTATAGGTATATTGAACATCAGAAGTTTATTTAACTGATCTCTATTGAGGAGTTTTAAGAACTGGAATATAACTCCATTATGGCGATCATTTTTTTTTATAATCTGTAATATATATAAGGCATTTTCATAAAAAAATAGAAGTTGACAATAAAATTGATTTATTGCCGATTAAACACTCGGTTTTGAAGGCTAAACCATAGTGTATGGAGAAATTGAGACTTAGAAAACCTCTTGAATTTGATTGCTTGCGTCCGAAGATGATGTTTGTGTCGTTATGCAGACTTACACTATCGGGCTGTGTGTGCTTAGGATCACTGAGGGACGTCTGAATTTTGCTGAGTGTGCTGAACAGTCCAGACTCCTGAGATATGATGTTTTCATTTACCAAACAGTCCAAAATGACAGCTCTGTGGTATGCATTTAAACATGGAGCTAGGAATGAAACACTGTAAACAAAGACTGGTTTGTCGTGGTATTCTCAGTCTGTAACCATCATTTAATCAGCAGATGATGAAGATAATCTAAGACCGTCTACAACAGACACAACGTACACCATGTAAAAACTCGTCTTTATGTATAACAATTACGTTCTGTTTTGAACTTCTAACTTCTAAGTATACGTGCTTCATTAAAAATCTCACGAGACCGCTTCAAGATGTTACATCTACAAAATTGCATCACTAAACATTGAAAATCTAAGGTTTGTGAGTTTAACTACGTTTGAGAGCTGGTAAATTAGATTCGTGATGTCTTCTCATGCCATGCGACGCGTTTAAAATCGAAACAAAAGGACACTTTTCTTCAAAATCATGACAAAAGAAATATTATTATTGAAATGGATACACACAATTACTAATGTCTAGAGTACATACATAATACAGGAGATGCTTGATATTCGATAAGGAAATTGTAGAAATTGTGCCAAATAGGACTCTTTCTGGTCCAAGTCTCCAGCCCGAGGTCGTTACGGTCAAATATTCAAATAATCTTACTATCATCTCACTACAGTAAACAAAATACATTATTTTCCTACAGAAAGTGAACCCATCCCCGAGGGAAACAGGCAATATGGGACTTATGAAATTCTTTGAGTTTTTATAAACCACCTACGAACCCTTTCATAAACAAAGCGTGTTTGTTTCCAACAAACTTGAGTCTGTAGAATCTTTTGAATTTTTAAGTCAATTTGACGCCTTTGTGTCTCATAACTCTACCTCTGGAGATGTGTCAGGTTCAAACCTTTCATACATCACAATGCCGTCTCAGGGTTTTTATTCACACTAATTTTGAATCTTTTTCAGTGGAAGAGTATGCTTCTAAAGAATCATAGTTCAACACAGTTATGTATTCTATCTCCGGTGGGAGGGAAGGAGAAAATACCAAAACTTTACAACCTTTCATTCTATGAGGAATATTTAGTCGCGGCATATCTGAAACTGAAAAGATTTTTGCAGAAATATATGTAAATTTTATAGCTTTGGGCCCCATCATCTGAATTCATATTGGCAGGGACCATTTAATAAAAGAGCAGCAATTATGGTCATTAAAGGCTACTGCACATTACAAATAAACTAGTTCATTGGTTGCTGAGAAGAAGTGGAAAATGCCAATCTCACGGACGGAAGACAACTGACGAGAGGCAGTTAAAATAGGTCAAAGGTGACATACAAACCGACTACAAATGAATTCCAGCAGGTACATTTTATAGTACTTTAATACATGACAGCTAAATATGATAATATGAAGAAAAACAGAATTGTCGCATAACAGTAAAATATAATAAAAAGACCAAAATCTACCCCACATAATTTTAGTAGACTATCAACCATGCCTAATTCATGTAACAAACAGGAAATGAAGTAGTGTTTTCGGAAAAGGATTAAGAAAATAGATGTCATATCTGCCGTTCAAACAAAAAACGAAATACATTTTTATTTGAATGTTTAGTTCTCTTCAGGATGAGTAACATTATTGTGAACAATTTTTATTCCAGTCTTAACTTAGACATATTACACTGAAAAATTACCAAATCAAGAAATTAATTATCAAATATATCCGAATGATTTTGTTATCAAAAAGATTAAGCATTCAAATAAAAACTATAATGAATGCAATCCTGGTAAATACTAGCCACAATATTTGATTATTTTACATTTGGATATATACATTGTATATGCTTTTGAAACATAACCCATGTCTTGAAATGATGTAATTAAATTGATGTACCACAATGAAATCGAACTATTGTATTGATTATGTCAGATGAGAACTGTTTCTCCTATAAAAATAGATCAAACAAACTCCTGCGATGTTGGACGAAATATCTAATTCCGATCGGAAAAAAATCGCATTTTGTGTCTTTACGAGTCGTTTAAAGCTTCCGTAAATTTACTTCAAAAACACACACTACTAGTTCATGATCAGATTAGACGAAAAAGATACACGTTCACTAATATCAGCTTTAATCAAAGTAATGTATATAGTATATAGTACATACCTGGCATTTTAGGCGAGAGTGATGTCGATTATGGTCTAATAGAGTAATTATTTATTTATGTCATTTTAGTATCGGTGTAATGTTTAACTACATCGTGTTTTTGAAAGACTGCTTCATATGCCTTCTCAGTCCTAAACTAACAAATCCGTAGAGAAAATGAGTTCTTTGTGTAGATTACCCCGACTGCTACTGTTAACAGATGGCAGTCTTTCACTATAGCCAATCTCCTATTTTTTCCCTTTCATTCTCGACCTCAATTTAGAACCTACATTAAGTTGTCAGCGCTGTGATTGTACCTGACGCGAATAATCAAAAGTAATGTTATCAATTATACATAAATAACTCCAACAACTGTTTAACTGCTTTTCTCAGTAATGTATACATTAGATGATGTCTCTCTGTCTTAATTTAATGATGCTTAGCAGACAACATATGGTACGAATGTTTATATCACTTATAGTAAGGCAATACCTGTATATTCACAATCACAGAAAAAGAACAAAATAAATGATCACAGTTTATTGACAAAACGGGCATACAGTTTCAGAAAATATGTGGATTTGTTCACCAGACTCGGCTGGATGCAACATTAGCTGGACATTGACTGCTTCTGTTCTTCTTAATGTAATAAACTGTGAAATCAGTATTGACTTACTATATAGAGTCTCCTTAATCCGTTGGTATAGCATAATGCCATCAAAATGTCAGCACTGATATTAAGATCGCTAAAACGTGTCTGCTTTTTAACGCCAGACCAGGCCTGTAGGAGGTGTATAACCAGCTCCATTATATTGGTATCGTTGTTATAAGGTTAGGTATGTCTAGACGTATCAGAACCGATGGATAATTTGCCCCGCAGAGTCATCGCCGATGCAAATCATATAAAGATGTTTTTACACCAAATCCTAATGAGTTATATTGATGTAATATTATTAAATGCAAGACCTGTCTAGAAATTGTAAGAACGCAAGAAAATAAATATAGATAAACACCATGAAACGTCTGGTTATAGGCTGATAATCCAATATGCAGCTGTACGAAGACATATAACAGATAAGTGATACATTGTATATCTCAAGCGGGATCTATACACGTTGAATTATTCAATGAGTAATTACACAAAATAAGTACTCCTACTTCAAGGACACTTCACATACATGAAAATGCTTTTCCAAAGAGAAGAAAGTTTAGTTAAGGGTGAAAATAAATTGTTTTGTGATACTGTTCCAGAGTTCAATAAATGTTGACTTTGCATATCTAATTTAGATGATTAATGTTTCAACTTATCGTGCTGATGCATTCACTTTTTTAAAATCGAAATCAATCGATTATTTTTTTCGAAGGCTGAATGGATACGTGTATTATAGTCAATTATAATCCTGTTTAAGTTTCGGATATTGCCTATGTTTCGCTCTCTTTGAAGGTAATCATTTTGCGAAATGTCACTGAAAAATTGACGTTGTTCATGACGAGCTGAACAGTCTTAATTCAAGGGGAAACTACTCGTGTTATAATTAACATCGCAACACTAAAAGTTTGAGCTCGTACTAGCTGGGTGTCTGTTTTGTAAGTCTTGCAAGACGACATATCTATCGTTTTATCGCTTTAAATATGTTAAGTGGGTATCGTTCGGTGCTATAAAATGTAAATAAACATACTATTTGCATCATGGGAGAAGTCTGTTTATTAGCTTGGAGTTTTCGTACTTTTTAAACCTAAGGATTGAAGAAAGTGCCGACAGATGATGGAACAACATTGGTTTTATCTTGCTGATTTATCATAACCTGTAAGTTGTAGTGCAACCATCTATCCTGTCAATTTATCGTGATACGAGGCACACCACATGTACCTAAGGTGATACTATCGAAATGGGGAAAGATATATGATAGAAAAGGTGTGTTACAATAGCACCCAAAACAGATGGCATACAATGGCTTCTATTTTCATGTCCTAAATAAAGTGTAATTATCGGATACAATTAATTGTTGTTCGTAATAGATTACTCTGAAGGTTGTCGTACTTCCGGTAGGTGTAGTCATGTCCTTTCAAAAACAATCTTGCAATCATTAAGTTTTACGCCATGATAGATGATTTGTTTAAGTGATTATTTGTCTTCTATGGCAAGCACGTGTTCGTCGTTACGTCCGCGAGGTCAAATTAGTTAATGTCATGTTGTCAAATTGAGAAATATTGTTTTGACAAAGCAATCACCGCGCATATCAATTCCTATATTCAGATGGAAGCATAATATTATTTATACAGAATTAAATAGAAAACAATATTGTTATCAGAAGTCGGTGTTATTAAGAACGGGGCCTCACTGAGAAAAAAAATCAATGCATTGTCAAATAAGATAGATGTATTAAGACATGGATATGCAATTGTGCAAAAGACACCCAATATGTAAGCACCTTTCGGAACAAATTGAAAGTTTGATACCGCAGACTTCCGTCACGGAGCTGTTCCATATTGCTAAGGGCTTAAGGTGTTGCTCATATTATCAAAAATGCTGAAATCAGATTGAAAGAAGTGTCAAAATCTGGATGGAGAGGGGCAAAAGCCCATTTCATAACATTTAATACTCGATTTCAATAGAACATTAAGCACATATTCTTGACCTATCACAATTTAAAAGAATTAAAATGTATGTGACAAGCTGGCATCGATAAACCTCCATCATTGTCCATCACCTGCAATATCTCAAAGGATTTTACAAACGGCACACAAGATATTATAACACTTCAGGTGTCTATATAAGCTTAAACAAAAATACACCAAAGTTCAACCCAGGTTCAAAATATAGATTTATTTACGTCGGGTATATCATAGCTTTAAAGGTACAGATAAAAGTTCTTACAGGCTACTACCGCCGCATCGGATGCATCATCAACAGCAGTTGTTCATTCCTTTATTGAAATGATAAGACGAAAAGTTCGGGAATAATAAGTTGCCAAGTTTTGGGATCCAGTGTCCGAATATTTGTGAGGAGTAGATAGTCAGTATCATTGACCGGTCGCTCTGGCCAACACTCTGGAGTAACCTTTTCCAAAAAATATGTATACGTACCATGAACTCGTGTCCATGGAGTAAACTAGAAAAAAATGACCTTAAATGGTTATTCTGCATCATTTTGTAACATTTCGGGCTGGGTCAGGTGACCGTTCCCTCCTTGCCTGCGCTCGTGACCAGTGACATTGCGCCAATTGACATCTGAAATATGGTAATCGTCCTAGTTAGTCAATAGATAGATTACTGTGACAAATATTCATTAAATCATGTTCAATACACATCACTGGACCATACAGTTATTTGGTCAGTTCGTACTCTATGCTCTCAACTTCCCTACAATATAAAGATACATAATTAAAGATTTAATTATATTATATAAATAAAGATACATACTAGTTTCGTAATCGTTACGTAACTAGCCTATTTTGTTACAATATTAGCACATTTACAAACAATTGAGAGCTATATACAGTAGAGGCAAATGAATCAAACTGCTCAACGCAGCTGTGTAGTCCCTTAGGACTTCTAAAATAAGATATAACATTCCACTTCGTTTGTATTTCCTTGCTTTAAAACCTCACGAGGAATCGTGGTTTCAAATCCATATCTACCCTTTGCATTATTGACCAATCATATGATCGTTTCATCTCTAACGTCGCAATGCGTAAAACCAGCGGCAAACGTCTTGATATTCGCTCACTACCTCGATTCCCACGCAATTCTCAAGGCCTTTTGTCAAATTTTCCCTCTTTCTTTTAAGTTTTTATTCCTCATTTTCCCCGCATTTTTTTTTAGATATTGCAACCCACTGGAGTGTTCAAATGTTTTTTTTAAATAAACTAGCAGTGCAGTTTCGAATATCCCCAACGGGCTTCAGATTTCCTTATTACGAATTATACCAAAGAGAAATGTGAAGTTTTCTTTGGTCATTTATTTTACTGTTGCAATGACGAGAAAATAACGATAATTGTTTTTGATGATGAATTTGTGTTCGCTTCTTTATGCACAAATACACTTTCTAGAAAGTAACGAAAACCCATAAATTCTCCGGCACCAGGGTCGTCTCCTAAGATCAAACGAGGGAAAATACCTCATACTCGATGTGCAGAGATGCTAACAGAACGGGTTATTTAGTATTTTCAAACATACACCAATTAAAATAGTTTATGCCAACAAGTACAAAAAGACAAATATGTGTTTGTATGTTCGATTCACAATAATATTAACCGAACGCTATAACATTAACGTAAGATAAGGATTTATTTTCAAGGATGAAAGGAGATGATAAAGTGTCATATTGAAACGAAACTATATTTAGGCCTACAACGACATGCACAGGAACCTAGAAAGCAAAATAGCTTTAGGCAAGTTCAATGAACCCCTCCAATGCGTAGGACGTTTAACCAGTCGCTGTCATATATGCCTCGTCATCATTTCTGAACAGGAATATAATTTTTCACCACACTACCATTTAATGTCAGGTTGTATTATTGGGTAAACCTTCAACAACGCAGTCCTACGAATTACATTGTCAGTTTTGGTAAAATTTCATATCGCAATTGTGTGTACGATTTTCGAGTTATGGAGTATGTCGCATGACGAGTTGTGCAAAAGACACGAGATATAATCACCTTTCAATACAAATTAACAGTTACAGTAGTACCGAAAATGACTTCAGCTGATCCTACAGTTGTGTCGTTCTTCCACGACTCCTCAGCGAAGGTAAAGACCTAAAACGTTGATAGAGTTTGAAAACAGCAATCTTTGTTTACCGCGGATATGTGATGTTTTTGCTAACAAACTGGTCACAAGGAATGAAATGAATTTCTGTATGATTTACGACAGCAATGTATTGTATTTTTAAGACACTTTATATATATATGTATATAAAGGGAGAAGAAGAACGAAAAAACTTATATGTGATAACAGATTGATTTTCGAAAATATCCAAGATATTACAGGTTGTAAAAACACATCTTTTTGGATGAACACTCGCCCGTATTGTACATTGACGGGAAATGACTTACCATCGCATGTCGCTGCTATTTTATCTTTCAATACGAGCTAATGCACAAGATTTCGCGGCCATTTCAGAAGACGACACACCTTTGCTAACCACTTAGGAAATATAAGTTTTACGGAATGACAATTCATCATCAGCGGCTGCGGTAGACTTTGAGTTAACACCCTACCATTCTTCTTAGTATCGCTTTATCGCTTTCACAAACTATAAATCTTCGTGTTACACCACCGCTGCTATAAAATCTGGAGATATAAAAATACCTGGTTCAAGAAGGAAATAAAATACATCTCCGTGTTGGCAGCCTTTTCAAAGGAGAAAACCATTATACTCACTGGTGGTATTTGAATAGGTGATTTGTCGTTTCCTTCAAATACTTTGAGGACATAAATAAGAGTTGTTACAATAACAAGGATGGGTTGTGACATACGTTCGTTAATTCTACGTGTTAACTCGAAATAGTTTATTCCAGATTGATTAGAACATCAAGCCCACACCATTTTGTCGAAATTCTATGATAAACAGGTAACGCGTCCATAAATTATTGTGTTTTTATAGAAGCATATAGGAGAATTCTTAATGACATTGTCCTTTTGAGAAGTTGTAGAAATATCTGTATTTTCCTTCTTATTTTTTTTCAAACGGATTATGTTATGCTATTTTCCTTTTTTTTTTTATTTTATGATCGGATATATATATATGATTTAAAATACATTAAATGTCACCATACGGTGACCATGTCCAATCAAATAATTCATTAAGCTGTTTATGTGACAGGATTGAAGACGTTTAAAAATAAATGTATTACATTGGATACTTTTTTGACATCTTAAATGACTGCGATTATAGTTATATTAAATCATCATAAACATTTCTCTTTATACAGTATACAGTTATGTCAAACTTGCATCAATATTGTGTGAAGAAACAATCAAAACCAGCTGCAATAGGGAAGTCTCGATTTGAATACACTGAAAACTCGAAAACAAGCCGACATGAAAAATAAACATATCCTAAAAATAAGCTATTGGTTTCTACACGCAAACTTTGGATAAAGGGAGACAAACCCTAGTACGGAATGAAAAGGACGACGTGGTTAGTTATCCAGACGGTTACTAAAAGTCATTTCTCCACACACCCGATTCTGTCGTACAAACCCCTTTGTGACCTTACAATAATGTGTTATTATCTATTGGTAGATCAGAATTATACAGATATTATAAGTATGACATTAACGTGTTAACCAGTCCTTTTTAATCTACCGTTCGTAGTTTAATCCCTAATTTGTTTGACTTCAAATAGTGTTGATGGGGCGTCCTATATCCAGTTCTAAATTCAAAACAGTAAATCTAATTAAAACAAATGTCGCCTTTCCTGACATATCATGCATTTCCTATATTTTTTATTCAATGGAACTGTTACAATATGTTCTCAACCCAATATATATGTATCAAAATAAGTCATTCTTCAATAGCTAAAGAACCAGGTAGTAATATGTGTAATGTATATGTAACCTCTCAGAGAAGTAATACATATTATGCTATATTATATATTACAGATCTGGATTATGTATTGGCAATAAATGGGCCTTTAATCAACAGAGCTCAAAATTTACAATCACATGAGCATCTTTGAAACCATCGGTCTTCATGGGCGGAGTCTGATCTGAAGTCGGAAAGGAACAAACAAAATGTTTTTTTTTTTTTTCTTTTTTTGTCTATAATAAAACTGGAACTAAAACTTCATTTACGATTATGGTATTATGCGCATCCATTGACCTGAATAACGCAGAGCCGGCATATTCTACTCGATCTGCATGGAATGTAGTTCGTAAACGAGATTGAACTTTTAATGTTCAAATGGTAATACAGCGAAAGCCGCTGAAGCATCGTCATCAGAACGTTAGACAACACAAGCCTTGTTCGGTTTCGCATGTATGTTTATTAGAAATGTACACATTCACCCACGTATGCACTACATATATGGATTAAGGTACATTGCAAAAACACTGCTATCACACATGTGCATATACATCATGTTTGCGACATCAAAACCTGTTTATAACGTAAGATTTTGTTTAATTAACATTTCGAGACACCCCCTAAGTTCAAAGTATGTGTCGGTGTCTGTACTCGATGTCAGGCAAAATTGGAGATGTCTATCATGAAACAAGCAAATAAAATGGTATTGCCTGAGAATAATCATACCAGACAACCACGTGATATCATGTTAGCGAAAGAAATTAATAGAGGTTATGTAACCCATCCTACGCTTACCACAAATATTTGACTGCATGAAAGGCGTGTCGAATCGCTGTCTACACAGTTAGTTCTCCGATGGAAATGTTTCTTTCTTTTATGACAGCTAATCATTCCATTATAGAACATAACCAACCGATTTATATAGTTTATAAAATGTCATTTTTTATTTCATATTTACAATGGCAACATATGCTGCTTTTGTGTATATTATACAAAGGTTTAAAAGTTTAAAAAGATAAATAATTATTAAAAAAAAGTTTGTGACACAATTACACGTACATGTAGCGTGGTCCGTTACATATTGATACCCATTAAAGCATGCTTAGTTCATTGCTATACTTGATTTTTCATATCACATGGAATCTAACTATCACGTTAAATATTTAAAAAAATAAAACCCATTGAGTACTATAGTTTCTCAGGTTGGAACTTTTAATGAGTCATTTAGCATCAATAGTTAAAGAAAAATGTGTCTTTTATAGCAAAGAACAAAAATATTAAGATAACAAATTAAGTTTGCTTGGTTTTTGGTTCTTTAAACGTGTTAAATCATGAATTGTACCATAAACATTCACTTGTTCACTAAATTTGAAATGGCAAACAGCTAAACATTAAGTTTTAACTACATTCAAATGTTACACCAAGACACACCATCATATTGTATTTGGACCAAACTAAACTAGTGATCCAATTATCTTTAAAAAAAATAATCAAATCTTTTTTTGTTCCTCATTAATTTGGATTATTAATGAATAATCAACACTTAGAGGCTGTATTCTCGACAAAAAAATAATAAAATATCTTCACAGCCACTCAATACATCATATAATGTTCAGCAAGCCTTAAAGTGTCAAATGACACAATGAAGTTGTTGCTCGTCTGAAAAGACAGTAATCATATATAAAAACAACATTTACATACTATTGTACAAATGTTAACTTACATAATAACTGAACCAGCTTTGAGTGAATCGTAACAATCGATGAACACATTGTAACGAATAAATCAACACTGAGTAAAAATGACCCTAGAAGGTCAATACTATCACTATGACGTCACCGGGTACAGAGGGTATCATACTACTCTTCATAACGTAAATCTTCTGGCCCGGTATCATAAACGCCCTTAAACTGAAGGGATTTCATTCTTATTGCTACTGGGGCCAAATCGTATAAGAAATGTCTGCCGTGATCAATACAGGAAAAGCATTGAGTTTTTGTACAATAAATGTCTAAATAATCTGTTTTTATTTTGACATCTTTTATAGGTAACAAACAATATGGAAATGTTAATGTGTGATGTAGCATGACGGATAAGGCTAAATACTGCCTGAGGCACTAAGTGTTATGACTACAGTTAAAAGAACTAGGAAACAAGCACCTACAACAATTAGCAAAACAGTCATTTTCTTATTTCTCCACCATTGTTTTCTTCGTATTAGCACAGAGGTCCTCTGGAACATCTCAGTCTGAGAAAAGAAACAGAAGAAATATAAGATGATAATTTACTGTAATATGCCGATATTATCACTATTTAAAACAACGATTGAGCAAATGACATGCAATATAATCGTAAATAGCATATTTAAATATGAATTTAGTGACAGCTACTGTATACAAATTGTATCATACAATTGTGTGGTCCTTCTAGCACTCGTCAGGTGATTGTAGGAGTATGCAGGACTAATCAGTGAGTCTAAGGACATCATCATTATATTCTTTTCTCGTCCTCTAGCACTCTTCAGCGATGGTAGTGTGAAATCAGGAAGAGATGACGGGGAAATCAACAATGTTCTTAAGCACGTATTCAAACACCATGCACGAATACTCATACTACCGCCATATTTTATTTTGTTAATTCACATGACATTCAACTATTTGAACTGAACGTTTATATGGTATATAATCTAAAAACATTTTCTCACTAAAAAGTGTATATACCTCGACGTTAGTCATTCACTATCCTCTTAAGTATAGTTTTGGGCAGCCGTGCATATCTGTAACAAACCCTACATACCTAAATCACAAGCCCCCAGGGTAAAGTATATCAAGATACTAGGTACAATATTTAAAATGTCGCTGTGGGTATATCACGCATGCCTAGCTGAGAACATCAATGTCGATTTGTTCTCAGCTTGATCAATCAAACATTTAAAGAAAAGATTCGAAATAAATTTATCCATGTCCATGTTTAATTTTAATTTTATGAAAAACCAGTTGAATTATATCTTTTTAACATACATTCCACCAAAAAAGGCACCTGATCAGCTGACAAGATATATTGATCTGTCAAACTCTAGTTTGGCGATATATTATAGCCTATTCGTGTCAATGGCTGAACAATATCTCAGGGGTAACCTATGTATTTCATTTAGTGTACATGTGTGAAAGGCCACTGCATGACTCTTCTATATCTATACGCACCAAGTAAGTGGCCTCTAGCACATCAAGGAAACTATAAATCTAAAACTCTATTTATTGACATCAATTAAGATGCTCCAGGTACTGTAATGCCGGATATGATATAATATAAAGAGTTCATAACACATCCCTGTATTCTTCCTTATATACATATAACTATCATCATGGGAACCTTTCATTGGTGATATATACGTTTACAGATTTTCATTACCTATATCAAAACTAACACCCCTGTATATACAACAAATGTGACGCTATTTGTTTTTATTAAGATAGACAATCATTTACCACGTTTTCGGGTATAGAACACCTCAAGAAGGGAGATGAATGCACTATTAAACAAGTTTCCGTTCATAGATACCACCCTTGCTAAGTGTAATATGTAGCTTGACATAATCCTATCTTAACATTCCTGATAAAGTAATTAGTTTGACAACACATTTCACCTATTTATTTCTCGGTAATGTGAATTTCGAAGCAGACAACATCGTGACATCCTGCCATACTACTGGCTTCTCATTCCATCTACTACTGAACCACTAATGTCGTAATAAAAAAATAATAATTCAGCTATATTGAAACATGTATTAATGTGTCTGATAACCAATTTGAAGATAAAATGCATTTTAAAACATTAAAAATTATTCCTAGAATATAATTTAATTTATCATAATGAAGACTGCTGGTTAATTTCTTTTATTGGTAAGTTGTTGTTAGGTAGCAATATAGTTTGATTTGTCCTGTACGGTTACTTCCCTTGGTTTGGTAGTTTATTTCCATATTTGCAATTAGAGTTATCGCCCTTGGCAGTTCCTGATATTTGGTAGCCATTGCTAGCGTGTGAGATACAAATGTCCGATTTATTTCCTTCGGGACAGCTACCAACCATTATTATCAATCAACCTTGAACGCTGCTGTATCATTGTCATTGATTGAGGGTTTGTATGGGCCTGTTGCCCTCCGATGGTATAATAGGACTCAGATATTTAAAGATTGTTTTACCGATAAGTGTACCTGAAAATAGACCACGGTAGCCATGCGGCTACAGTTTGGCTATGTTATTCTTGCCGCAATTCAGCGATTTATTGTGTCTTTCTTACACTCTACTGTTCAGCATTTCATATCTTGTATTGTTGTTTTCAAAATTTAATCGGTATCGTGTTTCAGAGTATTTTTAAATGGTTATACACGTGGGACCCCCCCCCCCCCCCCTCCTCTCACCGGCATGGCACGCCATTACGTTCAATATAGGTTTTTAAGTCAGTGAGTGCATCG
The DNA here is from genome assembly GCF_902652985.1 of Pecten maximus. Lineage (NCBI taxonomy): Eukaryota > Metazoa > Mollusca > Bivalvia > Pectinida > Pectinidae > Pecten > Pecten maximus. Next base: position 48,558,873 of record NC_047015.1, read on the forward strand.
TTCCTTCTCAGGAAATGCTAGTTACCTCTGTAAATTAATTACCCCATTGTAACAACCTTTAAAAGGGATTAAAAATAATCAATTTTGTGGTTACAATCTGGATCAAAGGATTGTAGCATGTTATAGGGAAATATCTCGCATATATTTGCACGTGGTTCGTTATTAAAGTTTATATGTATTATTAATTTTCTTAAATTACATGTATAGTCTCAATTTTCGTGTTTGTTTCATATTTAAATGTAGGGCGAGTTGCTTAATTTTGATGATTTTTAGTGAAAAAAATTATTTAAGTGAAAAGAAATTGTTTTCTTATGTAAGGTTTTGAGTTGTAGATTAATTTATCATCAAGTATGAGAGGAAGAGGCCAGAGGCGCTCAGCCAGGCAGTCAAGCAGCCCCTACACTAGGACAGGGAGGCAGTCTGGGGGTTCAGGTCAAGCGCAGTCACAGGCTGAGTCATCAGGGCCTGAGCGACACAATTCAAGTGCAGGCCCTCTTTCAGCATCCCAGATGGAGGAGGTCGTGGAGGCAGTATCTGCCAGAGTTACCCCTCGCCTGGTTGAGGCAGTTCATTCAGCAATAGAGCCAGTTACCGCCACTCGGCCAGAAGGTACAGTAGCATGTAATACTGTAAATCCATCCCTTGAGCCCTCTCAGTCTACAATATCGAGCTGTGTTAGTCAGTTTGACCCAAAAGATTATCAAGTTACCAGTGTCAATAATGATTTAGGCAGTAACATTTCACAATCCATAAGGCAAAAAATCATGGGCAAGGAATTTATTGACCTTGGTCATATGTTATCAAAGCCTTCTAGGATAGATGATGAGAAACGCTTGTCTTTGGTTGGGGGTGAATTTGTTGTAAAAAGTAAAAATAAAACCCCTACAATAGTCGACTTGGATATGTGGACTGATGCGTTCATCGTGTTCATGTCAATATACACATCAGTCATCCAGGAGATGTATCTGGCATGTTAAAGTACATGCATACAGTAAGGTTAGGGGCAAAAAGGGTTGGAAGTCTTGGATGGAGGAGTTATGATGAGCAGTTCCGCTTAAAAAAGGCCCAAAACCATGCTATTCCTTGGAATACAGTGGACCAGGAGCTGTGGCTCCTTTATATGCATTCTGGGGGCGCAACTTTGTCAGCCATAACAAAACCTCCCAGGATGGTTCAGGGCATAAAGAAATGTTTTGATTTTAATAATGGCAAGTGTAACAGGTCTTTTTGTTTTTACAAACATATTTGTCTACATTGCTCAGGAAATCATAGGAAGATTAACTGTTATCAGCTGGGGGCACAGACAAATAATTCTAATATGAATTATTCTTCTAGGTCAGGCAACAATCCTTGAGCTAGGGTCTGGTTTTCGTTTTGGATTTTCATTACATTATCTAGGTCCACGTGTACATTCTAATTGTCGGAATTTACTTTCGGTTAAGGGTAATGAAAATGAGGTTCACAAAGATACAGAAAGAGATAGATGCAGGTAGAGGAGCGGGGCCTTTCGGTTATCTCCCTTTGTCCACATTGAAACTTTCTCCGATTTGGTTTGGTACCCAAGAAAGATGGGTCATGGAGATTAATTCACCATCTTTCATATCCGAAGGATAACAGTGTTAACACGTTCATTGATGAGAATCTTTGTAGGGTGCTTTAAATACAAATTTTGACCGCATAATTAATATAGTTCAATGTCTTGGACCCAACACTTTGATGGGAAAAATGGACATAAAGTCTGCATTTCGTTTATTACCTATCAGTCCTTCTGCCTTCGATTTGTTGGGGTTTAAACTTTGGGAACATTTTTTTGTTGATAAATGTTTACCTATGGGTTGTGCAATATATCCTGTTCATTATTTGAGAAATTTTCAACGGCTCTTGGAATGGTTTGTTCGGGAGGTGGTAAATTTGGATAGTTCACATCACTGTTCAGATCTAGATCACTATTTAGATGATTTTTTCTTTGCTGGTAAGGACGGTACTTCTGAATGCTTCTATCTCATGAACACTTTTGACAGGATCTGTACTGATTTGGGGGTTCCTATTGCCGTAGAAAAAACTGTTTAACCAACCCCTATTTTAACATTTTTAGGTTTGGAAATAGATTCCATAAATATGCAAATTGAAATTCCCAGTGATAAGCTGGTGTTGCTAGTTGGGTTACTGAATGAGGTTGCTGTTAAGAAAAAAGTCACACTAAAACAACTTCAGGCCTTGACTGGGTCTCTGAATTTTTGTGTAAGGGCAATTCCAGCTGCGCGTGCATTTATGCGGCATTTCTACAATGCAATGTCAGGAGTTAACAGGCCACATCACTTTATACGAGTTTCCCAAGCATCGAGGGATGATATCCATACTTGGCTTACCTTTTTAGAGCTTTTTAATGGATATTGTAGTTTTCCTGAGAAAGATTGGGTCAACAACTCAGAGTTACAGCTATTCACTGACAGTGCAGGGGGTGACAGCACAAGGGGTGGGGGGCCTTCTTTTATGGTAAATGGGCATTTTTTCCCTGGCCTGAAGCTTGGATAGCTTCACCAATCATTTGGGACATCGCCTTTCTAGAACTTATTCCTATTGTCATGGCAATTTCTATTTGGGGCTCTGAACTTGTAAAAAAAAAAAAAAAAAAAAAAAAAAAATCATTTTGAATACAGATAATGAAGGCCTAGTAGCAATTTTAAACAAGAAAGCTTCAAAATAGTGTAGAGTCATGGGTTTCATTCGCCCATTTATACTGAGGTGTATGTTGTACAATATTCAGTTTAGGGCAGTTCATATTGATGGGAAGTTGAATTGTATCGCTGATGCTATCTCCTGAGAGCTTCCTTTTCATCAAACTCTAGACAAGTGTATGAGACTGGAATAGTTTGTTTCGAACAGTTTTGTAAAACTTACCTCTCAAGCTGTTCTTGGCCACCAACCCAAAAGAGTGTAATGGAGTTTATCGCGTATTTGTGGTCACAAGATATTGCTCCATCTACTGTAAGGGCTTATATTTCTGGTATAGGTTTCAAATGTAAAATGAGTGGAGTTATTGATGTGACTCAATTTTTCATTATCAAAAAAAAAAAAATGCTTCTTGGTATGGCAAGATTAGATGCTAGATACGATTCCCGTCTACCCATTACTCCAGAGCTCCTCACCAAGATTATCAACATTCTACCTTATGTATGTATTTCACCTTATGAAGCAAATATGTTCGCGCCCCCCTTTTTTCAGTAGCATTTTTTGCATTTTTGCGTGTTGGGGAATTGGTAGCAGCTAAGCAGGGGGAGTATGGTCATGCGTTATTGGCGCATAATGTCTCAGTTTCTACAATAGAGCGCCTGGTTCAGCTAAAGCTTCCTCATTCAAAAACAGATCAGTGTGGATCTGGGGTTGTCATAACACTACAGGAGAACAAGGAAACTGTTTGCCCATTTAGGTTAGTTAAGAATTTTATAGCCTCCCGTGGCCATGCCCCTGGGGTGTTTTTCTTTCACTGTAACAATGTTCCGGTGACTCGCTATCAGTTTTCAGCAGTTTTAAAAGGGCTTTGAATGTAATTGGCATTCATTCAAGTGACTACAAGTCTCACTCCTTTAGGGTGGGGGCAGCTACCGTCGCTTCGTTGAAGGGTTTCTCTGATGAAAAAATTAAGGAAATGGGTCGTTGGGAGTCAAGAGCATATAAAAAATACATTCGAATTTCAACTGTATCCTTATTGTAGATCAATTGAATTCATTTGTAGTCAGAATACCAGGTTTTTCCTAACAATGTAGCAAAGAAAAGAATTTCCTATGCAGGGTAGCTTTCTGTTCATCATTAAGAATTGGCTCAATTGCAGTAACTTATTGTAAGTTTAAGTCTTCACAGAGTACCACAAAAGAATTTGGATAGTTGGTTCATCCATTATAAGAAGAGCTTTCTGTCATGCATGGGCCTCCAAGGAAGGATCACGCCTTGACCTGGGTCGTTATGGTGCCTCCATCTTATGGCATGCCAAAGGAGGTTTAAGGTGGAACAGTGTTATCCGTCATTAAAACTTCTACTCCCCATTGGGAATCCTCCAGCCATTTTAGTCATCCATTGTGGAGGCAATGAGGTGGGTCAAGTGAATTCAGGATCATTGAGGTATAAAATGCTGTCAGATCTGGAAACCTTACAAACTATGTTCCCAAACACGAGAATTGTGTGGTCAGCAATTTTACCGCGTTTACAGTGTAGGGGGGGTTTACAACATCAGTCAGTTCGTAAGATACCTGTACGTATTAACAGTCAAATAAGTTCTTACCTAATTAGAAATGGGGGCGGGTATATCCGATACCCAGAGATTACAGATGAGAACACAGGTCTATTCCTGGATGGGGGTTCATCTAAGTAACTTGGGAAACGATATTTTCCTATACAGGTTACAGCAGGGTCTTCAGGCGTTATTGGGCACTAATACTAGTATGACCCCTGGTTTTGGGGAAAGGGGACCATGGTTATGGTGCTAATTTTGCGTGCTATTTTGTTCAGCAAACATTTAACTTTTTAAGATGTGTGAGAGCATTGCCTGGTCATTTGATATAGTATCTTAAAATTTGTTTTGGATCTTTATTTAATTGTCTTGCTTTTACGTGACTGCTTTTTACTTTGGTGTGGTGTATTTGCTGAAGTCTTGGAGGATGCCAAATCGCCCATAATCTTGTTTGGGTCGGCTCCTTAATCTTGATATACTGCAATTGGAATGCAGTATTTTTGTACATTGGCGTACATTTTTTCAGCCGGGCACTTGGGCCCCCCACCATCGTTTTTAGTTTTTGCTGAATATATTTTTGAATTTGATTTTTGCGTCACGGTTGCACCGATTTTGTGGTGTTCTTTGATTACTTGCTATTCAGTTGCTGCTGAATATTTTGTTTTTGAAAATTGGTCGCCTTTTAACACCAAATTTCTGATTGTTTAAAACATCAAAATTTAAAAAACCAGGCTTTTCTCCCGCACTCTGTTGTGGCGGTGGCAAGCACTCACATTCTGCTTGTGTTGCCATTTGGCTGAGTTTCTCCTGCACAACAGATTGCTGCTACATGTTTTTTGAACTTTGACTTAAAATTTGATTTCAAAAGATATCAAATAGTATTGGTTAGTATCTGCTATGATTTTGTGGGGGAATTTTCTGCTCCCAGTTTCCTCCCCAACTTCATTAGCTAGCGTGGTTGAAGTCATTGGCCATCATTTGCCACATTAATCATAACAGTTAGCAAAAAATAAATCCAACATAAAATGTGTAATTTTTGTTTGTTATTTGTTTTAGTTGTCTTCTATTTGATAATAAAAATTATTCCTAGAATATAATTTAATTTATCATAATGAAGACTGCTGGTTAATTTCTTTTATTGGTAAGTTGTTGTTAGGTAGCAATATAGTTTGATTTGTCCTGTACGGTTACTTCCCTTGGTTTGGTAGTTTATTTCCATATTTGCAATTAGAGTTATCGCCCTTGGCAGTTCCTGATATTTGGTAGCCATTGCTAGCGTGTGAGATACAAATGCCCTCCCACCCTCCCAATTAAGATGGAAATCTGGGTCTGCTGTGGTTTTTTCCATTGTATGTTCGCAGGGTTCACTAAGGAAACGTCAAGACTTCGACCACAGACCATGAGGTAGCTGAGTTTCTCCTGCACAACAGATTGCTGCTACATGTTTTTTGAACTTTGACTTAAAATTTGATTTCAAAAGATATCAAATAGTATTGGTTAGTATCTGCTATGATTTTGTGGGGGAATTTTCTGCTCCCAGTTTCCTCCCCAACTTCATTAGCTAGCGTGGTTGAAGTCATTGGCCATCATTTGCCACATTAATCATAACAGTTAGCAAAAAATAAATCCAACATAAAATGTGTAATTTTTGTTTGTTATTTGTTTTAGTTGTCTTCTATTTGATAAATTATTTAATGGGTTTTAAGTATAATTACCGAGGCGTTCAGGCTCTCCGCCTTTTCACAGAGATCGTCGAGTTTGCCTTCCCTGTCTCTAATTTTAACGACATTGTCCATCATAATGTCTGTTACTTCTTGTGCCTCTTCCCTGAGCTCATCGAGACTTTTTGAGCGCTGGGCTGGCCTTAGTGGAACAATCTCCTCCGGTAGATTCTTAATATTTGGAGTACTAGCACTGTGAACATCGTTAAGTTCAAAGAGATACAAATCGTCTTTCGAATATCCATTTTCTTTGTTCTTTTTGTCCTTCTTTTCCTTTTTCGCCTTTTTATCTTTCTTGTGTTTCTTTTTCATCTAGAATTTTAAAAGCAACATCATACAAAATCTAAATCATATTGTTCTCAATATAGATCATATAGATATATAATCAGTGTTTGAAATGTGTGTGATGCATTATCTATATAACATATTTAAAACAAGATCCTATGTTGGACGTTATGTAAACTACATTCATTTGACCGTGCACCTGTATTTAACCACTTATTATATAACATTAAAATCATTTTCTTCTATTACAAGATCATTAGTCATTGGCCGTTTTTACAAAATACATGTAATAGGATATGTAACTTGCTTCTATCTTGCTAATTTGATTTTAGATCTAAATTTTGTATTGAGACTTACGGAAAACTGGATGAAACATATGAGATGTGTTAATAAAACCATTAATGACGTTTAATATCACGCCAAGTTTTAATGATTTTAGGTGGGCTCATATCGGACAATTAGATAAAATGTATACCTTCAGGCTGTTGAAGCAAAACATTTAGTCACAAACCATAGAATATTTTAAAAGGGTGGGCGTCTAGCTACAATCTGTATATAATGTGATTATCAATATACAAAATTAGTCATAGTTTGGTTATTTCAATACGAGAGACCAACATATCTCCGATAACATATCTTGACAAAACTTTCCCCGTGTAAATGATTGTATACAATATCAACATCATTCTTCACATGTATACACACTTGAATGATTATGAAGATTTGTATCTTTCAGTATGAATTAAGTTATAGACACGGTATATGCCGACAAACAAATTTTGAACTATGCTTCTAAGCTGTTTTGACATTATAGGACTTGTCAGCGATTCTAGGAGCAAAAATTATAAAAATCAATGTGAGAAGTCCAGGAAAAAACGTAAAAAATGTTAACACAAAGGACGGTAAATGTCAAGGTCGAATCTGGGTGGGAAGGCGTTTTCTGCAATGCAATGCCGTTTCTTCAAAATCACCGACAACTTGATGATTAAGTTACAGTGATAGGATGGGAACGATGTATTCCCATAATTAAAAAAATATACTGATATCTGTTATCTTGTTTAGTTGAATAACGTTGAATAGAATTTGACCCATAAAAGTCATCACTCATTTCGGGACCTAATTATGGAAATTGAGTAGTTAGTTTAAGAGCTTATGCACATTTATCAACTTGTATACGTATCGTTGGTGTAAGATTCAGTAATAAAACATTGTATAAAGATATTAGCATTTATGGCATAGCCAGATATATCTACAAATGACGGAATCCATGAAGCGTAACAACATTACAGTTCTACGGTTTTCCATTTAAAATTTAATTTACTTTACTAATGGAAAGTAAATAACGTGAGAATGCTACATACAAAACAGATTTACATTTACGGATTTAATATAGGAAAGTGTATATTTACATCCGGGTATGGATACCGACTTCTAATCCTGTCATTTCTTCAAAAATACTATGGGGAAGTACGTTTAAACAGTAACAGGATCGTGACAAAAACAGTCAGCCCTATCTATCTTTACAATGAGACTACATTATACCTTCTACATTCCAACACACGACCATGGGTATCTCTGTGTAAGGTAATAGGGTTTGTTTTGCCCTCCACTGAATAATCTCTTGTAACATGTGGATAGCACAACTAACTTTTTCACCATCCCTGCCAAATATGTTGACGTATGATTACTTATGTGACCTAGTTGCTGTACCTTACATGTTTTACACTCAGAGTGAAATGATGATGAACAATTTCAACGTCAAACAGAGAAGTTGGAAAACATAGTTGGAGGCCTGGTATATTTAAACTTTACATTGTGTCTATAAGACGTTTATTCCAATTACACACATGCTCGTATAGTAAACCCATATAAGAATATGTATTATTTGACATTACTTGATTACATAATACAACTGGGAGGAAAATACATTATAGAATATTATATGAATACAACAAGATACATACAGTAAATAAGATTTAATACACTGAAGTATGATTCAATACGGATCATTCCTTACAATAATTTATAAATAGACTAATACGCATTATAAACAAAACAAAACTAATAAAATTTTCAAATATCCTACTATTACTTAATGCTTTTCAGCGTTAAATAAACTATTTGTCATGTATTTATTTAACAAAATTGCCGTCGTAGCACTGAAATGATTATTGATCATTTTCAAATGCTGTACCGTATTTACTGTTTACATCAGCGATAATAATGGAGGCACTTGTTGATAAAACTCCATGAACTTGTTTACATGAATACGTGTTTATACGCCGTACCTTCCTTTGTTATTGTCTGAATCATAGTAGGATCACATTACCAATGATTTTATAACTCACACGGTTGTGTTATACATAATTGTGAGTTTAGAGAATTTCTGATAAGAAAGAAAAACGACAAATAATTTCTTTCTTATAACATGAATAAGTTAAATTTAAATTATTGTTCTATGCTAATGCAACTTAGAAGATATCACATATTCATACCTCAGTAAACAAGGATGCCTGGGCGAATTTATCTTAAACCACTTACCTTGATATATGTCACACAATCCAATGGTTCTCGGCAGTTGCAAAAAAAGGCGTCGAATGTATCCTATACCGTTTCGTGTCTTGATTTCCCATGTACGAAAGATGGATCCCGTTTACGTATTCTTCCGGCTTCGAATCATTTCAACTACCTTACGTAGGCTTGTCGTGACCTTTGACCTCCAGTGTTTGTTAGTGAGGGTAATGTACCTTGACGGGACTGGCTTACCGTGCTCACACTGTTACGGAGAGTAGAGACATGGGTTTTTATGTGGAAAACCACCTTATTGTATAGCAGACGGAAACAAATATCGCTATAAGAAACTGTATAGAGACACATGTTCAGTATTTAAATGAATGATTTGGCGTTTATCAGAGTTGCTAACAAGGTTTGAATTTGACATACTTTCTATAATTCTAAGTGATAATTACACAATTCAATATGGATTTATTTGAACAACAAACCTACATCGTCCTGTTGAAATTCTATGATAAACAGGTAGCACGTTTATATATCTGTGTAAACAGGCCAAAAATAATCATAACACATGTATGTAGTGTTTACCAGCTCTAATGTGTAATGACTGAGAATTTCAAGAAATTAATCAAATAGCTGCATTTTTGCAAAAATAATATGTGAAGAGGAAGTGAAAAACAGCTATCATAAAAAAGCATAGATTAACATATTAACTCGACTACTAAAGGAAATTGAAATACTGATGAGTGTATGTTGTTAAGCAGACATCCGAAGCATGTAGCGATATAGAAAAGTGATAGTTTATCAAAATATCTGCAGCTAGAAAGACGTTTAGAAACGGAATGTGCAAATAATGGTAGAAAGTCAAGGACAAAGGGAAACAATCCCTGGTAAAAAATGAAAAACTGAAATCACCTTCCAAACCCCCGATTGAAAGCCCTTTTGTGACCTCAAAATAATGTGTTTTTATCTTTGCGTAAATAAGAAATATGCATAGATTATAAGAAAGAGACTATGCTTAACTTTATTTTTCAAACCCCAAATTTCTTTGTTTGATTTAATTAGTGTTGATTGGGCGTCTATGTCCAGTTATATATTCCAAAACAATCAATCCAAATAAAAGACATGTCGTCATCAAAGACATATATGAATTATTTTTCTATGTGTGTTATTAATGTCACAATAAGTTCTCTGAAGGTTCAATTAATAAAAAATAATATATCATATCTTAATGATTTGATAAAGGATCATAATGCTGGTACATTTTATACGTTTCAAGATTTTACACAACTGTATCGAATACGGACTAATTTTCTCCAATATCATAGTGTCATTTCAGCTGTAAAAAAGTTCAATCCCAATCCTGTTCTCCCCATGCTGGAAATAACACGTCCATTTATTCCAGTAAACTTTGAATTTTTTTTAAACATTCCAAAGGGTCGAAACACTTTATAACATTATGATCAGAAATAATATTGTGCCCTCAGGACAAAGAAAATGGAATTCAATTTTTGATAGAAGCAATATTTACTGGAGTCAGGTTTTCAAACTTCCGTTTATTGTAACTAATAACACAAAATTCCAATGGTTTCAATATAGAATCAATCACCATATTCTTACAACAAACTCTCTTTTATTTAAAACTCGAATGGTGCCATCGCCTTTGTGTACACTGTGTAACTCAGAGATTGAAACCATTATTCATATTTTATGGGAATGTCAGGAGGTTCAAAATCTTCTTCTTAGCTTTGAAACTCTTTTAGATACACTCCTTATTCCTTTTGGTTTTAATAAACAATCATTTTTATTCGGTCTTCTCACACAAAATGTAAATGGTAAAATTGATAATGAAATTCTCATTGTAATTAAACAGTACATATATAAAATGCGCTGTCTGCATAAGTCCTTAAATTTAAATGCTTTAATAAATACTATACAGGACTATTTTAATATACAAAGATGTGTAGCCTATAGCAAAGGAGGTATGTATAAGGAGAGATTTAGAAACGAATGGCTAAAATGGGAAAAAATAATTAGGTTATAGCTTTCATTTCATAATATATTTAACTGACATGTCTCCTAGACTCTAAAACACTAAACTGGTCAATAATTTTGCTTTGTTGCTCTGATAATATATTGTGATTTTTCCATCCTCTTTCTCTCCCTTTTTTGTCTATTTATCTTTCTATTTATGTATGTCAATACTGTCTGTATGTCTGTGTCTCTGTTTAGTCTGTCTGTGTCTTTCGGTCTAAGTAGGTTGGTGTTAGTCTATGTATCTGTTTGTCTGTATATGTCTGTCAGTCTTTCTGTATATGTCTGTGTCTCTGTTTAGTCTGTCTGTGTCTTTTTGTCTAAGTAGGTTGGTGTTGTTAGTCTATGTATCTGTCTGTCTGTGTGTATGTCTGTCAGTCTTTCTGTATATGTCTGTGTCTCTGTTTAGTCTGTCTGTATCTTTCTGTCTAAGTAGGTTGGTGTTGGTTTATGTATCTGTCTGTGTATGTTTGTCTGTTTGTCTGTACATGGATGAATAGCAGGATAATAGAAACAGAATGTGTGTTTAATATGCATTTTCTTATATATTTATGTATACAATAATATATACAACATGTGTAGTATGTGTGCACTTGTATGGGTGTATTTGAGTTGTAGTAGGTGCGGTATGTGGATATGTTTTCATGTAAGTGCTGTGTGTACATGCCAATGGATGGATATCAAAATAGTACATGTATGTGTAGTAAAGCATGTGTGCTCATTGTCATATGCAATAGTTAGTATATGACTATATGTAGTACGTATGAACATGTATATGTGTATAGTATTGTGTACATGTATGTATATGTACTAGAACATTCATGTGTGTGGGAAGGTGTTTGCGTGGGGTGTGTCATTCTCATTCATCAGAGTTACTTCCCTTCGTTTCCTATGTCACTCGGTCAGTACGGTGGTATAGCGTAGCTTAGCAGACTCTGGGGGGCGAGAATGGGGGTGTGTGGGTGTGTATGTGTGTGTGTAAGCTTGTGCGTAGTAAATTATAATAGAAATACACATCAGTGCTGAAAGGTGTGAATGACCATAAAATGTAGATGTCTTGTGTTTGCTGATAATATATGTTTAACTGAATAAAATATAAATTACAAAAAAAAATATATCATATCTTATTGAAATACGTCATTATAAACGAGATAGGATTATGCATAATGTATCTGCCACCTGACATCCTATTGTTTTTATCTTAATACTTTATATATAGATAAGATTTGAATAATATGTTGTAAATAAATGGACCTTTAATAAACGAAAACAAAAACCAAAGAACAAAAACAGACAAAAACAAAAATAAAAACAAAACAAAAATAATGGGCGGTGACTGATTTGAAGTCCGTAAGGATCAAGCAAAATGGCTTATCAAACTGAAAATAAAAAACATCTGCTAATATAAACCTATTAAAGATTATGGTATGATGCGGTATCTTTTAATTTTACTTCGAAAACTGAATGACTACGAGGCGGCGTATTTGTACTCGGTCTGCTTGAATGAAGATCGTTTGAAAGAAAATTGACTTGAAGAAAAATGGCCCAAATGTTAATACAGATAAAGCTGCTGAACCGTCGTTATCCGAACGTATGACAATGTAAGCCTGATTCGGTTTGTTACAGAACCTAGAATATGTGTTCCCAGTATCTAGTGTTGACATATTTTGCTTCTAATATCTTATTCATAACTTCATTTTTCATAGACATGCAGATACATAATATAGACAAAATGAAACAAACAAATTACGTTTCTGACAAAATCCAATTGTCTGAGAATCTTATCGTACCTGATAGAACAACCAGGTGATATTGTATTATGGAGCAAAAAATCAAAGAAGTTATGTAACCAATCCACGCTTAACACAGATAGTTGGCTGTGGTAATTTATAGTTTTGTAGTTTTACAGTTATTTGTCCAATTGGGATGTGTTGTTTTTTTGTATAAAAACTAAACATTACAATATTAAAAATAACATAGATATTAACATACTTTATGAAACGTCATGTTTTATTTGATGATTACAATGCGAGATATGCTGATTCCGTGTATATAATACGCCAAATAAAAGTTAAACTGAAACACAATTCTTAAAAAAATGAGTTTGTGACATAATTAAATGTATATTGTAGCGTGGTCGGTAACACATTGATATTCATTAAAACTTTCTTATCCAAATATTACATTTGATTGTTAATATCACATAGAATGAAAATATTATCCTAAAATATTTTTTAGATATATATTATGTTTGAAGTTATCATGAAAAAAAAATCATTTTATCTTAAAGAGAAGTCCTTTAGGCGTGATAAATCATGAAATATACAATAACCATAAAATTATTCGGTTTTAAACACATTCAAGCGACACCATCATGCAGTGATTGGACCAAATTAAGATTAGTCATTCGATTATCTTTAGATGTAATGTTATGCTACAAAGAAGTCGTAGCCCCTCTGAAAAGACAATAAGCATAATGGGTATTTACTAATCTACAAAATGATAACTACCAATTTGCACATTTTATCGAATGAATCAACACAGGGTAGAAAAGGTCACTGATGTCACTATGACGTCACCGGATACAAATGCTATTTTCGTACTCTCCAAAAAGTAGATTTTCTGGCGCTCGGTTTCATAAGCGCCCCCCTTAACTGAAGGAATTTCCTTTATATAGATGTTCCCATAGGAAATAATTGTTTCATTCGAGAAAAAAATCTAAAGACTTAATGCTCTCACGTGAAAAAGTTTTTAGTTAAAGTATTTCATTAGTTTAAGAAATATTAATACTGGGGTTAAATCGAAAGATTTTCTTTCCCGATAAAAACTAGAAAAGCTTTGTGTTTTGTATAATACATATGCCTTAATAAGCTGTCTGAATTTAGATTTTTTAATGTAATGAACGATTTGGAATTGTTAATGTGTGATGCAGATTCACGAAGAAGGCTAAAAACTAAACACTAAAATTAGACACGAAGTGCTATTATTATTAACTAAGGAATGAAAAGTATCATTAGTACTATAGTTATAATAATTAAGCAACAGACACCTGCAGCAATAAGCATTATAGTCCGTTTCTTATTTTTCAACCATTGTTTTCTTCGTATCGACACCGACGTCTTCTGGAACATCTCAGTCTGTGAAAAGAAACAAAACAAATAAAAGATAATAATTTTTTTAATATCCTGCTTTGCAACTAAGATTGAACAAAAGACATACTCGTGAATAAGACATTTAAATATGAATTTAGAAACAGATACTGTATATGTCAAATTATGAATAAAAAAACTGCATAATACAATTGTTACGACCTTGTAGGACTCGACAGTAATTCTAAGAACATCATATATTGTTCTTCTTTTAGCTCTAATAAGTGATACAGTAATGGACATCGGAAGTTTAGTTTTGGACAACCATGCATATCTGTAACAAACGCCACATACCCGAATCACTAGCCCACAGGGTAAATCACTAGTCCCCAGGATAAATCACTAGACCCCAGGATAAATCACTAGCCCCCAGGATAAATCACTAGTCTCAAGGGTAAATCACTAGCCCCTTGGGTAAATCACTAGCCCCTTGGGTAAATCACAAGCCCACAGGGTAAATCACTAGCCCCTAGGGTAAATCACTAGTCCCAAGGGTAAATCACTAGTCCCCAGGATAAATCACTAGACCCCAGGATAAATCACTAGCCCCTAGGGTAAATCACTAGTCCCAAGGGTAAATCACTAGCCCCTTGGGTAAATCACCAACCCACAGGGTAAATCACTAGTCCCCTAGGTAAATCACTAGCCCCCAGGATAAATCATTAGCCCCTAGGGTAAATCACTTGTCCCCTAGGGTAAATCACTAGTTCCCAGGATAAATCACTAGCCTCTAGGGTAAATCACTAGTTCCCTGGGTAAATCACTTGTCCCAAGGATAAATCACTAGCCCCCCCCCCCCCCCCCCTCCCTCCCCCCCCCCCCCCCCCGCAGGGTAAATCACTAGTCCCAAGAGTAAATCACTAGTCCCAAGGGTAAATCACTAGCCCCAAGGGTAAATTACTAGCCCCTATGACAAACTATATCAAGATACTGGGTACAATATTTATAATGTCGCTGTATTATATCATGCATGCCTAGCTGGGAAAATCAAGGTAGATTTGTTCCCAGCTTGATTAATTTAATATTTAAAGAAAAGTATCGAGTGCTCGAGATCACTTGCTTAGTAATAAATGTATTTGGTTTTAAACTAAATATATTAACTTGAAATTGATTCGCTGATGAATTAGGTTGATGTGGACAGGAAGTATATGCTATATTTATTTGAATTCATGTTAATCCTATCTTTTTAACATAGATGCCATCAAAATAAGCATCAAGACTTACTTAATCAGTTATGATATATTGATCTGTCAAACTCTACTTTGTTGATATCTGATATTCCATTTATGAAGGCGCCTGAAAAAATATCTTAGAGGTAGCTTTGGCATTTGCTTTTTCGTAAATTTCTGAAAGGCCACTTCTTGGCACTGGCGTATATATATACCAGATAAGTGAAATATAAGTCCTCAAGGAAACTGTAAATATAAAAGTCGATTTATCACGGTCATTTTAGAAATGTCATTCTGCGCCTGGAAATGTAATTCCGAATATAATATATTAAGAGCTCCTGATCGATTCCTGCATTCTTTCATATCTGTACACACGTATATATCTTCCCATGGAAACCTTTCACTTGCACAGATTTTCATTACCCTATCAAAATAAACACCCCTGTATAGATAACAAACGTGAGGCTATTTCCATCAATTGAGTCAATCACGTTCCACGTTTACTGGTAAAGAGCACCTCAAGAAAGGAGATGAATGCCCTATTATAATTAGTATTTGTTTTGTTCATAGATACCACTGCTACTTTATTATAACATGTACCTTGAACAAGTTAACATTTCTGATGAAGTTATCTATTTGACAGCACATTTCACCTCTTTATGTACCTGTAAAGTGACTTTGAATAGACATCGTAACATCCTGTCATGATACTGATGCCGTAATAAAAAAACTTTTAATTCAGCTATATTGCAACATCTATACTAATGAGTATCATATCTAATTCTCCGAAGATAAGGTATATTTTAGAAGTATATTATTTAACGGGTTTTAAGTATAATTACCGTAGCGTTCAGGCTCTCCGCCTTTTCACAGAGATCGTCGAGTTTGCCTTCCCTGTCTCTAATTTTAACGACATTGTCCATCATAATGTCTGTTACTTCTTGTGCCTCTTCCCTGAGCTCATCGAGACTTTTTGTGCGCTGGGCTGGCCTTAGTGGAACAATCTCCTCCGGTAGATTCTTAATATTTGGAGTACTAGCACTGTGAACTTCGTTTGATTCAAACAGATACAAATCGTCTTCCGAATATCCATTGTCTTTCCCCTTTTTGTTTTTCTTTTCCTTTTTTGCCTTTTTTTCTTGCTTGTGTTTCTTTTTCATCTAGAATATTGAAAGCAACAACATATATATAAAACGACAATTTGAATATGTAATCATATGTATCGGAAATCTGTTTGATTCATTACCGATGTGTATGTATTCATTTAAAGCGAGTTACCGAGCTTGAATTGATGTAAACCACACTCGCTTGACCGTCTCCATCTTCATTGTAAATACACCTACATTAAACCACCTATTTATTATATAATCTCAAACCATTTTCGTTTAATACAAGATCGTTCGTCATTGGCTGTCTCTACATAGTACTAGGATATAGTTAAGCGAGTGTTTTACATCTCTCTTGCTAAATTGATTTTAGATCTACCTTTTGTATTAAGATTTTCGAAAAACTGGATGAAACAAACTAACAAATCAGTTAAGGTTTGGTCGTATCGTCCATTCAGACAATATGAATACTTTCGTGCTGTTGTCACATAACACAGATTATTTAAAAACGTGAGCGTTTAGCTGCAATCTATGTATGATGTGATTATCAATATACCAAATTAGTATTATGTTTATTTCAATACGAGAGACCAACATATCTCCAATAACAAATCTTAGCAAACCTTTACCCGTGTAAATAATTGGAAAATTCTTTCCACAACGGAAATCTTCACTACCAAGAAAAATAAGTTCACTGAAAGAGCAGCACGTTTTTGGAACAGTTACGGTTATATCAGCCCCAAACACAAACAGTTTCAAAAACAGATTAGATAAATTCTTGGTTACACCAAGATATCTCATACATTTACAGAACCGATGTATCAATATGAATGTTTAACTTATAATCTACGCACCTGGCACTAGATATATTTCAATATAACTTGTACATACTATATAGTATTATATAATACATCAAGTATACATATGGTATACCTTTCAGGGCAGAGTAGAGAATTAATATATCCTGGTCTAGAAAATAAACTTAACTTAAACTTAACTTAACCTTCATACAATATTAGCATCAATCTCCATACAGTGTGTATATACCTGAATGATTATGAGGATTGGCATCTGTAAAAAGTAGGGTTTAGATATATTTAGATCTACGAAAACCTAGATTATTGAATAATTGATAATTGACGGGGTCACTGAGTCCGGTAGTATAAATAATGCAGAGATAATTCCTTTCCTCTGATATATAGTTTGTTTACAGAGGAATATATATGGAATCATGCCAGTTATCCCTCCGGTGATGCTGTGGTATATTATATAATCGTTTTCTATCAATCTCAGCGGCCTGATGGTACATAGTAAATATTTATTACAGTTGTCTAATAATAGAACACAGGTTTTAAGTATCACAAAATTAAATCAGGCAATCTGTTTAACTTGAAGCAAGTGCATAAAGAAAATATGTGTCTGAGGTTTGTAGGTATTTTCTTGAATTAATTTCAGTTTTGAAATCTTTTTTATTCATCCTTTAACATATAGTATGCATACAGGTACATTATATTACATGGTATAATAATACAGACATATCATTACAGCAGTAAGATGTACAATACGTATTAAGTGATGAATAGAAAAAAAGGATTGGTTGTTTTTTGTTTGGAATACAGAGACAAACAAACAAACAACCTTCCACTCACGCTTTCTCTCATTTTAATATATTGTGTTTAAAGGTATAAAAAGGGAAAAACTTTTGACTTACTTTTAAGTACATGTTATGATATGTGTGAAGAAGATCTGAAAAATTATTCACTTATATAGACCATTTTTTCACAAAACTATCATACTCCATGTTGTTTTTGTAAATTACCTCCTCTGTTTTTAGATACAAATCTAGTTCTTTTATGAATCCATTAATACAGGGGAGACCATTTTTAATTTTTTGTTTATAAATATGGAATTTTGCTATTAATACTAACGTATTGAGATATTTGACTTCTTGATCTTTATGTAACTTTCCCAAGATTACATCAGTAACATGTAATTGTAAATTAGTTAAAGTATTATCATATAGCCATACTTTGAAATCTTCCCAGAAGATGGCTACTAGTCTGCATTCCCAAAAAATGTGGACTATAGTTTCTGTATGTCGGTTACAAAAGTACATAATGGAGAGTCCTTTAGGTTTATCATATGAATTAATTTAATCAATGATTCAATTTTCTTAGTAATTAAGTAATTAAGATGTGAAATAGGTACCTCTTACATACCTTCTAAATTATCTTACTGAAGATTTAAAAAAAAGGGGGGGGGGGGAGGAAAAAGACATGGAACTAAATGTATATAAAGGCAGTAATGTCAATTTCCCGGTGGGGGATCCTAGTCTACTGATCACATAAGGATTGCTGTCATTTGTGTACCGATTTACTCTTATATGCCATTAAATCTATACAAAAACATCATTTTTCAGGTAGTGAAACTTTAAACGTTAATTTGGTATATTGCATCATTTAAACATCAAATGAGAATTGGGGATGTCGTCTTGGTGATAACATGCGGTAAAATAATTAGTTGCGTGAGACCTTAAAATAGCGCGAGATTTCAAAATCATTGATCTGGTGCCTTAAAATATTTCTACCTTAATATAACGTGGTATCACTCAGTGCGGCAACAATTTCTGACCGACTGAATTGACATTGTTAGATTTAAATGTGGAAAGGAATAATTCCTTCAAAAATAACAAAACAACACGTCCGCGAAGTATTTGTGTGGAATTTCGTAATGATACATGGTTTTATTTGGTTGAAGTGTTTGAGATAAGTAGATCAAAGAAAAACGGTTAAAATCGTGGACAAAATCTTTCTTTACCATTGAGTATTAAGATATATTACGCTTGCTGCCTAGTTTGTGCGAGGGGAAATAACTCGCATATGCACTCGATGATGCCTTTATTGTGACATATAGAAGTCATCTCAGTGGTTGGGAAAATGGCCCTAACAGGCGGAATACTGTTTATAGACTCGAAGTTTAAGATTGGCAATCAATAAATGAAAACTCCGATTGTTCTTACATTCGATACTTAAAATGAAAGTAGAATACCTCTTTTTGATTCTTGCGTCATTAATAGATACATTCATTAAACAAGAATGTCTGAACAAATTTATCTCAAACCACTTGCCTTGATATGTCACACAATCCACTGGTCCTCCCCAGTTGCCAAAAAGGCTTCGGTTGTATCCTTTATCGTCTTGTGTGTTGATCTCCCATGTACGAATAAATTAAATATGTCAGTTTACATGTTTCCGTCTTTGAATATCTCAACTGCCTTAGGTAGGCTTGTCATGTCCTTTGACCTCCACTGCTTCGCAGTAAAAGTTATGTATTATGATGGGAATGGCTAGCGTGCTCACACTGTTACGGAGAGGGAAATCCCCATTGTTGTATAGCAGACGGAGGAATAGAAGTGTGAGGGTTACAAATATTACAGATAAACACATGGTGCTGCATTACTGCACCAATGCTACAGATAGCTGCAGGCCAACTTCTGGCAGGCGTTTACGTCTGACATATAACGTTCTTGTTGGAGTAACTTAACACCTGATTTAGTGTGGTTATCACAACCTAAAGTATATAAATGATGCAACAATGCTTATGGTAGACGCGCTTTGATAATATTAAATGACAAAGGTTAATTCTGGTCTTCTCTCACTTTTTTTTTGGGGGGGGGGGGGGGGGGGGGCTGGTGGATCATCCAGACTTCGACATTTTGGCTCTTATGTAGCTAACCCTACATATAATGTGTTGATATCTAGTGTGTTGTTTGTTGAATAATTCAAAGTCTAATTAGGTTAGGCGATGACTCCCAACCTATCCCAACCTCATCCCTTTCCCCCTCCATCTCACCAACCCTTGCTGATACAACAATGGCATTCAACAATGGCACAGAGATACAGTGTTCTATGGCTAAAGTAATTCATGTAAACAGAAAGCAGGCTTATTATCTAATGTTTGTGAATGAACGAATTATTATACTTTATCACTGAGAGCTATTTCAATTTATATGGTTATTACAACAACAAAACATCATTTTCGTTAATGCCCTTCTTATAGTAGGATATATTTTAAAGGATGTGCATTTTAAAAGCCAACAATACACCGATATGTTGAATAAACATTACGTCATAAGGATACGGGGTCACGGATAATGATACGGATTTCCGTGTTTTTACGAAGCAGATATTTTTTTTTATATTATTTACTTATTAAATTCATTTATTTGCATTAAAATAAAATAAAGAGATTATTGAATGCTTTTCGTGAAATATAACATATATTTCACTCGTATGACAGAATTTTGCATTCCTGAAAACAACGATATTCTGTCATGCTCGTGAAAAATATGTTATATTCAACGGAATACTATTCATTGTCCTCTATTTAGTCAATGTTCAGTTATGTTAACATATATCATCATTTCAGATCAAATAAATATGAGCGAGTTGCGTTAGCCGTTATACTGAAGGGACATTAAGATGTATTTAAATGGGTTTATAACCGTTACATATATATATTAATATACATACATGTATATATATGTCAAGTAGTAATAACGACAGTACAGACAAGTAAATTGTCAAATTTTCGAGGCAATCTGCCCCTTTATCAAGACACAGGTAAATTACATACGATCACATATAGACATAGAACATGGAACAGTTACACAAATATTATGATAATTGCACAAACCGAAACTGAAACCGAATTCAATTTCCAAGTAAAGAAACATTGTATTTATAGTAAATGATTTTACTGCAAACATATAACCGATCACATGTTTATCAAAAATAGAACTTAATATATATATATACGGTAAAATATCAAAGTAACGAGGTAACATTATTTAACATTTTTGTAACGTTCTTAAGACATATGCATTATAACATCGTTTCTAAAACATATCCTATTAAAGGGAGACTACTCGTGCGTATCTGTCAATTTTAAGACTGATTCGTAGTGTGCCAGCACAATGTCTAATCGACACAAGATATCATTTTCATATCACAAATTGTATTCGATCAAGTTTTTTTTGTTATGTACTATGGCCTAATAAACAGCATATGCGATCGTAACCTCTGGAGTATAAATGATGAATCAGAATAGGTATTCAAATTTGATAATTGCACAAAACGAAATTGAAACCGACTTTAATTTCCGAGTAAAGGGACACGTTATTTATAGTAAATGATATTATTACCAAAATATAACTGAACACATGTTTATCAAAAATAGAATGGTAATTCCCGGCTATTGACCAATGGACAGACGCCACACCAATACATTAAACCTTATCAGATACCTGGAAATTACCAGCTCAAAACCATTTTCTATTGATTCCCGCTATATGCAGAACACTGGAGAAAAGCTGCATGTTGAGGAGCGTATCGGCGCTCTATCAAATTATATATTTACAGTTGTACGTCTGGAAATATAATCCGAAAAATCAACATGACGATTTTATCGCTGCGTCCGTCAGAAATTCGCTACAGTCAGGATAGTATCGCTTATTACTTCGGATATGGAAGTTATTCTGGAAAACAGATAGGACAGACAGTGGATGCTCTTTTACAACGTGAATGTGACGTTGATGATATTCCAAGAATTACCGTTACTTCACGTAACGGGTTATGGTACTCCGGTGACAACAGGCGACTCTGGGTGTTCCGAACATGTGAGGAACTTGGGTTCATCGACAGAGTTCCGGCGATGGAAGGATACGTAAGTTCTTCTAAGTTTACCACTTACAATGATGGTGTGTCAATACGTATCCGTGGGAATCCTGGAGGGCGGATATGGCCACGGAGACATCGTAAAGAACTTGTTATCAAAGAACCTGAGCCATCAAACCCTGTCGTGCCAAATGTGCCTGTGGTAAATTCAACACTACGTAACGAATCCGTGGTGATATCATTGGTGGAGGATGAAGAATTACACCATGGGCTGTCAGATTCTTCTGAAGACTTGACAGACATTCCCAGTGACTGTGGTCAATCCGGTGTGTTAGAATCTTCTGTGATTAAACACTGTTCAGAAGAAACAGAGTCTTGTCACGAATCAATGTCATCCAATTTGGAGGATGGTATGCCAATTGGACAAGATAACCACGGATTTGATTCAGATGAAGATGGCCAACACCACGTCGATGGGACCAAGGATTTAGCATCAACATATGGAGTACGTTTCCGGTCTACTCAGGATGAAATAGTATTGCCAGACAATACCTATGTAAGTGTGGATATGTCGACGATGGATGAGTGTCCACTTTCCAGTGACCAGCCCGCTTCGGTGGATGTCGAAACTAACAATTCAACTTTGACGGACACTAACCATTCCACTGTGAGTATGCCGGGAGAATCTGTTGATGTTGAAAGTGGACCAAAGGTCAGAGCCTCACGATTAACATTTGAAAACATCCGTGTTGTCCTTTCAAAATATCGGTATACGATGGTGGTGTGTCTGATATTGGTTGCCATAGTTATCCTGGTACTGATAGTTGTGTTTAACACATAGAATATACATTTCCTCACACACACGAAAATCGTCTGTCTTACGTAATACCACTATATATTGAAAAAACTCATGAACCTTGAATCTTACGCGTGTAATCCAGTTTTTGTATATTCTAATCGACAGGTAATTGTTTGTAAGATAATATGACTGCAGAAACAACCGTCAATATCTGCTTGATTATGATTATGTGAGTGAACACAAACAATGTAATTTTTCTTTACTATTCATTTTTTTTTTGAAAACTGGACAGATATTTTTCACGTTAACATCGCACATCCTATGACTTTGATGATATAGATTTGAGATACGCGATTCATTAACAAAGAAAAAGTGCTATCTGTATGTTCACCGAATTAATCAGTAATTGCAGATTATTTTTTTATTGAAATCTGAAAATTATATGTTAATTATGTTACTGAAGGCCTGAAGTAGTAATATTCATGAACAAATGAAAAATTACTAATCTTTGTAAACTATACTGCAATAACCTACTTTCAAAAGCTCCTTACATGCATAGGTACATATGTCTCGTGACTCTAAAAAAGTTGCGGTGGGTTATGTTGTTATTGCTTTGTGTGTGTGTCTGCGTGTATGTGAGGGCAAATGTGAGTCCGTTCGATTAACAAAACGTGTGTACCAGGCATATATTGAACCCTTCATCTGATTTTGTATCTATCCATAGCACAGTGCCACATTAATTTTTATTTAGGATCTAACACACTATTTGATAGTATAATTTATTATGTTTATGAAGCCATACCAAAGATAATGATAACCATCAAATGTCTTTTTCTGCTTATTATGTTAACAATGTGCAGACAGTTTAGATTCAAGTGTGCTTCATCGAGGACAAATTGAAACACGACTTGTGTTTGTTCAACGTCAAAATCATCAGCCTCAGAAAACGTTTCTGTTTTAAATGAAATGTATTTAAAGTTATCATTTCTACAATTATAGTGTTAGGTTTAATCACCATTTAATCATAAGGAATGAACGGGGTGATAAATCGGTCTAACGATATATAGACAGAAAACCGAATTGCTCCCTTTTTACCGTTCGGAGTCGAGGGGGTAGCTCGGAGTGCAATTCGGTTTTCGGTATACTTCGATGCACCAATTTGATATCTCGTTAAATTTGTAATTGTTGATAACTTGTTACAAGTTGTTCAAATGACTATGTATGTATTCTACAGATATATATTAAACCCTCAAATAAACCCTCAATTGATTCTGTGCCTATGCATACTTTAGAGCCACATCAAGTTTTAATTCTATTTGGGATGTAACGTTCCTTTTCATAGAATTATCTATTATGTGTTTCAAGTGATTACAAAGATATTGTTTACCATCAACATATCGTTTTCTGTGGATTATGCGAACAATATGCTTGTTTTTTTTAGATTAAAGCGTGCTTCATCGAGAACATTTGAAACACGACCTGTGTTTGTTAAACATCAATATATTCTCATGTTAGATTTTCGCCCGTCATATGTTAAAATTGAGTTATAAGGAATGAACGAGGTTATAAATCGGTCTTTCGATGTATTGACAGAAAACCGAAATGCTCTCTTTTTACCGTTCGGGAGGGGTATTACTTTATGTGCAATTCGGCTTTCGGTATACTTCGATGCACCAATTTGATATCTCGTTCAATTTTTATTTATTAATTATTTGTTATAAATTGTTCAAATGACCCTGTTTGTATTTTATTGATATATACTTACCTCTCATATGATTTTGTGCCTATTCATAGTTTAGTGTCACATCAAGTTCTGGTTTTATTTGGGATGAAACGTTCATTTTCATAGGATTATCTATTATGTCGTTCTAGTGATTACATGGATATTGTTAACCATCAACATATCGTTTACTTCGGAATATTCGATTAAGATTGAAGTGCGCTTCATCTAGGACAATTTGAAACACGACCTGTGTTTGTTCACGGTCAAACTTATCCGCCTTAGAAAATATTACTGTTGTAAATCAAATATATCTTCGTATTAGATTTTCCCCGTCATATGTTGAAATTTAATCATAAGGAATGAACGAGGTTATAAATCGGTCTTTCGATGTATAGATAGAGAACCGAAATGCTCTCTTTTTACCGTTCGGGAGGGGTTATTAGTCGAAGTGTAATTCGGTTTTCGGTAACTTCGATGACCAATTTGATATCTCGTTCATTTTTTTATTGTTGATTATTTGTTTTTAGTGTTCAGAGGACAATGTGTGTATTCATCAAATGATTGCTTTAACAAAAAATTTTTTTTTTAAAAGCCAAAAGCCATCTGTGATAAATTTGTTCATGGTTTATTTATATGTATGTTATCAATTAAATTTGATTAAATTACCTGTGTTGTTATATTTACTGGTACACTTGTATTAAATGCAAGAAGCAAACGTCATTTTATTGAAGAATTGAAAATATCTTTTTCTTCCTGGACACACAGACATATTTAACTCTCTGTTCCATATACACTCCTTTCACAACACTTCAGCGTAAAACAAACGTCCATGCAGTGAAACAATTGTCATTTACATGGATACAAGTGTATCACTAAACATTTAAGATAAAGAACATTGTTTAAAATGACATAACCGTTCTCATACGATAAAAATGATCACACGCTTCTTACGTATTCTGGTAGGTCTGATTTGACCTCATTGAACTTGGGACGTCGCGTTTGTTCCAATGTAGGTGAAACATGGAGTAGTAACATCCAGTGTGACAAACAATGACCCTAAATATATCTTCTGTGATTTCTCCTAAGAGAACATGAACGAGACAAAATAATATTTGTGTTCCCCTAATGACATATTTCTTTCTTTTAGGGTCTTTTTTTCAATTCTTTCTCCCTTCCATTAAAGTGACACAAAACCAGTGTATATTTAAACACATCTTACATGTATGTATCTGTAAGCTTATTAGTTAAGATTGATTGGTAAAAAATGATAGATAGCACATATTTAATTCGATTTATGTTAACATTTAAAATATAATACATTCGGTTATGACTATTTGTTATCTATTAAGCCCTAATAAAATATCAGAGTGGGTATTTTTGGCAATAGCAGAAAAGAAAATGAAATATCCCTTTCCGATTAAGAGTAATGAATACTGAAAAATGTACATGAATATAAAAAAAGCTTTACCTCGAAATGTACAAAAAAACGATATATGATATGATATATCAAAATGTTCGTCTAAATGTCTTCTATTCATTGGTGTTAAATCCAAAGAGGCAAGTATTACTGACAGCAACAGATACTTGCTAGAAACGTCTTTCCACTAGAAGTGTCTAATAATCTAATAAAATCACAATTTTGAAAAACATAAAAAGTAAAACAATTTTCAGATATTAGTCGAGTTTGTGGGACCCCTATTATTTATGCCTGAAGTCTTAACAAAGGAGAAGCTTTTATTATGGGTGACAACATTAGCGGAAGCCATTTGTAATTTACATAAGGGAGGCCACTCCTATAGGACTACTTTCGACAACAATTAGGCAATATATGCTACCTTCAACGAAATATCATTTATTGTTCTCTTTATTCAATGTTAAGTTCTGTTATATATAAACATTTCAGTTCAAATAAACATGAGTGGCATGCTTTAACAGTAATAATGAAGAGACATCACCATGTAAATGAATTTATAACGGTTACCATGGGATATATATAGTTAACTACCACATTAATGAGGTAAAATATTATTTTAGATTTTTATAACATTCTTTAGACATAATAATGCATGATACATTGCCATCGTTTCTTAATCATTGCCTATTAAGGGGGGACTACTCGTGCGTGTCTGTCAATATTATGTAAGACTGACCGTAGTTTGCTAGCACATCGTTTAATCTACAACATATATCATTTTCATATCACAAATTGTATAAAGAATTCGATCAATTTGTTTCGGTTGTTATATACTTTTGCCTAATAAACAGCGATCGTAACCCCTGGAGTACAAATGATGAATCAGAATAGGTATTCAAATTTGATATTTGCACAAAACGAAATTTAAACCGACTTTAATTTCCTAGTAAAGAAACACTTTATTTATAGTAAATGATATTACTACTAAAATATAACTGAACACATGTTTATCAAAAATAGAATGGAAATACCCGGCTATTGACCAATGGACAGACGCCACACCAATACATTAAACCTTATCAGATACCTGGAAATTACCAGCTCAAAACAATTTTCTATTGATTCCCGCTAGATGCAGAACACTGGAGAAAAGCTGCATGTTGAGGAGCGTATCGGCGCTCTATCAAATTATATATTTACAGTTGTACGCCTGGAAATATAATCCGAAAAATCAACATGACGATTTTATCGCTGAGTCCGTCAGAAATTCGCTACAGTCAGGATAGTATCGCTTATTATTTCGGATATGGAAGATATTCTGGAACTCAGATCGGACAAACAGTGGACGATCTTTTACAACGTAAATGTTACGTTGATGATATTCCAAGAATTACCGTTACTTCACGTAACGGGTTATGGTACTCAGGTGACAACAGGCGACTCTGGGTGTTCCGAACATGTGAGGAACTTGGGTTCATCGACAGAGTTCCGGCGATGGAAGGATACGTAAGTTCTTCTAAGTTTACCACTTACAATGCTGGTGTGTCAATACGTGTCCGTGGGAATCCTGGAGGGCGGATATGGACACAGAGACATCGTAAAGAACTTGTTATCAAAGAACCTGAGCCATCAAACCCTGTCGTGCCAAATGTGCCTGTGGTAAATTCAACACTACGTAACGAATCCGTGGTGATATCATTGGTGGAGGATGAAGAATTACACCATGGGCTGTCAGATTCTTCTGAAGACTTGACAGACATTCCCAGTGACTGTGGTCAATCCGGTGTGTTAGAATCTTCTGTGATTAAACACTGTTCAGAAGAAACAGAGTCTTGTCACGAATCAATGTCATCCAATTTGGAGGATGGTATGCCAATTGGACAAGATAACCACGGATTTGATTCAGATGAAGATGGCCAACACCACGTCGATGGGACCAAGGATTTAGCATCAACATATGGAGTACGTTTCCGGTCTACTCAGGATGAAATAGTATTGCCAGACAATATCTATGTAAGTGTGGATATGTCGACGATGGATGAGTGTCCACTTTCCAGTGACCAGCCCGCTTCGGTGGATGTCGAAACTAACAATTCAACTTTGACGGACACTAACCATTCCACTGTGAGTATGCCAGGAGAATCTGTTGATGTTGAAAGTGGACCAAAGGTCAGAGCCTCACGATTAACATTTGAAAACATCCGTGTTGTCCTTTCAAAATATCGGTATACGATGGTGGTGTGTCTGATATTGGTTGCCATAGTTATACTGGTACTGATAGTTGTGTTTAACACATAGAATATACATTTCCTCACACACACGAAAATCGTCTGTCTTACGTAATACCACTATATATTGAAAAAACTCATGAACCTTGAATCTTACGCGTGTAATCCAGTTTTTGTATATTCTAATCGACAGGTAATTGTTTGTCAGATAATATGACTGCAGAAACAACCGTCAATATCTGCTTGATTATGATTATGTGAGTGAAAACAAACAATGTAATTTTTCTTTACTATTCATTTTTTTTTTGAAAACTGGACAGATATTTTTCACGTTAACATCGCACATCCTATGACTTTGATGATATAGATTTGAGATACGCGATTCATTAACAAAGAAAAAGTGTTATCTGTATGTTCACCGAATTAATCAGTAATTGGAGATTATTTTTTTTAATGAAATTTGAAAATTATATATCAATTGTGTAACTGAAGGCATGAAGTAGTAATATTCATGAACAAATAGTAATTTTTACTGCAATAACCTACTTTTAAAAGCTCCTTACATACACAGGTACATAGGTATCGTGACTCTAAATCCAGTGTACTCGCCCTAAGAAAAAAAGTGGCGGCGGGGTATGTTGTAATTGCTTTGTCTGTGCGTCTGTGTGTATGTGAGGGTAAATGTGAGTCCGTTCGATTCACAAAACGTGTGTACCAGACATATATAGAACCCTTCATCTGATTTTGTGTCTATCCATAGCACAGTGCCACATCAATATTTCTATTTCGGATCTAACGCACTTATTCATAGTATTATCTATTATGTCTATGAAGCGATATCATAGATATTGATAACCATCAACATGTCTTTTTCTGCGGATTATGCGAACAATTTTTCTAGCGTTTAGATTGAAGTGTGCTAAATCGAGGACAATTTGAAACACGACCTGTGTTTGTTCAACGTCAGAATCATCCGTCTAAGAAAACGTTTCTTTTGTAAATCAAATATATTTTAAAGTTGCCATTTCTACAATTACAGTGTTAGATTTAATTTAATCATAAGGAAAAACCGAGGTGATAAATCGATCTAACGATGTATAGACAGAAAACCGAAATGTTCCCTTTTTACCGTGGTGGGGGGGGGGGGGGGGAGGAGGGGGGGGGGGGGTTAGCTCTGAGTGCAATTCGGTTTTAGGTATGCTTCGATGCACCAATTTGATATCTCGTTCTATGTTTAATTGTTAATTATTTGTTATAAGTTATTCAAATGACTATGCTTGTATTCTACATACGTATATTGCATTATTGATTATTAATGATGTCTTTCAATTGATTACATAAATATTGTTAACTATCAACATGTCGTTTTCTTCGAAATATGCTATTTAGATTGAAGTGTGCTTCATCGAGGACAATTTGAAACACGACCTGTGTTTGTTCAAGGTCAAACTCACCGCCGTAGAAAACGTTTCTGTTGTAAATCAAATGTATCTTCATGTTAGATTTTTTCCATTATATTTTAAAATTGAATTATAAGGAATGAACGTATAAATCGGTCTTTCAATTTGATATCTCCTTCAATTTTTAATTGTTGATTATTTGTTACAAGTTATTCAAATGACTATGTATGTATTATACAGATATATATTACACCCTCAATTGATTCTGTGCCTATTCATAGTTTAGTGCCACATCAAGTTCTAGTTTTATTTGGGATGTAACGTTCCTCTTCATAGAATTATCTATTATGTCTTTCAAGTGATTACAAAGATATTGTTAACCATCAACATATTGCTTTCTGCGTATTATGCGAACAATATGCTTGGTTTTTAAATTGAAGCGTGCTTCAATTTGAGAACAATTTGAAACACATCCTATGTTTGTTAAACGTCAATATATTCACATGTTAGATTTTCCCCCATTATAGGTTAAAATTGAATTATAAGGAATGAACAAGGTTATAAATCGGTCTTTCGATGTATAAACAGAAAACCGAAATGTTCTCTTTTTACCGTTCGGAGTCGGGGGTACTCTAAGTACAATTCGGTTTTCGGTATACTTCGATGACCAATTTGATATTTCGTTCAATTTTTAATTGTTGATTATTAGTTTTTAGTGTTCAGATGACAATGTGTGTATTCTTCAAATTATCGCTTTCCCCCAAACATTTTTTAAAAGCCATCTGTGATAAATTTGTTCATTGTTTATTTATATTTATATAATAAATTCAATTTGAATAAATTATCCGTGTTGTTATATTTACCGGTACAATTGTATTAAATGCAAGGAGAACCAACGTCATTTTAATTTAAGAATTGAAAATATCGTTTTCTTCCTGGATACACAGATATATTTAACTCTGTTCGATACAAACTCCTTTCACAACACTTCAGCGTAAAATAAACGTCCACGGGGTGAAACAATTGTCATTTACATGCATACAAATGTATCACTAAACAATTAGGATAAAACATACAATAAAAATGATCACACGCTTCTTACGTAAACTGATAGGGCTGAGTTGACCGCATTGAACTTGGGATGTCGCCTTTGTTCCAATGTAGCTGAAACACGGAGGAGTAACATCCATTGTGACGAATAAGGTCCCCTAAATATGTCTTCTGTGATTTCTTCTAAGGGAACATGAACGAAACAACATCATATTTGGGTTCCTTTAATGACGTTTTTCTTTCTTTTAGATTTAAAAAAAAAATTCTCTTTTCCTTCTATTAGATGATTATAACAATTCGCCCTGGCATGACTCTGGCTGCTGTTTGATTATGTCAAACTATGCATCATGAAAGAGTTGATCGATTACAGATATACTGTGAAGGAGGAAGGAAAATCTTCATCTGTATTTCAAATTGAACTGATTCTTGACGGGCATCAATTTAACGGATTGGTTTACAATAACGGTCGTGATCAACTTCAATGCCTAATTCAGTGATAACTTACAACGTCGGTAATTTACGCTCTTTAGTTATTCCACAATATTTTTAAGCATCTTTCATCATACGATATTGAATCGGAAAGTGATAATGAATTAATCCATTTCACATTTGTTGATGTAAAAGTATTAAAGATGATTAAAGAATCTTAACAAATGGCGAAATTTATTATTTCTACTTAATTTTTGCCAAGGATGTGTGGCGCATATTGGCATGTTTCGACCCGAAGGTGATAGTTTAAAAATTAAACAATAACGCCATTTTTTTTTTTTTTTTTTTAATAAAAATCTTTAATCTGTTTCATTATATGATCGTAAAGTTGCAACATCAGGCTTTCTACAATTTTAAAGGGATAATTCCCCGAATTCAAACCATTTTTTGACATACATCGCATCTACGTACCAAAAGACATATATAATCCTTTTCCTAAAAGTGGTCCTCTAATGCGTTGATATCGAAAAAAAAACCTAGTTGATGAAATATCTTAATATCAGCATCCAATAGACTTACTATACATGATAATATAAACTTCAATAATCGACAGGTCTGCTTAGCTTATAGAGTAGAGCCACCGCTCTATAACCTAAAGGTTCGATGTTCGAATCACCAAGATGTTTCTTGTTATATTTTGTTATGTTCTATCTACCGTTTTATTTAAAGTATCTGATATAGAAAATAAAAATGTTTAAAAAGGTACGAATGAATAGGATATGTGTGCCCAGTACAGAGCCAGGAGAGGACAACTTCCTCTCTACGATCTTCTTTTCTCTTCCTTTAAAAAGTGTGTTGCTTGTCTTGAGTTACCAGCATTCCTGCCATTTTTTTCTTCTTTTAATGGCTGTGCAACCAACAGGTTTAAAATTTGTTGATGATATATCCCTCGATATTTTTTGTTGAAGATTTAAAGCACCTTTTTGCTTTCCTGTCAACAAATCCATAACATTTAATTCCAACATGTTTCGGAATTTTAAGATACAAGATATTCGAAAAACAAGGTTTTATATGAGTTTGTTTTTATGGATCTCATAACTGTAAAATCGGATGGACAGATGGAAATTCAGAACAAATCATTGCCTTTTTAATGCAATGTTCGTCGATATGGTCAAAGGGTCAAACCAATGCCACATGTTTATTCAAATTAATCAGTCGATCCAACATCAGCTTGTTATTAATGTGTTATTTGTATTGAAAATGCAGGAAAATTAAATAAGAAATTCAGTATAAACATATAATATCAAAAAGTTACTCGAATGCAGTGAATGTTAGCTGCACTGAAACTAAAACCCAACACATTTCTGTGAAATCACAGTCATGGCCAATTAACAACGAAAATATCCATTTTGCTTGGCGAGAAAGCAGTTACGTCAACAATTTGGCGATAATTGGATTCGGATGAAGAAACATTACTCACAGGAGCTTTAGGGGGCACGTATGCTGTCATAATAATCATCTACGTATCAAAAGACACTTCCTGAGCATTCCAAATTGTATTCACCAGGAAAATGTATATTCGTCCATCAAAAATACGTTATAGTCAAGACAGTATCGGGAATCATTTTAGGTGTGGGAACCACGATGGCCGATCTATAGGCGAAACACTCGATGACATTTTAAGTGGGCGATGTACAGACGAGGATATACCAATGATGACTGTGATATTCCGAAAGGGCCATCGGTACACTTGTGATAATCGGCGACTCTGGGTGTTCCGTAAAGCCGAAGAGTTGGGTATGATTGACTATGGCATTAAAGTAGTGAAAGGATGGGTGGATCCAAGAAAGTTCACCACTAAAACCGGTGGGGCTACCATTAGAGTTCGAGGTGATCCTGGAGGGCGTGCCTGGCGAAAACGGACACCATCAAAGCGAATAGAACGTCCCAGATCTATACGGTACACACAAAAACCAGATAAACCAATATTCCCGCAAGGGGATATTCATGCAGTCATAATATGTAAGGCGTGCAGCAATTATCCAGGGAGCACAACAATACATTCCAAGGAATTAGTGCCATTAGTGGCACATCATGATAGCGTTAGCTTGACCTTGGACGAGAGTTCGATGGATACCCCGGAAGCTAGTAATATCACTGACATACAGCGCATTTCAAGCAATGATTTCAAGGTTTCACGCATTGTCATGACATCACAAACAGAGCGGGCCGACGACAAGAATTCAACGGTAAATGTTAAGACTTCACCGGATGTCACAGCCACCAGTAGAACTAGATCTACATTGCTTGAGCTGGCAATTGAGGATTCACGCGATATCGCAGGTCTTATTTTCATTGCATTTCTGGTTTTGTGGCAATAATTCTTGCGATAGTGTTTGCAATCAAAGCTAGCATCTGATATAGATATATAATTGTCAGACTATACGTTTGTGCATTATATACATATAACAAAGAAATGGGTTTACATTTCGGGATATTTTATACAATCAACTTGTAACGTCAATACGATGGCCGATATCGGACGGGCAAAACAGTGTTACTAGTAGTACGTTTTTGTCAACGAAAAATGTACGTACATATTGTGTGTCAAAAATATCTACTGCTAGTAGTAGATAAATTTGTACACAAAAAGTGTACGTACAAATCCTGTGTCAAAAACCTGTTACTAGTAACACATTTTTGACACAAAATTTGTACGTACATATTTTGTGTACAAATTTATCTACTACTTCTAAATATCAATTAACATTCTTTCCTATCTTGATTGATCGCCTTGTGGTAGTATGTTGACTGCATCCGATAGAAATACGAGTAAATAATTAACTTTTGTCGCATTCGCACGAGGAAACCAGACATAGTTCGGTTTCGAGTGATACCATTCTTCCATTACGTCCGCTGGCTGGATATTCTGTTTTTACTTAACGTCATACTTTAAAGCCAAATGCTTTAATGTTAACATTTCAAGATCTTAACAGTTTTCAGACTTAGTATATATCTAATTATCGCGAATTAAAAACTGGAAGAAAATATGTATTTATAAAAATAAATGGGTTATTCCCAAAAATAATAACTGGGTCCGACAGACCAAGTTTCTAAGCGAAATAGTCCTATAATGCAACGAGCGTGTTATCAGTCTATACAAAATGGTGGAACGCCGAATGTTTAAGCCTGTCAAAATACAGACCGATTCTGCCAAAACACAGACCGATACTGCCAAAATACAGACCGATTCTGCCAAAAAGAAACGTCAAAGGGACTGTAATCGGCAAAACCCGAGTATTTCCTATGAATAGGACATGATTCAATGGAACTTAGCGGGAGAGGTTTTAGGTTATTTGGGAGTATGTGGCTTTAAAATCAAGCAGATCTTTTGGCTCTGGCTTTTATTACCTTATCAGGCAAAATCAGCATACGACCGCATGGTAATCAATCAAGAATAAAAGGAATGTTAATTGATATTTAGAAGTAGTAGATAAATTTGTACACAAAATATGTACGTACATATTTTGTGTCAAAAATGTGTTACTAGTAACAGGTTTTTGACACAGGATTTGTACGTACACTTTTTGTGTACAAATTTATCTACTACTATAGCAGTAGATATTTTTGACACACAATATGTACGTACATTTTTCGTTGACAAAAACGTACTACTAGTAACACTGTTTTGCCCGTCCGATATCGGCCATCGTATCAATATGTACATGTACATTCCTATAACATGTAAGTATTTATTTTATGATACATACTCGGTTGCTTAAGTGTAGGTATCGATGGTAATGTCGTTTAATTTGTTTATATGAAGAATGTACTGTTCCTTTATGTTTACTATTCCAATATAACATCCAAATATATGTTTTCAATGTTGTAGTTTCATATTAAGCTTTGAATATTACGCATCAAATAACACAGTTAGTTTCATTAAAATATGACGATGAGTAACTTTGTATTGTTATAAATATCCCGATGTCGATTCCCTTGTTTAATGGAAGACATCATTTTCCCAGTAGGAAAACTACCTTCGGTTTCGATTTTTGAACATTCTTCTCAAAACATATATGACTGATTGATATGCTATTATTATTGAACATTGCTAACTTGTAAATGTTAATGTTCCAGAACGGAACACAAATCAAGCTGATGAGAGTTATATGGGTTTTCTGGTTATGTAGTCTATCATTCACATCAAAGGGGCGCAACTCCTGGTGGACAATTGTTTCTGGTGCAATCTTCTAAATTGCCGAAGTCGGATGTACTTGTCTCGCTTAGTTAATAACAATTCGGTAACAAAGGATTTAAAGTTAGTTTATACCGTCTTGGTACCTTACTCGTTCGACACATAATATTCTACATTGGAATGTGAAATATTATTCAAAGTGAACCTGTTTATTTCAAGTCGTATCAATATTGATCCCTATTTTGACCGTAACCTTTCCATATAATCAAATAGTTACATATTTTGTACTTTAAATTACCAAATGATAATATAAGAAAGCAGTATAAGGGACTGAGTAATACTAACGATGGTATCTTTTGCTGAAATACTATCTAGGGATAGGCCACAATAGAATTGGGTCTCCTTCTTATGCATTAAGTGGAAAAGTCGAATGAAATACTATTATTTACAATCATTTGTATTTGTTAGTTCGATATTTTTAGTATACCGCCACAAATATTACTAGCCTTTTTTTCAACTGGACGAAAATATCTAATGAGCAACTTTATGCTTACAAATGCCTACACTTCAGTTTTTCGAAATTGAAATTGAAACTTGTTCCCATTTCCCGTGAATATGAAAATAGCTAAACAGTTCATGGCCCTTAACCAGTGTGTATTTAAAAATGCCTATGTATCTGTCAACTTATTAGTTAAGACCTATAGGCAATATGAAACATAACACATATATCATATAAGATAACGTTTTAAGGTTACAACGCATTTAGTCATGAATATTTGTAATCAACTAAGTCCTAATAAAAGTTAGAATATTTATTCTGCCTTTGCTGTTTCACGAAACGAAAATGAAACTAACACCCATTTCCTATAAATACACATATCTTTAAATAGTAACTGTCGACGTAATATTACTATGGATAAACCAAGCAAGTCAGTGTATCGGTACATCAGTGCTACACCCGTGTTAGGTTTTGTCATTTGTCCGATATGATCTAATTTTAGCTTACGTTTGCCACGACTGTCGGTAAGCGAAGTGGGTAGTAACCGAGTGGTGGGTATATATATACACACAAACGTGACAAAGAAGTACGGCTCGGATGCTTCCCATAGGTCTTCAGCTTATAAAGACGAGCTCTTGATGCGGTGTGTGACTTCCGCGAGATCTCAATAATGAAAAAAAATGCTTGTGCTCTCGAAAATTGTGGACATAATAAAAATTCCACAAGTATTCCTAGGACTCGCCAAAAATAGAATCAGCTATGAACGCAGCATATAAAAGCACGTGGATGAAGCATGCTTGTGATCCTGAAAAGAAACACTTTAACGGACTTTACAAAGGTTGTTTAAAGACATCATTAATGGTGATCACGCATGTGCTCAAAACGACGTTGTCGAATTATAGAAATTAATTCCTTTATCATTGAGGGCACTCGCCATACCAAGATGTACACCTCTTAAATTAGTGTGTGTGGATTGGCATCATCCTAAACCATCGGCAAACAAGGGTAATAAGGCAAGGTTTATTTTTTTATTTCTTTTTTGATATGTGAAAGATTTCATCATTTTGGTCGAAGAAATCACAGGCACAACGTGATTGTCATTAAATTAAAGAAATAATCAAATCTATAGCTGAAATTTGACTATTTACAGTTGAATTCCTCAAAATAATCCGAAAATCGCAGCTCTTATTTTTTGAAATTATGCACCCTAGACACTTATTGGATAAAATACAGTACAAACATTATGATAAGTTCAATGTTATCAAAGCCTGATGAGATTATTAACCCAGGACCTGGCAATATGTATTGGTATTGGGCTACGTGTAATTTCTTGCACTATTTCAACCGTTTTCGCAGTTTGCTTACTCAGTTTTTCAGCGCGTTAGCAAGTAAGATTATTTTGGTATCATTTTTAAAAAGGTTTTTATGATGAATTCATGAATTCTAAACAAATTTGAACAAAGTCACAAATCAAAAAGCTTGAGTAAGGGCCTTTATAAATTTTAAGCTATAAGTCGATCAGGAAACTACTCTTGGCGATCTGTGCTAATTAAGCTGCTATGTCCTCTTATGCCCTTGGCCAAGACAATTCACCATAGTCCAACATTAGACATCAAATTTAAAAGGTATGTCATTATGCACACCTTTAATGTTATTGGACTAATTTCAAATGGTCTCTTCTGGATGTCATCAGAAATTTGATATGAAAACAATTTGTGTATTAATTTTTCATAGGTACTCTAACAAGACAATATAAAATATACAATAGCATTACTTATTAATAGGAAATATATATCTATTTATAGTAGTACTTATAAAGTTCGGGGTTTCCCCATCACTGGTCTTATGATGTTACGTGAAGCATAGCCACCATCTATATCATACCTTCTTACATGACTATGGCTTTTAACAGGGAGGTACATTGGACAAACAGCTCACTTATAAGGATGGTGATATTTATTATTTATTTTAAGGTTAAGTTTTTAGAAGGAGAAAGAAATTGCTGCTCTCTGGAAAGTTCAACGGGATGAATCAAAGGAACTAAACACTTTGAAGGCATTCCTGAAGACCAATGCGACAGGATTTATTTGTTCAATAATTAATAAATTGAAGACAATGCTCCCGACAAAAATATGCAAGCCTGTGATGGCTATAGGGGCCACTATTCCAGATGTAATCAATGTAGCAAACATTGCAAAATTGATATTCATCTGTGTAAAAGGAAAACGATCTTTGATGATGGTGCAGGTGCACATTCTTAACCGAAGTTGAACACAACAACGTCAACGTGGAGTTGAATCAATCTCTATGATCCCACGTTGGTACCAATGGACAGCTGACTCCCATTACAACTGGAGTACAGCTATGCCATATTCGTTCTCAGGTTCACGACATCCAGCCCTAACGGTTAACCAACCCCCTCCAAGTGCAATGATCATCTCACTGGCCAGTGATCAATGTGTACCACCACTTCCACCAGTGAACGACCTCATTAACACCCTCCACCAAACGACAATCATGACTGAACTCTGAATGAGTGAATCTTGTTATTTGACGAGAAGAGACGTTTGGCTAATTTTCCCCCTCTGTATTTACTCGAATTACATCCCGTCTAAATTATTCAAAATAATGAGAGATCGACTTAAGATGAACGTATGACTGTATGGCTATTATTGATGCACCAGCGTTAGTTCCAAATGACTGCTTACCCAATATTGTGCCACCAATGGTTATATTTAACTTAAAGAGAAAAACAAGAGTAGGTCATCTTTATGAACTGAATTGAATGAGTTCTTAACAAAGATGAAAGCTACCTATCTCTGCACTTCTTCCTAAAAAGGGTAAACAAAAAAAAAGAATCTTGAAGAATGCATAAATTGTTTCAATGATTTACTTGTTAATTGCTGTATTGCTATCGATCCTGTATTTTTTTAATGTATAACCGGAATAAAGTTAATTGAATGATTGTTATAAATATTAACCGAGTGAAGGTAACAGGCGCATGCAAAGCAAGCTAGTCTGGTCTTGTCGATCTATTTTTAGAATACAGACGGTGTGCGCGTGCTGCGTGTGCAACTTGCGGCCAGCTTTCAATGTAGTATTTCGTCTTGAGTAACTATATAACAACAGGATGATATCACGGACCAGTATGTATTAAAATAGACCGGTAATACCGGGACGTACACCAATGAAAACACGCCACATCGAGTCCACAAGCTTGAGATTATCAACTCAAAACCAGTAAAATTGATTAAATAATCAGGCCAATGAAGACAATCGACGTCGCATTAGTAAAGTTATCACTTGGAAATAAGAAATACG
This sequence comes from Pecten maximus, assembly GCF_902652985.1. Taxonomy (NCBI): domain Eukaryota; kingdom Metazoa; phylum Mollusca; class Bivalvia; order Pectinida; family Pectinidae; genus Pecten; species Pecten maximus. Next base: position 48,597,815 of record NC_047015.1, read on the forward strand.
ATCAGGATAACCAGAAAATCAGAATGAAACTTTTATCTCTGCGTCCGTCCGAAATTCGATACAGCCAGGACAGCATCGCGAGGACATTTAGACATGGACGCCATTCTGGAATCGCGATCGGACAGACATTGGACGATCTAGTAGGAAACAATTGTACAGTGCACGATATTCCCACAATAACCGTAACTTTACGTGACGGTCTGTGGTACTGCGGCGACAACAGACGACTCTGGGTGTTCCGAAAGTGTGAGGAACTTGGAATCATCGAAAGAGTTCCTGCAGTAGAAGGGTCTCTTGAACCCTATAAATTCACCACTGATAATTTTGGTGTATCTATACATGTCCGCGGTGATCCTGGTGGACAGATATGGACACAGAGACACCGTGAAGTCCTTGCTATCAGTGACCAGACTACTTGGGTGATTGACAAGGACCTCTCAACAGTAAGTAATTCGACTGATTCTGATGATGACGAAGTTAAAGTGAAAGAACCAGAAACCATTGACAAGTTATTAACATCTTTATGGATGTTTGGATTGTGTTGCTGCGAATTCATTGTGGTAATATTTCTGCTTATATTTGTATTTAATTTCTTTACTGGCTGAGAAAAATCTCACAAAGATCAAAAGTTGAATGATACAAATGTTCCTGTACATATGTTGCTAAAGACACATTGATATTATAAACATAAGATGGTAATGACCCTTTCTTAATCCAACGCCAAGTCCTTAAACATACTTAAAATTGCAAAAAAAATTGATGCTGTATTTTGAAATTCGGTTTTCTCACAAAAAGAAGAATACTATAATAATACGTAATGTCTGGATCATCTACTAATTTTTCCGCAAGTCAGGAAAAAAAATCTTTATTTTTCTCTTTATAGATAGAATTTTGAGATTAACACATTTCCCTCTTATCTAACCACCATTTGTGTTTCAATATTTTTCGTCGAGATTTTTCGCTTCAAATCTCTGGCATCATCCAGACGATTTAAAGAGATGTCATCCGTAGGGAGCTATATTGCCTTTTTTGTTATGTTATTTATTTATTATAACTTAGCCTATTTTGACATTGCCTTGTTACCTAATCATCAGCACTTGTTTTTATATTATTAACATTCTTTATTCGCTAAAAAAACTATAAAAACAAACAAACAAACAAACAAACAAACAAACAAAAAAAATTAAAGAAGACATCTTTCAAAACAGCATACATATATATTTATATATAACGGCAATGTATTCTATTATGTTATTGAACTTTACAGTTAGATGACGTTTTCAAAAGAGTATTACTAAGGGGAGCTTACTCCCGCGTATATTTCTAATACTATAGCACGAATCGGCATGCTATGCCATATTACAAAGTTTTATTCGATAAAATGCAACTTATGCAAGTATCAGTGTTTTAAACAAATCTAGTTAAATGTTGTTCGTTTCTAATGAACTACAAAGATAAGTTTTCACTCATGGGAAGCAATTTGTGCTGAAATAATGTATTATACCATTATAAAATGTGTATTCTTTTCGTTTGAAATTATGTGGTAAAAGTCGAACGAAATACTTCAAATAGTTAACTATTATTCGTTTTTGTTATGAATGGGAACAAAAAAAAATCCCAAATTCACTACAGCAAGAAAAGCAACGTTAAGATCTATACAAATGGACGTCCTTCTTAAACTATTATCGGACATATATTGGACGATGTAGTGGAATTTCAGTGCACTTTTGAGGATATTTCCTACAATAACTGCGACTTTACACAACGAGTTTTTGTGCTGTGGAGACAACAGACGACTCTAAAAACTTCAACGATATAGTTCCCACAAAAGAGAGTCTGCCAAACCCTAAAAATCCACCACTGATAATCGTGGTGTATCCATGTGTCCGTGATGATCCCGGAGGACGGATTTGACACAGAGACACCAAGGAGTCTCTGCTATCAGCTTGGGTGATTGACAAGAACCGTTCAAGATCTGAACAGTACGCAATTCGACGTATTCTGATTATTACGAAGTTGTAGCCAAAGAACCGAAAGCCATGATCAAATTATATATATATATATATATAAACATGTTTTTTTACTGTGTTTATGTATTGTGTTGCTGCAAATTCATTGTGGTAATATGTATGCTTACATTTATGCATGATTCTCTAAAGACTGAGATAAATCTCATAAAGATCAAATACTAAAAGATAAAAATATCTCTGTATATATGCTTCTGAATATGCCTAGATATTTTAAATATAAAATATATAGATGGTATTTCTGTACCTAACTTTCGAATGTTGTATTTCAAAATTTGTTTCTAACAAAAGAGACATGAATGACGTATCTTAAACGCCTAGATGTGATTGTTGACACGTGGAAATTAAAACAAGTTTCAATTTTCAAGCGTTTGCTCATTATTTCAAATACATTTGATTGCAATGTTAAGGGATTCAAAGTCCATTGGCTACTAAGTTATGGAGTGCACATCAAAAAGAGTGGGTGCTTATAGAGTTACTGTATGACATGATATACTAAAAGTATATAGATACAAATCTCATTTTTTTGTAAAAGAAAAGCAATTGCTTGAAACCCTAATATATGTATGTTGAAAAACCTTGAATACAAATTGCGCATGCAAACGTCATATTGAATGTCACATTGTATGCCGTGTTAAAATTCTTATAAGTATTAGCACTTTTTATGTATAACATAGTAACAAATGACGTAGGAAGACAATTTATATGGCTCGTGCCCCGCCTTGGCCTCGACCCAACGATCTACGGCACCTAATCACCTAGCTACAAAGCTTACCTTAAGTCCAAATTCTTATAAATGACGTTTCAACAGAGCAGTGATCATCGGCCCGGTACCCTGGCATGATCATAGTGACAAACCATCAACTAGCTGATGTGATTACCTTGATCGCAATTTGTATACATACATCGATGCAAACTGTTAACATATAACAACATTTCAATATGGTACAATTACGACAGGAATTTCAAATAACGAAAGGAGAGGATTTTATGACTTGTGCTCGGACCGGACGTCGAACTCTCGATTATTTTTTTTCTGTAATAAACGTATGTCCTTATTTTGCTACACTTTATAAAATGTTTTCCTTTCCATGGAAGGAATCAACGTGAGAAGTTGAATTTCGCTAATGTTTGTTTAATGTCTTAGCTACGACATTATACATATAGGATATTGAATGGTTTCCCTGTGAATATAACATATACTTCACTCATATGACAGAATATATCGTTCTTCGCATTCGTGAAAAAAAAACAATATTCTGTAACACTCGTGTACACTCTGTCAAACGAGTGAAATATAATCTATAATCAACGGCAAATTATTCAATTTTCTTTTTATTGCATTTTATGCTAAAAACAAAATGAAAGACATCGAAAAGTAATAGTCGCAAGAAGTGCGGGAATCAGTAACATAATTCATGACGTTGTCTCTTTGTGACGTTATTCATGACAAACAACTTTTGAAAGGACTGATCAGTGCAATTTAAGCGTTTTCTGCTGTTTTCGGAGAATGTATGCATGAACACCAAACGCCAAGTTAGTATTTTGTCAAAACTAGTCTGAATATTTAAGAAATACAGTAAAATAACCCATCTACATCTCTCCGCTTTGATTGGAAAAATCGGCAAATTTTAATGAGGTGAATACAAAGGTTTGCTCTGATGAAAAGTAAAAGTGTAAAACTTTAAAAGTCCATTCAAAAACGAAAAATTTATATTTTTACTGCAAAATCTGTTTTTGATCCGTTTGATAAATTTCTTGATTACATAAGGCGATTGATTTCCTTAACTAAAGGCGTAAGGTATATTATGAACTATTACACGGCTAAAATGACTATTTCTCGGTCACTTGCGAACTATTGAACACCTGTTTAATTTGATAATTAGTGTTAATAGTTATTTTGGCTGTAAATCGTAAGAAGTAATAAAACGCCATGTGTGACATTAAATTTTCTTATCAGGATGCATTATATAATGCATAACCCCGTTGTATAAATGCAAACAATACAGTTTGCGCATTTACGGAAGCATTGGGATTAAAGATAGGTCGGAACGGACGGTATTTACACTACGAACATTTTATAGGCCTCTTTGACCCCTATGAAGTTACATATCAAGACAGGTTCAATGGAAACGTGTTAAAAAGACATGTATATGCATGCGTATTCCGACATCTAGATAAGTATATATACGCGCGTGTTAAAATAAAGGTTTGTGTTTATAAACGACAACATCTATATCTGTATCACAATGAAAAGATAATGAAACCTTTGTTTGATCACAGGATAGGCCGCATACATGACGGGAAATCTCGCTTTTCTAAGGTAAAATCTAATAGGCTGAGTCGACCGCGTTGTACTTGTGAAACTGAAACGGGTTCATTGCGGTTAGGCCACAGGTTTTCACTATATATCTAAAACGAAAGTAACTATCGCATTTGCACTCTGTCGACCTTTTGTTTTACGAAATGGTGTATCTTCAACAAAACTTCATTCCGGTTACACTTTAAGGGCAACATTACAACATTTCCTTATTCTGATTAACCTGAAATGTTCTTTATTATACGAGTGTACATCACGCGTAATGTTCATGTTTAAATTAGATAAAAATGACGATAAGAAATTGGATTATCCAATGAATGGTGAACAAACTATTTTTAACGCCCGGGAATTTCTACCTTCATCAGTTATATAAATGATGTACAGCAAATTAAACAAACAGTTCTCCCATCGTACTCTTTTATGCAAAATGACGGTTTTGTCCCTGCGTCCTTCCGAAATTCGCTACAGTCAGGGCACTATCGCCAGGTGCTTTAAAAATGGACGCCATTCTGAAACACCGATCGGACAGACATTGGATGATCTAATAGAACACAAATGTACCATTCATGATATCAAAAAAATTACCGTGACTTCACGTGACGGAATTTGGTATTCAGGAGACAACAGACGACTATGGGTGTTCCGAAAATATGAAGAACTTGGAATCATCGACAGAATTTCCGCAAAAGAAGGGTATGTTCATTCGCAAAAGTTCACAACTGACAACCATGGTGTGTCAGTACGTGTTCGTGGGGATCCTGGTGGACAGGTATGGAGGAATTTTAAAGAGCTGATTATCAAAACAACTGAAACATCAAAAGCTGTTGACATCAGGGAGTCTAAGGCTAGTACACTACAAAATAACAATTCCGTGGTAATATCACTTGTGGAAGATGACATACAGCCATCAAACCATGAACTGTGTGATTTTTCTGAAGAGTTGAAAGCCAGTGTCATGATAGAACCTTCGCTGGGTAAAGGATATTCAGAAGAAACTGGTTCTTGTCTCGAACGTACTTCATCCTACGTGGAGGATGTTACAACAAAGGGGCAAGAAAACCTAGTAGATGCTGGAAATGAAGATGACCGCCAGCATGTCTGTAGGACCAATGACTTACCTTCAACAGAAAGGATGACTTTTCGGTCTACTCATGATTCAAATTGTATAGTGTCAAACAATAACTACGTAAGTGCGAACTTGTCTTTGTTGGACGGCTCTCCAGTTTCCAGTCACCATTCGGTGGATATCCAAACTATCCATTTAACAGTGAGCAGACCTGGGCAATCTGCTGATAGACAGAAACTTACAAAACTGTGTCTAACGCGTATTTCAGAAAAGTGTATTACTCCACATTGTATATGTTTTATATTTATTGCAAGTATTGTGTTGATGTTTTTGTATTTTGCTATTTTGGTTTTCACTTGAAAATAAAAGAAGATGTATTGAAATATATTTCATATGATTTTATGTGCAGTGTAATTCACATAAATACATGACACAGAAACAGAAACACCGAAGGAAGAATTTTTCCAACGGCGTCTTAATATGACATGAATGCAATCTGATACTTTGATCTCAACGTCTTTTAATTCTTAATGGAATTAATATTTTCATGAAAAAGTTTTATATACATATATAAGTGTTACTTCTAAGTAAATAATTACATAATCTATAATTTACCACATAACTATGCGTTGGAATTCATTTGCAAGTATATATCATAAGTGATGTGGAAGATAGGAAAGTATATACCGGTATTTTAAGATTATCTAACTTTCCGCCCGTTTAGATGTCTTTTCGTTCCGTTGTTTCCATCCTAGACATTATTTTAAGGATGTCATATAACCCAGATTCGACCTAGATTTACATAGGAATTTAGTTATTGTAAATTAAGGAAAAGACGCTTAACCTCTAAGAACACATTGTCTTTTTTTCAACCTTTGATACCAATGTTCAAAATAGAATTGAGAATAATGAATGTTGCTTTATTTATGGATTATACATACACTCTGTATTGAAGAATAGTCCACGAATATGTATTTCAGTATAGACATCACACCTTCAGAAATAGATAACATATCGTATACCAGCTATTTTTGTGAGTGTCCATTTTTGCGATATATCGCTGTAGTTTGATACCGCATATACATCATGCTAAATATTGTTCTTTTTCGCAGAAAATACTCATGTTGCAAAACTTCTCAACATTGGTAACATTCAGTCAACAGGATGTAGCAAGTGTTAGACAAATAGGTGTAATCTCAATAAAACTCATATCAAAGTGCTGCAGATAGAAACACTTAAAGCAGCCGGAAAAGAGTTATAGATATCAAGAGAATTCAGACTGTAACCTATGACATGAAGGACACTAATAAAGGATATGGTATTATCATATATCATGTATACGCAAATCGCTATATCAATACGATATCATAATACTAAAAGAGCTAATTGAAACTAAATCCTGTTATTTCAAAATGAGCATCATGTTATTAAAAGGTATTATGCTGATAGTTTGACAAAAGTGTATGTGAAACTTGTGATACCGGATTTCTTTTTTGGGGATTTTTTAAATATTATCTACTGGTATGTCTCATTTTTATATTTATGTAACTTGTGAATGCTTATTTTATTGGAATGTGCTCGGTACTCTAGGTATAAGGATAAATGAATGTTTCGTTGAAATATTTAGATGAAGCATGAACATTTCTTTAAGCTCAAACATCCAATATAATACCAAGGTGTATCAATACATGTTTTCAATGTCACTTATAATAATTAGCCTTGAATATCACTCATTAAATGTTCATACCACAGTTTTATCAAACTATGCCATTACGCAACTTTGTGTTGTAATGAATGTCACGATATCGATTCCCTTCTTTAGAATGGTGTGGCATGATATTCCTAGTATGAAAAATATACTTTCGGTTTCGATTTGATAGCTTTCGTAAAACAGTTTTCGTTATCTTATCAAATATATCGCTGGTAAAATTGATATGATTGTTGAAACATTATTTATTGTCAAGGTCGATATTCCAAAACGTAATGCAACTTAAGCAGGTGAAAGGTAAAATCTAGATAGGCATCTATATAGTATGTCGGTTTCGTTTTCATATAGTGTGTTACTTACAAAAAAGGGGCATGACTCTTGGTGGCCAGTGTCTTCTGGTGCAATCTTCTAAATTGCTAAAGTTGGATGGATTTTTACAGCTGAATCAATGATATAACAACCTATTAAAAAGTCGCATGCAATACTAGCTTACTTTAGACCGACCGTCCTATTATCATAATTATTATCATTAGTATCCACCATCCCCGATTTTTACTGTAACATTGTAACTGAAAGGTATTGTTGTACATTTCACGCGAGGTACTATCCTATGTATCATTTATTTCTTTTCTGTCTGTTTCATTCGTCAACCTCCTTCTCCATTATACCATTTCTCCTTCATATGACTATAGACAATATGACAATTCAATGGATTGTAAAATTAATTCCTGTATGACACATAAGAACATGTGAAATTGATTTGTTGTTGTTTTTTTTTTGTTTTTTTTTTTTTGTTGTTGTTTTTTTTTTCAAATTCAATATCGTATGATAAAAGATGTTTAAAACATATTACTGAAAAACTAAAGAACGAAAATTAACGACAGAGTCATTATCATACTGACAGCAGGCGAACCAGTCCTTACTACTAAATAGCATATATATAAAAAGTCCCATTTGTTCATTTATACCAATTATTATCCATAATTCATTTATTAATTATTATTTGTTTGATGCTGTTTGTCATATAAAGTTCATCTGACATCGAGTTATTTTTGCTTAAATTGTAACAGTTTTGTTTTAGGACTAAATCACCTACAAAGTGAATCGCGTGTTTCTGTCTTCCCCAAAATTCGCGAGCCGGGTTCAATTTTGTTTTTGGCTGGTTTCATTTTCATAACTTTGCATTGGGATTTCCACACTTTCCGACACTTGTCCTAGAAAGAGAAAATATTCGGATAATAAAGCTGTATTTATTATTTGTTGGATATAATTTATATTACAAAAACACAAGCAAATGCGTTTTAAGTTCACATTTTGCATCATCATTAATTACATGTAATACTTGAAATATATTGATATTACCAAATACTTCAAAGCAGATATCTTTTCAATTCAAATATTTAACATATTATTGTAAAATGATATTTTTTACACTTTTTTATTTACTAAAATTACATACTAAAGCTTGCATTTATTGTATTGACTTCGTCTTTGATCGTAGTGTTATGAGGTAAATAAAATTACGTATACGACGTTATCAAAAGGTGATAATCATGTAATATATATATATAATACAATATACACATGATTTAAAGGTATTCCGTAAATGATGGGAGCTATGACCTCGATGAGTGTAATTCAGTGTAATGCGTCCTACGCGCAGGTAATAGGTTTTAAGCGAAATTCAATTGAAATTATTTGTTTAAATTAAGCTACATGTAAAAGGAGAATAAGCCCTTCAAAGTTTCACCCAATAGCAATACACGGTCGTTATAGACATGCGGTCGTTATATATAGGCGGTCGTTTGAGCAGGTTTGACTGTATTTACACTTTCATCTTTTCCAAAAATAATGTCTAGGCATAGATTATTTCAATATGGATTTCCGGCTATATTTATATGAGCAGACTTGTTGAATTAGACAGCATAAACTTCTATGATGTGAAACCTAAATGTTCTTTTTTTTCCATAAAATGTCTTATCTTTAATTGCTTGTTGAAGAAGCAAACTTGGATTTTATAGTGTACTCTAGAACAAAACGAAATTGAAAAGAGGTAACTCGATTTCCAGTTAACTAAAATGTATCGAAATAGTTAAAGACTCTGAACCATTATGAATTTAAATAGGACCTGCTAACATTTTCAGATTATACAGCCTTCGGTCATGATTGTTTGCTATTGATTTAGCCCTAATAAAAATCACAATAGGTATTCTACTTTGGGGATTGCACGAAACGAAAATAAAACTAATAACTATTTCCGACTAAAAGGACAAACAAACCAAATAATGAAAACAACTGGATCTTCAGTTCAATCTTTTTCCACGGTAAATTGTGCGAATTCCGCAGAAAAATCGAAGAAATCTGTATTTTTCAACTGCTTATTATTATGACCTGAACTTTTGAATAAAACTCATAATGACATACCAAATTTATATCAACATTACCTATGAATAATTATCTATTCAGGCTACATATCTACATGTTTATTGGAACTTCACAATATACTGGCAAATCTGGGGCTGCCAAACATTTTACCCTTGCTTCAACCTTGTATACACAGGGGCAAATTTCAAAAGCTTATTTTCAATTGGTTGGTTATTCCCAAAATGTATTTCAATATAGAATCAATGCAATAACTATTGAAATAGATTGGTAATTCCAGTGTTGACAAATGGACTCACGCCAAATCGAATACAGTGAGCTTAATTAATCAGCTGGAAATTACCAACTCAAATCATGTTCTTGTTATTCTATAATGAGTCCACGGAAGACAATCTATAGGTACATTAGTATTTCATCAACGACTGAGCAGAAAATGAAAATGATGGGTCAGACATTGGACAACCAAGTGGAACCCGATTGCTCCATTCAGAATATTCCTGAAATATCAGTTGTTGCAGATAACGTACGGCCATCAAAGCTATCGTTATCGTCGGAAGAGATGACAGACAATGTCATTGTCTATGATAATTCTGCCACGTTAGAACATTTTGGGAGCAATGACTCTTCAGAAAAAAATGGCTGGTGTAAGAAATCAACTTCATCTGATTTGGAGGAAGGCACAGCAAAAGAGCGCGACAGTCCAGTTTTTGATTCAGATGAAGAATACCAACAGCACGTCTGTGTGACCAAGGATGGGATGCCTTTGCCGTCTACTGAGGATGTGTTGTCAGACAATAGCTGTGTAAGTGTGGACTTGGATGTACGTCCACTATCCAATGATCAACTTAACAACTCATCGGTGGTGGAAACTAGTCACCCAATATTTACTGAGCTGGTGGTACATGATGATATGCCAGATTGTCCACCTGGGTGTTGTGGTCGCTTTGAATTGATTGGAACACTTGTGTTGCACATTTTGCAGCTTCTCACTGCGTTTATCCTTCCTATAGTGTTTTGTTTTATATAACTTTATGGTCGGTGTAATTGATCTGCTGATAGAAAAAAAACATTTCAAACTAGTTGTGATCGCTTTATATTGATCGGGGTGATCTTAGTGATGTTCCGAGTACTGCTTGTGTGCTTTCCTTTCAAACATTTGAAATTGTCATGTAACTATATTTTCAGTGTAATTAAACACGAATGTATAATCAAAAAAGAAATGACGATGACAGATTTTTTTAATCTCAGACTCATATTCAAATTTGTTTGCACGACCATGTCTGTGCGTTCTTAAAGATGTGTGTTATACATATACAATTAACTACATACTAAGGAAACGATCGCTATATCTTTTATTTACTACGTACCTTAATTATTTTGGCTACTCTACTCCTGCGTATTAAACTATTTTGTGATATGTCAGTCTAGTTTACTGATTCATTGATTGAAAATAGAAAGTGTGAAAAACAAATAAATAATGCATGCTAAATTGTGCTTATTTTTTCACAAACGAATCACGTCACAAAGTCCAAGTATTTGGAACATACTAGTCACACCCATGAAACTGCCACTGAAAGAAAATCAAACCTAGGGCGAAAAGAACACTAAAGACACGGTATAAGCTATGTAACCTAGGACGAAAAGGCGTCAAAGACATGATATAGGCTATGTAATCTAGGACGAAAAGGCGCTAAAGACATAGTATTCGCTATGTAACCTAGGACGAGAAGGACACTATAGACATGCTATTGGCTATGTAATATAGTACGAGAAGAACACTAAAGATATGGTATAGGCTACAATATATGTAAACTAGGACGGGAAAGACACTTAAGACATGGTATAGGCTATGTAACCTAGTACTAGAAGGACACTAAAACCATGGTATAGGCTATGTAACCTAGGACGAGAAGGCGCTAAAGACATGGTATACATGTAGGCTATGTAACCTAGGACGAGAAGGACACTAAAGACATGGTATAGGCTATGTAACCTAGTACGAGAAGGACACTAAAACCATGGTATAGGCTATGTAACCTAGGACGAGAAGGCGCTAAAGACATGGTATACATGTAGGCTATGTAACCTAGGACGAGAAGGACACTAAAGACATGGTATAGGCTATGTAACCTAGTACGAGAAGGACACTAAAACCATGGTATAGGCTATGTAACCTAGTACGAGAAGGACACTAAAACCATGGTATAGGCTATGTAACCTAGGACAAGAAGGCGCTAAAGTCATGGTATAGGCTATGTAACCTAGGATGAGATGGACACTAAAGACATAGTATAGGCTTTGTAACCAAGGACGAGAAGGACACTATAGACATGCTATTGGCTATGTAACCTAGGACGAGAAGAACACTAAAGACATGGTATAGGTTATGTAACCTAGGACGAGTAGGACACTTCAAACTTGGCTATGTAACCTAGGACGAGTAGGAGACTAAAGACATAGTATTGGCTATGTAACCTAGAACGAGTAGGATACTTAAGACATGGTATTGGCTATGTAACCTAGGACGAGTAGGACTCTTCAAACTTGGCTATGTAACCTAGGACGAGTAGGACACTTAAGACATGGTATTGGCTATGTAACCTAGGACGAGTAGGACACTTCACACTTGGCTATGTAACCTAGGTCGAGTAGGACACTAAAGACATCGTATTGGCTATATAACCTAGGACGAGTAGGACACTTAAGACATGGTATAGGCTATGTAACCTAGGACGAGAAGGACACTTAAAACTTGGCTATGTAACCTAGGACGAGTAGAACACTAAAGACATGGTATTGGCTATGTAACCTAGGACGAGTAAGACACTTCAAACTTAGGCTATGTAACCTAGGACGAGTAGGACACTTAAGACATGGTATTGGCTATGTAACCTAGGACGAGTAGGACACTTCACACTTGGCTATGTAACCTAGGACGAGTAGAACACTAAAGACATAGTATTGGCTATGTAACCTAGGACGAGTAGGACACTTCAAACTTGGCTATGCAACCTAGGACGAGTAGGACACTATAGACATGGTATAGGTTATGTAACCTAGGACGAGAAGGACACTAAAGACATCGTATTGGCTATATAACCTAGGACGAGTAGGACACTTAAGACATGGTATAGGCTATGTAACCTAGGACGAGAAGGACACTTAAAACTTGGCTATGTAACCTAGGACGATGTCTTTAGTCTCCTACACTAAACTTGGCTATGTAACCTAGGACGAGTAGGACACTTCAAACTTGGCTATGCAACCTAGGACGAGTAGGACACTATAGACATGCTATTGGCTATGTAACCTAGGACGAGAAGAACACTAAAGACATGGTATTGGCTATGTAATATAGGACGAGATGAACACTAAAGATATGGTATAGGCTACAATGTATGTAAACTAGGACGGGAAGGACACTTAAGACATGGTATAGGCTATGTAACCTAGGACGAGAAGGACACTAAAACCATGGTATAGGCTATGTAACCTAGGATGAGAAGGACACTAAAAACATGATATAGGCTATGTAACCTAGGACGAGAAGGACACTAAAAACATGATATAGGCTATGTAACCTAGGACGAGAAGGACACTAAAGACAGGGTATAGGCTATGTAACCTAGGACGAGAAGGACACTAAAGACATGATCTAGGCTATGTAACCTAGGACGAGAAGGACACTAAAGACATGATATAGGCTATGTAACCTAGGACGAGAAGGACACTAAAGACATGATATAGGCTATGTAACCTAGGACGAGAAGGCGCTAAAGACATGGTATACATGTAGGCTATGTAACCTAGGACGAGAAGGACACTAAAGACATGGTATAGGCTATGTAACCTAGGACGAGAAGGACACTAAAGACATGATCTAGGCTATGTAACCTAGGACGAGAAGGACACTAAAGACATGATATAGGCTATGTAACCTAGAACGAGAAGGACACTAAAGACATGGTATTGGCTTTGTAACCTAGGACGAGTAGGACACTAAAACCATGGTATAGGCAATGCAACCTAGGACGAGAAGGACACTAAAGACATGGTATAGGTTATGTAACCTAGGACGAGAAGGGCACAAAAGACATGGTATAGGCTTTGTAACCTAGGACGAGAAGGACACTAAAAACATGGTATAGGCTATGTTACCCAGTACTAGAAGGACACTAAAACCATGGTATAGGCTGTGTATCCTAGGACGAGAAGGACACTTAAAACTTGGCTATGTAACCTAGGACGAGTAGAACACTAAAGACATAGTATTGGCTATGTAACCTAGGACGAGTAGGACACTAAAGACATGGTATAGGTTATGTAACCTAGGACGAGTAGGACACTTTAAACTTGGCTATGTAACCTAGGACGAGTAGGAGACTAAAGACATGGTATAGGCTTTGTAACCTAGGACGAGTAGAACGCTAAAGACATAGTATAGGCTATGTAACCTAGGACGAGTAGGAGACTTCAAACTTGGCTATGTAACCTAGGACGAGTAGAAGACTAAAGACATCGTATTGGCTATATAACCTAGGACGAGTAGGACACTAAAGACATAGTATAGGCTATGTAACCTAGGACGAGTAGGAGACTAAAGACATCGTATTGGCTATGTAACCTAGGACGAGTAGGAGACTAAAGACATCGTATTGGCTATGTAACCTAGGACGAGTAGAAGACTAAAGACATCGTATTGGCTATATAACCTAGGACGAGTAGGACACTAAAGACATAGTATAGGCTATGTAACCTAGGACGAGTAGGAGACTAAAGACATCGTATTGGCTATGTAACTTAGGACGAGAAGGACACTTAAGACATGGCTATGTAACCTAGGATGAGATGGAAACTAAAGAAATAGTATTGGCTATGTAACCTAGGACGAGTAGGACACTTCAAACTTGGCTATGTAACCTAGGACGAGTAGGACACTAAAGACATGGTATAGACTATGTAACCTAGGACGAGAAGGACACTAAAGACATCGTATTGGTTATGTTACCTACACGTTTTTGTAGGACGAGAAGGACACTTAAGACATGGCAATGTAACCTAGGATGAGATGGACACTAAAGACATGGTTTAGGCTATGTAACCTAGGACGAGTAGGACACTTAAAACTTGGCTATGTAACCTAGGACGAGAAGGACACTTAAGACATGGCTATGTAACCTAGGATGAGATGGAAACTAAAGAAATAGTATTGGCTATGTAACCTAGGACGAGTAGGACACTAAAGACATAGTATAGGCTATGTAACTTAGGAGAAGGACACTTAAGACATGGCTATGTAACCTAGGACGAGAAGGACACTTAAGACATGGCTATGTAACCTAGGATGAGATGGAAACTAAAGACATAGTATTGGTTATGTTTCTTAGGACGAGATGGACACTAAAGACATAGTATTGGCCATGTTTCCTAGGACGAGATGGCCACTAAAGGCATATAAAGGTATAAATTGACTTTTGAATTACTAGGCTTGTCCAACCTTGAAATATATTAACAAACAAAAGGGAACGAGACCTCAATCGCAGGGAAATCAGATCAATCAAGGAATAAGTAATATGTAATATGTAATATGTAATATTAGAACGTTTCAAAAATGTAGTGAAATTTGGTTTCATAGATTAGGACTTGATATTGAAATGAATTTCACGATCTTATAATCTCATCTGATAGCACTCAAACAAACTGAAAGTGAAAGCTAACACATTTCTATGAAAATATAGTTACGATCGATTCCCAGGAACAGCATTTAATTTACCTGACGAGATAGCGTTGACTATGATAGGACCTGGATGTAAGGAGACACACACACAGTGTAGGAGGGCACGTGTGCTACCATTAAATCCATCTTGGTATCAAAAGACACTTCCTGACCATTCCTAATCGTATGCACCAGGAAAATGTACATCCTTCCTTCAGAAATACGGTATAGCCAAGACAGCATCGCTAGCTATTTTAGCTGTGGGAACCACAATGGCCGACCTATAGGAGAAACACTCGATGACATTTTAAGTGGCCGATGCACCGACGAGGATATACCAAAGATGACTGTGACATTCCGAAACGGCTATTGGTACACTGGTGATAATCGGCGACTCTGGGTGTTCCGTAAAGCTGAAGAGTTAGGAATGATTAACTATGAAATCAAAGTAGTGGAAGGATGGGTTAATCCAAACAAATTCACCACTGAAAACGACGGTATTTCCATCAGAGTACGAGGTAATCCTGGAGGGCATGCCTGGAGAAAAAGGAGACCACTGAAGAAAATTATAAAACGTGAACCACCACCGAAGGTAATAGAACCTCCGAGGTCTATACGAAATGCACCAAAACGAGATATACATGTACCTATATTCGGGCAAAGGGATGTTCATGTAGTCATGGAGAGGGAGAAATACAACAATTATTCAGGAGGCACAACAATAAATTCAAATGATTCGCTGCGACAAGTAACTCCTTATGATAACTACAGTTTGACCTTGGGCGAGAGTTCGATAGAAGCTCACGGTACTCCAGCATCTGCCGCAGCTAGAAGTATTATTGACACACAACGCACTTCGAGAAATAATTTCAATGTCTCGCGCAATGTCATGACATCAAAGAAAGAGCGTGATGGCGTCAAATATTCAACATTGAATGATAAGCCTTCAAGAGTTACAAAAACAACCAGTAGAACTAGACATATAGAGCTTGATTTGCCAACGGAGGATGATGTGACTCTTAGAAGGAAACGCGTTCGATGTATCATAGGTGTTTGTGTTATTGCTTTCCTGGTAATTGTGGCAATATTGGTTGCCACAGGTAGTATCTGATCTCCAAATATTACTTACATACCATATACAGTCGAACATGTAACAGCGCACACCCTTATATAGCGGACACCTGTCCATAACGGACTGTTCCAGGAATCCCCAATGAAAATCACAATATAAATCTCATGTATATAGCGGACATCTTCCTAATGCGGACAGCGGACACTTATTTTTGTCTGTAAAGTTGGGGGGGGGGGGGGGGGGGGGGGGGGGGGGGAGAGAGAGAGAGAGAGAGAGAGAGAGAGAGAGAGAGAGAGGGCATTTGATATATGCAGATTCTTCGTATGACTTTAACTATATTCCTGGTATTGGTGGCAGTTATTCTGGCGCTAGTGATTGTATTCAAAGGTAGCAATTGATTTCTGATTTGGTCATTTTTAATATAATTACAATTACAATTATTACAATTTCTGACAAATGTAAATGCTTATTTTAAAGGAATATCGATATATATGCATCTTATTCCTCATATCAATGATATCTAGTATGCAAATATGTTAGTCAATGTTGTATATTAGCAATAAGCGATGAATATTTACTCTTTAGATGTCCATATCTTGTATAGTGTTATCAGTGTCCAGATGTCGATTCCCTTCCTTAGAATGTTGTTCAATGAAAGACTTCATTTTCCTAGTAGGAAAAATGCTTTCGGTGTCGATTTCTTAGCTTTCACAAAATAATCTTCATGGCCTTATCATAATACCTATGTTTGATTGATATATTATTGTTAAAACATCGCTTATTTGTAAAGGTGAACATTCCAGAGCGGAACGCAGCTCAATCTGATGAGAGGTAATTAACTTGTTCTATCAATCACATCGAAGGGGACACAACTCTTGGCAGCTAGTGCTTTCTGGTGCAATAGATAAGTCGAATGTATTCGTACAGCTTATCAATAACAAGTCGTTAAATTGTTCTGCAATAGCAAATTATTTTAGACTGTCTTTTTTATTTTGCTTTTTTTTTTACAGTACATATTTACCTCAGTTATTAAATGTTTCATACTGTAGGCAATTACACTTATTAAAATCCTAGTTTGTAATTATGCAGTGATGAAAGGAAACTCTAAAGCGTGGTTATTCCATTTCATAAAAACAAGTTATGACAAGGCATTTTGCATCTACTCGTTTGACATCTAATATTTCTAGTAACTATTCAAAGATAATATGTCCGTATCAACTTACCATTCCACTCGTATCTCTGTTAATCCCGATTTTAACAGTAACCTTACTATTGGAAAATATCAATGCGCAATTTTTGTGAAATATTTGAAAATAGACCAATAAATTTGTTTGTAAATAGTTGCATGTATGAAGCGTTATTATATATGTTGTATCAGTGTATTTCAAAACATTCTTACTTTCCTTACACTGTGTCGAAAGCAACTCACATATGAATTAACAAATGCAGTATATGAAACATCTTGTTACATATTATAATTGAAAAAATATAACAATAACAATATAGAATATTTTAGAAAAAATGGCAGAGGGCATGGGTTTGAAAAATACATTTTACATTAAAAAACATACCAATTTTCCTGTTGACGTCAATACATTATAAAGTGATCACTAAAATACGTCTGACTCGCATGACTGTTTTATTTATGGAACAGAATGTATCCTGTTACGGCTGACAGACTTCCATGTCTCAAACGCACTGCAGATCGACAACCAGCAACGATTCAGTTTAGAGAAATGGGACGGTGTAGCGTGTTGCCTGCACATTGCCTACTAATAATATACGTCCATATGTGCATCAAAACTAACAGCTTCCTTGGTCTGCAGATCAACCATGAAAATTTGTCGGTACACTTTGCTGGTATAGCTTTGATGTCAGGGCCAGTTTTATTTTTGTCGACCTAAATGTTTTCCTACAAAAGGATGGGTGAGCAATGGGATAAATATAGACAGTTACTAGTGGGTTTTTTTATTTTAAGTCTACAGTATGAGGACAAAGAGACTAATATATTTATAATACATGTATATAAGTGCGACTATATTGTCGGCACAGGATCTATTCTATCATTATCCACATCAGAACGGCATATGGTTTAAAGATAAGATTTATTATATCTTTGATTATTGAACGACAAGATGCTTGATGCTGAACAGGCATTTGCAGTTTTGATATAGAAATAATTTAAAGACAATATAATTGACAGTTATCAACATATAGTAGTTTCGACAAAGTGTTTTCACTCGGTGTTATCATGATTTGGTTGTAAATGGTCATTGTAAGGTAGTAATATTCGTTAGGTTTCGCTTCAAATGGCCGACAGTTTTAAATCACGCCTTATTAGAACATAGGATAAATGTACAGCATTGCTTTAAGTATAAGGAAAGAGATTTAGTGGCAAGCCACACAAACAGAGGTAGAACCTGGGTTGTTTACATTCCTAAGTACGATTTGATTTACAGGTACACACTGATACCGGGTATGTTTGCTTTCACGTCTGCATAATACCACCGAGAGTCCTGCTTGGTTTATTTATGGTGGTTTAATACTGTACCTGTATTCAAGTTTAAGAAGCATGAAGTGAAGGTCAGTCATCGATAGCTGGCTGAGGACAACATGTATAGCAGGCGTAGGTTGGACAACATGCTGGAGTATCGTCTTACATAGCAGAACACAGATTTGCTGATAACAGTGGTTTCACAGGTAACAGACCGGTAAGATATTTTTATTTCTGCTTTAGTCACAAATCATTTATTATGCAATATATTTTGTTCAGAAAAAATTCATAACAGATATAAAGGTATCGTATGTGTGTGTCTAAAGTACGTCCATGTAACTGCATGTATTCAAGAGCATGTAGTAAACTTACGACGGTGTGTCTTTGTATGTACATTGTATATACTTTTGGGTGTATTTTACCTTCCCAAAATACTTTCTATTTTAACATGAGCAAATGAAAATCGTAAAACTCAAGAGGTGACCACCTAGCAATTTTATATATGGCCATATCGTATACATTACCTACACATAGCTTGCTGATAAAATAGCAAACAACCAAACCATCGGTTTGAGCTTGGTCTGTCCCAGTAGCGATATGAGGACATTTGTAGCTGTTCAAAGGATCTTTTCAGCGTTGTATTAAACGGCTTTTGTGACCTGAATATGTTTATAGAAATTGTTGTTTTCGTCGGTCTAAGGCATTTAAAAATGGCTACTTCTTCATACATTCACAAAAATTTATGTGTGCTATTTATGTATATATTGATGAATTTCAAAGCAGTTGTAACTCTTCAGCTTAGAAGGGCATGTATAATGAGACTTGGTTCTAATAGAATTCTCTCAAACTGTAATTATATATACATGTCTGTGTGTTTTAAAGAGAAACACTAATTGAAGTGTAGGTTTTCAATTACACCTTATAAAATTATGTCAATGACATAGATGAACAGGAACTGTTACACTTGATATCACACTGCACGTTCAAACTACCCTGTTGCATAATGCACAAACTAGGTCAATGGCCACATTTTCGCCTAACATAATGACCTCAGAAACGAGTTAATTCACTGCTTGGTACATACTTGTAATAAGACAGAACGCGGATACTCTTATTATCAAAACTCCCCGTTTGTTGGTACCTTACCTGTTATACACGAGGGACATCAAGGCAATGCAGCTCTCTGATCACATGGTAAGTTGTATCATTGTGTGAAAGCTGCTTAATATCTAGGACTCAGGGTAGATTGTTGATAATAGGTGACAGTTTAGAACAAATGCATGTGGTTTTAAAGAGGAAGGGAGTGTCCACCGTACGCGTTAATTCTTTCACGTGCTTTTAGATATTTCTGTATCTGTATCCTCTTGTTAGGCCATTTATTAAACCATATTCTTAATAGGTCAATAACAATAAATATGCAAAATCGGACTAATGAATTTAAATAATTTGCGTTATCTGTCATTCATAAAATAATCATGGATATTCAGTACTACATGTGACAATCGTCACGCTCAAAACGATTTGTAACTACTTCTGGTAGGACTTTCCATTGATATTGCATGTAAATATTCTATTGTCTGAGAATTAAGGCTGAATATATCAATATGTATATTCCTGTATTCTTTACATCCGCTTCCGTATTCTCTTTGGATATTCAACCCGCACGGGCAGGGAAAGAATACCAGATATGTCTGTAATATCCCACTGCATGTCGAAAGACGTGACTCATTTTTGATGCCCCCTTCCCGGGTCGGGGGTGGTTTCTTCTTTGCCATCTGTCCAGGGAACATTGGACAAAAATAAGTATGCATCTCACTATAAGTTTTTCGTAGAAGAATCGGGGATTTTCTTCCATGACCTCTATATAGGGGACATTGAAAAAGATTTCTGTCCCCATTGCAACATTTGGAATCTTGAACTTTTTCTAGCTGCTCGGTATTGCTGTGGTTTGTTTATCTTCTAAAAGTGTATCATTGACAACCGCCCTTATGACATTGGCTGTTGTAAGTACTTTACACCCCTAAAGTAAACAAACTTTGAATATCCTCAGTATATATGTACATTAAGACAATCTTCATCTAGGGATCTTTTTCAATTATACTAATTAAGTCAAGGACTGATAGTTAATGCTAAGGGCCAAACATGAGGAAATCCAGGAGGCATGACAGATATATCAAAACTAACATGAACAAATTCAACCGTACATTTTTTTTTTATCTTTGATAGGTATATTTTGACCTTTTATATGCATTTCGTTTCAATACATGTTTAACTTCTTCATAGGCTTTTTTCCCGTTTTTGTCCTCTTTGAAACACTTGTTGTCAGGAAGTATTCTATCGATCACAGAAACTTTTGTTTGTCTCTTGATTTGTTCATATCCCTTATGAACACCGCTTTAATCTGATTTGCCAATAGATGAACCCTACAGCAATCAAACTGACCACAGTCCTGTAATCGGTCAGGAGGTCAGGTGACGTTTTGGTATCGCACTTGCGTTTAACCAATATGACAATACGTAAAAGGTAGGGGAAACTATCGTTTACTCCACTTTCCTCCCACATAATGACACATGTGGAGCACTCCCTTCCGGGCAAACAAGAATGATAAATATAAGAGATAGTATTCCATATTTGATGTAAACCGCAAAAAGCAAAACAAAATATATATCCTACAGAAAACAATTTCCATTAAAATCGAATTTCCAATGCTTTATTCCGTGATCAAAGTCATTTCCCCTTTTTTTACGGTACATTTTAATCAGGCTCTAGTGTATTAGTAGACGGTCGTTAGAGGAATGTGCTATTGATCTATCTGTAATATAATGAGCACTATCATTAAGTTACTGAAAATAAACGTGTAATCACTACCATTACAGCAGGGTAGATATGAAAGAAAGCTTATAGATTATCATTGCTTTCAAATACTGTCGACCAATTTTGTTCGGGAGAACAAGGTGTCCATGATATTTTGCTTGCTTAACGTTAATGATGATACTAATTGTCTACCAAATGTGTATCCATGCCTATGGGACAAAAAAATTTGGTTTCATTTTTTTCTGACCAGGTTTTCAATATATTGGAAAGTTTTTATAACATAACATCATGTTCTCGGTAAGAAATATTCTCTGCCTTGTGTGATAATCAGTGGGACTTTTTGATACTTATTCATATGCCTAGTGGTTCGTTTGTCATAGTCCTATTTTTAGAGAGATTCCGGTAGATAAGTAAGCTTTATGGCCGACATCGTAATTTCCTTGAGAAATATTATATTTCCTTGTGCGATATGACGTCAGGCGAGGCATGTTCGGTGCTTATTGATATGGTTCCGTTGTCAACACCCTAACTTCTTATTTAAGAATGTGACTTAACCTGGACTTCCCTTACCCTTCCGGAACACCTGGTCCTATCCTCCTTGTATTTCGTTAGCATGACGGTGTTCTTTATTGCTTGGCCCGAATAACCAAGTGGTTCGTTTCATGGAGTTTCGTGAACGTATGAACTTATGCCCTGGTGCGGTGTCCGTTGTCTGTCCGGCGTCAACTTTTCCATTTTAACGACAATTTCTCATTAACCAAAGGGCACAGAGTCATGATATTTGGCTGATAGGTTCCAGGGATAGATCTTAAAAAGCTTGCAAAAAGAAATTATCTTGACCTTCGGCTTAAAGGTTGTTACGATGAAGCTCGACAATGTTTGAAAAAACCTACCTTGACCCATATCAAATGTCACAGATGTCAAATTGTTAAAGCATCCAAATGAATTCTAGCCAATAAAAAGGCCTAGAACCATCAAATTTGGCTGGTAGGTTCATGAAATGAACCAAACGAATTTTACGAAAGAAGTGGCCTTGACCGAATTCAAGGTTATAGGGTCAAATGTGTTAAAGCATTCAAACGGCTACTTTTCACAATCGAAAGACCTAGAATTATTATATGTGGCTGATCTCTATAATAATCCAATCAGATAAACAACACAAATACAACAACTTTTTTTTTCACAACGGCATAGGCATTGACTGATATATTTATTAAAAAACATCATGATTATCAAAAACAATGACACAAAACAGCACATTTTGCACACATCACACAAACATAAAAACTTTTCACCTAACCTATTCGTCACATTAATAGAAAAAGAAAGAAAAACACGTTTGCTCGCTGTTATCTGTGTTGCCTGAATGACAAGTAAGTTTTACATAAACCCATTTACACGTGCAAATACCGGTAGTGCCACTTACTGGCGTATATCATACCAAAGAGAGAGAAAATAAATCCTGAGAGAAAATAAATTCTGATTCCCACCGTCAACCGGTTGAAATAATATGTAAGTTCCAGGGATGGATCCAGCAAGTTTGCATAAAGAAAAGTCTTGAACTGGATTCAAGGTGACAGATCGAGGTTGAATTTCTTAAAAGATAAAATGATTCCTGATTAACTGAAATCAAGTTATCTTAATTAAATAAAAGTCATCAGACAAGTGAACACCGGTTAGGCGATGCAGGCCCATTCGGCCTCATGTACATTACAAAACCATTGAACAAAGATAATTAAGTGATATGACACCCTCCATTATATTAAAATCTACTTCAGTTATACAAGGGAGATCGCTCCAGTATACCACAAAATGCTCCAAGAGAGATAAGTCTTATGTGGGTTTTTTTTCTCTCACGCACACATAGACACAGATACACAAAGGCTATTATCACCTGTCGGACCTCTGTGAGACACGCAGACACAGATACACAAAGGCTATTATCACCTCTTGGACCTCTGTGAAACACGCAGACACAGATACACAAAGGCTATTATCACCTGTCGGACCTCTGTGTGAGACACGCAGACACAGATACACAAAGGCTATTATCAGCAGTCGGACCTCTGTGAGACACGCAGACACAGATACACAAGGCTAGTATCACCTGTCGGACCTCTGTGAGACACGCAGACACAGATACACAAAGGCTACTATCACCTGTCGGACCTCTGTGAGAAACGCAGACACAGATACACAAAGGCTATTATCACCTGTCGGACCGCTGTGAGACACGCAGACACAGATACACAAAGGCTATTATCACCTGTCGGACCTATGTGAGACACGCAGACACAGATACACAAAGGCTATTATCACCTGTCAGACCTCTGTGAGACACGCAGACACAGATACACAAAGGCTATTATCAGCAGTCGGACCTCTGTGAGACACGCAGACACAGATACACAAAGGCTATTATCACCTGTCGGACCTCTGTGAGACACGCAGACACAGATATACAAAGGCTATTATCACCTGTCGGACCTCTGTGAGACAAGCAGACACAAATACACCACGGCTATCCTCTGTCAGACTTCTGTGAGACATTCATACATAGACACACCACGGCTATCCTCTGTCAGACCTCTGTGAGACATACATACATAGATACACCACAGCCATCCTCTGTCAGACCTCTGTGAGACATACATAGATACACCACAGCTATCCTCTGTCAGACCTCTGTGAGACATACATAGATAAACCACAGCTATCCTCTGTCAGACCTCTGTGAGACATACATACATAGATACACCACGACTATCCTCTGTCATGTCTCTTTGAGATATACATACATAGATACACCACGGCTATCCTCTGTCAGACCTCTGTGAAACATACATACACAGATACACCACGGCTATCCTCTGTCATGTCTCTTTGAGACATACATACACAGATACACCACGGCTATCCTCTGTCAGGTCTCTTTGAGACATACATACATAGACTATCCGCATGGATATCCTATGTTCGAACTATCAGAAATACATTTGTTATCGGGGATGTTGTATGTTCATTAACCATCAAACCCGGAGTTCGATTCACAAAATATATATTTTTATGAATACAACATTAAACACAAGACGCTTTGTAGCAAATGCAAAGAGCTATATAACACAAACTCATTACACTTATAAACATATATAACATACGTAGATTGTTTAGGTTTGATAAAGTTATATTGACATATAGCATGGCGTAACAATTATATGAAAGGGACTTTCTGACAGTTACTTCTTAGCTGTCATTGATATAACGAGCTAGTTTTCTTTCAAAGAGATAGCTTTTTACATATTAGTCGTAAATGTATTTCTTACCTAAATTGAAAAACAAAACCTTTCTTACTACACTTCTCAGATGCATTGATATTGAAATATGAATAATATACTGGAATAGTATCCTGGTTCTATATTCTGATATAGGTCACAGTTCAATCATAAAATTATGAGTATATAAAAGGGGAATTATCAATTACACGGTGTCATGGCATAATTACTTGTATTCCCAAAAAGGACAAACCACGTCACTTCATTAAGAACTGGAGGCCGATAACCTTATTAAATATTGTTTATAAAATAGAAGCTGAGGTAATAGCTAACAGAATAAAATTTGTTCTTGATAAAATTATTAGCAAAGACCAGACAGGATATTTTGCCGTTAGATATATAGGTGAAATAACAAGACTATTATATAATGTTATTCAGTTTACAGAAGAAAATGATATTCCTGGCATGGTTTTGATGGTAGATCACGAAAAAGCGTTTGATGCCGTTTCATCGAAATTTATTAACAAAGTAAATGAAGAGGGGGATCTATCTTCATTTTTCAATAATCAAAAGGGTAATCCAATAGCGCAATATATCTGTATTTCATATACAGAAATTCTTCCTTTTAAGAATCAGAAATAACAAAACATAACGGGTACTGGAGTATATGATACTTATGATTTACTTTCCCAGTATGGAGATGATACTTATTTAACATTAGATGACGCTGAACAGGCTTTGCGAAAATCAATAAATGAACTATATATATTTTCAAATATATCTAGTCTAAAAATAAATAATGATAAAACAGAAAATGTTTGGATTGGGATTCAAAACACAGTCAAGATCATTTTTACCCGAGTTAAATCGACAATGGGGCGAAGAGATTTTTTTAAGTTTCAATCTAAACGGTCAAGATGAAATTAAAAAGTATTATCAATACTTAGAACAGGAGAAATCTAACTCCGATTCGGGAAGTTCATCTGAAATCATTAATGGATCTCAGTTTCATTATATACGTATTTCACTACCACATCCTGGTGAAAAAATGATGGTTAAATATTTATAACTTTATTGATGATTTAAAAATTGGATTTAGATGCTGAATCAGTTTCAAGGCAAATTCTTCTGGTGAAATAACTGAACTTAAGTAGACCGAGACAGTTTAATATTGGAGGTAATGCATAAAGTTATGTAAAGAAAATATTGTAATAACATCTTCTGGAAAGATGTTCTACGGGCTTATAACTTAACTAATATGAAAACACTAAAAGGGAAGTCACTCTTGCAAACACATTAATGACAAAATAACATTTAAACTATTTAGTGGCAAATCAGTTTTCTATCCACAGTGGGATACAAAAGGCATTTTCTTAAATAGGCGACTTATTAAGGATTCTGATACGAATCACAAATATGTCATAGACACTGATGTTTTGAAATATAATGGAATAGTTTCAACAATTAGGAAATGTTTACAAAATCATCAAATCGAGAGGTACAAACTGACCCGTCCATGTGATCAAGTATAAAATCTTATTCGAAGTCTAGATGAATACTTTTTAAACCATTTACATGTAATAAACACACATTGCTTTTATACTTATTTTTGATATATTCTGTCATGCTGTAAAATGTGTAGGATTGGGTGTGTATGGATATGCATGTGTATTTTTTCACATCCATAATGATAGGTTTTGTTGAAATGTCATGATGGTAATAACAATTGATGTAAAGTGATGAAATGATGATATAATAATAAAATGGTCGTGAAGTTGATGTAATAACGAAATGATGATAATGATAATGATGACTTTTACACAGATGTCACCCCATTATTCTAAGACAATAGTCCTGGCGCCAAACTGACCACTTAAATCCGGCCAATAGAATCACACCAAATCAATGCAAAAAGTATTACACTACAACTATTTCTGTCACACCTCTGTGGGAAACATATAAACATATACATGAACACCATAGCTATATCCTCTCTCAGAGCTATGGCATACAAACATTTATACTCCACGTCTATCCTCTGTCAGACATCTTCGACACATACATACACAGATACACTATCGCTATCCTGGCAATGGCAGTATTCCATTTGTGTGGGTACAATCCTGATCGTGCTGACTCATAATAAGCCCTGATGGCCCTGTGGTAGTCCCCGAGTGTTTGATAACAGATCCCCAGGAGTGTGTGAACTATCCAGTACTTGTGTCCTCCCTGTTCCTCATCATACTGGACCTGTATCAGGTAGCGAAAAGCTTCATCACGACCTCTGGTGTCTCCAAGTTTATGGCAACACAAGAAGCTCAGAAACAGGACATATGGTAGGGGTGGGATGATAATGAGTGCGCCTTTCTTGGACAGCTCTAAACAGAGATGAGAGATATGCATATCCCCTTGACGAAAAAAAATTAAGCTTTTGTATATTTTCCGGATTCTCTGTAATGTACGTCCCAGAAGTTGATGGTGCCGTTGTCTGTACAATTTTTGTAGTTCTGGATGAAGTTGATGATCTCCTCTGAAGTATGAGGCTAGTTTCATTACTTGTCTACTCATCTCTAGGCATTTGTTGAAGTTTCCTATCTGAAAATAAAATGTTGCCAAATGCATCACTTCCGTTCCCATCAAAGCACAGGGGACCATCCAATACTTGCATTTCCTCAGTCTCTTGTACATTGTCTTGTTGCTTGGGGCAGTCCCATTTTCATACAGATCTTTAGAAACCAGTTCCGATGCGAGGCATCTGAGGCTGTATGTAACACTGTGGTATGTGAAAACTTCATCGAAATCCGACTTTGATTTAGATAACAAGTAAAATGCTCTCTTTATAGTTGCGGCAGTGGAAAATGTAAATAGCATACCAGTGAGAGTCACACTGTCCTGTTCCATAATAATTTGTTGTACCGTTTTGGGGCGTGCAAGCTGAGCTTGTTTGGAGATGTCACATAGGTCATCCCATATTGAAGACTTTCCTACCGAGAGGCACATCCAGTTCATCTGACAGTATTTGACCAAAATGTCCAGCAATATTTGTTGATTCTGTCCGTGTACTTTCCTCTGGAACAAGTTGTTAGCTGGTATGTAGTAATGGGGACAGAACCCTGCCCTCACCCACACAATCAGAATGTTGAGACAAAACCAAAAACAATAAAAAATGTTTTTTTCTTGCCAGAGCATTTGACTGGAATTCTCTATTGCATGAAACATGATTGTTTTTAAAAAGTAGGAGCACAGGATGTCGGCATCACCAATTGTTTCTTTCAATGTCTCTTTTATTTGTTTTAAGAAATACTTCAGCAGTGTGTATACTTTAACTTGATTGTGACTGAAGGAATGAACTAAAGATCTTTCTGCTGCTGCAAATGAGATTCTCCATTGCAAAAATGTATCTTCCGAACATTTATCTCCAACTGGAACAATATGGCATTCACTGTTGACGATCTTGTCTATCAAAGTTTGATGTGGCCATCCATACAGACGTGTACGTGTAACCCATTCATTTGCTTCCTTTGGCCAACACTTACATGGAAAACAATTAACAAAGTCACAATAATTCCTTCCTAAAATCGTACTACTGGGGCCATTGGATTCACATTTTGGACTCGAGTATCCGTCAGTGGTTTCAGAGTTTAAAAAAGTGACCCATTCCTCTCTGTAGATATCACTGGAAAGAAACAATGAACTCCCGATTCTTACTAGTGAATTAGAAAAGGGTTTGTTTAATGGGTCTTTAAGCTGACCAATCTCTAAGTGAACATAGCCAGGGCGACAGTCTGCCTCTCTAATGTACAAGATGGTTTTATGTGTCAGGTGTTGAGGAATACACTGATCAGGGTATATCACTGCTACATTCTTGTGTACCATCATAACGTCCAGGTCTGAACCAATTTGAAAACACCCTTCTCCATAACTTCCAGTGACAATTTCTTCAAAACAATCAGTGCTGGTCAATTTTTCCTTTAAGACTAATGCCTTCCTGTGGATGTTTATAATTTCCTTCGTCCCAGTAAACCGCCGCTCCAGGTACGAGGACAGATGCACAGACAGTCGCTCACTCTCCGCGGAGTTCATCATGGTTTAGGTTCTTCGGGATATAGTTAATCTATCTGTTAGAATATAAAATAAACGTCTTTCGCATGATGTTGTTACCTTAACAATCTCACCTTAGCTAACTGTAAATTATCCATAGACAATATTACTCATTAAAATACAATGTACTTAGATTGTTTGTACTGTTATTCAAATCCTCAAAACGGAGAGAGAGAGAGAGAGAGAGAGAGAGAGAGAGAGAGAGAGAGAGATCCTCTTAAAGAGAACTCTTATATGTATGAATTTTAAACCGGAGGAAACACTGACCTGGCTACATATTTTAGGTATGATGTTCAACTCTCTCCTAGACCAACAGCTGGGTGTTTTAGTGATCTGCGACAAGAAGGTTTCAGCTTGATCTTGATTGATACACTGAATCGTCTGTTCTAGTACCCTGAGGCTTATGACCTGATATTGCATACCCTCGGAACATTTCATATGATTTTCGTGTACTTTTTAAGTGTATTTTGCTTAATATGGATGTGAAAGTAAGATAAGTAACCAGGGGTCCTTATATGGTATCGCACTTAAGTGTCTGCATCAGGTAACTGCGGTCAGGATCACTTATAAAATTGACTACAAGCTAAATAAAACCTAATAAGAAGTTTTTCTTGTTTGCGGATGTCGGCTGAAAGAAACTTCCTTGTAAAGTATTAAGAATATATGGATGTGTTGAACACAAACATGATAATACTTACGTCATTACAAGTACGCGGGCATGCACCACCCAGTTCGAGTGTATCATCCTTGAAACAATCTCTCCATCAACTTATCTATGGGAAATGGACACTTCGATAAAAAGATTACACAGTGCGGTGTAATGATAATTTGTGGTATTTCTGGGAATTTGTAGTAGTTATTTTGGCTTGAAGGTAAAGTACTGTTTATTAGAAATGTTGACATAGTATATGCGTCACAGTAGGGTTAGATGATGGCTATTTTTAATAATACGCGTAGCTTATATTTTATTACCGATCAATGGTTACTGATCTGAAAGATTGATTCGGGATGCGTCTCCTAATTAAATATTGAACTTTGTTACATTCTTCTGGTTTTCTTTTACAATTGAGGTTCTACATTAGAATCATGACTCAGTCATGGAACCATTTGATGGTTTAGTGCTAATAACACAGATACACCACGGCTATCCTCTGTCAGACTCCGTTGAGATAAAAACATACAAAAGTACATCACAACTATCCTGTATCGGACACCCGTGAGAGACATAAATGTGGCAATACAAGAAGCTCTGGAACAGGTTATAAGGAGGTAGGGGTGGGATGATAATGATTGTGCCTTTCTTGGACAGCTCTAAACAGAGATGAGAGATATGTATATCCCCTTGACGAAAAAAGAATGAAGCTTTTTGTATATTTTCCGGATTCTCTGTAATGTACGTCCAAGAGGTTGATTGTGCTGTTGTCTGTACAATTTTTAAGTTCTGGATGAAGTTGTTGGTCTGCTGTAAAGTATTATGCTAGTTCATAACTTGTCTGCTCATCTCTAGGCATTTATTGAAATTGCCTATCTGAAAAATGAAAAGTTGCCAAATGCCAAATGTTAGCTGGGATGTAGTAATGGGGACAGAACCCTGCCCTGACCCACACAATCAGAATGTTCATGCAAAATCAAAAAGAATTTTTAAAAAAAAGGTACTTGTCTTGCCATAGCATTTGGCTGGAATTCTCTATTGCATGAAACATTATTGTTTTTTAAGCACTCGTGAAAAATATCAAAATATTAGCCCCACGAGTGAAATATATTTGGTATTACTGAAGACACTGTTAGATATTCTGTTTATTACATTTTTTATTAACGAAAAACGTGCGCAGCACTCGTGAAAAATATCAAAATATTAGCCCCACGAGTGAAATATATTTGGTATTACTGAAGACACTGTTAGATATTCTGTTTATTACATTTTTTATTAACGAAAAACCTACCCCGTATGCTAACAAGGCCTACAGCGATAATTTGTAAACAAAAACAGTAGTTCCCCCTGTCCAGGTGCTGACATATATGTCGGGCTTTCTGATTGGTCAATTATTTTGGTATTTTCTAATCATGAATTTGATTGGTCAAATCAGCAAAAGTGATATTTTTCACTAGTGAAAAATATCACTTTTACAGAATGAATAATTTTTGATATTTCACTGGTAAAAATGTAATAAAAAATATACATCTTTCGCATGATGTTATATCAACCAACTCATCTTTGCTAACTGTACATTATCTATAGTATACACAATATTACTCATTGAATTTTGGATATTTAATTTTTTATGCTGTTATTTAAATCCTTAAAAGGGAAAGAGAAAATATCACTGCAATCAGTGTCTGTAAAGTATTTTTTCTCCAAAGAGAATTCTTATGGATGTACATGTTAAAGCCGATGAAATGCTGACCTGGCTACATCATTTAGACATCATTTTCATTTCCCCTGATCAACAGCTATATGTTTTTGTGTCTGCGACAAGTAGGTTACAGGTTGATCGTGATTGAGATAGTAAATCGTCTGTTCTAGTACCCTGAGGCGTATGAGTTGATACTGCAGTAACCCTCGGAACATTTCTTAATAATTTAGCGTACTTTTAACATGGGCTCATATATGGTATCGCATTTAAGTGCCTGTATCAGGTTACTGAGGTCAGGCTCAGTTAAAAGGTAACTGATTACTGGCTAATAAACCTAATGAGAAGTTGGAATTTTCTTGCTTGCGAAAGTCAGCTGAATTAAACTTCCTGGTCAAGTATTAAGAATGAATGAATGTGCATGAAGACTGGCGTAATAAAAGTTACGTCATTACAAGCATGCGCACATGTGCCATCCAGTTCTAGTGTGTCCTTGAAAAAACTCTTCATCACCCTATCTATGGGAAATGGAATCATTTTTCTATGCACGTGACAACGACAATCAAATTGTTGTTATGTAACATAAGGAAGTGTCCTTTCCCAATGTTGATGGTGCAATGTTTAGACAATTTATGTAATCTATGTAGCATTGCGTGAATTTCGACCCATACTGTATAGCCTGTATTGCTGACCCGTGAAAAGAGTCAAAGTTTTTTTTATCAATAACAGGGTGCTATGTAGTGAGGTATTGATGTATTCTGCTTAAAACTGCTCCCAGAGTTTTTGTATGTAATCTCCTGAATTGATCTGTTCACTTTGCTTCGATGTTCAAATGACTTTTACTCCAGAACTTCGCAAGGGATTCAAACAAAAGTTAAGTATCAATATGGAAAAGTAGGTTTTGCATCAATAAAGTCAAGGCCATATGGGCCAAGCGTACATTAATTAAATCTTCTACTCAATAACTAAAAGGCCCAGAGACCCGATAATTTGGCTGCTCATAGGACCTAGCCAAAAACAAACCAAGTAATGAACTTAGTCAAATCATATATATTTGAATATAGTGGGAATCAGCTTAGTATCCACTTAAATGGCCTAGTACCAACTTTAAAGTCCCATAATGGGGATCAGTAGCGGGTGAGCATTACAGACTCATTGGGCAGATTGTTGACTCATGGGACCGCTATAGCTCAGTCGGCTAGAGCGCCGGACACGTAACGTCAGGTGAAGATTCGATGCGCATGGTTCAACTCTCGCTCCCCGTGTCGGGTTGTACAGTGTATTTCTCGGGAAGCTGAGAAACGGGCCGGTCTGTGCTGTCGTGGTTGTGTCCTTGGGCAAGACACTTTACTCTAAATGCTATGGATGGCATGCAACGGGTCTCCTGTAAATTGCTCAGTAAGTTAGTCACCAACTACTACAAGGAGCATCCGCCTCAAAATGACCCTGGCTGTTCATTGGACGATTAACCCAGCATTCAATGTTGAGTACATGGATTACCCTTGATATGCCATGTGTCTATCTGGCTGTTGTTGTCGATGAAACGGAAAACTCCCCATCTGGATTTCCCCACATTTGGCCCCGTACATTACTTCCGAATCCTATAGCAAGACGCAAATAGTTTATTCTTAATTCAGCATATACTGTAAATATCAATAAATTCATCCTGAAATGTTTCATTTATCTATGTGTCTTCTTTACAATCTCTACGGTAAAATCTTTGATATAGCAGCGGCGTGCAAACTTCAACGGACTGTCTCGGTATAGATACGCCATAAATAATGCAGTTTCTATATTTTTAAAGGGATCCTCACCGCGCGAGTCCACCACGACTGTTTGGATAGAAACAAAGGTTATATTATAGTTCAATCGCTACAGAATTAACGCGGAATGTCTAGTATCAGACGTGACAGGTCTCGAACTGTGAGCATCCACAATCAATGTGGATATCGGGCACCGCTGTGCTAGTTAATGATCGGGCTATTGTCGGGATAGAGGGATACCCAAACATAAAACCATCGATCGGTTGTTCCCGCTCTATAGCCAAAAGGGAATCATATGTGTGCACGTTGATCAATGTCAATATATAGATAGTCTTTTAACATGTGTATTTTCATCAAAAGACACATTTTCATTGTCAGTAGCGTTTCAAATTGGAATTGTGTATTTTACCATTAGATAAGGTAAGTTGTTGTTCTTTTAAACTGATTGTGAGATTGTGTATATGATGAAGAATATTCTTTTTATATCATGTTTTGATGTTTACTGAATGTCTATCTTGGCATTTTGTCGCGTGTCCTTTATCGTACGCGCTTACCGCTTATCTCGGCAGGTGTTGACAATTTGTCTCGCTTCAATGAATTTGCACACACGCAACATTAACAGTCATAAATTGTCTTAAAACCATCTTTTATTCTAACATAAACAATACACAAGTAAGAAAAATCAACATCAGGATATATATACATCAATATGATTCATACATATTTTATACAGGGCATTGTTTGCTTATCGGTCAATATTAACTGGATACCTTCCCTTGACAAGACATTTGTTTTTGTTTATGGTAGCAGTATCCATAAGTAGTCAAATACATTAAAAATTCAAGGCTGATCTTGGATATTGTGAAAATCGATAGATTGATTAATTAAACAGCAACTAGGTACATTCATTGTCTTTACCACTAGCCAAGAATATTCACGTTGTTAATGTATATACGGGTCTAATAATTTGTCTTACAGGAGACCAAACAGTAAGGATTTATGTTTTCATTGTAATGCTGTGACAGACATCTTCATTATATGAAATGATGATGATAATATGTTGTCAAATTTCATATCTAAATATCAATATAGAAATAATTAGGGAAACCAATATATTATTTTCAAGTGGTTTTTTTTAAGCGTTTGAGGACAAATATGATCTTATTACTTGATCTTGTAAATAATACCGTAGTCTAATATTTTGTTTTGATTTATTCTTTGCGTTGTTATTTAACGATTTATGATCACAATTAATTCATGCAAGCATTGTACTAATAGACATGTTCGTGTTAAACGTCGGTTTACCAGGGAGTCTAAGAATGTCATTGTTATCCATATGAACAGATATTGGAAGGGGTGGGTCTTTTTTAACGGTACAAACATTTTCACGGTTGGGGAGCCCTGGTCTCAGCCCCAGGAAGACAGCCCGATATACTCGAACATAATTTGGAGGACATTTGTTCGTGGAATGGGCGGCCTTACTGGGCGGTCTTTCTGGGCGCACTTAGTGGGCATTCTTTCTAGGCGGCCTTACTGGGCGGTCTTTCTGGGCGCACTTAGTGGGCATTCTTTCTAGGCGGCCTTACTGGGCGGTCTTTCTGGGCGCACTTAGTGGGCATTCTTTCTAGGCGGCCTCACTGGGCGGTCTTTCTGGGCGCACTTAGTGGGCATCCTTTCTAGGCGGCCTTACTGGGCGGTCTTTCTGGGCGCACTTAGTGGGCATTCTTTCTAGGCGGCCTTACTGGGCGGTCTTTCTGGGCGCACTTAGTGGGCATTCTTTCTAGGTGGCCTTACTGGGCGGTCTTTCTGGGCGCATTTAGTGGGCATCCTTTCTAGGCGGCCTTATTGGGCGGTCTTTCTGGGCGCACTTAGAGGGCATTCTTTCTAGGCGGCCTTACTGGGCGGTCTTTCTGGGCGCACTTAGTGGGCATTCTTTCTAGGCGGCCTTACTGGGCGGTCTTTCTGGGCGCATTTAGTGGGCATCCTTACTGGGCTGTCTTTCTGGTCGGCCATACTGGGCGACCTTCCAAGAGCCGCACAGTGGTATACGCTACTATGAACGACAAAGAGTAGAATTGTCTGACCCTTGTATAGTTTTGATATGTTGTCTAATATGAAATGTGTATTCTGGATGTTTTACAGGAGATGGCATCGACAGGTGGTGTCACGGACTCCAATCCCATCAGGCTGGTGAGCACTTCAGGTGTGACGAATATTAAAGGGGTTGGAATAAGTGGCAAGCGAATCCACTTCTTCACGGATTTCTTCACCAACATGATTGAAATCAAATGGAGCTGGAATGTAGTTATTTTCATTGGTGGATTTACTATCACGTGGTTACTGTTCGCATTATACTATTGGCTGGTGTGTCATCTGCATGGAGATTTTATAAATTATTCAACTAACGACTGGAATCCGTGTATCACTGACGTAAAATCATTCGCATCTACGTTTCTTTTTTCGATTGAAACCCAGACGACTATTGGGTACGGATCGAGGTCCGTCACGGAAGAATGTCCCGTTGTGTACATTGGGATCTTTATACAATCAATCGTGGGTGCTGGATTACAAGCGGCTTTGGCCGGTCTCGTAGTTGCCAAGATCAGAAGAGCAAAGAAGAGGGCAAGAACAATATTGTTCAGTACTGTAGCGTGTATAGTAGAGGAGGACGGTCAGATGAAACTGGTTATAAGAGTCGGCGACATGAGAAAGTCTTTTATACTAAACGTTCAAGTAAAAGGTTATTTCTTCCAGAAAATGGCTGCGAAATCAGGGAAGAGTTACCCAGTGAAATACCACCCAATGACATTCAAAGGAGAGGATAGCAGTCTGCAGATTTTCCTCGCGTGGCCGACACAGCTTGTTCATGTGATCGACGAGCGGTCTCCTTTGTGGACTATGTCTCGTGAAGATCTGAAACGTTATAATTGTGAGCTTGTTATAATTCTTGACGGGACGGTGGCTGCTACCAGTATGCCGTTCCAGGCCCAAACGTCTTACCTTCCCTGGGACATCCTCTGGGGTCACAGGTTCGATACGTTAGGCACAAAAGTTAATAAATCAGGTGCTTACATATTAAATTTTGCAAATTTTCACAAGACGCACGCTCTAACTACTCCAGTGTGTAGCGCATGCGATTTGAAGAAAATGATAGACGCTGGACTTCCGGTTCCGAAAGAATGTCCGAAAGATTCCAAACATAGCCAACAACCACTTAGTGCCGATGAATTTGAGGTTCGATTCCAAAGTGCGGATAACGATGCTTATGACCAAACCACACCAGTGGAAAATATTAACAAGCTTGGAGTTAAGTTTAACAGTTCAGATAACAGTGCATTCTGCCATTCAACGCCTGATATGAATACCCGCAAGAGGGCGTCCGTTATGGCTAGTAGATGACGTATTGAACACGTCATTACACATTTTGATGGTGCTCCGACAATTAAAGTCTTCCAATTATCATGTGATCTGTATTTCGTCAGATTAAATAACGATTATTTTTTATGTTCCAATTGTATTTGTCGTGTAATTGTTATCATTCATGAAATACACAAAAATTAAAAGTTTGCAAATAAGTTTTAGACTATTAACATTCATAAAGTGATATTTGGATACTTTAGAATCATAGAGTTGAAATATCTTATGAATATTTACATATCTGACGCAAAATTGTTCAACTAAAGGATTGCAACTGTTGTAATTACTCCGAAATGGAATGATAGGAAGTTAATTAATGTATTGATCAATTAATAAAAGTCCTTAGGAAAATTTGATTTGTGAATTTTTAAACTTTTTATCAATATATTTAATGAAAAATATGCTAATTCACTTATATCAAAAAGATATATGCTAACGCTTCATGGCGTAAAATCAACAATTAAGGAAATGGCGCTTGGTTGAGTGTAATTCAAAATTTGTGCGAGTTATGCAGTCATTCTATCAATCCGTACCCTATCAGATGTCACTTATAGGATACAGTTCATGTGGAAACATCCATGGTCACTCTATAACAAGGCGGCTCTCTAGCTGTTACATATAATGTTCAATTGAGGAAAACTCTGCCAAATCTGTCTGGTTCCACCGGCCAACTATCAGTAAAACATATACCAGATTATTCTGAATGAGTCATGATTTACGTTAACATCGGTATCGATTGATAATGCTATTCAGATCTGACCAAGGGTCGATTTCAAACTATGAAATTCGATTCCGAGCGTTGGCGGAGTTTGCCGAAATCATTACGATTCACTATCAACATGAGTAGTGGCTGTATGTTCTTCTGACATAAGCTGATTAGATCATTACACCACCAATTTGCTATAATTATGCAAATTGATACACTCAGCATTAATTCCTCAAGACGGATGATCTTTTAAGATCGTGATTTAGGTTTCTAAGTATGTTTTTGTCGGATATATAGGATCCGATGTTCACTGTGTAAAGAACAAAAGTATCCGTCTGCTGTTAAAATGTCAGCGTTTTATTTAACGACTTTTCCGAATGATCATGGAAACTCTGTCTTAGTACACGGCGTCAGACCTAGCTAATGAGACGAGGGCGTTATGTAAATAATGCATTGGGTTAGTTGACATTTCTAAAATAGAGTTTTACGTCATTTGGAGGAAATATTACCTCATGACCTTTCATTTGAACAAATTTGAACAAAGCACATGCAACCAGAACAATTGCAATATCAAATTTTCGCAGATAACCTTTCACCCAACTCTAGATTTGGCTCCATAATGTTTCAATCTATTTTATCATTATTTAAGAACGTGAAGACTGGTTGACTATAAGTGGAGCTGTGGGGCCTAAAAGGGGGTAATTTGACACCTACATTATGTACATCATGGTTTGACTATCAACCAAATTTGATATTCAACATAACGGAGACACTTTAATTGGCATTACTTTGTGTTCCGATGTAGATTACGTATGGTTCTCGAGAGGTTAATAAAAACAACACGGAATAAAGACATAATAACGAAACCATGATTCAAACTCAAAATCGAATAAACGATGGTTAAGTATCAACAAAAATATTTGCATGGACTCCTAGTAGAGGGGGAAAAGGAGAATAAGACCAGGTACACATGAACAGAAAGCGTCCTCTGCTTCATCGACGACACCTGCCATACAAATCTAGGTCACGACGACACCCGCCATACAAATTTAGGTCACGGCGACACCCGCCATACAAATTTAGGTCACGGCGACACCCGCCATACAAATTTAGGTCACGGCGACACCCGCTATACAAATCTAGGTCACGACGACACCCGCCATACAAATCTAGGTCACGGCGACACCCGCCATACAAATCTAGGTCAAATGTAGGTAAGTCACAATCTCAATATGAGAACTATAGTTTGGTGACAACAGAACCACTAGGCATATCACTAAGCATCGGACACCTCTGATTTCATATCGCAAAAAAAAGGTCATAAATGCTGTACCATAAAACTTCCCCGTAGTCTTCATCAACCTGCATCTCTCGAATTGGTTTGTTTGGTTTGTTTTTGTTTAACGTCCTATTAACAGCCAGGGTCATTTAAGGACGTGCCAGGTTTAGAGGTGGAGGAAAGCCGGAGTACCCGGAGAAAACCACCGGCCTACGGTCAGTACCTGGCAACTGCCCCACGTAGGTATCGAACTCGCAACCCAGAGGTGGAGGGCTAGTGATAAAGTGTCGGGACACCTTAACCACTCGGCCACCGCGGCCCCTGCATCTCTCGAAACCTTGTATTAAGATGCTGTCGATTTCATATAAAACTTTCTTTGAAAAGATTTGTTAGCGTTGCAATAATATCTCAAAAGATTAAAGAATGTTAAAATATCAATATATACAAATGTTTATTTTTATATATGTATGCATGCATGCTAAATGTTCCTTATTATATTTCAAAATGCGTCAGTATTATTATATTTCAAATATATTTTGATTTGCAATAAAAAAAAATAAAAAAATAAATAAAAAAAAACATGCATTGCCTATAGCAATATATGCGCATGTTTTGTCTGAAATGTTATTGAAATATTATTTTACAGGATAAAGGCATGTTTTATTCATGATTTTATGGTTAGCACTCGACGACCCAGCTGTGAGCTATGCAATAGTACAATGGTGAAAAACAACCCCAATAAAACAGGAATATTTTATTGAACATGACCGTTTTATTGAACGACATAAAATATAATTTAAATGTTACAAAAACATCAAATAAACCCTTCCTTTTAAAGAGTAAATTATTATTTAACTCATACAAATCGATATTAACCAATCATAAATATTGTAAGTGTAAAATGTCACATTTTATATTGAGCCTTTACAGCTGAAAAAGTATGGGGTCACCTGCCCGACCATGGGTATTTTTTCTCCGGGGCTACTTGTTAGAGTTAAATCGGGTCACGTGGTCCTCATAGTAAGTCCTCGACGAGTTCGACTATATATATATATATTATAATAAGTAAGTAAACATGCAAATTAAAGCATCATGCGACACTGACCAACAGATGATGAGCTATAGATAATTTCCAAATATTTTATCGTCGATACCTGAATTCAGTTTCTTCAACTTTCCTTAACTTTGGGTAATTCCTTGAACTATATTTGTCCACAGGAAACATTATCGGAGTTAAGAGTACATCTTTCTTTAAATTTCCCCAAAAAATAAATTACATCAATAAATACATCATTAAATCGAATGTGTTCATAAAATAAATAAAGCTAAGAATTTATTTAATTTAAGGACCGTTGATGAAGCTGGGGCCGGTTCTAACGTATGTACATATGGATTTCAAAGGGTAGTTTTTTAATGTCCCTATTGTCTTAGGTACATGTAATGGAATGTTGTTATTATCATAGAGATTGGTATAATGTTATCGTTATCATTATTGACGGTACCCCCACGTACATGTACACAAATGCATACTATTATCTCAGCAAGTGGATGTCCATTCAGTTTTTGTTGAATTGTATATCAAAGTCTCACTCAAACGTTTTAAAGTTTATAAACACATCCATTGAGGATTCTTGAAACTCAAACATTCATCCCTAGGAATTACACTACCTGTTCCCCACAGAAAACCTCTCCCTAACAGATCAGGACAACCAAACGTTACGACAGGGAGTAAGCTTACGTGTTACACTGTCATTTTGCGGACCACAGTTTTATCAGTATTCCTTCTAAAATTATCTAACTTAAAATTCCCTCAGGAAAGCATTATTGGAGTAAGGAAAATCTTAGCCCGAGTTTCCTCTTGCCCCGACACCAGACTAGGATATTTTGACATATATATATATATTACTGTCAGAATGTCCAAGTCTGGTGTCAGGGATAGAGGAAACTCGGGCTTAAGTTTCAGCTAGACTGTTATTTCAATTTACTTTATTTTTTTCTATGAAAAACAAAAGATAAGTTAAGGATTTTCCTTTCGTTACGTGAGTGTTGATGAAACTCGATCAATGGGGACTGCATATTGTACTTGTCTTACATTTTCGATGGGTGTGATAAATCAATATAATATTAAACTATGAATTGAATTTGTTTATCACCTGATAGACAGAATACAAACAATGTAGTTCTGGCAATACAAGGCGGCATTCATCAGTCAATAGAAACCCGTGCGATATCAGGAGTTGCTTCCCTTAGATCGATTTTGGAGTCTGTTCAATGGAAGACAAATTAATTAGGTCGCATGCAATGTAATCTTCAAACATAAAACTGATCTTTTTCACCAAGTACAACATGAAACAATGACATGATAATGAGATAATACAAATTAATGAGACAATGTAAACTGGTAGCTGGTACAATACATACATTTAATCACGTATACATATATATATATAGCGATTTTTTTTTGATTTTTTTTTTTTTTACATTTTGACTGATTTGCTAAACAAGCCAGATACGACAACAAATTACATGTAATAGTAAAGTAGAAAGCAGTACATAAAGCACTCAGCGAGCCTTCCTATTTCCTGGTTCAAGAGATTGTGCTAAAATACATATGTCTGGCCTTTAAGTGTATTGGAGGTTGGATAGGTAAACAGCTAATGGTATCTGGCAGTACATCACAGGCTGTACCTATTTCCGGAGATCCATTATCTCAGGGTGTAATTAGCTGTCGCGAAAATAAAAGCAAATTTATCTATTGAATATTTCTGAAGTAAAAACCGTTAAGATGAAAGCTTTTAAAAGACCAGGTTAGTGTGCCAAAAATCAATAAGGAAAAAAATCTGGAGTCATTTGGATCAAATTAAGAGCAGTCTAAGAAAAATATTAAAAACTTGGAAAAACTTCCGACTTAAAGCATATAAGTCACTAAATGCTAAGAATGTCAATTTACATTATTATGAAAGAAATGTGTTGATATGTATATTAAGAAAAAGAAAAGAAAAAAGAAAAAAAAAAAAACATTATTCCAAAAATTATTTTTTCTACTGTCGAATGTGAATGTTTGGTAGTTCTTGAAAATGTTGATTTTAATCATCGCTATAACTTTTTTGGTGAAAATTCATACTAGTTTTGTTGTTTTTTTTTCAAACCAAAACGTTTCAAGAATTTGTTGTTATCGATTGCGTGAGTATTAATTGTGGCTTTCGCTTTGAATGGTTCATGGGATTTTAAATGATTTTTTATCAAAATATGTAGGCCTGTGTTATTTTCGGGCAATGAAAACGTTAACCAAGGGCCTGTTCGTATAACATATGGCAAGCCGTTTGGGTTTTTACCTATTAAATACAGATATCTGTATTCAAAATAAAGATATCATTATTAATATAAAAATTAAGATAAACGAATGTATCTTTAATTCAAATAGAGATATCTTTAATTTAAATAGAGATATCTTTAATTGAATTAGAGATATCTGTATTTGAATTAGAGATATCTGTATTTAAAATACAGATATCTCTATTTAAACAAAATTAAAGATATCTCTATTTAAAATAGGGATATCTTTAATTCAAATAGAGATATCTCTATTTTAAATAAAGATATATTTAATTGGACAAGAATTAAAGATATCTCTATTTAAAATAAAGATATCTCAATTACAATTAAAAGAATATCTGTAATTCAAATAGAGATATCTGAATTTGAAATAGAGATATCTGTAATTTAAAAGAAGATATCTCTATTTTCAGTAGAAATACAGATATCTGTGTTTAATTTAGACATATCTTTATTTAAATAAAATAAAGATATCTTTATTAAATTACAGATATCTCTAATTAAATAGAGATATCTTCATTTTAAATAGAGATATCTTTAATTAAATAGAAATATCTTCATTTCAATAGGTAAAAACCCAAACGGCTTGCCATAATAACAGGCCTTGGGAGTCTTGCCAAGGCTCGCCTGAAAACAATATAAAATCGCCAGGTCCGTATTTATTTCATAAACGAATAACACCGGTCAAACTGTGCCAACCGTTTGGACCTTATCACTGCACACACCATTCTCCATACATAATGTAAAGTGAAAGAGAAAGTACAGATATCGTAACGATATTAATAAACGCAGTTAAAACACGTTTCTTTCAGTATAATAACGTACACCTACGACTGGTGTGTCAGGTTAAAAGATGGCGACTCTCACGCTATGACATTCGGAACTCCTCGGGTATTCTTTTCAATAGCTTGCCGGAAAGGCCCGAGGTTATCCGATTGACGCTATGAATCAACTGTAACGCACAGCAAAAAATCTTACAACAGCTCGAAACAGGTTTGTTATTTAAACCTTGCATTCAGGTGTCAGATTAGCACAATATAGGTATATCTGGCTATTTTGAATATTAGACTAGACATGCCACTGTGATCAGTCTGTTAGTATGCCATCTTCATACTCACGTGTACATGTACTGTACATGTATCGGTGTACCTAATGAGTGACCAGGGAGTGTCCAGGGACATTTTGCACGCCCAGGAATTCGTTAATAAAGAATTTTTGATATTTTTTCTGTACATCATTATCTAACACCATGCAAAATTTCACTTTTACTGTTTTACATGTATGCCAGTATGGCTACAGTCGAACAGGATTCGTGAGATGATATACCATTAATCTTAAGCAAACTGCATATGTTGAACGGCTAGACTTATCTCAATTCTTCACCCATATTACCAGAGACGTTTATATCACATAGTGTATACGTTTATGCTATTACGTCATTACTGATAGCGATAGCTCAAGTTTTCCAACACTTAATTAGAAATTTTGACAGATACATTATTGTACATGTACAGTAGTGTAGCTGTGTATTGACCACCTATAGGTCAGAATGTTTTAAGTCTGGTGTCAGGGCCAGAGGTATCTGTGTGTATATCATAGCCCGGTTTTCCTCTGGCCCTGTCACCATGTCTGGTGCAGCCTAGGGCTAGAGCGCACTACTATATGAAAACATGGAATCTATCCGACACCGTTTGGTGTCACTA
Organism: Pecten maximus; assembly: GCF_902652985.1. Taxonomy (NCBI): domain Eukaryota; kingdom Metazoa; phylum Mollusca; class Bivalvia; order Pectinida; family Pectinidae; genus Pecten; species Pecten maximus. The sequence goes on from NC_047015.1 coordinate 48,641,342, forward strand.
AGAATTTGGTGCAAATACAATCGGGTGTGACATAACACCTACCTTACATATATATGGATAAATGACATATTTATTTACCTCGGAACACCTATTTAGTCCCATCTAGGTGTTTTATTCCATCCGTATAGACCCTCGCTTTACACTAGTCAAAATTTCATACTTGACTCGAGCCATATTACTAACTATGTAGGTCATGGGTGGCCTAATTACCCTAATCAATGCGCAGTGGAGCGAAAAGGGAAAAAATACAGCATTAATTTTTATATATTTTTCCCCTGATATTTTGCAAAAAATGCTTTTTTTAATTTAATGTACCAGGTTTTGGGAAATAATAAGCTTAGTTTTCTTAATTTAAACTATGCAAGAAGAAAAACACAATAAATCATATGTGGTCTTTTCGGTCCATGGCGTTCCGATTCGAGTAGTTAGTCGTACTGTCACTTACAAAATGGCGGGTCAACAGTACAAAATTTTGACTAGCGTAAAGCGAGGGTCTATACGGATGGAATAAAACACCTAGATGGGACTAAATGGGTGTTCTGGGGTAAATAAATATCTCATTTATCCATATATGTAAGGTAGGTGTTATGTCACACCCGATTTTATTGTACTTACACCAAATTCTTAGCGACACCAAACGGTGTCAGATAATTCCATGTTTTCATATAGTTGTGCGCTCTGGCCTACACCAGACATGGTGACAGGGCCAGAGAAAACTCGGGCTACATATATCACAGATGTATATTTATGATTGTCAGAAGTGTGTGCAGACTTCCCTGGTAATGCCTGATCCAAAATGGAGACTAACAAACTGCTGCATCACATGGCAGAGATAGAGGAATTGGCGGAGGACATCATTTCCGATAAACATCAGATGGTAGAATTGGATAAGAAGCGACAGAAAACAAGGGAGGCTATAAGGTATCAAAACTTTTGTATCCAAATAGCAAATTATCTTACCTGTATAACAGTTTAAGCAAGAACAAAACTTTCTGTGGAAAATTAGGTAATTGATTTTTTAAGTCAGATAACTTGATATACCAGATAGTGGTGAGTCCCAATATCAGACTGCCTGACAGGTAGTGGTGAGTCCCAATATCAGACTGCCTGACAGGTAAGGTGTGATAATTCTACCTGCTTCCTCCATTGCATGATTCATAAGAGACAATTAAGTTTGACATCTAATCTAATCTGTCTTTTCTGTAATAACTTTTTCTCCCTAATGTCTTCCTTGATACAGCCTCATCTTTGGCCTTTAGTTGAGAGATTTCCCCTGTGAGGATCAAAGTATGTTGGTTTTCTCACCCAGCCAAGATAAAGCAAAGCCTATAAAACTACTAGCCGGAAATATATGATGTACAATGCTTCCCTGCCCAACACAGTTCTGTCATTTTGACTCCTTTTCAACATCTAAAATTACCACAGCAAGGCAGTTCAATACTAAAACAATTGGATGGTCGGGTGGTACAGTGGTAACACATTTGCCTTTCACCTAGGCAGCCAGGGTTCTATTCCCTGATCGAATATTAAAAGGTACATGTATCGGGTCACCTGTCCAACCAGGTTTTCTGGTACTTTTCTCCAGGTACTCCAGTTTCACCCCACAGTCAAAGACCCCCCTGTACTTCCATCTGAGCCAACAAAGAGTTATTTTAGATATAAGTTGGAATAACGTGCTTCAAAATTGTTGTAAATTTAATAAAGTTTTCAAAATAAGTGCGTTAACATCAATTTGGCTTTGCCTTCCACTTAACACATGTTTGCATTAGTACTACGGGATCAAAGATCTTTGCCAAGGAAGGCCCCTATGTATTAGAACTGAGAATATTCCTTTAGTGATGTTTACTGACATTAAAGTTCTTATTTGACATAATGGATTGATGATGATGTTTCTACTTGTCAGGATTTTGTCAAAAGACAAGAAAACACAGAAGAGTTGGGTGTGTTTTGGAGACATGTTTATCAAGTTACCTGTATCAGACACCAAGAAGTTACTGGAAAAAGGTCAGTAGGTTTTTAATCCTATGTATGGAGAATTCTGGTAATGGTTGATATCCTGATAGCATGAAATAAATATCTAAAAATTAAATAACATGCAGTTGTTCAAGAATCTGTTATAACAATTGATTTTGTAATGGAATGCCAATCTGCCCTGATGCAGTATTTGACATAAGTTAAAAGAGACAATTTATTCAACAAATGAATTCAAAATTGACCAGAAACTGAAATTCTATCACTCCTAATGATAGTTTACATAATTGAAGAAAACTTGAAACTGATGTTTACTGTCAATGCCAGGTCGGTTTTACTTCTTTGGCCATTGATAAATTTAGCCAACACCTGAATTAGCAGCATTCATCCAGGAATGCAATAAAGACAAATTCAACTATACCAAAAGTGCCCCAGTGGACATAATTTGTGTTTCACCAGACACCTACCTATTACTCCTCAAAGAGTTTCCTTTGCAGATACATCACAACTCATCTCTGATTGCCTTGCTTTTCGACTCTCAATTTTTGTCTTTATGAGACAAACGATACATGGTTCCTTAACATATCTACATATACATGTATAAGGTTCATACATTGTGCATTATGTTGAAGCTTTTAGCAACAATCAAATTTATAGTTTTAGTCTATGTGTTAATGATAATGTAATAAACGTACATTTCATGCTTTGTTTTGTCAGTTGGTCAGCATCCATCACCATAATTATAATATATATTTAAGTTAAGACATACCTTTACTCAAACATATCTTTGAGTGTTAATCTTTAATCATGAAAAAAGGCCTTCAACTGATAAATAAAATGCAGCAAAATGTGTCGGTTTTGCCTCTAAATAAAACAAGAGTTATCTCCCCTACACAACACCACATATTAAGATAGTGTCCCAAGTCACCCAAAAAATCTAGGATAGTTCAAAATAGAATCACACCTATATTTTGATAGGAATGCACATGGTTGATAATTGTTTTTAATACAAGTGAAAATGGTTGTTAAGAAAGTATATCTGCCCAGTTAATTATGTCACCAAGGCTTTCCAATGGCCCTTTGTGTAAATTGCTAGTGATGTATATTCTAACTTAATTGAGAAAATGTTTTAGAGTTCAGGTTGTCTTTTCTGAGCTCTAGTTTTTGGGAAACTTTCCAAATTAGCATTATTAGCAGAACAGCGTTGAGGGCACGAATTTGCAAGAAATTGATATTTAATTGTTTGTAACAAGTTATTCTTTTTGACAGAGTTATATATATAGCCATTTAATCTTTTCTCCACTTGATAAGTTTTCTGGTTTTATTATTCTTTATGCTTACAGATAATGAGCTGAATCTTGTATTTTATGACTGTGTAAAATGATAAAGATCAAACCCTTGCAGCTTTGGTTGGTTATCACCGGGTTGCAAGTTCGAAACCCACGTGGGGCAGTTTCCTGGTACTGACCGTAGGCCGGTGGTTTTTCTCTGGATACTCCGGCTTTCCTCCACCTCCAAAACCAGGCATGTCCTTAAATGACCCAGGCTGTTAATAGGACGTTAAACAAAATAAACCAAACTAAACCAAACCATGGTTATTGCCTTTTTGGCAGAGTTATATGCCCCTTCAAACTTGGCATTTTCTAAATGAGGCGTTTCCTAGGTTTGTTTTCTTTGTTCCAGCAGATAATGAGTTGAAATCTTCTATGTAGTTTTCATAAATACATACTGCAGACCAGATTAAGTTTAGTGTCCATTAAGTCCATTAGTGTTTTATATAGTGTACAGCTAGCTTGCTAGGGGTCAGTAGTGGACCAGTATAATATACTAAGGGGACTTTTTATAGTACTCCACTTGTGTTTTATGGGGTTTATGATTTGAAAGTGAAACATTTTAATAGTTATACACCTCCAAGATAATCTTCAAACGACTTCTTCTCAATAACCAAGAGGCCCAGGGACTTAATATTGGTCCTGTAGCATGCTGGGGTGAAGGGCTACAAAGTTTGTTCAAATAAATGACCTTGACCTTCCTTCAAGGTTACATTTGTCAAATAGGCTGTAATCTTCAAACGACTTCTTTTCAATAACCAAGAGGCCCAGGGACTTGATATTGGTCCAGTAGCATGCTGGGGTGAAGGGCTACAAAGTTTGTTCAAATAAATGACCTTGACCTTCCTTCAAGGTTACATTTGTCAAATAGGCTATAATCTTCAAACGACTTCTTCTCAATAACCAAGAGGCCCAGGGACTTGCTATTGGTCCTGTAGCATGCTTGGGTGAAGGGCTACAAAGTTTGTTCAAATAAATGACCTTGACCTTCATTCAAGGTCACACTGGTCAAATAGGCTATAATCTTCAAACGACTTCTTCTCAATAACCAAGAGGCCCAGGGACTTGATATTGGGCCTGTAGCATGCTGGGGTGAAGGGCTACAAAGTTTGTTCAAATAAATGACCTTGAATGAAGGTCAAGGTCACATGGGTCAAATAGGCTATAATCTTCAAACGGTTTCTTCTCAATAACCAAGAGGCCCAGGGACTTGATATTGGGCCTGTAGCATGCTGGGGTGAAGGGCAACAAAGTTTGTTCAAATAAATGACCTTGACCTTCATTCAAGGTCACATGGGTCAAATAGGCTATATTCTTCAAACAACTTCCTCTCAATAACCAAGAGGCCCAGGGACTTGATATTGGGCCTGTAGCATGCTTGGGTGAAGGTCTACCAAGTTTGTTCAAATGAATGACCCTTGACCTACATTTAAGGTCACAGGGGTGAAATCGGCTTAAATCTGTAAACAATAATTTTGCGATAGCCAAGGGCCTCCTAGACCAGATATTAGGCCAATAAAATGCTGGAATGAATGACTAGAAAATTTATTAGTATGAATAAACCTAGCTTACTATGATAAGCAGCATAGTATTTGTAGAAATGACCTCAATCAACTTCAAAGTTGCTGTAGAGCCAGGTGAGCGATACAGGCCCATTGGGCCTCTTGTTTTCTTTATGAGACAAACGATACATGGTTCCTTAACATATCTACATATACATGTATAAGGTTCATACACTGTGCATTATGTTGAAGCTTATAGCAACAATCAAATTTATAGTTTTAGTCTATGTGTTAATGATAATGTAATAAACGTACATTTCATGCTTTGTTTTGTCAGTTGGTCAGCATCCATCACCATAATTATAATATATATTTAAGTTAAGACATACCTTTACTAACTTCAAACATATCTTTGAGTGTTAATCTTTAATCACGAAAAAAGGCCTTCAACTGATAAATAAAATGCAGCAAAATGTGTCGGTTTTGCCTCTAAATAAAACAAGAGTTATCTCCCCTACACAACACCACATGTTAAGATAGTGTCCCAAGTCACCCAAAAAATCTAGGATAGTTCAAAATAGAATCACACCTATATTTTGATAGGAATGCACATGGTTGATAATTGCTTTTAATACAAGTGAAATTGGTTGTTAGGAAAGTATATCTACCCAGTTAATTATGTCACCAAGGCTTTCCAATGGCCCTTTGTGTAAATTGCTAGTGATGTATATTCTAACTTAATTGAGAAAAAGTTTTAGAGTTCAGGTTGTCTTTTCTGAACTCTAGTTTTTGGAAAACTTTCCAAATTAGCATTATTAGTAGTACAGCGTTGAGGGCACGAATTTGCAAGAAATTGATATTTAATTGTTTGTAACAAGTTATTCTTTTTTACAGAGTTATATATACAGCCCTTTAATCTTTTCTCCTCTTGATAAGTTTTCTGGCTTTATTATTCTGTATGCTTACAGATAATGAGCTGAATCTAGTTTTTTATGACTGTGTAAAATGATAAAGATCAAACCGTATTTTATGACTGTGTAAAATGATAAAGATCAAACCCTTGCAGCTTTGGTTGGTTATTACCGGGTTGCAAGTTTGAAACCCACGTGGGGCAGTTTCCAGGTACTGACCGTAGGTTGGTGGTTTTTCTCTGGATACTCTGGCTTTCCTCCACCTCCAAAACCTGGCACATCCTTATAAATGACCCTGGCTGTCAATAGGATGTTAAACAAAATAAACCAAACTAAACCAAACCATGGTTATTGCCTTTTTGGCAGAGTTATATGCCCCTTCAAACTTGGCATTTTCTAAATGAGGCGTTTCCTAGGTTTGTTTTCTTTGTTCCAGCAGATAATGAGTTGAAATCTTCTATGTAGTTTTCATAAATACATACTACAGACCAGATTAAGTTTAGTGTCCATTAAGTCCATTAGTGTTTTATATAGTGTACAGCTAGCTTGCTAGGGGTCAGTAGTGGACCAGTATAATATATTAAGGGGACTTTTTATAGTACTCCACTTGTGTTTTATGGGGTTTATGATTTCAAAGTGAAACATTTTAATAGTTATACACCTCCAAGGCCAACAATGGCAAGGACTTTATTGGATCAATAAGCCCCCTGACCTCTAGGAGAAAATATATATACGGATTTGCAAGAGAGGGGGCTTATTTCAGAGCACCCCCTTGTTCTTAAAATAAGTTTTATACCAACATATTTAGTAAATGGAAAGGAGGAAGGACTTTGATTGTCAACAGTTTAGCCTTATATTATGTATATGCTGACCAAACTTTCAGCCATTTTTGGTTAGTCAGGAGATCATTTAACTACACAATTTTTAAGTTTACTTGAAATGACCATCAAAATGAATTGATGTATGACATTAGTATGTGGATTCAGAGTTTCACCAATTTAATAGTATACAAATCAGAGGTTAATCTAGACTGATTTTACTACCGAAATTAGGTAGTATTCCCCACTGATAATGTTTTCCCCTTTGAACAAAAACAAATTCCCCCATCAAGAAAAAATCACATAAAACAGGGAAAAATTCTCCATAACAGGGGAAATCCCCCAAATTTTGATGAAATATGTAAGAATTGTAGCAAAGAAAAGCTATAAAATGTTAAAATTTAAATAACAATTCACTGCAGCCATTCTTTTCCCCTAAATTTCATAATGGGTAGTATTCCCCAAATCCTAGATTAACCCATGCAATTATATAGTATACAAATATATAGCATGGGTGTCTGTGCAATACTCCAGAATATTTGACACGAGGTACTGCAAGTATTAATCAACCGATATTCTATTTAAAGGGGCCTTCAGCTTCTTGCAATAGAACATCGGTCGATTACTTGTTCCGACACCCATTATATACTTGTTTTATTATATAATCACTAAAACACACTTAAAATCACTGAAATCTCAACTTTCCTGTAGGGCTGTACTGTAGCAGTCGCAATGACTGTCTTCTGAGTGACTTAAGACGCTAGAAAGGGGAGGACTAAAATTCTGAAATGTCACGGGTGTTCAAAAGTTCGCATGTGACTGTATTTATGTCATTTTAGCCATGCAATAGTTCAAAATAAAGCTTATGAGTATGGGAAATCAAACACATTATGTTATAAAAATGATTAATTAATGGTAAAGAAAAACCAAAAACATCTACCTTATATAAAACTAATTTTGCCTGAAGAAGCCGAAGATGGCAGAAAGGTCTTGGTTTTTGTTTCATTTTTCTTGAAAAATATATAGAGAGGAATCTGTGTCATTCACTCACAGTTCTGCTTAAATGCACACATGGACCTTCTTTTTTTTAATGATGATCAAATTAATCTCTTGTAATTGATCTATAGAATCCCTCACATGTTTGTGATATAGGCAGATTTAAATGTTACGACCTGAGGGAGAGATTTTAAAATATTAATAAGTATTAAAATCTTACTTATCTCAAGGACTGAGATAGCTGGTAACCATTATAAACACAGGCCCGAGGGAAATTGATTTCCCCCCATACTTACGGTCGTTATATATTACCAGTTGTAATCATTAAATGAATCAAGTGCGTCATTGAGTGAAAGGTGTAGCAAAACTGATGACGTTATTTGATTGTGACATATAGTTACACTGTAGATTTATGACGTCCTGTTGTCAGAGAGGCATATTTTTTCAGAATAAACTTAGGTGTGTTCATATAATGGCCTGTTATTTTCCCTAGGTAGGTAAAGTCTGATTTATCTTAAATGTATCAAGATGGGAAAGTTCCTGTGAAGTGTGGGAGTGTTAAATATGGCAGCATATTCTGTATCCAAGTAAAACACCCATTGGCAGTCATATCTACAATATATGCCGGCAGTATTATTATCAATCAGCGGAATATTTGATCAAATATAAGGCTATCATTGAATCAACATTGGTTACGCCATGGGATCCGAGGCAGACTGGGAATGTTGAGTAAACAGGACTCGGTGTTTACCTTCATTGTTCTCCAGGAAGTACAAAGGCGCAAAACACAATGACATTTTAAAATTGTCTATTGTATTAAGGGGCCGGTCAGTCCATGTGGGATACAGACACTATCTGTTAATTGATCATGTGGTAGAATTCTTTGTTGATAATTAAATCTTCTGAAGTACTTTACAGAAGTGGTAATGAAATATCAGTCAAACATACTTGTATGAAATTATACAGATTGTACTGAAGACTGTAATTACAACTTCAATGAAAAGAAAATCAATAATGCTTCAAGGAAAAGAAAATCAATAATGCTTCAAGGAAATCATTTTGAAATATTAAAACGAATGTTGTGTTAACTGAGCTTGAGTTCATGTTAATATTTCATTGTAAATAACTGTCATAGATATGATGATATTGCCTTAGGTGTCCTAAATTGATTCAAAAATAACATCTCTGTGTTTACAATGCAGAATGCTAGAGGACAGATGGTGAGCTTTTGTGTTTTTTTCTGCATTCTCGATCCATCACCAGTCTCTAAGGCATCAACTTGTTCTATAGAACTTCTGAAAAACCATGACACCCAAGGCAGTGATTTTTTTTGCCAGATCTACAGCCGACTTTAGGCTGTTTCCCCTTGCCAAAAAAGTTGTATTTTCCCAATTTTGAAACATCATTTTTCCTAATTTAAAAAAAAAAAAAAATTGTATTGAATTTCTATCTGGTTATCTGTATTGTATTTCATTCCTAGAATATGTGAATATTATGGTGCGATAGTTGATCATCATACACGTGAACAGTAGACTGACAAATTTACTTCCGCGATAGGCAAGTTGGCCTCAATTAGTCGTATAAACGGTATAAGGGAGGTAACTCGAATCCTGATCACTGTTTGCGCTTTCCACAAATGACTTGCAGGCAAGCGTTTCAGAGAGTCCGTAGACAAACACCAAGATGAAAACAAGAAAACTTCCTTTGTTTTGTAGTCTAAGTAATAACCCAGGATGCTTGCTACTGACTCTTCATATCATGAGGCAGACTAGAAAAGCCAATAAATGAAGTGTTTTGACTTATTTAAGTATTTTGTCATTATTTGTTATTTTCCCAAATTCACCAAACACCGGAATTATTTTCCCAATTGAAAAGGTATAGGCTGTTGAAAAAATTACCTGAAAAAAACACTGCAAGGTCATTAAAGCTTTGCTATCATGTTTGTTCAAATGGATGACCTTCACTCACATTCAAGTTCACAGGGAATGCATGAAGTTATTAGCAGCATTTTCTCAATAAAATGTAACACAGAGCCTTGCTTTTTGTTATGAAGTTTGCTGAGATGGAGAACTATCAAGCATGTTCAAATGAAAGACCTTAATCTTCTTTCTAGGTCATAAGGATAAACTATATTCTTTTGAAATTAAAATACTCGACTGTACAAACATGAGGCTCATGGTTATCATGTTTGGCTATCTATTAGCATTAATAAAGGGATTTCAAGTTTGTTCAAATGAATGACCTTGACTCACTTTTAACATTACCGTGGCGAAATATGTAAATGTTTAAAAAAAAAAGTTCTTCTGAAAAACCAAAAGCCTTAAGGTCATGATATTTGACCTGTAATATTGGTACTGGAATATGATGTTTGGCATCTACATAAATTGTCTTTGAATGTCAATTGGGCCTCTTGTGTTGTGACAGTTGTGGGGATATTTTGGTGTGAATCATCAATTCATTGTCAAAATGCATAAAATGTTTACAGTAAAAATTATAATGATGTGACCAAATGCTTATGGCACACAATTCTTTATTGAGTGTAAGACTTCAGAAATATGGTAAATTGATTTTATGTATAGACATTATTTATGGAAATCAAAATATTTGGTAGTAACCAAATATTAACCAATATTTGGTAGTAACCAAATATTAACCTGTATGATGATTTGTGCCCACATTTTCCTCATTACGAGAACGTAGAAATGAATTTGGCAAAAACAGATTTCGTAACTGTTTTTCAGGTTTCACAGTAATTGTAAGAGTCATTCATATAACTGATGTTTGGTAACATTAGTGACAAATCTATGTGCAGGACATTTTCAGGGGCCAGTAAATTCTTGACTCTGCCGCCACTTAGAATGGTAATTATTTCCAAATATTTTTTAATCATTTCAAAATTTGCATTCCAGTCTGAAAAATGTCTTCCTAATTTGTCAATTTCCTTCCAAAATGAGACAAAAAGTGCCATATCCTAAATTAACAGCTTATTGAAAAGGTTCTTTTATAATGATGTCTGATATATTGTCATCCTCTGAAGATCTATTATCTTATAGCTACAGAGGCTGGATATATTGTATGAGTCAGTGGTTGAAATGATCCGACTCATCAGTGATCTTAATGTTCTTTGCCACCATAAACAACATCTAATTGGAAAGCTCTGCAATAATCAGTGTGATTTACCATCTTTCTGTTTAAGTTCAGACAAAACTGTTTTCCTGTTGTGTCCTATGACAACGAAAGTCTGTAAAGTGACGTAAACTGGTTTGAGGTCTGAATTCCTGTCTAAGTATGGACATATAGTGTTGAATATAGTCTCTGTCACTAGGATGTCATTAGACAATGCATCTTTGGCTCTGAAGTTAGCAGAGCCAGGATATTACCATGCCAGACTCCTCAGTGTTCTATTACTGTGACAGACTTGTGATTTCCTTTGTTCTTAAGTAACACAGGTTTACCATATAAGGACATGTCAAGTAAACACATCTAGAACATCAACTCTCTCTCACTAAATATGATAGTTTATATAGCATCCCAGTAGAGGACACACCTTCAAGGTGTTGTATATGGCAAATGGATTGCTGAAAAATAATCCGAAATCGGTACTGATCAATACTGATAGAATTCCATAGATGTAGATTTACACCTTTATAATAGTTTCTAATCTAATTATTATGCCCCCACCGTAAAATTGAAGAGGGGGGGGGGGGGGGGGGGGGCATAGATATCTTATTAATTAAAAAATTATTTATTATCAATAATGTCTTAACTTGACATTAATGTAGTTGTCTATATAAACTTTTCATTTCATGAGATTTAATGAAATGATCGACTATTTAGTTTTTAGCCTACTGTTATCAGATGGTCTGTCTGTTTGTCCATCTGTGAATAATTATTTGTTTTGCTATTTCTCATAAAAGATAATTGAATCTTTCTCTAATTTTATATGTAGGTTCCCAATGGTCCCTTGTTGTGCTATTAATTGAATTTTGACACTGATCAGAAAAAAAAAGGACAACAGACAGCCATTTTTTAAACATTTTGATAGGTTAAAGTTTGTTAAAGCTATTTTTTAGAAAGTACTGTATGGATATTTCTTACATTTTATATGTAGGTCCCCCATGGTCCCTTATTGTGCATAGTGAATTTTGAGATTGATCGGAAACTAAATCTTCAAAATCAAGATTCAAAATGGCCATCGGTTAAGATGGCCATTTTGAATTTTGACAGTTTTAAGATTGTTATCACTATTTGTCAGAAAGAATTCAATGGATCTTGCTCAAGTTTCACCTGCACTGGTTCCCCTTGGTCTGTTAAAAGTTGTGTGTGTTCAACCAATTGTGAGACTCCTTGGAAAACAAGATGGCGGACAGGTGGCCATTATGAATTTTGACAGTTAAAGTCCTTTGTCTCTATTTCTGTGGATGGATCTTTCTCAGACTATATACACATGAAGGCCAGTTCCCCTTGGCCCTCAGTCAGTACATGTTCCATTTTGAGACTGACTGGAAAATAAGATCACCAACAGCCAGCCATTTTGATTGATATTTCTCAGAAAATTCTTCATGGATATATTTCTTGAATTTCATTAGATTCTGTTTGTATTAGTTGAAGTTTGTCTTAGGAACGTGAAGTAATCTAGGGTCGGACCCTGAGGTTATTTATTGATCTGGGTCATAGAAGCATGTCAAGCCCCTGTGGTTTGGTCCAGTGCTAGCTGCGACACCACTGTCTAAATTTCAGGGATGGTGTCCAGCAGAAATGGGTGTGCTTGATTCGATCGTCACATAGACAGCCTAGGAGTTGGGGACTGTATTTGATAGTTATCCAGGGAGTCAGGGGCTGTAGATGATAATATAGGCTGTATGGTATATTCGATACAGCTGGAATGTTATTATCGTTAATCAATGTTTTTGTAATTGGACGAAATAGACCTGACCTTTTCATAATATTGACCAGTCTACGAGTCAAGTGTAAGCTTGGAACTTGCATGGAATCATAGAAAATTCCCTAGAGGCACAAACAACGTGTGAATAAATAGAAATGCCAGAGTTATGCTGCTCCAGTAATAATTGATCATTCTTAATTACTATATCTCCACTATTGATCAGTTAAGATCATTAATTTGTGGATGTTAATGTTCAGGAAAGATGTCTGTATTATAACCATCGTAAATCTTGATTTCTACCAGTAATTTATAGTTGTCAATACACTAGCAATTGATTTCTACCAGTAATTTATAGTTGTCAATACACTAGCAATTAATATGATCATTATGGTATGGTCCAATGGTATGGTCCAATGGTATCAGTTATAATCAATTGGAGAGCTACAACTATTTTGTTTATTCTGGGAATGAAAACCATATAAATGAACATTTATTCTTAAAAAAATTTATAAAAAAAGAGGGAAGGGGGGTGTTTATTTAAAGTCCTTATTTGCAAATTAGAAAATGTTTTCCTTTTTCTTCATATTTTGAAAGACAAACTGAGTTGGTTTAAAAATCTATTATTTTTGTTATGTATAAATAACTATAAATAAAACAGCAATTTTAATAATCAAGTGTACCGCGGTAAGCAAATTGATTGTTGAAAGTTGCATAACTTAATTCCAGGGCCCTCATCAAACAGAACTTTTCAATGATGTTATTTTTGTCTGTTAGAATTCCATGGAATACATGTATGATGGTAATTTCAGTTTCCCAAAAATTTGTCCTTGATTGAACACCATGCAGTTTGCCTCCCATATCCCTCGTAGGGGCATAATATTGCTCAAGGTCCATAATGCATATATATACATGCATATAAGGATGGAGTTAATATTGACAAATTATAAGCAGAAAAAAAAAGTAGGATTTAAAATCCCATATGATATGTCATTATTGAAAGGGTGGGGAGAGCAATTAACATATTAACGATCAAAATGGCTGTTTCATTAAGGATATATCGTGTAGGTAAATAAAGTCTATATAAATAATTACTCTGTCAAACTATAGTCCGACCAGAATGACCTGTCAAACTATAGTCCGACCAGAATGATCTGTAAAACTATAGTCCGACCAGAATGACCAAACTATAGTCCGACCAGAATGACCTGTCAAACTATAGTCCGACCAGAATGACCTGTCAAACTATAGTCCGACCAGAATGACCTGTCAAACTATAGTCCGACCAGAATGACCTGTCAAACTATAGCCCGTCAGAATGACCTATCATGTTGCAGTTTGATTAGCATATATTGATGCAGACAAATTGATGATTTTATGATAAAGGGATATATATTAAGTGCATTGCATATGTGCTGTTAAAAATGATGCACAAACCATTCGCATTGACCATTCAGCCATGTGGCTAAGTAAGTATGTCAATGAAGTACTGCTATTGGTGATAGTGGATTGCTTGTATTTTGTTGATAATTTGAATACAATATGCAATATTGCATTGAACAGATTATTTTACTACTTTGCAGCCAAGTTATTCTACAGTTTGTATTATATACACGATGCATCGAAAAATCAATTAACAGGTTAACATATACAAATGCACAATTTTGCTTTATTTGGTTTATTTCTGTTTAACGTCCTATTAACAGCCAGGGTCATTTAAGGACATGCCAAGTTTTGGAGGTGGAGGAGAGCCGGAGTACCCGGAGAAAAAACCACCGGCCTATGGTCAGTACCTGGCAACTGCTCCACGTAGGTTTCGAACTCGCAACCCAGAGGTGGAGGGCTAGTGTTAAAGTGTCGGGACACCTTAACCACTCAGCTACCGCGGTCCCATATGCACAAGTAGAATCGCCTACTTTGAATATTCCACGAAAAGGTCAACGCGACTGGTCATTCTTGTAAGACTATACTGTGCTATAGGATATTGAGATTCTGTCACTATTGTTCATCGTATTATATATGTATGATGTTAGCCTGTAAAGTTACCATTACCAGGAAGTTTTAGCTGAGTCCAGTATTGTATGACAATGTGACTTATAAATAAAATATTAAAATCACAGATGGAGTCTGCAGGGATCAAAAGAATTGTCATTTTTTCACACATAAATACAATGAGAATTCATAAGTAGGCGGTTTATATGAAGTAACTTGATGATACCATTGTATAGCCTTCATAACAGTGCATGCGTATTGTTATTGACTTTGTTTATAAAATTTCACATGCATGTAACAAAGAACAATACATAAATAATCAAAAATTCATAAAATGAGATGGCTCGCTCTAAATATGAATGTGTACACTATGACTTGTACAAATTCATAGGGAAAACACTCTCATATCATAAATTTTTATGAAATGTTATATGATGTTTGCTATCTAGATGGGACAAATGCAGAAAATGGATGGTGCAAGTCGATCGCCTCGCAATGTTTTAAGACTTCAACATTAAATTGACTACAACTGTAAAAATCAATGTTAGGTGTAATATTTGTTTGCGCCCCCGCCAAGAAATGGGGGGACCTATCAGTCCCATCCCGTTGAAATAAAACTAGCAAATTTCAGGAACTGCTTTTGGGTGTCAAGTGGCAGAAGGGACATTTATGTCATTTTCTAGTTTTAAAAAATTCATATAAGTTATAAGACTTTCCTTTCATTACCAAAATTAAAAGTGTCCACGACCATGATTTGTAAACCAGTGTGAAGCAATGATATTACAATCTGGGAGATGTTACCAGAATATGCATACATACATGTTACTGCTGCTAAGAAGAACACTGTGCACAGACTCGTCACTCGCACCCACATATGACTGGATCCGTATATTTGTCAGCGAAACAAAATGTATTTACAGTTTATACCATGTGTGGTACAGTGGGACAGCTTTTCATCCCTTGGGGTTAACGTTGATTCAGCTAGGTTATCTAAACACAAGGACAAGGATTCATAACTTTATCGACACCAGACGTGCTGGGTGTTTGGCAGTCCTTCGTTCGGACATCAGAAACTTGCAAAATTTCTATTGATAAAATCTATGCCTGAATGAGGATGATATGAGCTTTTGTGCCTACCGGTAATGAAAGTAACGCCGAAATGACCAGAAAAATGATGTTTCGTACACAAATACCGTCTGTTTTGGTGGTAATGAGTGATACTTCGGGTAAAATTGAGAATTTCGAGGATTTAATACTTGAAGTACTTTGGTTTTCCTTTAGAGTAAAACTGCGGTATTTATGTGAAGATCATAACTTTTACTACTTGGGGAAAAATATATATTTCTCATTTTCATTTTGGTGACCTACAATTTATTAAACAAAGGAATGTCCCTGTAAGAATCTGTCTCACTCCCAAGGGGTAAATTACTATTTTTCTCTTACCCTGTATACTTTCTTTAATATTTGTAACCCAGGTAAATACTATATAGCCACAATATACCGCTCGCCTAGAGAGAATTTCTCCTGAGCTTGATTGGTTGAGCATTAGACTAGTAAGAACAGTTCTTTAGCTCGATTGGTTGAGAATTAGACTATAAGTAAGCTTGAGATCCAGGGTTCGATCCCTATTGGAGGCATTGGTTTAAATTTAATTAATCATGCTCGTTTTACATATGTGTGTGAGGGGCCGCGGTGGCTGAGTGGTTAAGGTGTCCCGACACTTTAACACTAGCCCTCCACCACTGGGTTGCGAGTTCGAAACCTACGTGGGGCAGTTGCCAGGTACTGACCATAGGCCGGTGGTTTTTCTCCGGGTACTCCGGCTTTCCTCAACCTCCAAAACCAGGCACATCCTTAAATGACCCTGGCTGTTAAAAGGGACGTTAAACAAAAACAAACCAAACTAAACCAAACATATGTGTGTAAGATGTTGCTTCAGTTCAAGACATTGATGCCTAATTGAATTGTCAATGTGACTTACATGTTGTGTTTCTGTGACTTCATACAAAATTTTATGAAAGAGGAATCTCCGTTGCTCAACATTATTTTGTAATTTCTGCATGTTCTCGGATTTAACAAAATAAAAATATCATATACACACCAAATTTGTTTCTAAAATTAATGAAAAAAAAAAAAAAAAAAACTTTTTTCACCTGTAGAATAAATTACCTTTGTCCAGTTTAGCACTCATATTCCATATGAATGCCAATAGAATAAAGATTTAATTTTCTGGCTTCAAAGTTACTTTACGAGAATGTGAATCTATACAATAATGACCAATGGATAACAATGGTTTGTTCAAAAGGTGATGTGTCAGTTATATTGTCTGAGATTTCAATAGCATCATCTAGTGAGTTCATGCCGAGTCGGATGTTCAGTGACGCTGATGGAGGAGCTAGGCCTTTTTATACATCAGATAAAACTCTTATTAACTGACAAACAGATGTTTTATGTTCGTGACTACGTGACTGTAATACCATGGGGCTTTTTTCACGTCTATTAACCACAGTTCAACGATATCGCCATCACTGCTAGATCTTGTAGATAAATGAAGTTCAATGTCTCCTATTATGTCACAGATGATGTTGCTGATGCTGTTGTTGTCAAAACCTGTCCTTTAGTCTTCATCAGGCAGCATTATGAGCGTATCGTTGGGCGATTCTCCCTGTAGGATATATAATACATTGCATGGTAGCAGGTATAAATTATTGAGAATCGCGGTAAATTTTACACATTAGAGATTAAATTTCAAAAGTCCAAACTGGAATTAAATTGATTTTTTCCCCTTGTAACAGATAAAGAGTAAACAAGCATGCCCAATTGACAAACACACAGTAGTAACTCAAATATTTAATGTTGATAAAATCTTGTTGACTCTCAATAATTCCCTTTCAACAATATTTCTTTTTTCCATGTCATGATTTTTGACCCAGTTTCATAAATCTCACTAGACCATTTAAGCAATAAAGTGTTTATATAGCTGGAGTATAGGCCTATAAAACTCGGTGATGCAACTTCCAAGGGGAAAATGGCCTGATGAATTTTAATCTTGGGGGATCGTAGATGTGTATAATGATGGCGTTGATATCAGGTGCCGGGAACATTATGGCCTGGGAATGATAAATAATTGTGCTCATGAAAATTGATGGACATCTAAGATATCCAGAAATCATGAACGAGTGTCATATATACTAAGCTATATCCGTGAATTTTGATTTGAACTTTCACTTTTGTTTCCATATAATTTAACACTCTGATTAATGAATTCAGGGATGTTATCAGAAGATGATCATTTACTGAAAATGTAAATATGCACAATGCACACAGCAATTCTATAAAGCAAACACTTTGTTCTGATAGCCATTGATTTTAATGAGTTTTTTTTTATTATTATTTTTTTTTATTTTCTAGTTTTTATAAAGCCTGTAATATTTTATTGAATAGCTTGATACATTTCAACACAAAGTGGCTGTGAGCTTTTTATATCTTAAATGTTGCAGCTAGCCTGTCGGTCTTCAGAGCTGTCATCATCTCTAAAGGTCTTTTAAATCAATAGGCCATATTGATTTTCATGAAGTGTTGCGAATGATGTTGAAGCTCTTCAAATTGAGAGTATGTCATATATGTTGAAAGATCTAAATTTTTCCTTTAATACGATGTACCAAAGATGCCATGGGCTATCCTATGATAGCTAGGTTTGTGGTATAAAAAGACTTTCAGTTATGTTAAAATACTTGATCTAAATTGAAGCATTAATCCTTTCTATGATCATCATAGACATCATACACATACAACCTTTGAGTAGCAAAAAGCCCTAAGGGACATCATATTCAAATACATGTAGCTGGGTACATTGTTGATGGTTTAACTGAGCTATCAGATTGTATTGTTTTTTAAATGACTGTTGATCCTTATAAGTCAAATAAGTTGAAATATTTAATTAACTGCTAATTACACTAAGAGGTTTGGGAAGATTTAAGGACTTTCATCAGTCTATCTAAATGGATGAGAAAGGCTTGCATGAGAAACTGGGTAAAGTCTTCATACAAAAAGCCTAAAATGTGTGCAAAACTGATCTTTACCCAATTTGAAGGCCATGCAGAGAGACTGGCCTTTAAAAAAATGTTATATTTTATAGAAGTTTGCAGTCCACTGGATCTCACTACATGTTTTGCATGCATTAAACATGAAATTATATGTATAAATTAAAAGCAGGTGTGCCAAACTATATTCCTTTTTGTGTTTGGAAAGGTAAAATTGACACCAAATCCTGTGATCACAGGTTTGTGTAGCAATGTTTGTGGGGAACACGGCATGAGTAGCATACAGTACCACAGGGGCATGTAATGTTTCTGGGGGAGGGGGCTGGTGAAGCCTACAGTACCACAGGGGCATGTAATGTTTCTGGGGGAGGGGGCTGGTGAAGCCTACAGTACCACAGGGGCATGTAATGTTTCTGGGGGAGGGGCTGGTGTAGTGTATAGTACCACAGGGGCATGTAATGTTTCTGGGGGAGGGGGCTAGTATAGTATATAGTACCACAGGGGCATGTAATGTTTCTGGGGGAGGGGGCTGGTGTAGTGTAGTACCACAGGGGCATGTAATGTTTCTGGAGGAGGGGGCTGGTATAGTATATAGTACCACAGGGGCATGTAATGTTTCTGGGGGAGGGGGCTGGTGTACGTAGTGTATAGTACCACAGGGGCATGTAATGTTTCTGGGCGATGGGGCTGGTGTAGTATATAGTACCACTGGGGCATGTAATGTTTCTGGGGGAGGGGGCTGGTGTAGTACTGTAAATCACTTATATTTCGCGTGGGATTTATTTTCGCGTTAATTGGCGAGGAGAGTCAAACGCGAATTCAAATCCCTCGCGAATATTTGTATAAGAATGACAAAAATACTAAGTGGCATCCATTTTGAAACTTCCGTGAGCAACCATCGCCGTTAAAGTAATGATAGAGTGATAGATTATATACTTATATCAGAGTGTGTTTTTATATCACAAAACACCAACATTTCACACACAAAAAACCCCACTGAACACTGATATGGTGGTTGAACTCGGACTTAATTAACTTCTAGACTACGTTTTACATGTAGTTAATTTAAGTACAATAGGTACGGCCCGAGGATCCCGGATGGTCATCCGGAATATGTCCTACTTTATTACCCACGCTGTTGTAAGTTATATATAATATACGTCACATAATCAAATACGTCAACTGTTGTATCATACTATAATATACGTCACATAATCCGAAACTTCAACTGTTGTATCATAATGTAATATACGTCACATAATATAGCACTTCACATCGCTTTATTCTCGAAAAGATATTTACCATAACAAAGTTGAAATCAAACAAATTATTTATTTACTTCAAATATTCAGAGCAAATAATCGCCTGGAGTATAAATCATTCGCAATAGACTGTCCCGAGAGCTGTTCATCGGTATCACTGTATACACACGTACGTTAATTACAATGTACGTTAACTCACAACCTATTGTAGTCCCGTCATCTTCCAGGCATTCTTAATGAGCCGTAGGTTTTGTTCAATGTCCGACACCGCCTTTGTAAGCCATTTAGCATGTATACAGGTACGGTAAATACAATTCAGTATGTCCAGACACCGATATCACATGATTGAATCACATGACATTTCTTGTACCATCACATGACTCTCATAAACAAAATGGCTACCAACATGGAAATATCGCCGACATGTTATCGTCATTCCCGAATTTAAAGTCATTTTGAGGTCAGAATTCGCGAAATTATGTATTCGCGAATAAGTCAAATTAGGTGAGTTCGCGAAATTAAGTACTCGCGAAATATAAGTGATTTACAGTATGTAAAATACCACAGGGGCCCTGTGTCTGCACCCTAAATTCCCTCTCCTTTGCTCCAAATAAATGAGTTCCGAAAATTATCTCTGGTGTGAAGTCAAGTTAGAGAGTGACCATATTCCCACCATAATAGATCAAGTTCCCACATTAATTTAATTGTTAAAATTATTATGCTCTGTTTCATTATCGATAAAAGACAACATTTAGTATTTTTGGAAAATTACGCTGTAAAGTTACATGTAAATTTAATTTAATTTCAATAAATTTTCAAGTATGTTCACTGTGAATGAAATCAATGTCACTTTGCATATTAGTAAGAAAGTTTGGGCTACTGTATCACTCCGTAAAACATCAATATAATTTCTGGGAATGTACACAAATCAATCACACTATTGTAGGCATATCAATATTAACTGTCTCAACAAGAAAACTTCTCTCTGGTGATACGTCCTTGAATACTGGAATTCTTATAATTTCCACAAATTCTTACTTAAGTTTCGTGTACATGCTTGACTGTCAGCATGGTATTCCGCGCCATGTTATCCTCTTTTTGTTTGAAAATCGTACTTTTACCTAGTTTTCTCCGCGGCAGGTGACAACAGAACTTCTCGATGCAGATTAAACGAAACTGTCTATCACCAACAATGTATATGAAGGGGTTAACAACGTTGTTGATGAAGTAAGATCGGTACAAAAGGGGCAGCACTCCCAGAACGAGACGACTCGGGGCTAGCAGGGTTTTAGTCTGTTTCAGAGTTGATAAGGTGGTTAAAACAAAATGTGGTAGGTAACTGATCAGAAACGCGATGGAGATTGCCATCATGATTTTGGTAACTTTTCGACTTTTTCGCATCAGTCGTAAGCCTCTGTCGTTGCCCATGTGGGCTGGT
This sequence comes from Pecten maximus, assembly GCF_902652985.1. NCBI lineage: Eukaryota > Metazoa > Mollusca > Bivalvia > Pectinida > Pectinidae > Pecten > Pecten maximus. Next base: position 48,662,488 of record NC_047015.1, read on the forward strand.
CGCGTGGAATGTCGGTACAGACTTCTCACTATCAGGGAGTATAGAATTATCAACAGCACAAAACTCAATAAAAAAATCACTAGTTGAATCAGTGTGTAAATGAACGGTATTTTGGTATTTCTCACACCGTCTGCGATGGAGCAATCATATCCAGTGACATTGCCAGGGAATTTTTCAATAGTGGTGCCGCTAATGACTGCCTTTGGCCACGATATTAACAGGGTTAGACCAATGGCACTGCCACAGTAGTAGTAGGTGTATTTCGGTGGTATGCTGCTGAAACCCGGACCACAGACGCGCCGGTGACGTTCTATTGCCATCAGGGTAATAACAAAAGCTGAACCAATCTTCGCCACGTTACCGATAAAGCGCTGTATCTTACAGAACGCGTCGCTGTAGAACATGTACGGCCAATAGTTGTCAACCACTTCTGCAGGCATGCTTACACAGCATGCAAGCATGTCCAGCACCGCCAGACACAAGATGTACAGACGCAAGTCAGATCGACTGTACCGGAATATGTACACAAATAAAACCACACTGTTGCCTAGGACGCCGAGGACAATGAGTATACACAAATACACAACTGTTGGAAGTCTTTGCTTGGACTCAAGTTCAGATATTTCTTGGAGCGTTAACACTTGACTGATATTTGCAGACATGGTCGCTGATGATCTCCGAATCGATTCTTTAACGACAAAAATCAAACACCTTGTGCAGGTGTATAAACATCTTAAGGTGTCACTCAGATAAGAATTCTGAATTGTAACATATACATCCTTAGCAATATGGTTTTATCAAAGAATGACAATATTTCAAATTTTAGCTTCCTTCAGCAGTTTTCCTCCGTTTTGTGTTTTGTGAACATTCTCTTCGTGAATTTTCCTTTCATTCTTGAAGAGATCCGACTGCTGATAAAGAAAAAAAAAGAAAAAAAACTCGTTAGAATCTGTTACTGATATGGACGGTTCATCTGTAAGATATTTTTTATGTAACCTAATTATTGGCACTCTCTCAGGTATAATTATAAACAATCTTCATGACCCCGTAAAACATCCTCTCGGTATCCTCTCCATAGGTTTAACATCAGCCCTATCATTTACAGTGTTAATGTATGTGTAACAGGTCTGCTAATGACAAAAAGTCATTCTCAATCGGTTGTACTTGACTCACCGACATTACTGGTAGGTTAAGGTAGATATAGTGTATATAATGGTTTGATACACTTACATCAAACTGCTGTCAACACTAACTACGCTCAGAGATTCTGCAACTGTTAATGTACAATCAACCACATGGGGAGGCCATGAACCATTCTGACAGTGATTCCTAATGTACCCCTTCCTCTCCCCCACCCTCAAAAAACATGTTTTTTCTATCAAAATATTTTTCAATCAGAAAATGTTTTAGGAAAATGTCAGGATTATAGAAAATGTACATATGTTTCTGTTTCTGCTATTACAAAACTGTTTTTGGCATTTTTTTGTATCTGGAAAATTGTAGTTTCTCTAAAATTTACAGCGAAACTATAGTAATTGATTTTCCATCTCAGAATACAAATTTCCTGCAAGTCTGTGATTTAATAAGATTTGATAATCAAACATTAAAGAAGCAAAAAGTCTCATTCAAGATCATATACATGTACTCAAACTGTTTTTGGCGTTTTTTTTGTATCTGGAAAATTGTAGTTTCTCTAAAATTTACAGCGAAACTATAGTAATTGATTTTCCATCTCAGAATACAAATTTCCTGCAAGTCTGTGATTTAATAAGATTTGATAATCAAACATTAAAGAAGCAAAAAGTCTCATTTGAGATCATATACATGTACTCAAATAATGTAAAGTAATTTTTGGTTATTTTGATTATACGTTATAATGATAGGAATTTAAACTTGATCTAAATTGCAGATTTCGAAGCGAAAAATAGCTCATTTCTGTTTATAGCAAAAAAAGAAGTTAAAGAAAGAAATTATATAACTAAAGGATTCTCTAAATATTATATAACTAAAGGATTCTTTAAATATTAAAGATTATATGGTAATCTTTGCAGTGCATGTTAAATTACCAGCTGTAATTAACAATGAACTAGGCCTGTACAAATTGAGAATTTAAAGGTAACATTTTACTTTGAAATTATGTTAAAGGTATCTTCTGCCTTCTGAAATTATCTCCTATTTCTGAAAGTTCCAATCTTAAAATGCCATGCATGTACTTTACTGATCAACAGCTCCTCTTCCTCCTGTCTACCCCCCCCCCCCCCCCCCACTTCCTGGGGGCATCATATGATTACAAACAAAATGGGGATAATTTGCCAAAAGTGTGGCCTACTCTCACCATGTTTACATTATGAAATCTAATCACAACTCCATCAGCAGTTTGGTTCTTATGTTAAAGTTCTTAATTAAACATATTACATTTCAAACCCAGAAAACATTAGCGTGCATGTCAAACTCTTTCTGTTCAGTACTTTACATGGAATTTCTAAATTAAATGTAGTACATTTAAAACCAACAAATCGTTGGTGATGCAGGTCAGACTCTTAACGGTCCAGATAATAAAGTATGATTGAATTTGATTTACTCTTAAACATCACTCCATCAGTGTATACATGTATATAAAGATAACAGTATCAACATATACACACCTGCTGAAAGATAAATCTAAAACACACATTACCTCAGAAACTATATAATAGATCAGCTGCAGCAATAACAGGTTTAGGACTATAAAAATATATCATCTACCTGGGACTTTTGTTTCCCTAAATCCTAACAATGATAAATCTGGTCTGTATCCAAATTAATTAGTTCCAATATAAGTGTAATATAAACAATATACTTGCCTTCGGCCACCTCCCAGAGCAGCTGTCAGTATCTAACTGGCTCTGTTCCAGACTCCTCAGAGTGCTCAATGTGGCGTACTCCTCGTATTACTACAGCTTATCTTGTGTATTAAAACCATAAAATTATCTTCACTGAACGCTCAATTCCTCGCTTTCAATTGCTTCCACATAGAAATGTACAAAAATGTAAAGCATATCATTTTGACAAGTTTCAATAAATTTTCAATTTTTATAAAACACTTAGATTTTTGTTATTTCCATCTCAAAGTAAAAACTTTTTGGTATACCAGTACATATTCTGAGATCCTCTTCACCTGGTTGTGATTTTTCCACTTTACAGAAACCCAACATCTGATCTATACAAACACCTTAAAGATCACCCGTTACAAACATTTTCCTGAATAATATGAAAATAAAACCTACTCACTGAATGATGTGTATGACCTATGGCAGTTCAGCTGTCCCATTGATTGATATCACAATTGTTTATAGCTCCAAGGTACCAACGTCCACACAAATCCTTCAGTGTATTAATCCTGTATTCAGCCTCCGTATCTCATCAGTATTTAACACTACTTTGTATAGACAACAGTGATACATGTAAATATCCTCACAATGTAGCATTACCGACCTGTCTTTGGAAACTAACTATAAATGGCTATTGGCGCACTCTACCTCAGCCAGCATCTGCATCAAGGCTTTTGACACCTAGGTAACACAGTAGTTGAATTTGCTTAACCTCATACCCTATAAGTCAGTTTCTGAGCCATTCAAGAGCTGTTATCAACGGGTTTGAGTGGCAATCATCTCTCATCAATGTTTACAATCGGCTGGGAACATTATTTAGTGTCACACGTCCAATTTTGTTTTTAAAATCCATACCACTACTGTCAGATATCTTCATTAAAGTCTAATGAATTCCTAATCAATACACAATTAAAAATTTTAAAAATCATTAGTCTCTGAGATTAATTGATTTTTTAGATAATGACCATTGCTACAAAGAAATGTAATTAAGATTCATTAAAATTTCATTATTTTACCCTATTAAAAAAGTAATGGGTAAGTAAATGAAGAAATTTGTATAATTGATGGTAATTACTTACTCTGTTAATGGCCATTTTCTCTGATGAATTCAGCATCATATTGATCCTTAATGTTTTCATAAATGTTGTGTAAGAAGAAAATGAATAACAACGGTAATGAATTCTGCTCAAGGTCATTTTAACAAGAGATCCCAGAGGGATTTTGGCACCAACCATTGAATGATCTTTATGGGTTCTATGTCAGACTGATCCTTCTCTACTTTTTATTTCTTTTCCTCTTTATAATAATCTGATAAAAAGAACAAGTGGAACCTACATGTATGTTTTTATGAATAAAGCAATAACAAATTTCATTTCTTAAAATCCAAGATAGCCGCCAGTCAGCCTGCCAGATGTTTTGTTTTGCTGAATAAAATACTAAATGATGTCAATGTCATTTAATACTGTAAATCACTTATATTTCGCGAGTACTTATAATTTCGCGAACTCGCCTCATTCGACTTATTCGCGAGTACATATGATTTCACGAATTCTGATCTCAAAATGACTTTAAATTTGCGAATGACGTTAATAGGTCGGCGATATTTCTATGTGGATAGTGAAGTGAGTTGTTTTCAAAGTAAATAAATCTTTCATGCCCGTTCATATGTAGTGTTTTGTTATATAAAATTACAATCTGATATCAGTATATAATTTATCATTCCATTATTACGTTATGGTAGATTCAAAATTGACGCCACTTACTCTTGTCATACTTATATACATGTAAATATTCGCGAGGGATTTGAATTCGCGTTTGACTCTCCTCGCGAATTAACGCGAAAATAAATCCCACGCGAAATATAAGTGATTTACAGTAGATACTCTATCCTGGTATTTTGGAATTTTACTTGTCATTTCAGAAAACAATGAATATTTAAGAAAAGATGCTTCTGTTCAATATTCCTAAGACATGGTACTATAATTAGTGATTTTTACATCACCTGCCCAAAGGGCAAGTCAGTTTATACTGTGGCGTGGAGTTCGTCGTCTGGCCATCGTCAAGCCGGCTGTCTGGCGTCAACTTTTCTGTTAAAACTTCTCAATAACCAAAAGTCCTAGAGACCTAATATAAGGCATGTAGCATGCTTGGTAGAAGGGCTACCAAGTTTGTTCAAATGAATGAATTTGACCTTCATTCAAGGTCACAGTGGTAAAATGGGCTAAAATCTTTAAACACCTTCTTTACAATAACCAATAGGCCCAGTGACTTGATGTTAGGTCTGTAGCATGCTGGGGTGAAGGGCTACCAAGTTTGTTCAAATGACTGATATTCAAGGTCACAGAGGTCGAATAGGCTAAAATCTTTTAAACGACTTCTTCTCAATGCCCATGAGGCCTTAAGGGACTTGATATGAATGACCTTGACTATAATTTGATTTTGAAAGAGTTAAATTGGCCATAGTATTTAAAAGACACCTTTTCAAATAACTGTGAGACACTGAGATTTTATATCTGGTCTCTAATACACTTGCTCTTAGTTATGTTTATGTATATGAAAAGGATCACTGGTTAGCAGGTGAACTATTCGGGCCCATTGGGCCTATTTTCCTACATGATGTAATTAAAAACAAAATACTGATAAATGTTGATTCCAACAACTGACTACTAGCAACATTAAAATATAGGAAAATATTAATTTTAATGGCTAGATATACAAAAAGAGAAATGATACTAGACAAATGAAGCTATGCTGCAGTATTCACAATTAGATGGATACAATAAAGTAAAATTGATGTCTTTCCATGTTATATACATATACAAGCACAGAGACTTATCAGATCTAGTATAACTAATAGTTCAAAGTCGCTGTATACTACACATGAACATTGCCAGTAATTTATATTTTACGCTTGGTTTTGTAACATTTAAACTAGCCAGACATATGACATGGCCCTAGGGCTGTATAAATTTTCCCACAGTGGTACTATAAATAAACAAAATATCATTATCTTAGAAATTATAAATACATAATTCAGATTATAAGTTCCTATGAATTTATTTCATTCATTCATTCATAAAGCATAGTCATAACACAGTATATTAATTTTCGTACATTTGTATCTGATTCAGAATCAAATATGTTTATATATTTCATTAATAAAAGATTATACTATATAGTCAGCTGATATATCAATACTAGGAGATTCAAATCACACAAAGTTACCTTGAAATGTCTAGAATAGGAATTTGGAGGAAATCCCTGTTCTCTGCTGAACTAGAATGTAACCATGCATCATTGTACAGTAACACATGAAAGACTAAAGGGAGAGCACTTCATCATCACACTCCATGTCCCAGATAGGAAGTGAAAGAAAAACATGGCTGACTGTACCACCAAAAAAATAGTAGCTTCTATCATGATGGATGAGAAAGAAACATATTTTGTAAATTTTATTTGTAATTTTGAATTTCTTATCTATTTTTTGAAAATATTGTATGCACATCTGTGAAACATGTTACCGTTGACCATGATGGATGACGTCCCAGTGCGAGCAGACACCACCTTTTACGTCAGCACAGCCTGAACTTTATGTTCCGAACAGTGTTCCGTTCCATTTGATTGCTGTCCTAACTGTCCGGAATATTCTAGACAGTGAATCAAACAGCCCCTACGTCAACCTTGGAAAAGCATATGTACTGATCGAAACACAATTACTTTTAAAGTGTGTTTGCAATTTTTATTTTCAGATATATGTCAGAGAATAAGATTGACGCAAACACAGCGTTTCAACCCTACTGAATCAGTCACAATTAGTTAATTATTGTTTAGTTCAGAGACCTACATAACTATCTATTATAGGTCTCTGTTTAGTGTGTACATTTTCACCATGAAATTTTAATTTGTTTTTTTAATTTCAAGTGGAAATAATTTTTGATATCTTCTCTGTTCATTTCTTTTGGTTTTGATAAGCTGAGTTATATACCCTGGTATGTATTGGGTGGTCGGGTGGCACAGTGGTAACACACTTGCCGTTCTCCTATGCAGCCGGGGTTCGATTCCCTGATCTGACATGAACAGGTACGGGGTCACCTACTTATAAAATCTTGATAATATTGATAAATATTAGTAAATTAAATTGGATAAAAAGTGCTTATGTGACATAAACAAAGATCCAGACTCTTTCATATGTCTTGGAGGGGTGGGGATACTCTAGATAAACCAACATTTTCAGGCAAATGATACAAATTTTAGAAGATCAAAGTAATGACTATTTTCTGATGAGACCTACACCGTTTTTCCTTGCTTCAATACTATACATGAATGGTTTGGTTTGGTTTGTTTTTATTAAACGTCCTATTAACAGCCAGGGTCATTTAAGGACGTGCCAGGTTTTGGAGGTGGAGGAAAGCCGGAGTACCCGGAGAAAAACCACCGGCCTACGGTCAGTACCTGGCAACTGCCCCACGTAGGTTTCGAACTGGCAACCCAGAGGTGGAGGGCTAGTGTTAAAGTGTCGGGACACCTTAACCACTCGGCCACCGCGGCCCCTGCCTGGTTGACTGGACGTACTCTAAG